>NC_140945.1:126989485-128189485 GCF_014529385.1 Adiantum capillus-veneris
ATGTTTATCTAGCTCCACTAGTTGACGAGCTCCAGGAGTTATGGCATGGGATCGACATAGCATATGCGGTTGAACCAGTAGGACAACAACCTGCAAGGATCCATGGACTTCTTATGTGGACTATGCATGATTGGCCAGGATATGGAGAAGCTTCTGGTAATGGTTATTGATTTACAAAATTCTCCCTATTCGCAAGCCCTTTGCCTTGGCCTGATTCATGCTTTAATATATGCAGGGCTAACAAGTTCGGGATACAATGCATGTCCAATTTGCGGGCAGTCTTTGGATGTGCGCTATTCTGCCTCTCTTCGAAATACAATTTATCAATGCCACCATCGTTATCTTCCAGATGGCCATCACTTGCGCGAAGGTCAGCTTGGTCGCGTCGAATGTCGTCCTATGCATGTACAAGAGTGGCGTCGCCAATGGGAGCAACATGAGGGGCAACCTGTTCCAGGAATGAAATGTTTTTCCATTCTCCATACGTTACCGTACTGGGGTGATCTACTAATTAACCATTTGCTGGATCCAATGTATATATTCAAGAATGTGGGAGAGCTCCTCTGGAAGACAATCATGGGAATGAAAGACAATCGAGCTTCACGAGATGATTTGCAGTCAGTTGGAAAGATGCCAGAGCTATGGACTTTCACCAATGCAGCTGGCCAAACAAAACTTCCAAGAGCGCCATGGGTATTGCTAAAAAATGAAGAGCGACAAGGGAAAAGGGTGATTTCAGAGTTTAGGACGCCTACAGGATATATGCGATGTCTCAAGACTGCATTCACCCATGACGATCAACTGTCAGGATTGAAATCGCACGACTGGCATAAGTTCTTGCAATTAATTCTTCCAATTGTGATCAAGGGGTGTTTAACGGAGGAAGTGCGGACCTGCATATACAAGATTTCAGAGCTAGTGCGGTGGATCTCTTCCAAGGAGATACGAGAGGAATCTATTGCAGTCGCAAGGGCTAACTCCATTGAGGCAGTTTGCATGATTGAGAAGTATCTACCCACGAGCTGCCTAACTATCCAAATGCACTTGCTCGTCCATGTAGTAGATGAGGTTGCAGTGGCAGGTACGGTCCATAGCCGTTGGATGTTCTTTCTAGAGCGGTTCATGAAAACACTTAAGGGTTTTGTTTGCCAAAAAGCGCGTTCAGAGGGGAGCATGGCAGAAGGATGGCTGGTGCAAGAGTCTCTTGTATTGACGACCAAATTTCTATCCATTTCTAACCCAGAAATGCCTCGACTGTGGAGCGATGAGGAGGATGCAAGACTGGTGGGAGAGGAGCCGCAAGGGCAAGGGGTGCCGAAGAAAGTGAACCTGGCCATGCGAGAAAAGATCATGAAGTTCTGTATACTAAATTCAGCGCCAATGTAAAAATGGCTTGAAAGGTACGAAGAAGAGAAAGAGAGTCGCAATAGGGAGCGATAGGATTTCAGGCGAAGTCGAACAACTAGAGGATTACCCTTGCCAGACTATCTCGCTCCTCTACCTGAATTCCCTACAATGGCATGGTTGGACAAGACAGTGAGAGTAGCTCGACAGATCGGAGAACCCATATCTCTAGAAGAGGAAGAGATGGCTATTGGATGTGACAGGAAGTATCATACATACATGGCACTGTGGTAGCATGGAAAGCATTTCAGAACACAAAAAATTGACAGCAGAAGAAACGCGTTTGACAGTGGGGTAATGGTTACTTTCATGCAAAAGAGCAGGGCCAGTGCTAGAGACACGAATGAAAGCACTAGCAACCTGGATTACTATGGTCTGGTGTCAGATATCCTGAAAGTAAGCTTCAGGCGGTTTGAGATGTTTTTGTTGGATGTGAAGTGGTTCAAGCTGATTACTTCTGGTCGCAATGCAATGGTACGCAGAGATGGAAACAAACTTGTGCAAATAGATTCTACAAAGATTTGGACAGATGCGAGCGACACATTTTCTCTCCCCGAACATTGCGAGCAAGTGGTCTTTGTACCGGACCCTCGAGAGCGACAATGGTGGTTTGTGGTTTAGGTTGCTCCAAGAAATAAAAAAGTATTTGAAGGGCAAGATCTCTTGGAGGAAATTCAGTCAAACGACGTCCATACTACTGTGACATTAGATGAGATGGATGAAGTTATGGTAGAGGAAGTTGACAGATATACGAGGGATGACGCAGATGAGCCAGAATTGACACTTGTAGATGAAGATGCAATGGATGAAGACAATCTGCCAGAACGAGTTGGGGCAGAGTTATGTTTGCAATTAGAGATAGACGATGATACGGTGCAAGATCTTATCGATGATGCCTCACCATCGAGGCCTAGGCCTGTAAGTGTTTGTGTGAAGATGTTGATTTAAAATTAAGCTTAAAGTTAATTTAAATAATTGTGTTTCTGACGCTTTATTTTACTTTCTTTCTGTAGGACTTTAGTATGGCAGACCAGATTCCAGATCCCGCTTCCATGAGTGCAGATGCATTCATGGGCTTCGTTACACGGATGACGCTTTCTCAGATGGCAGAGACTTCTCAGTACTGGGTAGCCAAATGCATGGGTACTACGCCTCTGCCTAGGGGGGGGACGCCTACGGGGGGGAGGACGCCTATGGGTACGACACCTACTTCTCCCATCACGATCGCTTCGACACCTAGGGGTGGGACAGAGGCGGGTACGTCCTCATCTCCACAGCACAGGCACACTCGCCGATCTCGGCGATCGTCAGGTGGAGGTGGTGGTTGCTGTGGAGAAGGGTCCATAGATGCTTCGACCCCTCCTCGCTCACGACCCCCGTCCTACCCAGGCACACCTCTCGACACACCTCTTGGCACACCTCGCACACCTTGGGGGGCACATGATCCTAGTGCCTTCAAGCTCTATACTTTACAGGCAGATGGTTATGTTGACATGGATAGAGTCGGGACTGAGATGCGACAGCGGATTCACCAACTCGCGGAGCTGCAGTTTTTGACCAGCCTTCTGACGTCTTGGGGTGATCAGGATGGGGACAAAGTCAATTACATAGTGGAGACCATCCTGAGAGAGTACCAGCCTGCTCCGGGTTCTTCCGTTGTTCCAAGGAGGTGGATCAAGGGTGTTGTACGGGACACCGTGAAACATCGACGGAAGGCTTTCAGGATCGGCTCGCCGAAGCCTTCGGGCATCCCACACGACACGTGGCTGCAGATCAGGGAGGATGAGCGGACAGCGGGCACGCTGTTCAGACAACAGCGTGAGGCCGCGCAGGTATGACAGATGACCAGGGGGACATCTCATCTTGGCAGCGGAGGCTTCGACACCTTTCGCTATCAGTTTGTGAGTTTCTAATCCAATCTTAACTATGGCGTTTTTTAAAACGCGATGAATCATGTATTCTTATTACTTTGATTTTTGTATAAACGCAGAATCTTGCGATGCATCGAGCTCCGTCACGCCAGGAGGAGTCAGATGGATATCGTAGAGGTATCTATGAAGTACTGAATGATCTTGAAGCTTCAGGAGAGCCTGTAGACTGGGAGGCCTTATAGTCTCGCTGATTGCTTGAGGTGAGACGTTAATATGTGTGAGTTGATTTAATTAAGTAAGTATATGTGAAGTAATATCCATACAAATTTTGTGAGTTGTCCTATGTGCAGGTTGCAACGCCTAGTCATTAGTGGACCGGATTTCATATATATGCTTTGTGAGACACAGACACGCTTTTGTGTCTCTTTTTTGTACAGACAGTTATTGTTCAGACAGTTATTGTTTCCCTTATGGTTATGATTATTGTCATTGTCATTGTATAAACATGGTTATTTCTCATATTCTTGTATAGACATAGTTATGGTTCAGGTTTTGTTAATGGTTATGTTTAACTTTCTAGTTATGCTTATGGTTATTGTTAATTTTGTTTATGGTTATGGTTATCTGCATTATGGTTATGCTTTTAAGTTATGGTTATGGTTTGTTATGGTTATGCTTTTAAGTTATCGTTATGGTTCGTTATGGTTATGCTTTTAAGTTATGGTTATGGTTCGTTATGGTTATGCTTTTCAGTTGGTACGGTACTTGTCTTTCATTGGCCTTAAATCTCATGTGAGATCCTACATGGATAGCATGTAGGAGGCGTATACATGATATGGTTTTTTTGAAAAGTTTATGTAAAAACAAAGGGAACTCTGCCGAAAGTCTTGCGCGCGGGACCATGGTTGATTTTGGTGTTGCTCGCTTTCTTGGATAGAGGGCAGGAAGTCTGGCTGTGTCCATTTTTTAACTGGGCATAGGCCAGGCTACCTGCCCTCTGCACAAGAAATTTTTTTTCTGTTATGAAGAAACACTTTTTGGACTTTGCATCTAGCTTTGATCTAAGGCTTCTATCTATGTGCATGAAAGCCTCACACCCAAACACTTTGAGAAATGCATAATTCACCGGTTTACCTGTCCATGCCTCTTCTGGAACTCCCCCATCCAATGCCGTTGAGGGTGACCGATTGATTAAGTACACAGATGTACTTACAGCTTCCGCCCAAAACTCAAGCGGTAGGCCTGCATGTAGCCGCATGCTTCGTGCTCGCTCCATGATTGTCATGTTCATCCTTTTTGAAATCCCATTTTGTTGAGGTGTCCTTGGGGTTGTTCTTTGCCTCCGAATGCCATTGCTAGCACAAAAGCTTTCAAAAGCTTGGCTGCAATATTCGCCTCCATTGTCGGATCTGAGGCATTTAGCCTTGGTACCTGTTTCATTCTCCACAAAGGCTTTCCACCTTTAACATATGGAAAATACATCGGATTTATTCTTCATGACATAAACCCATCTTTTTCTAGTCGCATCCTCTATGAATGTTACATAGTACAATGAGCCACCAAGTGATGGTGTACTTGCAGGACCCCAAACACCAGAATGAACCAACTCAAGTTTTTTTTTTTCTTTCATTTCCTAATTTTTTAAATTTTACCCTCTTTTGTTTACCATAAACATAATCTTCACAGAACTCTAAGTCCACTTCTTTCAAACCTAGTAGAAGCTTCTTTGTTTGAAGGATTTGCATTCCTTTGGCACTCATATGCCCAAGTCGGTAGTGCCACACCGCACTGCCAACTTCCGTAGTTGCTGCACAAGATGAAGGTTGCGTGCTAACAGTACACAAGTAATGTGTACCGACTTTTTCTCCCTTGGCAACCACCAAAGATCCCTTTGATATCTTCCACCGTTTGTTTCTGAATGCAATGTTGTGACCTTCATCGTCCAATTGTCCTGTAGAGATCAAATTTTTGCGAAGAGAAGGAACATGCCTAACATCATTAAGCTTCCATTCATTTCCGTTAGCATTTTTGATAGAAACTGTACCTTTGCCGACAATCTCACAAGCTTCATCATCTCCCAAGTATACATACCCAAAATTAGCTTTGGTGTAGTCTTGGAAATGTTGCTTGTGTGGTGTCGCATGGAATGAAGCCTCGGAATCTACTATCCATGAATTAGACACATTGTCTAATGAGAGAATTAGAGCATCTTGCTCTACTTTACATGTCACATTGGCCTCCGATGTTGGCTTGTTGTCTTGAGACTCTGTCTCCTTCTTCTTCTTGGAACAGCAATCCTTCTTGGCGCGGCCCTTCTTGCCGCAGTTCCAACATTCAAGAACTGACTTTGTGCGTGACTTGCTCTGCCTTGAGCGATCACGACCCTTTTGGTTTTTGAACCTCTCCTTAGGCCTTCCTCTTGTTTCTATTGACAGTGCATCACTTGATGATTCTCCTGTGCTTCTCCTTCGTATTTCCTCGCTTAGGAGAACACCCACAACATCATCAAACTTAAGAGTATTTGTGCCAGAAATAGAATTACTTATAGCCATCACAAGGCTGTCCCAACTATCCGGTAGAGATGATAGTATAAGGAGAGCTCGCACATCGTCATCGAAATTGATTTTCACTGATTGAAGTTGACTTATGTTTGTGTTAAAGTCATTTAGGTGTTCTGCAATTGAACCATTCTCTGCCATCTTTAGATTGAATAAGTGCTTCATAAGAAATACCTTCTTGGATGCCAATGGTTTCTCGTAGAAGTCGTCAAGTGACTTCATCAAGTCCTCCGTGGTCTTCACCTACGAAACATTGAAGGCCACCGTTGATGCCAAGCTTAACCGGATTGTTCCCAGTGCCTTTCGATCAAGGACAATCCATGCTTCATCTGCCATTGTTGCGGGCTTCTTCGCAAGACCGCCTAGTGGAAAATAGAGATCCTTCTGGTAGAGATAGTTTTCAATCTGCATCTTCCAATGTTGGTAGTTTTTGCCATTGAACTTCTCAATCTTGAGCTTCCCTTCCTCCGCCATAACTCCCACTCAATTCAAGGAATCCTTTCCTTGAGATAATTTAGCTACGAGTAAACCTTGCTCTGATACCAATTGTTAGGAAATAAGACGTAGCTAAATAGATATTTGAGTAGATTACTTAATGGAGAGAGACAGATTTACATACACGAGATTATAGAGTAGAGAGAGAGAGAGAGAGTACACACGATATACGTGGTTCACCCAATGTGGGCTATGTCCACGGGAAAGCAGCCACTCAATGGCTTTAGTACTTCAAAACAAGAAGTAGTTTACAAAGGGATTATACCCTTAATGGAGCTCCCGCCTTGCTTCACTCTCACCACCTCACACTCACCTTGTTGCATCAACTTCACACTATGAAATGTGTGTAGAAATGGCGTCCTTTTATAGGCCAAAAGGGCTACCCTCTCTTATGAGAAGCAGCAATGTGTAGCCGCCCTTCTGTGAGGGTCCAAATCGGACCCTCCAATCCGCCCATGTGTGGCCGCCCTTGAAAAGACAAGTCCGCTTTTGAATTCGGCCACCGGCCATTGACTTCCGACCACCGGCCACCGGCCATTGACTACCGGCCACTGGCCAACCGATCGGTTGTTTTCCGAACACTTTCTGGCCGCCGTCCGGCCATAGTATTCCGGCAAGGGAAAAAAAAGTATCGGGGGCCTCCGCCCCCGAGGCCCCTAAAGTTGCCCCTGATTCTTGTCCGTGAAAATTTTGGTTTCCGGTGAGTGATTTTCCTTCACGCATGATGGCTTCTCCTCGTAATGGGGGCCTTACAAATGTGCGCTTTTACCATAGAAAATTACAAGGGTAAATCAGGCTCCATACTTAACAGCATCATATAAGCCCACATAGGGTAATTGTCCCCATCCAACCTGTCCTCAACAGCAAACATCTTGAACACATCTGTGTTGTTGTCAACCATGGTAAATGCTGCACCTGATGTGAAAACTGCCCAAAAGGAGGAGAAACAAAGCGGGAACAACACATGCTATATAGCACAAACCATAGAAGACTGTAAGGCACCTGTTATGCAATAAACCGCACTGATGAAAAATTTGCACAAAATGATAAAATTGCCTGTGCAGACTTGCTTGTAGTGGAAACGGAGGCAGAAATGAGCCCGAATCAAAAATTTGAGCAGACTAAGCTCTACGAGCTTACCCCAAATATTTGTTGACCTGCGAACGCTCGCCAAACCTCACTGAAATCAGAGAAAGTGAGCAAGCGTGTGCTGGTGCAGCTGGCGACTAAGCCAAAGAGGATGCAGGCTTCACCCCCCATAGCCCATCTCCTATCATCTGGACAAGATTCAAATGCATGCACAACTTAGCCTTAACTGAATCTTATCTGCATGCCTTATGAGTCTTGTTCCCACGGGCTTGGAAACCTAATTGAAACCTAACACGATCTAGGTGAGAGCACACTAGACTTGGTTTTTCCAAGAGATTAGCTATCTCTTGTAGCCTCCATGCACTAGTGGGGTCAACTACATTCCACGAACTGACATTTTATATATGTGTTTCTCGCTTTGCTAGCATCGATATGGTGAGGCTTGGCAACCATCCAAAAATATTGCCTAAATCAACGATTGGACACCACATTTAGTCGTGCTACATAAATTGATGAATCTACACTTGTGCTGCCTAGACCAAAAAATCTGCACTGATATTGTTTAAACTTGTGAATCTATTGTTTATTAATGTGCTACCTAAATCGATGAATTTACACTCATGCTTCCTAGATTGGCAGATCTATGTACGGATAGCTATGTTTAGTAAATCGGCAAATCTACACTAAGAGGAGCATTTACACGTTGCCTAAAGCAATGCATTTGTGTGCACATGACCAATAAAGGAGGCAAGGCATAAAATACCACATATATTACCTATTTGATACCAAAGTGAAATATGTTTGAATAGTGAAGTATGCACAAGTTGTTGTTGACCATCTTGTATCACATGATCTCATGTGAGTAGCTTTATAGCTTAACAATTATTTAATGTCAATAGTATTCAATGCAAGTACTGTGATGACGATAGAATCGGTTGATTTCATAGCTCATACAACTAATGGAAATAACTAAAATAGCCATGTCTTTTAAAACAATGTCTAACGGTATTGTATGTTGTTGCAAGCTTGAGTGTAGCTTGTTAGATATAATTACAAAGAGAATAGCTTACAAGAGAAATGAACAAAATGAAAAGATTAAATGAGGTGGTTCATAGAAGGATATTAAAAAAAATGGTTAGGATGTTATCATGTCAGTGTGGTAGAGACAAAAAAAAGTCGGTCAGTAATGAGTGGTCAATAAATTTGTGATGCATAGGTGTTTAGGGTTAGATTGGTACTGGGTTAGTAAAAAGAAAAATTTATACTTGACGTTGAAAGAGGAGATAGTGGATAACCCATTTGAGGAGGGCATTGCTTTTGTGAGGTGGTCAGAGAAGCTTGGGGATTGATAATCCCATTGGTCCCTGATGCACATGTCCCAAAAGTCAAAGTACATCCGTGGTTTATGATAATTGTCATGCATGATGATATTCTAGTGGGCATTATTACACAAAAGTTTCCCAAATACATTGTGAAATAGGCAAGGGGTAATGGAATGAAAAGAATAATAGACATTGTTTTTAATGATTCTATCTCAAACTTTGAATATATTAACAACAAAAAACAATCCCATTGTTGATTTAGATTAAGTACTTTAGGAGCTCGGGTGGTTTTTAATGTCGATGAAATGCAGCAAATCAAAGGCGTTAATGTAAAGGATATTGCACTATATCTTCTCTATGGGCCTTGTGTTGTTGTAACCACTGATGTCCAAGGATGACATCTACAAGAATTTCCTTTGAATGAATTACTTGAAACTTTACCTACTCTTAATTCTTTAGGATGCTAAGAGTAGCAACCAATTCTTCTTGACTCACATCCATACCTAGCATTGTTTTTTTTTTTGGCATGGAGTAATCTCTAGAATGCTTTGGATGTTTTTTGCAACCATATTTCACTTTGCTTCTTTATCCAATAGAGCATTTCTTTTAACACTTGCTCCATTTGCAATACTAAGGACTATAAATATTCTCATTGGAGGTTCTATGAAGATTTTTGTCCTACTTTTGCCGTAGTCTTGTCCTAATTTAACTTGGTCTCTACGGAAGGCAACTTGAGACTTTGTTTTCCAATCTGACTTACATCAGTTGGTTCAACGCGCAATGTCAGGATCTTTGGACATCATAGTGATTCTTTGTTGTTTGCATCCTGGTTCTCCTTTACTTCTTGTCTTGATGGCATTCTCTGCTCACTAGATTTCATGGCTTTGTTTGTTCTTTTTTATCTGCACCTACTTTTGCTCTTTTGAAGTTCTGTTGTGTGGAGAGGATTCGTCTTCAATAAACTCTGCTTTGCAATCAATCTCCATTTGAATTGTACTTGTGTTGTCTTCTGTGGGTGACTAGTCTTGGTCTTCATTCTTTGTTGTCTTTGAATACTGCATCTTGTTTGCACTCCGCATCTCTAAAACCTTATGGGCCATTCGCAAGCCCACTATGATGTTGTCTATATATCTTTTGTTGTTATCACATGGAATTGGGCTATGATGGTTTTTTAACTTATCTGAATTTTAGAAATGATTCCCCAACATTTTGATTGCTTGTTTTTAGATATGATAATGAATTCAGAAGCATCTTCCAGCTATGGTTGGCCACATTTTTTCCATGTGCAAAATAGCATGAGACTCTTGTCTAGCCAAAAATCTAGCTTTGCATCAGTTTTTGTTAACTTTTCTTCATATTCACCAGTGTTCTGCAACTCCAGTTCCATGACAAGAAAATAAGCAAAGGGATGCCAATAAGGTTTATTTGAATCATATGTGATTATCCAGTTTAAGTTTCATCAGAGGCCAGTTCCGTACCACTCTGGTCGCCCGGGCAATTGTCCATCTGGTAATTTTTGAGTATCATCAAGGTTATAGAAAATGGTATCATGTTCAAAATATCATCTCTTATAGTGCATTGATAGCTAGTGCTTCAATTGAATTATATACCATGGCCGGTTAACGGCAATTCAGATTGATTTATATTAACCATAGGAGCTGTCAGCTGAATGCTATTCCTTGGATGATGTAATCACCAAATGTGATGCCCTCATAAAATCACATTAACATCTCGATGAGCTTATCACGGCAATGCCTTGGTCAATATATATTCCAGGTATGGTGGCAACCAAAGGCCGTCTCCACTAGAAAATGTATTTTCAAGTCCAATGATGGTCATCAACAGCAACGGAGCAGCAGTGCTTGTTTGATATACATGCTACATGAGATGCTTGTCCGATATGCATGCCAAATGTGGTGCCCTTCTGAATCAAAAGCCTTTATATGTCCACCCACCAAGGCACCCTAAAGCCTCCCAAGGGATGGCACCCAATTAATTAAGGGTTTGGGGTGTGTGTGAAAACAAAAGGAGAAAACAAGCATGGAGAGCAGGCAGATGATGGGCGACAGCGCATGAGGGAGGAAACCGCTCGCAGCAGTGAGATTCACTCTACTGGGATGGCAACAACCATGAAGCGTATTTTGCAGAGCAAGCCATGGTGCTCCTATTGGAGATTCAGCAACAAAAAAGAAGAAGGTCCTACTCCTAAGCCCCCTCTTGAAGTGGTTATGGAGGAGGCGCCCAAGGACAAAAGGCAAGGTAAGCCCAGGGGACCCTCGTATAAGCTTAAATCTGACATTGAATTAGTTACAGATCTAAAGAAAGTTTTTGAAGAGCGCATTCTGAATAGCAAAGTGGAGCTCACATTGGGTGATATTCTGGAAATTGCCAAACGTTATTTTCACGAGGAGATTATTGATATTATCAAGAGGAAGCGGTAGATACCAAGTGAGCAGGAGCCAGAATCAATTAAGACCCAGATGGTTCGGCACATTGAAGCAATTTTGGATGATTATGAAGAATGTTTGGCAGATCTTGAAGAAGAAGAGTCGAGGTCTATGGTGGTGTCAAACCCAATTGTACCTGAGGTAAGACATGTTCATTTTAATGATGATGAAGACAATGAAAGTATACCTACAAGTCACTTTTCAAAGACTCATTGGGAAAGGGCAACAACCGAAACTGTTGTGAATCTTGGCAACATTGAAGAACCGGTCTTAGCACTAATAGATCATGGATCAGAGATAAATTTGATGGTAAAAAGCTTACACAAAAAGGGTAAATGGCCTATTGATGTAGACCACAGTTGGCGGATTTGAGCTACCAACATGCTTCCAGGTGACCTCTATGGTGCATGAGCAAATGTTAAGGTAACTGTAGGGGATGTGTGTGATGAGCAAAATTTCTTTAAACAAAAGTATTCCTCTTATCCATAGATTTTTGGGCAACCCTACATTATGGCTGTGTGGATGGAAACCAAGGTTCTCGATGATGGCTCAGCCTATGCCAAGGTTCGGAGCTGAGATGGTAAGAAAGCAGTTCAATTCTTGACTATATCTATTGACCATGCCAGGAACAAGGATAGTTTACGTGATCATCCACTGCCAAAGATACGCAAGAAGTTTAAAGAACACAGGTTTGCACAGGATTTTCTCAGAGTGCCACTATAAAGCGGGACTATGGTGGTACAAGTGAGGAGAAGTTCTCACAAAGAGAAGCTTTCTCTTCAGGGTTTTTGGGGTTAACATCTGAAGGAACAATATCTTACAGAATTTAATGATTTTCCAAAGTGGGAAAACAATATGTTTTAGGTATCCAAAGTGAATTGCAGGGATGTGATGTGCTTGAATCAGATGATGTGATTTCAACGATCTTTGAAGAGGTATCTTATGTAGATACTATGTTAGAGCTTGAGGAGATTAGGCAACACAGGTTACAAAGCAGAACTGAGGTGGTTAAGGTCCATTCAATGGACATGTATGAAGAATTGGGTATATATGAAGCACTTATGCATATTGAGAATGATTCAGGTAAAGTAGTTGAAGCACAGGTAGTGACAAAGTACAAGACTGTTGCAAAGAAAGTGAGACCGTGTGGCTACACCTCTCCTAGAAGGAATAAATGGGATGATCAAAGAAGCTTCTTGAAAGCCTATACTCAGGAATCCAAAGAACATTGGGTATAAATTTATTAAGGAGACATTGCAGAAGCTAAAGGTTGGAGAAGATGGTTTTCTCAACGAAGAGGAAATCAAGTGTTTTCAAGGTATGCTCAAAAAACATGGTAAAGCTTTTGCTTTTGAGCCGAGTGAGATTGGGTGTGTGGATCCAAGTGTTGTTTCACCTATGGTTATATTCACTATTCCTCATATGCCATGGAGCTTACGTCCTATTCCAGTTCCTAAAGCTCACTTTCCAAAGCTTATCAATTTTCTTAACGAAAAGATACAAATGGGAATTTTGGAGCCATCATGTGCACCATATTCTATTGATGGTTTACTGTTCCGAAGAAAAACAGTACGTTAAAGTTCATTCAGGATATGCAGCCGATTAATAAGGTAACAATCCGCAATGTGGGTACTAGCCCAATTGTGGATGAATTTGCTGAGGCCTTTGCAGGTAGATCTATTTACTCCATGGGTGATCTTTATTTTGGATATGATCAATTCCAGTTATCTTTGGAGAGCAAGGATCTTACTACAATGTATACTCCTCTTGGTTTGGTAACGATGTGCACTCTGCCACAGGGTGCTACTAGTTCTGTAGCTCATATGATGAACGGCATGAATTAAGTATTAAGAGACTTTATCCCACATGTTAGTATGCCTTTCATTGTTGATGATCTACCAATTAAAGGATTTGAAGAAGGTTCCAAAGACAAGGTAAAAGATCAAAGGGGGTGTCGGCGATATGTTGTTCAACGTATTGCTGACTATGATGCTATTTTATCGAGGCTTGAAGAAGTTAACACTTTCAGGTCAAAAATCAACTTTTGGTGCTAAGGAGGTCTTAAGTGTGGGGCACATGTGCAATCCTAAGGGTATAAGGCCGAGCCCAGCAAAAGTTGAAGCTATCCAAAAATGAAGGAAACATACTCTTCAATTATTGAAGTTCGTCGATTCTAGGTGCGTCTGTGTTCTATCTTATTTGGTTGCCACACTTTTCTCATGTTGCAGAGGTGCTATATCAATTGCTAAGGAAAGGTAAAAGGTTTGTTTGGGAAGAAGTTCACACATAGGCTATCAAGAAATTAAAGAAGATGCTTCTTGAGGTTCTGACCTTGAGGAAAGTCGATTACAAACGCGGAAGGCCAGTTATTTTAATAGTTTTGACAATAGCCTGACAGGTATTGGATGGGCTATAGGTCAAGATGATGCAGAAGGACACATGTATGCAGTTAGATTTGGAGCCAAGGTTCTCAATGCTCATCAAAAAAGTTATCCACAGATTAAGAGAGAACTTTGGGGTGTTGTTAATGCTCTACGGTCAGATAAAGAATATTTTATTGGAGCTTCAATCGTGGTAGAGACAGATTTCTTTCCACTGATAGGGATGATTGCAAATTGCTCTACTATGGACATTGCCATGCTACGATGGATAGCCTATATTAAGTCTCTTAACCCTGAATTTTATCATACTACAGGTAGAGATAATCCTGTTGCAGATATGTTATCAAGAGCTGGGTTTGAAGATGAAGAAGAGATGTTGACCACAAGTGATGATGTTGGCTTGAATTTCTACACGTCTTCTTATCTACATGCCAATTGTGCTAATATTGCTCATGTTTTTGAAGTATTTTTTGTGGAGTTCTATGACGGAGAGTGGCTTATGATTGGCCGCTACCTTAGCACTCTCACTAGATAAGAAGGATGGAATGACCGAGATAACAAGAGGATCAGGAAAAAGGCCTACGGCTATTTTCTGAAAGATGGACATTTATGGAAGCAACCAAAGCACCCAGGAGGGGTGCCGTAGTGGGTTGTTTGTGATAAAGAAACTCAACATCAGGTTATCAAAGAATTTCATGAAAGTTTATGGGCTGGACACAGAGGAGTCTGGGAAACTTTTGTCAAGATTAAAGACCGGTATTGGTGGAAAGGTATGCATAAAGATGTGGTTCAATTTATGGAAACATGCTTAACATGCCAACAATATCCTAATGTGCGACATAGAGATGGATTGCATCCCACCTATCCACTGGCTATGCACTACAAGTGGGCGGTGGACCTTATTATAATGCCAGTAGGAGTGTGGCAGATGAGGTATATTGTTCTTGCCAGAGAAGATCTTACTAACCAGGTTGAAGGCAGAGCTTTGCGTACCAAAGCTACCAGTCCAATATGCAAGTGCTTGCTTGAAGATGTTATTTCCAGGTATGGATGTGTTGGCAAGATTATTGTTGATAGAGGAGAGCTGGATGTAGATGAATCTAGAGAGTTTTTTACTCGTATGGACATTAAACTCGCTCTCACTACAACATACAATCGAAAAGGTAAGGGGAAAAGTGAAAGAGGACATCCACCTATTGTTAAAGCTTTAGCGAAGGCGTGTCAAGGGCATATTGGTGATTGGCCTAAACCCTTGCCGTTTGCTTTATGGTTTGATCGCACTACACACATTTCTGTTACTGGTTTTTTGCCGTTTGAGTTGATGTATGGGAAAAAACCAATTATGCCTACAGAGGAAGCAGTTATGACTTGGCATAATGCCATGGGAAGAAGTATGTCTACAGAAGATTTGCTTGGTCTACGTATTTGCCAGCTTGAGAGGCATCAAGAAGACATTGAATAGGCTAAAGAGAAGCTTAAGGAGGCAAGGTTAAAAAATTAAGCAGCATTTGATGGAAAGCACAGACTACGACCTCATGCTATTGAAGATGGTGACTGGGTACTTGTTTATGACAGTAGCTTGGAGAATCAATATACTGCTATGCGGAAAATGGTTAAACGGTGCTTTGGACCATATATGGTGCTTCATGTTTTTGATAATGCAACATATCAACTACGTGAACTTGATGGCACTGTACTCAAGGTGCCTATTGCAAGAAAATGGATCAAGCTATTCAAGAAGCGAGAAGGCGAGATTGTTCTTGAAGATTTCAAATCAGATCAACCTCCAGAAGATAATGTTATGTATGCATCAGATGATGTGTCTGATGTGATTTTGATGAAACTGATTAAGTGCAATTGGCACAGTCTAGAGGCTGGGCAGGTTCAGAGAGGGTGGATGTCATGTAGCTCCACTTCCATGACAAGAAAATGAGCAAAGGGATTCCAATCAGGTTTATTTGAATCCTATGTGATTATTCCACAGTAATAAGGGCTTTAATTTTAAGCTAAAAGTATGCTAGATGCGGCTCTAAAGGGCCAAAAGATGTCTTGTTAATGCTAACAGTGAGTATGCTTGAAGTGGTCATAGCTGGGATTTTATTGATCAAAATTGTAGTACTTGAAGTGCTCTACATGCCTGTCTTTACGGCTCGTCAATTTGGAGCTATAGATAGGAAGTTATGTCAGTTTGAAGATTGAGCAGTAGCAGATACATATTGGAGTGGGCAGCTATTGATGAAGGTTCAAAGTTGATATAAGTGCATGGGCCTGAAGTGCTCACTTTGAAGAGTGTGGTGGTCTTTTCAATTTGTCAATCGAAGTTTCGATTGTCAAGATATGGCCAGTTTAAGTTTCAACGAGGGCCAGTTCCGTACACTCTGGTCGCCCGGGCAGTTGTTCATCTGGTAATTTTTGAGTATCAGCAAGGCTCTAGAAATTTTCAAAATCTCATCTCTTATAGTGCAGTCACAGCGTTAGTAATTCAGTTGAATTATATACCATGGCCGATTAATGGCAATTCAAATTGATTTATACTAACCATAGTAGCCATCAACTGAATCCTATGCCTTGGATGATGTAATCACCAAATGTGATGCCTTCATAAAAGTACATTAACATCTCTATGAGCTTATCAAGACAATGCCTTGGTCGATATATATGCCAGGTATGGTGGCAACCAAAGGCCGTCTCCACTAGCAAATGTATTTTCAAGTCGAATGATGGTCATCAGCAGCAAAAATGGAGCAGCAATGCTTGTCTGATATACATGCTACATGAGATGCTTGTCCGATATGCATGCCAAATGTGGTGCCCTTCTGAATCAAAAGGCATTATATGGCCCCCCACCAAGGCACCCTAAAGCCACCCAAGGGATGAAACTCAATTAATTAAGGGTTTGGAGTGTGTGTGAAAACAAAAGGAGAAAACAAGCATGGCGAGCAGGTAGATGACGGGTGGCAGCGCATGAGGGATGAAACCGCTCGCAGTGAGCTTCACGCTACTTGGATGGAAACTCTCTTCCACACACCTCTCACAGCCAGAGGCCCCATGCCTTCTCGTCTCACCTTTTAAACACAAATCCCTCGACACTAGTAATGTTGCACTTGATCTTCTCAAGGTTTCTTTCTGAATTGACTAGTCTTGCTATAGTGGTGTCCTTGAGTCAAATTTTTTTTGTATATCCTTTGCTCTGACTACCTACTTCAATCAATGTTGACTCGGTTGTCTACAATGTTTCACCTTTTTCCTGCAACTTTTGAGCATTATCTACCTGCATATGAGTAGCCTTTGATCTTAAATGATCTAATGTACTTTTTGGAAAAAATTGTTTCTTCGAAGGAGATTTTGATGGTGACCTTTGTGTAGCTTTTTTATCTTTAGCTTTTGTTGAATCTAAACTCTTGCAAGGGAGACATTGCTGTCTGTGTCTTTCTTATGAATTTTTTATTTTGATACATGATAATTTTGACACATAATTTTAACCATTATTTTTTACAAGTATGGTTTACATATTCTTAACTTAGCAACTAAGGGCATTGCTTTTATAGCGGTATTTGTTCATTGCAATTGAGCGGTGGCAAAATCATAAGTGAGGTGGCGAAAGGATACCATGGTTATAAATATTTTGTAATGAAATTTCATAATGAATATTTCTTTATTAAAGTGCTCTTTATGATCTATGGTCCCTTTATGTCTAGGCGGAAAATCTATAATCAATTTGAGTATTCAAGAAATCTATAAATAAATACATGGTGCAACAAAAAAATGCTCACTCTTGTAAGGGGGAGATTGCACATAGTGTTTGTGTCTTTCTTCTCCTGTCTCACCTCTCCTCTCTTACCATGCCTGTGTATCACTCCACTTTAGGAGGTGCACTTGCATGTTCTCTTCCCCTCTTTCTCTCGCTCTCTATCTTTCTGGTATCCATCTTGTTGTGGATTTTGTGTGTACATGATCATTCAGGTATGTGGATCTGTTGATTTTATCATTAGTCACGTGCTATTTTTTGTATGTTGCAGGACATATGCACTTCCGACTATTGCATTACTAATGCAAATATACATGATGTACTTGATGTGGAAAGGGCTGAAAATGAGCTTTTGTTTTATGCTTGACAGTTCATGCAAATCATGGTTGAGCAAGAAGCAACCTATGATGGCCACTTCCAATTGTGAATCTGAGTATAAGGCAGTCTTCACATATACATTTGTGCGTGTATGGCTCAGACGCCTTATGGATGATTTGGGAACGGCAACCCCACTAGTGCTTGGAGGCACGTGCGTCATATGATACATTAAAATAGAGGATACAAGGGATCCTTCTACCCATCATAGAAGGAAGCCATGGAAGGGGCTTTCTCTAACCAACCACACAATCCTACTTACTCATCACTTTGCACACAATCATGTGATTGAAATTAACCTCTCATGTCAATCACCTTAATGACAACTCCTAATCACACAACTACACAAGCATGCAATCAATATACCTACTTCGCATTAGTGTGGTCATTCTGGTCCATCCCCTTAATGCTACTATGTATGCATATACACAACTCACACACCTCGTAGAGAGAGAGAAAGAGAAGGAAGGAATAGCCTTCACACACCCTGGCGAATGGTGTGGATATAAGAGATTAACTTAAAAAGGGATTATAGATCTAGCATCACACTAATACAATCTCATTTCACAGAATCAAAACGAAGAAGACTAATAAGAAAGAAAGTTCAATTGATTATAGAAATTAAGAGCAACATGGGCATGCAAAGCCCATGAGCCTCATGACCATCCACTCTACAAAGAAGAGAGCTCACCCAAGAATGACTTCTCATTTAGCATAGGGCTCTTTTATAGTTTTGGGCTTCAAGCCCTTCATCTATGGGATAAAGTTGAGCCTTTAGCCTATGCTTATACAATCGGTGTATAATTGGTGTAGTGCATGTGTTAGTCACTGCTAACATACCCCCCCCCCCCCAATTTGGTGCACATTCTCATGTGTTGCTGATGCAGAAAGCACGTCCATGGAGGAATGTTGAGCTGCAAAACATAAGACAACTCATGAGTATCTAAGGCCAACAAAATAAGACATGAAGTGCAATGAAGATTATGCAAATTAATTTTTTGCTTCTAAGAGATGGATCAATCATATCCAAAAACTAAACAACATAAAGCAAAAAAACACATAAAATATCATGAAGATTAAACCATTGAAAATTTCAAATTTATGTATGTAACACAAGCAATCAATTATGACCCTAGGCTAATGCAAGTTCATAAACCTACTAGCCTAAAAACTATATGATCAATCTAAATAAAGCATCCAAGTCTATCATGTCTATGGACACAAAAAGCTCCTAATCTATTAGTACAATGCCACACTTAGCTTTTTGAAGCCTATGGAAGATTTGTTTTTAAAATTTTGATAGGAAAAAAATAAATCAAATCACAAGGCTACCACCCCAAGGAAGGTCTAGCTACAACTCTCGGCTCCTTAGACCCTCAAGGAGGTGTTCCAAGAATCTACTAGCTTACCAAGACGACGGCTAACCTCTATCAACCCAGGGCATCGGTTTAGGGCCCTGACCAAGCAATCCAAGGTGGTTCCCCTCGCTTGCCAAGTGCCAATAAGACACTAGGACTCACATAGACACAACATAATATAGAAATTTCCTTTTTATGTGTCTAGTACCATTTTTTCTACTCTTTGGACACTTTTTTTTGCTTTATTGTTTCACTTTTTAGCACTTTGTTTTATTGCTTCCATTATGAGAGTGCTTATGGAAAAATGGGCTAAGAGACTAAAAGCCTAATCCTTGGTCACAGGGATAAGGTGCTCATAAAATAGAGAGTATATATTAGGTCTTCATAATACTTTTTAATGGGATGTTCGATGCTAAGATAAAATTTGCAATCATCTTGGCCACCCAAGTTGGGTTGACCCAACACTAACACACTCATGCATTAGAAGAAATTTTGAGTAGAAAATATAGAAAGGAGTTTGAATGGACCATACCTTGAAAATTATGGATCTTGAGTCTATGCTCATCTTGTACATCTTTTAGCTTAAGTTAGTGTGAAGGGTGTGCAAGTGCGGTGCGTGTGTGGATAGAGAGAGAGAGAGAGAGAGAGAGAGAGAGAGAGAGAGAGAGAGAGAGAGAACACATAGAGTGTTTGGAGGCCTCTCACCAAAAGTATATGAGAGTGCTCCTTATTGCTTGCATATGTACAATCAATAAGGTAAAACATTGGGCGATCGAATACAATGTCCAACCCTAGGTAAGGCACATTGCCTTTACCCTAACAACCTCCCATTTAAAGGTGATTCTACTGATAAGTGAGTGCTACTAGCTAAAATACTAGTATGTACAAGAAAATAAGTGAGAGACTATCTCAACATATGTCCATTGGCTCACTCACTCAATCTACATGCAATTGTATCATCTCTAGTGATAGGCGAGCATGAAAATCCATGCTAGAGCCTACATGCAAATCCCACACACATCTCTTTATGGTCTTCATAGCTCCACAATGCATCATGCTAGTGTTAGTCATCGTGCGATTGAAAATCCCTACTACAAATGCTCCCATTGCAGTTGCTAGGTTGAGTCTCAACATATAGATGACGCCCAACCACTGATCAAATCTATGCAAACTTGGTTGTACTAGACTTTGTAGTGTTAAATGTTAGCGGGAAACTTGTCACACTAATTGTACTAACCTTATCTATTCTTTTAATCATATATAATGATAAGGAGTAGTGAGCCATTCGAATCCTCATTGAGAGATCCACCAATAGTCGGTGTTTTCTCTTCTTCTCCCTCACACTTTGCACGCACTACGCAATCTTCAAGTGATATTAGAGCATTGTTAGGGTTTGGGCCAATTGGCCAAACACTAATCACATTGATCGTATTAACCTTATCTATTCTTTTGATAATATAGAACAATAAGAAGTAGTGAGGCATTCAAATCCTCACACTGAGAACTCCATCAACACTCTATGTCTACTTTTCTTCTCCCTCACACTCGGCACGCACCATGCACTCTTCAAGTGGTATCAGAGCTGAAGGTTGTAGTGTACTCCTTTCCCGACGTTTCCCTCTTCCCGATGAGCTTCACATTGAGAACTATTCAAGAGAGAGTCACTTCCATGCTATCTATGGCAAATTGAGCTCAAGAGTTTTTGGAAGAATCTATTAAGACATTAGTGCATATAATCAATAGGTCACCTAGTACACCATTGAACTACAAGATTCCGCAAGAGACATGGATAGGCAAGAAGCCTAATTATGATAGATTACGTGTATTTGGATGTGAGGCATTATCATATGTGCCTAAAGAGCTTAGAAAGAAGTTGGATTCCAAATCACACAAATACATCTTAATTGGCTATGTGCAGATGGAGAGATGGGTTATGTCTCTGGCACCAAGAATCTAAGAAAGTTATTTGCAACTCATAAGTGATCTTTAATGAATGAAAGATGCACATACAACTTGGGGAAGAGGTTGAGTCGATGTCGATCTTGAAATGTTCATGACATGCCTCTTCTACTAGGTGGACAGAGGTTTCACTATCAGGAAATCAATGTTGCAATCTGAAATGCTACAATCTTTCCACTTCTTCTTTACCCAAATCTACCAAAAAATCTCAAATTTCAAGCTCTACATAAGCCTAAATTGCATCTTCAACCTCAGAATATATGCACACAACTTTGAGCACCTATCATACCTTCAAAAGAGCCTCATACTTGCATCATGTTAAGGAATTTGCAAAAACTTTCTCCTGCAAAGTTCTAAATCACTTCAAAATGAAGGGGTACCATGGACAAAATTTTCATGTATGCAATCTAGAAGGAGAAAATTGATTTGCAAGGGAGTGTTGTTGTGCACACATAGTTTTTAGGGCACCTTCACCTACACACTATCTTCCACACTCTCTTTTGAGTTTCCAAAAGAGCATACATCACTCTCAATTGAGTTCACAGGCTCCCATTGCATTCTCACAAAGCTTCCAAGATTTCTTGATCTCTCCACAACCAAGAGAAAGCAAGTTATTGCCTCAAAGCTCTTGACATTGCCATGCTCCCTGCCATCAACATGCACTCTGATACCAGTTGAACAGTGTGTGAGTGTGGTTCATATGTGGAGAGGGAGAAGGAGAGAGAGAAAGAGAGAACACATAGAGTGGATGGAGAAACCTCTCAGTAGAAGTATACAAGAGTGCTCCTTATTGCTTGTATATTTATGATGAATAAGGTGAATCAGTGGGTTGGTTGGATACAGTGCCAAGTCTGAGGTAAGGCACAATGCCTTTACCCCAAAATTTGGAAGCATATGCAAACCCTCTTTTATAAGTCCTTTGGTTTCACTAGAGCCTTAGGAATGTTCCCTAGCACTCTTTTTAGCTTATCTCCTCCTTTTGAAATAATAAACCTTTTCTCATAGAAAATAGCTATATGCTACACTCTTCTTTCTAACTCATTTAATCAATCAACTCCCACTCTTTTCCCTAAATGGCCAATTTAAGCTATGAGGGATGCCTTTTTTATCAGTCAAAACTTGAAGCCGCTCTCTGTTGTAGGCAGTCATGCTAAGCCACCATTGGCTATGAACAACAATGTGTGCTCGTTCAAACTATATCTACCTTCTCCTACAGCATGAGCTAATGTTTTTTATCCAACATTTCCAATCATGCTCCAAGGTTCTGGTGCTTTTGGCTCTTTGGGTGGATAATATGCTGGACTATCCACATATCCACTTGGCTCTTTGTAATATGTAGGCATAGGCACTAAGGCTTGCTCCTCCAATTCCTCTATACTAGCTGCATAACTAATGCCCACCGACGGTCTTGCTCCTGGCAGAGGTGCTTGTTGCCCAAAAACTGGTTGTGGATGTTCGACCCCTACTGGTCCTGGCAAATTTCCTGTTGTATACCTAGGCATTGGTGGTAATCGAGGAGGCGCTACCTAGGTTGGTGGGGCATACTGTCGCTCTCTCACATATCCCTTGTTGTACTAACACTCTTACGTCCCATGATTAGTCCGTTTTTGTTGGATGGCACACCACTTGGGTTGCTTAGCTTGGGACTTAGCAAATGGGCTTATCCTTTTGAGAACTTCTTTCAATAAGTTTTTGCTGACTTACAACTACTTCGCTCATTTGTGCTAATTTTGTGCACTTTGATCCACTTTACTGTGATGAAGAATCATCATTTAAATCCTTATAGTCACCTTCCTTGTAGACAACATAGTTTTCTAGATATAGAGCTTCTTTGGTCAAATCATTCAGTGTTGTGCTCCTCTTCACATGTAGACCCTTTTCAAGGCCCGCATTCCTCAGTCCTTGGCTACATGTCAACATGAGTCTAGATTGTGTTGGTAACTCTTCCACATGGAAGAATTTTACCCTCCTAGGGATGGATCTTTTAACCATCTAACATCATTTTTAATCTCACTTCAAAATGTCAACCAAAGCACTAAAGAAACCTCCAAATTTACGTAGCGTTTCAGGCTTAACTCCATTTTTCTTATCAATTCTCCTTCTTTTTGCTTGAATTTATGGATTTACAAGAACGTATTATGAGCTATCTCTCTTTGAGAGAATTCCTTAATAAACTCATCAAATACCTCCTCCATGGACTCAAAATCTCTACGTTTAACGGAATCAAACCAGGTGGTAGAATCCTTCTCTAGAGTTAACCCAAAACTTGTGAGCTACATGGGAAAGTCAAGGATGTCCTCAGCTTTAATGACACGCACAAATGCTGCCACATGATCCCTTGGATCCCTATTTCTAGAAAATTTTTCATTTTTGAACTTGAGAAGGTCTGATCCTCTAGTGATTCATCATTCTAAACATAGGATCTCCCATTCCTCCTCTATGAGCCCTTTCTGGCCTATGATAGGGTACATATTCCTCCCCCAGGGGTACTCCTAATGCATAATTCTTGATTGGTCTAGCAAGCCGTCGTTCCTCTGCTCAGACCCTTTCTCCTTGTTCTTGTTCTCGATGTGGTGCTTTAGTTCGTGTCGGATTTGGCATTCTCTTTCTACTCTCATCGTGTTATTGTTGATGGAGTGGTGATTTTGCTGGTGCTTCTAGCAATGACATGGCATGATATCACCCTCTTTCATGTTCAGGTCTGGTGTTGCAAACTTCTCGACCCATGTTTGAAATGATAGCGACGATGTTTGTGAGCTATGGGGGTTTGGAAATGGCTGTATATGTGATTGCGATGTGGTGTCATAATCATCCGAAAAGGGATTTTGTAGACTTTCTAGGGGTTTCTATGGGCTTTTGCTTCTCTTCCAAAGCATGCACCAAAAGTTCTAGAGTTATCACTCTCCTTACATCTTCTGGGTGAATTGGCTCGTATTCTCATGCATACTTATCAACAAAAAGAATATAGGTTCCAGTTACAAAATAATACAAAACCAAGTACAAGACTTTGTCTATGCTAAATTTATTCACATGGGGTTCCATGCACCAGTAGTAAGAGGTGACCCTTCCCTCCTTGTGCTTGTAAATCCCAATATTTTTCTGAATTGAAGCCATTCTCTCTAATCTCTTGTCATGAATGTAGAAGGCTCCAGAAAGAGTGAGTTCATGAGGTAATTCTCGAGTCTCCATGACCATCTTCCCATTTTATATGTTGTCTCCATACTGATTGTATTCTTTTGGGTCTTTCACGATGAGATAGTGGTTTCCCTTCTCATCGCAAAACCTATCACCATCGTCGGCTACCATGACTATTGCCAATCCTCTCACTATCTGTTCTTCAATACAAATGCATTATCGTCCTTGAACATCAGCATACACTGTTCTTCAATACAGATGCATTATCATCCTTGAACATCAGCATACATTAGGGTTCCATGGCCATTTGTTCCCTTTAGGAAGATTGCCGTGTATTTTGGTATGTTTAAGGGTTTTTGGGAGGTGCTACCCGCCATAGTCTTTTGTTGTTGGAAACCTCCAAGTTGTTGGTTAGCCATCCACCCACTGATATGATCCTTCAGAACAGGTATCAATATCACTACCCTCTTCTATGATTGGTGATAGCGAATCTATTCTTTCTTGGTTTACACTCTCTTTAGTTGACACTAAGCTAACCAGATCTCCTACCACTCTTCGGTCCCTTTGAAGACACCTACTAGATCTCAAATTCATCAAATCTTTTGCACACACAACTATCAATCCAAACCTCTTACCTTAGAAGTATGCTTTAATTGCTCTTTGCTTTGATCTGCTTTCCAACCACTTTCTCAACTTGTAAAGTACTTTGCACTCCAAAATGATCATCAACTTGTAGGATCTCTGGTTTTGGCTATTTGTAAAAAAAATTTGACTCTGCAATTCTTTGCCAAGCTAGTGATTCTCACTTAAGTGCTCTACGGAATTTCCCGGTATAACTAGAGGGTTAATCTCAACCAAACATCTATATATAAGGACTTGATTCCCTCTATACACTAGTCTAAAAGGATAGATGGGATCCTAGGGTCACAAGAAAGGCTCTTGGCTAGTTAAAATCTTAGTCTGGCCCCTATCTATACCTGGAGACTGCATACGCATATGATGTCTCTAAGATTATAATTTGCCCAAACTTCAAGTTTAGAATCTCCTTGATATGCTTTATTCACCTAAAGTTCTTCTTTGTGATTCTGACATCCCTTGGCAGATCTATGCCTCCTCATTCTGTCTTAGTTGCTACTATCAACTTCTCTGGGACGTTGTCTAAGACAAAGATGCTCGAAATTAGGTACTAGCTCAAGATGGGTGTCTGTGGTTGGATGGTCTAAACTCTATGAGCTTTCAACCTAGTTGGTTGTCTCCACTCCATATCAAATATAGGGCTAGTTGCTCAATGGTTGAGTCATAGTTTATCGTCAATCGTGGAAGACTGTTTGTAAGTGGTTAGGGGAAAGCACCTCACTCTTACTGCTGCTATTCATCCCGTGTTGGATGGGCAGCTTACAAGTATTTTTTTGCTAAAGAATCTGCTAAGAGCATACATTAGCACAACACATTTTGAATGGTCCATTCTCTCCCTATTCTAGAATTTGCTTAAGTAAGGTTTTCAACTTTGAACACCTGTTGTGGTGGGGTTGGATACCATTTCAATAGTTTCATAAGTCAAGGACTTAATAGCTGTGCTGACTTGGCAGGTAACCTTCGTTAGGGGTGAACATGTAGTTCTGTGTGTTCCAAAATGTTCTGAAGTTTGCCATAAGGACACCCCATATTCTACTTCAGTATCTATGAGCTTTTTAAGATACTCATGCGAGTTGGAAATCTGGCTCACAACTTCATGAAAAGCTCCACCAAGTCTTTCTTGCTTTTTTCTAGTAGCTTCAGAAGGCTGCAAACTAGTTAGATACAAGTGGTTGCAAAAGGACAACAATGTTGAAAATCAAGATGTTGTTCTTGGTTTCATTGAATCTCCTCCTCACTGCACCAAGTATTGGTCCTATGGACAATTGGCCCGCGTATGGGAGCCAATCAGGAAAACATCAGTGTTCTTACGAAGATACTATCACTTGTGTTTTCGAGGACTAAAACGATTCTCCAAGGGGGGATTAATGCATTATCATTCCAAGGGCAATGCCTGGAGGTCAAGGACCAGGCCCAAGAGGCCGACTGCAAGTGTGGATAGGGAATGAGGCCCAAGGGGCTATTTAATGGGAGGTTGGGAGGTTCATTCTCAAGGCAGTTCCACCAGGGGCCTTTCAGTTAAGACCGCCCAAATCATATTGGATGGCTATGAATTTTTTTATGGATGTGAGTGAGCACTATTATTCTACTCATGCAAAGTTGCACATTCATCCGATATGGTATGGGCGGTCAAGTCCCATACTATGCGCTAAAATGGGTTGTATGAGCCATATATCCCATTTTAGCACATAGTATGGGCTTTAACTGCCCATATCATATCGGATAATTGTGTAACATTATAGGGGTGAACTAATGGTTCTCACCCCCACCCATGGAAAGTCTTGTGGCTGGTTTGGGCGGTCTTGAACCATACTATGTGCTAAAATGAACCGTATGTCTCATATGGCCCATCTTAGCACATATTATGGGGCTTGGTAGCCCATACCCTATCGGATGGCTATGAGACATTCTAGGGATGGGAGAATAGATCTCACCCCCACCCATGTAAAGTCTTATGGAAAACCAATATGGTTTGGGTGGTCTCGAAACATACTATGCGCAAGAATGGGTCATATGGTTCATACGATTCATTTTAGCCCATAGTATGGGCTTTGACCACCCAAACCATATCAAATAGCTATGAGACTTTTCACAAGTGAGAAAATAGTACTTAAACCAGCCCTTTCAAAGTCTTAACTCCATCCAATACGGTTTGAGAGGTCTCGACCCATACTATGTGCTAAAATTTGTTGTATGAGCCATATATCTCATTTTAGTACATAGTATGGGCCTTGACTGCCAATACCATATCAGATGGCTGGGAAAATTTGTAAGGGTGAAAAAAATATACTCTTTCCCACTTCTGCAAAGTCTTGTGGCCATCCAATATAGTTTGGGCAGTCCCGACCCATACTATGCACTAAAATGGATTGTATGGCTCAAAAGTCCCATTTTAGCGCATAATATGGGTATTGACCGCCCATACCATATTAGATGGTTGTGTAACATTGTAGAGGTGAATTTATGGTGATCATCCCCATCCTTGAAAAGTCTTGTGGCCATCCTATACCAGATTATGTGCTAAAATGGACCATATGTTTCATACGGCCCATTTTAGCACATATTATGGGTCCTAATCGTCTATACCATATCATATGGATATGAAACTTTACAGGGATGAAATAGTAGTGCTCTTCATCACCCATGCAAAGTCTTATGGCCATCCAATTTGGTTTTGGTGGTCTCAAACCATAGTATGCGCTAGAATGGGTTGTATGGCTCATACGATCCTTTTTTGCGCACAGTATGGGCTTTGACCACCCAAACCATATCGAATAACTGTGAGACTTTACACAAGTAAGGAAATAGTACTTAACCCTACCCATGCAAAGTCTTATGGCCATCCAATATGGTTTCAGGGGTCTCGACCTATACTATGTGCTAAAATTTGTTGTGTGAGCCATATGTCTCATTTTAGCATAGCACATAGTATGGGCCTTGATTGCCCATACCATATCGGATGGCTAGAAAAATTTGCAAGGGTGGAAAATTTTGACTCTCCTCCACTCGTGTAAAGTCTTGTGGTCATCCAATATAGTTTGGGCAATCCCAACCTATACTATGCGCTAAAATGAGTCGTATGGCTCATACATCTTATTTTAGCGCATAATATGGAGCTTGACCGCCCATACCATATCAGATGATTGTGTAACATTGTAGGGATGAATTAATGGTAATCACCCCCATCCCTGCAAATTCTTGTGGCCATCCCATATGTTTTTGGCGGTCCCTAACCATACTATGTGCTAAAATGGACTATATGTCTCATAGGCCCATTTTAGAACATATTATGGTCCTAATTGTCGGACATATTGGATGGATATAAAACTTTGCAGGGACGGAAGAATAGTGCTCATCTTCACCCATATAAAGTATTTTGACCATCTAATATGGTTTTGGTGATCTCAAACCATACTATGCGCTAGAATGGGTCGTACGGCTCATACGGTCCATTTTAACACATAATATGGGCTTTGACCATGCAAACCAAATCGAATAGCTATGAGATTTTTTCACGAGTGAGGAAATAGTACTCAACCCCATCCATAAAAAGTCTTATGGCCATCCAATATGGTTTGGGAGGTCTCGATCCATACTATGTGTTAAAATTTGTTGTAAGAGCCATATGGTTTGGGAGGTCTCAACCCATACTATCTGCTAAATTTTTTGTAAAAGCCATATGTCCCATTTTAGCACATAGTATGGAACTTGAATGCCCATACCATACCGGATGGTTGGGAAAATTTTCATGGGTGGGGGTGATCACCATTTCACCACCCGTGGAAAGTTTCACAACCATCGGATATGATATGGGTGGTCAAGGCCCATACCAAGTCCTAAAATGGATTGTATGAGCCATATAGTCTATTTTAGCACATAGTATGGGTTGAAACCGTTCAAACCATATTGGATAGCTGTGAAAATTTTCATGGATGGGGGTGAGCACCATTTCTCCACCGGTGCAAAATTGCACAATCATCCAAGTTTAGGGTTTATGGATTAAGGTTTAGGGTTTAGGGTTTAGGGTAGCCTTATTGCCATTTAATGCATAGTATGGATGGGGACCGCCCAAACCATATTAAATGGATGTGAAGCACCATTCCCCCATCCGTCCAAATTTTCACAACCATCCGAGTTTGGGATTTATGGGTTAGGATTTAAGGTTAGGGTTTGGGGTATAGGGTTTAGGATTTATGGTTCAAGGTTTAAGATTTAAGGTTTAAGGTTTACGGTTTAAGATTTATGGTTTAGGGTTTTGGGTTTATGGATTAGGGTTTAGGGTTTGTGGTTCAAGGTTTAAGATTTATGGTTTAGGGTTTAGAGTTTAGGGTATATGGTTAGAGTTTAGAAATAAGGATTTAGGTTGAGAGTTTAAGGTTAAAGGTATTGGGTTTATGGTTAAGGGATTACGGTTCTGGGTTTAGGGTTTAGGGTTTAGAATGCATAGTATGGATCGAGACCGATGAAACCATATTGGATGGCGATAAGACTTTGTACCAGTGAGGGTGAACACCATTTCCCCACCCGTCCAAAGTTTCATAGTCACTTGATATGGATTGGGTGATCAAGGTCCATACTATGCGCTAAAATGGACCATATGGTTCATACAACCTATTCTAATGCATAGTATGAGTCTTGATCACCCAAAATATATTGGATGGCCATGAGAGTTTGCATGGGTGGGGGTGAGCACCATTATCGCACCCCTAAAAATTTTCACAACCATCCAAGTTGGTATGGGCGTTCAAGGCCCATACTATGTGCTAAAATGCGTCGTATGAGCCATACGATCTGTTTTAGTGCATACTATGGTTCGAGATTGCCCAAACCATATTGGATGACCACAAGACTTTTCACGGGTGGAGGTGGGAACCATTATCTAACCCCTACAAGGTTGCACAACCATCCGATATGGTATGAGTGGTCAAGGCTCATATTATGTGCTAAAATGGGTCGTATGGGCCATGTGGCTCATTTTAGCACATAGTATGCTTCTGGACTGCACAAACTATATTGGATGAGTAAAAAACTTTCTACGGCTGTGGATGAGTGCTATTCCTCTATCCATGCTGTTTCATAGCCATCTAATATGGTATAGGCAGTCAAGGCCCCTAAAATGGGCTGTATGAGACATATGGCCCATTTTAGTGCATAGTATGGGGCAGGACTGCCCAAACCATATTGGATGGCATTGAAACATTTCATGGATGGGATTGAGCACAAATTACCCATGCGTGCAAGGTTGCACATCCATCGAGTATGGTATAGGCTATCAAGGCCCAAACTATGCGTTAAAATGGGATGGCTCATACGACCCTTTTTAGAGCATAGTATGAGTCGAGACTACCCAAACCATATTGGATGGCCGTGAGACTTTGCACGTATGAGGGTGAGAACCATTTTCCCATACCTACAAAGTTTCACATGGATAAAATATGGTTTGGGCAATCAAGGCCCATACTATGTGCTAAAATAGTTCGTATGTCTCATATGGCTAATTTTAGCGTATATTATATATCAGAACCTCCCAAACAATATCGGATGGACACAAAAAGTTTCACTGGTGGAGGTGAGTGCTATTTTTCAACCCATGCAAAGTTGCATAGCCATCTAAACTACTATGGCTGGTCAAGGCCCAGACTGTGCGGTAAAATGGATCGTATGGTTTGTAAAGTCCATTTTAGCGTACAGTATGGTTCGGAACCACCCAAACCATATCAGATGGCCACGTGACTTTACACGGGTGGGGTTTTAACTCCATTTCTCCACCCCTAAAAAGTCTCGTGTCCATCCTTCTAGTTATAACACAGGTGGCCCCCTCGACGCTACCGGCCCTATCATTGTGTCATCGGCCATGGCGTTGTTCGCTTCGTTCTTCATGCACCAGTCGACCCTCATTGACACACCCATCATGTTGGCTCACTGAGATCTGCCAATGCCCCCCATCGTCACATTCGTTCACAGCTCGCCATCGGCCTCATCGATGCTATCGGCCCCATCACGATGAAGTCGACGGTGGCATCGTTCGCTACGTCCTTCACGGACTCTTTAATCCTCACGTGGCTCACACGTCGATCCAGGCAGCCCCATCATCCTTCACATGCATGGCTTGTAGGCTCCATCGATGCTACTGGCCTCGATCGGCTCCATCACAATGTAGTCGATGGTGGGGTCGTTCACTCGGTGCTTTAAGCACATGTTCATCTATCCACCCCTATCGGTCCGATTCATCCGGTCATCAAAGACTTGCACGGATGAACCCTTGATTGTCCTCCCTTGAAGTAGTCGGCCCCACCGGTGCACCCAACCTCGATCGGCTCTGTCACATTGTCATCAACAATGACGTCGTCTGCTTCGTGCTTCACGTACTTGTTAGCCCTTGCGGACATACTCTGAGTGTCAGCCCAAACTGTCGGTCCACACCGTTCCATCAACGCGCCCATGCCCTCGGTTATTCTCCATCCTTAATTTCTAATGAACGGTTGAAGTTTATTTATTTTTTGCATGGTCACATTCCTTGGGTCATAATCTATCAAATGATCGTTGGATCGTGCAAAATGAATTCTACATCATAAGATATCTAGTGTTAAAAAAATAGGTTTTTGTAAATAGAAATTTTAACAAAGAAAAATGAATACTAATTATACAAAGATCCAAAAAATTATCAATAAATCAAGTTAAATTGCTTGCCAAGTGAACATATCATGTGCAAGAGAGTAAGTAAAGAAGAAAATCCCATAAAAATTTATAAGTATTTCTTCATCAAGGTCACACTGCTATAACCAGGTGTGACAGGCTTAACCAGATTAGTCCTTGCACAATAAAATTACCATTTAGATGTGAAAAAATGAAGATCAGAGCTTTCCATTGTGTTTGCAACTATGTGCTTTGTGTGGCTACCAAATCTTGCCTCTTCAAAGTAAGTGCAAGCAAGTCGAATGTACGTAGGAATGGAAAAAAAGAGGTTGTTTCTTTGCTGTCTTGGTGGGGGCAACTGCTGAAAGTGGGTACACCTTATCATGCATACATCCTATTTCCATATCCATCAGAAAATAATCCCTTTAGTAATTTATTAATATTTCCCATGCTAATAAGTACTCCAATAATGCATGTATCCCAAAGAAACTTTTTTCCCCTAATTTAGATCATCATCATTCTACTTCTCTTGTACATATTGTTAATAAATAAACAACAACCTTGCCATTATGCTACTACAACACACAAATGCGACATCATCTCTTACATTAGAGACAAATTCAAACCAATGAAGATGCAACAACAGAATGAAACTCATCAATAAATTCAATGAAAAATGAAGACAATCAACCCATCAACAACCAATCAAAAACCTTCCATCACCTCCACAGACACTTCTCAACAGTGCCCGAGGACGGGCACTAAAATCAAAAGGGGGGAATGTTAACTGAGTCTACGTCAGTTGACAAGTGTTTCTAAAGGCCGAAGCCTTATGAATTCACATCAAAGATGAATATGAAGAAGCAGTGAAGATTGGAGAGACAAATTTTTTACATTTTCTCGAAATGGCCATATATTGTTATTTCTCGATTTATTTAGCCATTGTGATAATTGTAATGTGTTACGGGCTCAATGAGAGTTCCAAGATGTTAAAAATAGGTCAGTTAGTGTGCCTAGTTAGTGTGCCTAGGTTGCAGATACAGTAAGTTGTGGAGCCTCAAAGGTCTTTGACATGCAGACATTTCACATTTAAACCTTATGGCTAAGGTATAAAAGCCAGCTTTTATAAGGGTTTGTAAGTTGTAAATAATGAAAGTGAGCGTAGGCTACAATAAGTCTTGTGATCTCTCTTATGTTTCAATGTTTCGTGTCTCCCTTGTGTGGTGTTGCATTGCAAATCCGAGTATACTAACGTGATCGCATGTGAAAGCTCTCTCTTTCTACGTAAATCTCTCGCGATGAAGTTGTGTTTTTAGGCATGCCCGTCTATGAGCTATTTTCATTCCCTATGCACAATACACACATTTAAACTAGTTTTTGACCATAGGAATAGATAGAGCACGTCCTAAGAAAGCTATAGAGTGCTTCAGAGTCCGAAACTGACTGACCTAAAATGACATTTGAGCACATAAGAGTGTTGAGGATACTCTGCACGTTCTAGGTAGGAAGTTTTGTCGCATTTGGAGCATTGTAACTACATGAAATCAACGTATTATGCTTTGATAAACATGAATATTTATCTTAGGTGCAATTTTTCCAAAGTGCCAGAAATGACTTTTGAGCACATAGGGATGTTGAGGATACTCTGCACATGCTAGGCATTAAGTTTTGTTGCCACTGGAGCACCTTAGCTATACAAATTCATCGGATCAAGCTTGTAGTAAGGAAAGTGGCATTTGATGTCTTACACGCACCTGAGATCGATCTAGGGGAGAGAACACTAGACTTGGGTTTTCCAAGAGATTAACTATCTCTTGTAGCCTCCATGCACTAGTTGGGTCAACTGCATCCCACGGATTGACATTTCATGTCTGTGGTTCTCCATTTGCTAGCATCGATATGGTGAGGCTTTGCAGTCAGCCGACAATATTGCCATTTCGACAAATCGACACCAATTAGTCGTGCTACATAAATTGATGAATCTGCAATTGTGCTACCTAGACCGGCAAATCTTCACTCATATTGCTCAAACTTTTGAATCTATTGTTTATTAATGTGCTATTTCAATTGACGAATCTACACTCATGCTGCTTAAATTGGCAGATCTGTACAGATAGCTAGTGTTGTCTAAATCAAAAAAATTGCACTAAAATGAGCATTTACACACTCCCTAAATCAGTGATTATGTGTGCACATGACCAATAGAATAGGTAAGGCATAGGAGACAACACATATATTACCTGTTTGATACCAAAGTGAAATATGTTTGAATAGTGAAGTATGCAAAAGTTGTTCTCGACCATCCCATGTCACGTGAGCTCATGTAAGTAGCTTTATAGCTTAACATTAATTCATGTCAATAGTAATTCCATTCAATACAAGTACCGTGACAATGATAGGATAGATCGATTTCATAGCTTATACAATTAATGAAAATAACTAAAAAAGCCATGTCTTTTAAAACAATGTTTTACAGTATTCTATGTTGTTGCAAGCTTGAGTGTAGCTTGTTAGGTATAATTGCAAAGAGAATAGCTTACAAGAGAAATGGAAAAAATGAGAAGATTAAATGAGGTGGTTCATAAATTCATAGCAAGATCATAAAAAAATGGTTAGGATGTTATCATATCAATGTCGTAGAGACAAAAAAAAAGTCGGTCAGTAATGAGTGATTGGTAAATTTGTGTTGCATAGGTGTTAGGGGTTAGATTGGTACTGGGTCAGTAAAATAAATAAATTTATACCTTGATGTTGAAAGAGGAGATAGTGGATAACCTGGGGCGTTATTAAAGTCGATAGCATGTGGTTATGTTGTGCTTTTGGAATGAGGAAAAGAAGGTTAGTCTGCTCAAGATGTCGGACACATATATAAAATTTACCTTCAAGAGCAATTAAATGGACAACAATACAGGGATTAATGGATAAATGTTAAGGGTTAGTCTGTTGGAGATTTTGGATACATATATAAAATTTACCTTTAAGAGAAATTAAGTGGACAACAATAGAGGGATTAATGGAAATTTCAACAAATAGTATAAAAAACTTAAAAAAACTTATTGTGGTAATGTCTACACTATGCTAATATGTTTTACATGAGAGAGTGGAAGATTTAAGGGTAATTAAAAAAATGAGAATTTAATTTGTGGTTTTATAGACATTAAAGAAACTATAGAAATTGCTTTATGGACATCATACCAATGGTTGAAAAAGGTGACGTTGGTGGATGATATGTGTTTGCATTCATGGATTTTTGCCTTTGCTTTTGTGTGGCTTTTGTGAGGTGGTCAGAGAATGGGGATTGATAATCCCATTGGTCCCTAATGCACATGTCCCAAAAGTCAAAGGACATCCATGGTTTATGATAGTTGTCATGCATGATGATATTCTGGTGAAGATAGTACACAAAATTTTCTAAATACATTTTGAAATAAGCCAGGGGGAACGGAATGAAAAGAATAACATTTTTCTAATGATTTTATCCCATACTTTGAACATAATAACAGAAAAAAAATCCCATTGTTTATTTAGAATAAGTACCCTAAGAGCTTGGGTGGTTTCTAATGTTGATGAATGAAGCAAATCAAAGGCGTTAATGTAGAGGATATTTTTGGTAATATGAATTTCTCTAGTATGAAGTTTTTATCTAATCTTGTGTGGGGGGTACCAAAGTTGGATACACCATGAAATTTAGGTTGACCTTTTGTAAACTTGTACCAAGCATGTAGGGTATTGCAAACATAGTAATCAATACTTTTACGACCATCAAAAGAATTACGGAAGACCTCGACGCCCCAACAGACATCATTGTCGATTGCAAAGTCTTACAAGATGGAGATTTGAACATCTTATAATGCCATTATAAGTTGTGGGAGTGGAATTTTCCAAAAGAGGTTGGAAGGATAAAGAAAGATGGATAGGGAGAGATGTGATTATTGTAGCCAGTATGTAGACTCGCAAGTAATTGTGTCAGCGACGATTGATCACATGATGGTGAGCTTCTATTCGCTATACATGAGGTGACATAAGGGGATTTTGGAACTCCTTTGATGATTTATAAAAGATGGGATATTGGAACGTCTCTTTCAGTTTTTGCAGCTACCCAACACGGCTTCCCATTTTTCCTCTTGACGTTGTTAAGCCCTCCCTTTTAGAATAGGTGCTCATTGTGTCCAAGGTTGTCGGAATGTGTTTATGAGGGCCTATGGGTGTGGTATGTAATGAGAGGATACTTGATGTGGGCATATGGAGCAAGGAGAGTGGAACAGTTGGACGAGACTCGTCTCAAAAGACACAAGGGTAGGCCGTTAAAAAACGAGGGACTAGGGGTGAGAAGAGATAATGAGAATATTTATGACATTTATTGGCATGAGTTGAGGATGTTAGATGAGGAGCATAATTATAAATGCAGAAGGGAGAGAAGGAGTGGAGGTGGGAGGAGGAGAATAAGCTGAGTTGTTGGATGAATAGGGGGGAATATAAGGTGTGATTGCAGGCTCAGGGATGAAGGGGATTGAAAAAAGAAAATAATCGATCGATTGTGAACGCAATTGACCATGCTTAACTAGGTGGTGGGCAAACTTGGCATGCAGTGGTGGCTTAAAAACTGCATGCAATGGGCGGCTATATTGTGTGGTAGTTAGCTTGCATGGCTACATCAAGCAATCAACACCAGAGAGAGAGAGAGAGAGAGAGAGAGAGAGAGAGAGAGAGAGAGAGAGAGAGAGAGAGAGAGAGAGAGATGGTCTATTGGTGGTTGACTAGCAAGATAGGGCGACTTTGGATGGCGGTTGGTGAGAAAAAGGTAGTGTCAATGTGTGTGTGTGTGTGTGTGTGTGTGGGAGTCATGAGAAAATAAGGGAAGAGATAGAGGGTTGGGTGGTGAGAAAACGGCAGTGTTGGTGTGTGTGTGTGTGTGGATGTGTGCATCATGAGCATGTTAGGAAATAAGACGTAGCTAAATAGATATTTGAGTAGATTACTTAATGGAGAGAGATAGATTTCACACACAAGAGATTATAGAGTAGAGAGAGAGAGTAGTACACACGATATACGTGGTTCACCCAATGTGGGCTACGTCCACGGGAAATCAGCCACTCAATGGCTTTAGTACTTCAAAACAAAAAGTAGTTTACAAAGGGATTATACCCTTAATGGAGCTCCCGCCTTGCTTCACTCTCACCACCTCACACTCACCTTGTTGCATCAACTTCACACTATGAAATGTGTGTAGAAATGGCCTCCTTTTATAGGCCAAAAGGGCTGCCCTCTCTCATGAGAGGCAGCCATGTGTAGCCGCCCTTGTGTAGATAAGTCCAAATCGGACCCTCCAATCCGCCCATGTGTGGCCGCCCTTGAGAAGACAAGTCCGCTTTTGAATTCGGCCACCGGCCATTTGACTTCCGACCACTGGCCACCGACCATTGACTACCGGCCACTAGGCAACCGATCGGTTGTTTTCCGACCACTTTCCGGCCACCGTCCGGCCATAATATTCCGGCGAGGGAAAAAAAAAGTCTCGGGGGCTTTTGCCCCCGAGGCCCCTAAAGTTGCCCTTGGTTTTTACTATGAAAATTTTGGTTTCCGGTGAGTGATTTACCTTCACGCGCGATGGCTTCTCCTCATAACGGGGGCCTTACAAATGTGCGCTTTTACCACAGAAAATTACAAGGGTAAATCAGGCTCCATACTTAACAATCTCCCACTTGGAGACTGATCTCCAAACCAAACCTGTGACTGCTTTCCATCCTGGCTTCTTATCCTTGAATGCCGATTGAAGATGAGCAAAAGCTCAATTTCTCCTTGTTGACCACCTTTGTAAACATGTCTGCAGGATTTTCACTTGTATGCACCTTTCCTAGCTTTAGTTGTCCCTCTTCCAAAAGAGTGCGTATGAAGTGATATCTCACCTCAATATGCTTTGTCCTTGAATGAAAGGCTGAGTTATTTGCAAGATGAATAGCGCTTTGGCTATCATTGTACAAGACACAATTGTCTTGTTTGAATCCAAGATCTTCTAAGAATCTATGAACCCACAGAATTTCTTTGCTTGCCTCCGTCATTGCTACATACTCTGCTTCCGTGGTAGAAAGTGAGACCACTTTCTGCAGCTTTGAAGCCCAGCTTACTGTTGTGCCTCCAATCGTGAACACATAGCCAGTAGTGCTCCTTCGAGTATCTTTGTCACCTGCCATATCTGGAACAGCATACCCTTCTAGAAAAATATCAGTTCCTCCAAAATACAAAGCATTTGTTGTTGTCCCTTTTAGATACCTAAGTATCCACTTCACAGCTTGCCAATGCTCTTTACCTGGGTTGTCCATGAACCTACTCACAACTCCCACTGCATGTGCAATGTCTGGCCTTGTCCAAACCATAGCATACATTAGAGAACCTACCGCTACAGCATATGGAACTTTAGACATATAGGCTATCTCCTCTTGTGTCTTTGGACACATATCCTTCGTTAGTTTAAAATGACTAGCAAAATGTGTAGAAACTGGTTTTGCATTTTGCATTGCAAACCTTTCTAGTACCTTCTTGATGTAATCTGCTTGAGATAGCTTTATTGTCTTCTTCGTCGTTTCCCTTGATATTTTCATACCAAGTATCCTCCTTGCAGCACCTAAATCTTTCATTGAAAAAGATTTAGACAGCTCCTCTTTTAGGTCTTTGATGTCGTGCATGTTAGCACTTGCAATCAACATGTCATCAACATACAACATTAGGATGATGAATTTCCCATCTCCCAAATTCTTCGTGTAGACGCAGTGATCCGAGTTGCATCTTGTGAATCCATGATCCGACATCCATCGATCAAACTTCAAGTACCATTGTCTTGATGCTTGTTTTAAACCATACAAGATCTTTTTTAATCTGCAAACCATTTTCTCCTTACCTTTTACTTCATACCCCTTTGGTTGAAGCATGTAGATTTCCTCCTCTAAGTCACCATGAGGGAATGTTGTATTTACATCCATTTGCTCGAGATTTAGATCATGAGCATCCATAAGGCTTAAGACAAGCATGATTGAGTTCATTTTTACAACAGGAGAAAATATTTCATTGAAGTCAATACCTTTCTTTTGAGAAAACCCTTTTACCACAAGCCTAGACTTGTACCTTTTCTTCCTACCTTCTTCTTCCTTTACCTTGTACACCCATTTGTTTTGAAGTGCCTGCTTACCTTTAGGCAACTCAACCAATTCCCATGTTTGGTTGCGACGTAGTGAGTCCATCTCCACTTGCATGCTCTTCGTCCATTCTTCTTTGGATTCATGTTGCATAGCTTCTTCGTATGATTCCGGCTCTCCAGAATCTGAGATCAAGAGATGGTTGAAGGAAAGAACGAATCTTTTTGGAGGTCTACTTGCTCTTGTAGATCTTTGGGGAATAGGTTGAGGCTCCTCATTTGGTTGACGCTGTTGCACATTGTCACCGTTTGCAGTCCTTGAGTCTTCACCGCCCTCAAGCTCCATGTACTCATCACCTGTGTCTTTTGTTTGTTTTCTTTCCAAGTAATCTTTGTACATATTTTGTTCGTTAAAAATTACATCCCTACTCCTTAAGATTTTACCATCTTCAGGATTCAATAGGCGATACCCAAAGTCACGTTCTCCATAGCCAATGAAGAAACACTTTTTGGACTTTGCATCTAGCTTTGATCTAAGGCTTCTATCTATGTGCATGAAAGCCTCACACCCAAACACTTTGAGAAATACATAATTCACCGGTTTACCTGTCCATGCCTCTTCTGGAACTTCCCCATCCAATGCCGTTGAGGGTGACCGGTTGATTAAGTACACAGACGTACTTACAGCTTCCACCCAAAGCTCAAGTGGTAGGCCTGCATGTAACCGCATGCTTTGTGCTCGCTCCATGATTGTCCTGTTCATCCTTTCCGAAATCCCATTTTGTTGAGGTTTCCTTGGGGTTTTCCTTTGCCTCCAAATGCCATTGTTAGCACAAAAGCTTTCAAAAGCTTGGCTGCAATATTCACCTCCATTGTCGGATCTAAAGCATTTAACCTTGGTAGCTGTTTCATTCTCCACAAAGGCTTTCCACCTTTGAAATATGGAAAATACATCGGATTTATTCTTCATGACATAAAACCATGTTTTTTTAGTCGCATCATCTATGAATGTTACATAATACAATGAGCCACCAAGTGATGGTGTACTTGCAGGACCCCAAACATCAGAATGAACCAACTCAAGTTTTTTATTTTTTCTTTCATTTCTTGATTTTTGAAATTTTACCCTCTTTTGTTTACCATAAAAACAATCTTCACAGAACTCTAAGTCCACTTCTTTCAAACCTGGTAGAAGCTTCTTTGTTTGAAGGATTTGCATTCCTTTGGCACTCATATGCCCAAGCCGGTAGTGCCACACTGCACTGTCAACTTCTGTAGTTGCTGCACAAGCTGAAGGTTGCGTGCTAACAGTACACAAGTAAAGTGTACCGACCTTTTCTCCCTTGGCAACCACCAAAGATCCCTTTGAGATCTTCCACCGGTTGTTTTCGAATGTAATGTTGTGACCTTCATCGTCCAATTGTCCTGTAGAGATTAAATTTTTGCGAAGAGAAGGAACATGCCTAACATCTTTAAGCTTCCATTCATTTCCGTTAGCAGTTTTGACAGAAACTATACCTTTGCCGATAATCTCACAAGCTTCATCATCTCCCAAGTATACATACCCAAAATTACCTTTGGAGTAGTCTTGGAAATGTTGCTTGTGTGATGTCGCATGGAATGAAGCCCCGGAATCTACTATCCAGGAATTAGACACATTGTCTAATGAGAGAATTAGAGCATCTTGCTCTACTTTACCTGCCACATTGGCCTCCGATGTTGGCTAGTTGTCTTGAGACTCTGTCTCATTCTTCTTCTTGGACCAGCAATCCTTCTTGACGTGGCCCTTCTTGCCATAGTTCCAACATTCAAGAACTGACTTTGTTCATGACTTGCTCCGCCTTGAGCGATCACGACCCTTTTGGTTTTTGAACCTCTCCTTAGGCCTTCCTCTTGTTTCCACTGACAGTGCAGCACTTGATGATTTTCCTGTGCTTCTCCTTCGTATTTCCTCGCTTAGGAGAACACCCACAACATCATCAAACTTAAGAGTATTTGTGCCAGAAATAGAATTCCTTACAGCCATCACAAGGCTGTCCCAACTATCCGATAGAGATGATAGTATAAGGAGAGCTCGTACTTCGTCATCGAAATTGATTTTCACTGATTGAAGTTGACTTATGTTTGTGTTAAAGTCATTTAGGTGTTCTGCAACTAAACCATTCTCTGCCATCTTTAGATTGAACAACCTTATTGGATGCCGATGGTTTCTCATAGAAGTCGTCAAGTGACTTCATCAAGTCCTCCGTGGTCTTCATCTCCGAAACATTGAAGGCCACCGTTGATGCTAAGCTTAACCGGATTGTTCCCAGTGCCTTTCGATCAAGGACAATCCATGCTTCATCTGCCATCGTTGCGGGCTTCTTTGCAAGACTGCCTAGTGGCAAATAGAGGTCCTTCTAGTAGAGATAGTCTTCAATCTGCATCTTCCAATGTTGGTGTTTTTTGCCATTGAACTTCTCAATCTTGAGCTTCCCTTCCTCCACCATAACTCCCACTCAATTAAAGGAATCCTTTCCTTGAGATAATTTATGTATGAGCAAACCTTGCTCTGATACCAGTTGTTAGGAAATAAGACGTAGCTAAATAGATATTTGAGTAGATTACTTAATGGAGAGAGATAGTTTTGACACACAAGAGATTATAGAGTAGAGAGAGAGAGTAGTACACACGATATACGTGGTTCACCCAATGTGGGCTACGTCCACGGGAAAGCAGCCACTCAATGGCTTTAGTACTTCAAAACAAAAAGTAGTTTACAAAGGGATTATACCCTTAATGGAGCTCCCGCCTTGCTTCACTCTCACCACCTCACACTCACCTTGTTGCATCAACTTCACGCTATGAAATGTGTGTAGAAATGGCCTCCTTTTATAGGCCAAAAGGGCTGCCCTCTCTCATGAGAGGCAGCCATGTGTAGCCGCCCTCGTGTAGATAAGTCCAAATCGGACCCTCCAATCCGCCTATGTGTGGCCGCCCTTGAGAAGACAAGTCCGCTTTTGAATTCGGCCACCAGCCATTGGCCATTGACTTCCGACCACCGACCACCGGGCAACCGATCGGTTGTTTTTCGACCACTTTTCGGCCGCCGTCGGCCATAATATTCCGGCGAGGGAAAAAAAAAAAGTCTCAGGGGCTTCCGCCCTCGAGGCCCCTAATGTTGCCCCTGGTTTTTGACTGTGAAAATTTTGGTTTCCAGTGAGTGATTTACCTTCACGCACGATGGCTTCTCCTCATAACGGGGGCCTTACAAATGTGCGCTTTTATCATAGAAAATTACAAGGGTAAATCAGGCTCCATACTTAACACAGCAATGAGTGAGAGAGATAGAGTCTCGGGTGGCAATTATGAGAGAGAGTCAAGAGAGACTGCCAATGACCACATGGGGATCTATATACATAGTTCATGCAATCAGAGAGTGGTTTGGGATGATGAGTGACTTGGGGTTGACTTTAGGCAAAAGATGCAAGGTTGTAGTGGACTGAGGTTATATGGGGCATGCATGCTGCGTGTGAGGGAATGGCTTCTGGAGTGTGTAGACATCATGGAGTGGGTGATGCAAGTAGTCTACATGTGGTGAAAAAGTAGGTTGAGTAGTTGTTGGCTACTGCATGATGGCTGGCATGAACTTTACCAGTTTGCATGGTGTGCCTTGGCCATGATTTGCATCGCAAACTACATGGTTGGGAGTGGACCCCGTGGGGTTTTTGTAGTTAAGCACTTAATGGTTGACGCCAGTGCAAGTGTGGACGTCAGTTTACTTGTTCTTTGGCCTACATCATGCAACCCAGCTGCTTATGTGGTCAATGGTTGCAATTATTGGATGTATGTTGAGGGCGTGTGTCTGTGGAGTGGGTATCTTTTTGGCTGTTAATTGTCATTTTGTCGCCATTGTCCACGTCGAATGCCCATGTCACCTATTGAGGTCAACCATCGCACGTGGATGATGCTGCTACTAGCTCTATGACCTCGTACTATTGTTGTTGATCCAAAACTCTACGGAGGCGACAATCACGTGTCGGCACACTGCCCAAGCTAAGTTGTGTTTGCGAGTGTGGACGTTGTGCCACAGCCTGCCACGTTGTGGCCTGTTCTCTAGCTACAATGAAAGTTATTGAGGGTAGTTTCCCACAAGGACAAATCTCATCAATTTGATAGAGGTCTATTGGGAAATTCCTACATCAAAGATTCTCTCTGATTCCACTCCTTTTACTTCTTCTTCTCCTTCTTCTACTAACTTATTATGTGTGATTTTGTATGCCGTTAAAATTGCTTTTATTCTTCCTTATGCTTCTCCAATTTTCAATGGAGAGATCCATCAACCTTCTTCAATTTGAAGAAATATATTAGTAGATCTTCTCTTCTTCTCCTTATTTCTTAAACTATACTAAAGTCTATAATCCTTCTCTGCCTTTTTCTTCTAATTCAACTTCCCTCTCAATTGATGGCCTCTTGATTTCCTACCATAGCTCTGATACCATTGTAATAGCTAGGAGCATAGAGGGCCTACGAAATTCACAAATAGCACGCGGTCAACGAGAAAACCAATAGATCCACATACCTAAACAATCATGCACACATAGAATCCACAAGAGAGGTATAGAGCAAGAGGGAGAGGGGAAGAGAACATGCAAGTGCATGAATGGAGTAATCATCAATGAAAATCTCAAGTATAGATAAATTGCATAGACCCACAAAAATCACTATGCATAGGTTGTAATCTCCATGTCGCCCTTATTGAACCATACTTTGGAAACATCGAATGTTGCATCTTACCCAAAATACAGCCTTCACAATCATGCTTAGAAGGTTCTTCAAGAGGTGGCAAACAAGAACTATATCAAATTTTTGCGGACACAAAAAATAGGCCAAAATTCAAATGCCCATTATGTGCATGCAAAGTTTGGCATTTGAAACAGCATTTGAATCCGCAACCCATCGGCAAAATTCTACCCACACTTGTCATACAAAGTGAGCTTATATAGCCCACAACACAAAATGCCAGATGCAACAATTTCATCACCAAAATTGGGATCATGAACTATACATTTGTCATCCACAAAGACCAAGTCTTGCAACTACTGGTACAAACATAAGGTTCTCTTTTATCCTTGATACATAAAGTGCATCGACAAGTATGAAAGAACTACAATTTGCCAACTCGCTTGACCAGATAAGAGGCATTGTTGGCACAAGTGATTGTATACTTGTGAGAAATAGCCTCAAGAGAGACAAACAAATCACGATGCAAAGTAATAGAAGGATCATAAGTACACTCTATACTAAATACCCCATAGAAGATTCTACAATAGCTACACTAGTAGTAGATCTAGCCTCTTTCTTCTTGCTTCTTTTGCCTTCAACTTAGGACATTTCTTTATCAAATGATCATTAACCTTGCAATAAGTTAGAATTGCATCTTCTTTTCATTAGAATTCCTAGACAAGTTGCTGCTACCAATAGAAGCAGTAGACGTAGATGATCTACTACTCATAGAAGAACCACCAGAAGTGACTCCATTGCTAATACCACCTCCTCCTTGAGTAGCAACAAAAGCCCATTCAACTACACATTGTTCTTTCTTGAAAGTGATTATTGTAATAGAAATGTGCATAATGCATCAAACTTGAACCTAAGGGTTTCCTGGGGTCATAAGTCTCCAAGTACTAGCAAACTTCTAGCAACCCATGGAGAACAGTCTGCACAAGTGAACTTTGAGAAATAACTTCACCTGGAAAAATGAATTGCTCATTTTTTCACAGTGAACTTCAAGGAATAGCTTCACCTTCAAGGATATCAACTCATTGATATCCTGGATACCAACATGAAAAGTGTCCATTGTAGTTAACACATATAATAGGCTCTATTTTTCCACTTAAGCAAGGCTTCAACTTTCCATAAGCTCGCATATTAGCGAATCTACTCAGAGAATTGATCTCAAGGGTGTTAGGAATTGGATCGTGCTAGCTATGGTGGATGAAAGAGAAACATAGCGTCAATGCGCGAGTGTGTGTGTAAGCAAGGTTATCACTCGTGAATTAGGTTCCAAGATAGAATTAGCTTGGACTCATAAACACAATCTTGAGTATTGACTTATCTTAGCACAAGCTCACCTTAGACAAGCATGTAGTGCAAAATAGAGTTGTGGTTATTCATTCATGAAATTAGCTTTAAGTACCTCTACAGCCTTGCTCCACGGCATGTGGGATAAATCCACTCTCCTCTCCTTGACTCACGCTTTAGGACAAAGCTCACACTTTACAATCCTCCCCTTGAGGTTTGGACTATGACAAGATACTGAAGATGCAGAATCCACACATGATGATAAGTTGGTATCCACACAGGACGGTAATATCCGCACAGGCTAACAAAATCCACATAGGATATATCCACACAGGAAAATAAAATCCTCAAAGGATGGTGATATCCACACAGGATGATAAAATCCACACAAGAAAAAGTCCTCCCCTACAAGTAGAGAGGCTGCATCTTCAAATGGATCTTCATAAAAGACAATGTTGCTCTCTCCTTTGTCCTCTTTGTCTTCTACTATGTGAGCTGATCCTTTGTTAGGTCTCTTCCCTTCGTGACTTCTGCTACTGCTTTCAACTGCTTCATGGTCTTTGAGATCGTATCCTCCCCTCGAACGAGTGCTTCTGTCCCCCTTTTTGTTGTGCAATCAGGTTTTATTCCATGCGTCATAATGACATGCAACAATATGCTAAAATATCTCATAAAACGGTTTATGCAAAAAGTTAATGCTTTCTTTTCCATCTTGGTCATACTCTGAGAGCCCAAGCATGCGGTGTTTCTCATACACTTTGTCGCAAAATCTTCACACATAGAGAGGTTTTAGCAATTTGGAGACTCTCCAATGACAATGTCTATCCCCTTACAAAATCACATAATGTCATCCATGTAGACAAATATAATTACATACATTGCAAGAAATTGTTGTGCTTGGCTTGCAAGATCAATGTGTATTTTGGAATTTCCCTTCAATGTGAAGCTCCTCTTCACCCGTCGGTAAAGCCCCTCTTCACAAGGAAAAACAAATGTATCTTTGATGGCTTGGAGTTCTAGCCAAGCTAATATGGAGTGATTCCCATTTGAGTTCTTAGTGCTAGAGCGATGGCCGCCTTTGAAGTCTGGTGTAGAGGCTTTGAAAATCTTTGAGGTTTCATGCCCTCGTGTGTCTTGGGAGGCTTCAAAGCCTTAGGATGTGAGACCAAATCGACTAGCACTTTTGTGTGGTTAGGCTTCAACGCCTCAGACTATGGGAAGGGGCTCTTACAAGGTCGGGTAGTCGGGTAGCTTCTCACGCAGGCAGGGCAAGCCAGGCACAAGCGAGCAGCAGGGCAGGTTATTGGGTAGGTGCGGGCAGTCCGGACAGCCAGTCGAAATGGGCTTACGCGTTTGAGTACTCCCCAACGGGCAGCACCTCCGGGCAAGCGCGTGAATACTCCTCAACGGACCCACCATCTTCAAAAACTGGATTTGATGCAACTTTTCGGGTCCGCCCGCTCTCCCCCAATTTAGGCAAGGGTATTTGACCCCAAGACCTCAAGCCAAGCATAGTGTGCCTAAGTTGGGCTAGCCAACAAGCCCACGAGCCTTGCTTGTGAGGAAGCTCCGAAAAGTAAGCTGTTAAACTCGAGCTTAGTAGGTTTCCATACACACACACCTTTTTATAGGAAAAATTTTGGGCATAGAGATGAAGGGGCTCCCGAGCTCGGATTGTAGAGCTATAAGGCTCTACTGAGAGCTTGCGTCAAGCACTTCGAGATGAGGTTAATATTGTTAGGTGATTGCAAAGATGGAGAGATTAATTGAAGGTGCAAACTAGGACACAAAAAATGATGAGCATGCAAAAAATTGGATACTAATCTTCTCCCTAATCAAGCCTATCTAGCCATGGAGGGTAGTGGCCTCTTGGGTGTGCCAAGGACATGCCCACACATAACTACATTAGTGCTTAATTAGTGAGATGCAACTACTTATGAAAATGTCAATGGGTTGTAACAATGAAATGCTAATCGATCTAATGGAGATGCTAATGATTAACACACACTAATGCATGATGACAAATCTAGCTAGCATAACATAAAGCTCTGATACCAAATGTTAGGAATTGGATCGTGCTAGCTATGGTAGATGAAAGAGAAACATAGCGTCAATGTGTGAGTGTGTGTGTGTGTGTGTGTAAGCAAGGTTATCACTCAAGTGAATTAGGTTCCAAGATAGAATTAGCTTGGGCTCATAAACACAATCTTGAGTATTGACTTAGCTTAGCACAAGCTCACCATAAACAAGCATGTAGTTCAAAATAGAGTTGTGTTTATTCATTCATGAAATGAGCTTTAAGTAGCTCTACAGCCTTGCTCCACAGCATGTGGGATAAATCCACTCTCCTCTCCTTGACTCACACTTTAGGACAAAGCTCACACTTTACAAAGTGGGCGTCCAAGCTTAGTAAGTAGGTGCAACCATCCAAATAGTGGCGATAGTCACTATTGAGAGAGGTTATTAGGATTCCATAAGCATGCCTATCCTTCTTCCTAGTTCAAATTGCTATTGAGAGAGAGGTTATTATGATTCCATAAGCATGCCCATCCTTCTTCTTAATCTCAGTTGTCTCAGGCTCTCCTAGTGGACTTATAGTGCTCCATAAATCCTTCATCACGAGATGGCATTTTGCCTTGGATTGCCAAGCATGAAATCCATTACCACAAAACTTATTTATTTATAGATTTCTTGAATGCTCAAAATGATTGCAAAGTGTCTGCCCTGAACATAAAGTGTCAGGACAAGGGTCCTGTAACCTAAGAACTAGGATGGTCATGGACTACGGCCAAGGGTCGGGCTAGACAGTGTGGACAGGGGATCCGTCTAGGGCAAGGGGCTAGGAGCCCGCCTATATAATGGGAGGTTGGGAGGAGGATCTTCAGTCTAGTTCTTACAATGGTATCAGAGTTTAGGTTGGCTAGGAGGTCTCTCTTCCACTCTCTCTCTAGGCGTTCTCACTTTTGGCTCCTAAAAATAGGGCTTTAAGGTGTGAACCGTGGCTTTTTTTAGGATTTTACCAAAATTAGCGAGTTGGCTTGCCTAAATCGGGTATGTTTCCCATTTTGGACAGGGGTGTGTGGTGCACAGAATTTCACGCGCCCAGGCTTGACAGGAGCGCCCTGGTGAAGATGGTGTGCTTCCAAGAGCTCATGGCCTAGTGGTGCCTGAGCAAGCCGCACACAATCTCTGTCTTGCTCGCGTTACCTGCTCGCGTTGTCTGCGGCAATTTTTTTAAATTAAAAAAAGCCTTATTTCACATGACAAGGCCAATTACCACATTTGAGCCTTGGACCTTCTTGGTGGTCCTTCCCACAAGCAAGGCAACTCACAAGACTCAACCTCCGTACTCGGTGCAAGAATTAAGCCGTGTCGGCTTTCCCTCGAGCCTGACGGCTTACGATTCCGCTTAGTTCTTACAGAAAATTCCAGATTTTTGCATATTTTTACAATTGCGGCTGTTTCAATTGGAGTTCATACAACATAATCGTTCGCCGATCACAAAAGCTTTCAATAATCAAGCTTCTTCACAACGGTGACAATTCGACCATCTCCACTACAAGATTTCAGTCGTCTTGTGAGCCACGGGCGATTTTGCGGAGTTCGTTTTCTACGCCGATTGTGCAAGTTCTTTCTTTTTCGATGGTCAGGTGCTACGACGCACAAGAGGAGTTAGCAAAGCTCCTATACTTGGCGAGTGCTCTAAACATCATGTATTTTTTGGAAGTTGTACTCTACTTGTTTGGATTTTCAGGTTATGAACATGGAAAGGGCTGATGTGGTTCTTGGTAGGGAGTGGTTGCATAGCCTAGGACCATCACTGAAGCGTAGCTATGAGCACAACAGCTTGATGTTTGATTCCCATGGCACACATGTGTTGTTGTTAGGAGAAAATGATATACCTTCATCACCCCTGATTTGTACTGTTGAGCTTATGCAGCTCGTTTTTGATAATGAAATAGAACAGGTTTTCTTGTGTTACTCACTGTCTCATTTTCTTTCTAACATTGAGTCTGTTGAAAATTCCTCAACGCCGCATGCTTCTCTCTCCTCTATTCCACCAATTGCTAATTCTACACAAGCAAACATTGCTAATCAATTACAAAAATTATTAAAGGAATTTCAAGATGTCTTTCTTAACGATTTTCCATCAGGTTTATTGTCGACACGCTCAGTACAACATGGCATTGACGTGACTGCATGTTGTAAACCTGTTAGTAAACCACCTTACTGTATGAGTTACTCAGAGGCTGTTGAGGTGGAACGTCAGCTTGCTGACTATCTTAGCAGAGGGTTTATACAACCTAGTTCTTCACCATGGGCTTCGCCTATCCTTTTAGTGAAGAAAAAGGATGGCAGTTTGCGCATGTGCGTAGACTACCGGGGCTTAAATGTGGTTACAATTAAGAACAAATACCCATTGCCAAGAGTAGATAAGTTATTTGATAAGCTAACTCATGCTCGCATTTTTACGAAAATCGACTTGCGGTCAGGATATCACCAAGTCCGTATTCGGCTTGCCGATATACCTAAGACTGCATTCCGAACACGGTCTGGACACTACGAGTTTTTGGTGATGCCATTTGGGTTAACCAATGAGCCCGCGACATTCATGACACTTATGGATAGTGTCTTGAAGCCATATTTGGGCAAATTTGTCATTGTTTTCCTCGATGACATTCTAGTTTATAGTGCTTCTGAAGAAGAACACTTACAACATCTCATGCAGGTATTTGAGTTGTTACGCACAAACAAGTTATATGCCAAGGAATCTAAATGTAATTGTCTCAAGGATGAAATTCATTATTTAGGGCATGTTATTTTAGCTAATGGCCTATACATGGATCAATCCAAAGTGGGTACCATCCGGAAATAGCCACCTCCTAAAAATCTGAAAGAATTACAGATCTTTTTAGGCTTTGCAGGTGTTTACCAAAGGTTCATTAAAAACTATGCTCACATTGTTGTTCCTATGATGGATCAACTAAAAGACAAAGGTAAAGCTTTTAGTGGGGATCCGCTCAACAGCACAGTTTCGAAACGCTCAAAGATACATTAGCTACAGCTCCTATACTGGCTATTGTAGATCCTTTGAAACCATTCGTTTTGGAAACGGATGCCAGTGATCGTGCTATTGGAGCAGTCTTGTTACAAGATGAACGGCCGATTGCATTTGAAAGTAAGAAGCTTGATGCAACTCAACAGAACTATTCTGCTTACGAACGTGAACTCTATGCAATCGTGTCTGGCTTAAAGACATGGCGGCACTATCTGTATGGTGCTCAATTCGAGATTGTGTTTGACCATGAAAGCATCAAATGGTTTACACAACAAACATATTTAAAGGTTCGAAAAGTCAGGTAGGCCGAGATCCTTCAAGAATATGACGCCAAATTAAGGTATCGCAAAGGCCGATACAATGTAGTGGCAGACGCTCTAAGACGAATGCCAGAGATCAATTCGCTCTTGTTCACGGAACTTCGTAGTGAATTTTTAGATTCTCTCAAGGGAAAATATGAGCAAGATGAAACATATTCCAAAGTGTGGAGCCATGTTCAAAAGAGGGATCCTTGTCACTCCAATGCAGGTTAACCTCCACACCTAGTTCTCCTTTATCATGTGATGAACTACAGCGAAGGAAGCATTTTACCATCAACATTGGGTACCTACTCCACAAGGGGAGAGTTGTGTACCAACGGACACAGACATTCGGCGCCAAATTCTTTATGAATGTCATGATAGTCCAAGTGCAGGGCACCCGGGGATTAGAAAAACTTATTCTCTCATACGACGACAGTTTTATTCGCCAGGTTTACATGGTTTTGTTCAAGCTTATGTCTTGCATTGCCAAAAATGTTAAGTTAACAAGGCAGAGCACCTGAAAGCAGGAGGACTCTTACATCCTTTGGAAATTCCCAATGGAAAATGGGAAAGTATCTCTATGGATTTCATTGTAGGTTTACCAACCACTATACGAGGTCATGACTCAGTATGGGTAGTCGTAGACAGGTTGAGTAAACTATGTAAGTTTATTCCGACCAAATCAACGGTTAAGACACCGGAACTAGCCAAGTTATTTGTGGACAATCTATATAAATTGTATGGGTTGCCAAGTAACATTGTTAGTGATCGTGATCCCAAGTTTAACAGCCACTTTTGGAGAGCTGTATTTAAACGATTGGGTACACAACTAAACCTCAGTACAGCTGATCATCCAGAAACAGATTATCAAACAGAACGGGTTAACCAGGTGCTAGAGGATATGCTAAGAGCATACGTCAGCAAAAAACAGTCAGACTGGGAAGAATACTTACCTATTCTTGAGTTTGCCTACAACAGTTCTAAGCATGTCACAAAAGGTTTTAGTCCTTTCATGCTCATGTATGGGTTTCAACCTAGGCCACCAGTTACGGTGGGGTTGGAAACCGAAAAACTCCAACAGGTTAAGGATTTCCTCCAAGACCACATGGATATGCTGAAACTTGCTTGTCATAATGTCCGGCAAGCATAGGATCGGTATAAGAAATACGCTGATGAGAAACGTCTGCAAGTTACCTTCAAAGAAGGAGAGGAAGTATTTTTACGTATGCCAGAACATTCAGAAAATCTGAAATCTGAACCGAAACCTAAATTATCTCCCCGATATTGTGGGCCTTTCAAAATACTCAAGCGAGTCGGTGATCGTGCCTACAAACTATTACTACAATCACATTCTCGCATTCATCCGGTGTTTCATGTAAGCCATCTACGAAAGCGGTTACATGGACGACAACGTCATTGACCAATAGGTTTTGGTTGATTACATTGAACCTCCTACCTTACCGCATGAACCTGAACATGTTCTGGATTATCATGAGTTCTGGATTAATCAAGTGGAAAGACCGACCTGAAGAAGGTGCCACTTGGGAAAACATTAGTGTTCTTAAGAAGAAGTTTCCCACTTTTGTTTTCGAGGACGAAAAATATTCTTAAGGGGGGAGTAATGTCAGGACAAGGGTCCTGTGACCTAAGAACTAGGATGGTCATGGACTACTGCCAAGGGTCGGGCTAGACAGTGTGGACAGGGGATCCATCTAGGGCAAGGGGCTAGCAGCCCGCCTATATAATCGGAGGTTGGGAGGAGGATCTTCAGTCTAGTTTTTCCTAGTTCTTACATAAAGTGACCATAGCTCATAATGAGCACTTTAATGAAATATTCATAAACATGTTATCCTTTTGCATAGTCTATAGCTCAATTATGTTTTTTTCCACGTGTCAGCTATAATAAAGAAATAATTATCCATTTAAAACAAGTAATAGGCTGATTTGTAACATTTTCAAAACCCCCCATAGGTTGTACATTTGCCTCATTGGAACTTACATTCAAGTCTCCACCATTAAAAGGAGGCAGTAGAGTGTCATAAATGTCATATGAGCTTACATTATTGTATCTCGTAGATGATGCCAAAGGTTGAACAGAATCTTCCACAAATACAACATCTACATTTGATAGCCTTATCATCCAAATTTTTGTGCCGCTTTTGTGGCACCAAGCATAAGCTAAACATCTAGCCGAAGACATGTAAGTGATCAATAGTGGCAAGTCTTATCATGCCATGCTTCACAAGGAGTCATAGACTTCAAAGCTTTGGTAGGACACCTGTTAAGTACCTAAGTAGCACACATAATAGAATCAAGCCAAAAAAAAATGTGGTAAAGCTTGACTGTTGACCATACTTCATGCCATCTCCATAAGTGACCTAATTTTTCTTTCAGTGACACCATTATGTTATGATATATATAACATTGTACATTGGTGTTTCATCCCATGACTAGCTAGAAATGCATTAAATTAATGAGACATATACTCCTCTCCGATCTAAACGAAGGTTGCCCGTAGAATATTTAAAGACATTTTCAGCCATAACCAAAAAATGCTTGAAACACATAAACAATTTGGACTTATCTTTAAGCAGATACACCCATGCATGTGGGGAGTAATCATCAATAAAAGTCTCAAGTATATGTAATTGCATAGGCCCACAAAGGTCACTATAAATAAGTTGTATCTCCATGTCGCCCTTACTGAACCATCCTTTGGAAACATCGGATGTTGAATCTTACCCAAAATACCATCTTCACAAACATACAAGGTGATTCAAGAGGTGGCAAAGAAGAACCATATCAATTTTTTGCAAACACAAAAAACTGGCAAAATTCAGATGCCCAAAATGTGCATGCCAAAGTTTGGCATCTAAAATAGCCTTTGAACCACAACTGCATTGGCAAAATTTTGCCCACACTTGTTATACAAAGTGAGCTTATATAGGCCACAACAAAAAATGTCGTATGAAACAATGTCATCGCCAAAATTGAGAGCATGAACTATACATTTGTCATCCGCAAACTTGACAACAAGACCACGTCTTGCAATTGAAAATACAAACATAAGGATCCTTTTTATCCTTGGTATATAAAGTGCATTGACAAGTATGAAAGAACTACCATTTGCAATAGTTCACACAATATTTCCAACTCCCTTGACCGGATAAGAGGCATTGTTGGCACAAGTGATCGTAGTCCTGTGAGCAATAGCCTCGAGAGGCAAAAAAATCATGATGCGGAGTAATGTGCTTTGTAGCACCACTATCAAAGTACCAAACATGTGACTCTAGAACAATTGACATACATGCATCATGGACAGAAGGATCATAAGTACACTCCACACTAAATACCCCATAGAAGATTCTACAATAGCTATACTAGTATTAGAACCAGACTCTTTCTTCTTGGCTTCTTTTGCCTTCAACTTAGGACATTGCTTTAACAAGTGATCATTAGTCTTGCAATAATGTCAATGCATCTTCTTTTTTGTTTTTTCATCAGAATTCCTAGACAAGTTGTTATTGCCAATAGAAGTAGTAGTCATAGGTGATCTACTACTCATAGAAGAACCACAAGAAGTGGCAACATTGCTAATACCACCTTTTCTTTGAGTAGCAACAAAAACCTATTTAACTACACAATGTTCTTTCTTGAAAGTGATTATTGTAATAGCAATGTGCATAATGCATCAAACTTGGCAACCTGAGGGTTTCCTTGGATCATAAGCCTCCAAGAACTAGCAAAATTCTAGCAACTGATTGAGAACAGTCTGCACAAGTGAACTATGAGCAATAACTTCACCTGCAAAAATGAGTTGCTCTTTTTGCAAAGAAAGTGAGCAAGGGGTGTTGGCAATGTTGTCAACCACTTCTGAGAGGATGCAACCTGCTTTGATACCAATTGTTGGAATTAGGGTTAGAGGGATTCACACACATCTTGAAGAAGATGAAGAAACTCAAGGCACACAACAAAGAGCGTATTGCTTAGTGGGCAAATAGAAAGATAAGTTAGCGCTAGAGTGATGGGCATATATACAATGCACGGGGGAAGAAACCTCCCAATCAAATAGGTTTAGGGTGTCATGGATTAGGCTAGTAAAATTTAGTTACATTTGTGCCTTAGGGTAGAAAGTTAGTTAGCCTCCTAAGTATGAATCATAACAACAATGTAGTAGTTTCTCTCTTGGTTGTTTGAGCAATTTCTCTTACTTCTTGTAAGCTTGGCTTGGTGTACTTTGTTGTTTTGAACCTTTGCTCTTTCTTCTAGTTGGACAAAGAAAGCACAATAAACAAACCTCTTGGTTGCTATGAGATGATACTCTTAACCCCACGTTGACTCTATTTGTAGTTAGAGCATATAATAGGGCTTTCTTAGTTGTTTTTGAGCCAATTCTAAGTGAGCATAGATGGTATCTGACTTTAAAATTCACTAGTTGTGCTTGAGCCAATGGCTCTTACCTCCCACGGAAGAGAAGTCATTGGTGAATTTAAGCATAACTTGGTTGTGTTTGAGCTTTAGTTCTTACCTCCATGTTTATGTCTTTAGGGTCTCTTTGTTACCATACATGTGCTAGCGGTGTGTGTGAACACAGGGCATTTTTTTCCACAAAGACTAGAACTATTGTATCCTAGGAATATTCAAGCTATAATTAAGCAACCTATATATGATTCCAAAAAAAGATCAATTTAATGGATTTTGTCAAAAAATTAAGCTCTACACCTTTCACTTCTTGGGTTAACCTGATCACTTAGAGAAGGTGGGAGATGCTTAATTGGTTTAAATCTAGGAGTTTTTAAACCGATTTATATTGATCGATTAGTTTATTGATTGATATGTAAGAACATATACGAGATATTGAAAAATAATGACTTTGCAATGTATAATACCTTTGAACAATATGACTAAACATATTATACGACAGTTATTCAGGTTTAAAATGTTTCACAAATAACGTATGATGCAACCTAGCTTCACGAGAGTGATGCATAGTAAGCAATAAACTTGTATGTTCTCATCAATCTCCAGGATCTTCTTCTGGAAAACATATTTGGCAAAAAAATATGCTACTATAGAACCACAAAGACATATTAGAAACATAAAAGTGATGCCATATATATGTAGAGCTCAAAGAGAGATTTCATAATGAGAGCCTATCCTTCTTCCTAGTCCAAATCGTTATTGAGAGAGAGGTTCTTATGATGCGATAAGCATGCCCATCCTTCTTCCTAATCTCAGCTGTCTCAGGCTCTCCTAGTGGACGTAGAGTGCTCCATAAATCCTTCATCACGAGATGGCATTTTGACTTGGATTGCCAAGCATGAGATCCATTACCACAAAACTTGGCGGTGCTATCCCTCGTCGTGGTGCACTTGGGTATGTGTGTAGCATTGGCAGGATGGGAGCGATCAAGCACCGCTCCTTTAAGGCAGCTTTTCGAGTATGTTGCATGTTTGTTGGGGCTTTAGTTGTAGATTAAAATCCCTTTAAATTAAGAGGCATCGAGGAAGAAGGTATATAAGGCGGTGCTGAAAATCAAACCCACAGGGGAAGGCGCAAGGGGGAGGAGGTATAAAAGCCAGAGAGGGCATTCAGGGAAGCTCATACCTTTCTCGGCCTTTTGGCTAAGATCAAGTGTAGTATCTGTTCTTATCAGTTTAATATCTGATACGTGGTCCATCGGGCAGTCCCCTTCCCGATTTTTCTCACGGGGGCAGTCCCCTTCCGGCAGCGCCTGAAGGGGACCCTCCTCGCAATCTCTGCCATTACAAAAAGTTTGTGCAGGGACGACGGCGAATTGGATTGCTGTGATGCCGACTTCTTTTCACGCTCTCGCTCTGGTCTCAGCGCCCTCAAGCTTTTGGCTTGGTTCATGACTCCCGTCATGAACCAAATCATTGGATGGGAATCGATTCTTGATCCGGGATTTCTCTGCAGGATGCCAATTGCTATAGCTTCAATTGGGTCTTCTTTCTTTCTTGCTTTGAGTTAGAACTTAGCGTTCGCCTTTAGTGCAGGAGGAAGCTGTCTTGAGTTCAAGGATACATCTTGGGATTGTCCCTGCTACGATAAAGTCCCTCTCCTCCCCCTCTCTCTCTTTCTCGGCCTTGGACAACCGTCCGTCACTCCGCAACCCGGGGTCATGTATGTGCCACCACTTCTCTCATCACACCTTGACACGGTGTCAAGAGCCTAGGTTTGCCGACGCCTTCTGTATGCTGGAGAGCTCAAGGAGGTGATGATTAGAGAGCTAAGTTTTAGCCCGCGATTTGCGGTTGCGTTTACGTCGCGTAGAAGCCTCCCACACTTGTATATATTGCATACAAAATTACATATTTCTTGTTATTAGAGAGGTCTCCTCTTTTGAAGGCATGTGATGTCGCTGTCAGATGCACGTGGCCTACGTGGACATGCTACATCGACTTCAAGAGCCAATCCTGAGGTAGGAGGTTTAGTAAATCGGTAATTTTGTGAGCTTGTTCACATGCCCGGACAAGTCCATTAGATTAGGCTTTTCATTTTTGGAACCCTCTTGGTGTACACACGTTTTATTACACCTCGGTGGGCATCTACAAATACGAGCATGCAAATTTAGACTAGAGAAATCCAGTGCGCCGATTTCCCACGGCAATCGAATTCCTGTGATTGCTCAATCCAGATTCGACAAACCTCATAAGACCTAACTAAACTCATAATATTATAAAGAGGAGGAGGCGTAAGAAAACTGAGCGCCGCCATCTCTCTAGCATTTGTGAAAGTGCTCTACCTCTCCTTGCCCTTTTTTTTCTCTCGTGCTACACCATTGGTGCAACTTCTCCTAGCCAATTTGCAACCCATTTTCAATGTGCAAGTAGAACTACCAAGAGCCTTGAGTCGAAATGAGTCTCTCTCTCTCTCTCTCTCCCCCCCCCCCCCCCCCCCCCCCCCCCCCCCAAAACAAAACCCCCGATTCCCACCATCATATATACACGTCATTGTCCACCCCCCATGATCTTAAAGGATTTGTATTTTGATAGATTGCAACCAACGTCTAAGTGTGCCCAAGACACGTGTGGGCCAACCTTTGAATGGCAGGGGCTCATGCCTCTAAGGCATGCTCGCTCTTTTCAACCTTTGAGCCATGCACAAAAAGTTATTTTAGCATCACGTTGGAACATCATCACCTCTGAGCCTAAGGAGTCTATGCTAGCATTCCTACCTTTCTTTTGGAATATGAGGTTTGACTCACCTTACAAATTGAAGTGCAGTTTTTTAAGCTCTATGGAATACCTCTCTAGCTTAGCTAATTATGTCACGATGTCACACACACTCACTAAGGCTATTATACATGACACCACCTATGTACACATCCATGATTGTTCTATACATTATCATGCAAGTTGCAAGGCACATCCTGTACGATGAAATGTGTAACTATTCAGATTGCTTTTATGTAGCTTGACTCAAACATTGTCCTCCTGCTTGCACAATTGGACAACACCCATACATGAACGGTATCAGGTTGGTAGTGCAATTCAAATTTTATAGTTTGTTGATGCTTTCTTTATTTTTTGAGTTTGTCAAAGCTTCCTTAAGTTTAGTTTAGCCACATGTTTTCCTTATGAGTGCATGCTCAATCTTGATCATCTATCTATATCTCAAGTAGACACGCACTTCTTTTGTCATAGTTTGGCAATGCAACTTATGTATTGGAATACTCAATACATTCTGTACATATTTACTTTATTCCTAGGTGGTTGTTGTGAATCTACATGTATTTTTTTGGTTTGAAAGTGCATCTTAAATATTGCAGCCCAATGTTCTCATTTGCATAACCGGTTTGTAGCATGAATACAGCCCTTTATCCCAGCCTCTTTTCCTCCTCAAATATGTTTTGCACCAGGTTTTGTGATCGATAGCTAGGACTCCTTTCTCCCTCCGACTGTGACAACACGTCTCTCTCTCTCTCTCTCTCTCTCTCTCTCTCTCTCTCTCTCTCTCTCTCTCTCTCTCTCTCTACGAGAAATAAAGGAAAATTGACTACGCTTGATTGAGAATAATATGGGTGTCTCAAAGGTGGGTCCACGGTCTACAGACTGAATGGTCGATGTCACTAGGCTGAATGGAAATCTGCAAACATCAAAGTAGGTTAAGGATTAGATTAAGCTGCAACCTTTTTGCTCAATTCAATTACCCTCTTTAGTAGCCCTTGGTTGTGTAGGGAATGCTATGGGACACAACTTGCATCTTCCCAATGGTCATCAAGTCCCAAGCTGAGCTATTGTTGGTGCCTATCAATTGGTTCTACTCATCTACTCATGTTCCACAACAAAACCCAAGGCGACAACAATCACAACCAACTAACCAATTGCACTCCAAAATCTATCAAAATCTAAACTCATAAGGCTCTTGTTCCAATCAAGGGAAGAGCACCTTCCCCTAGAGCCTTGAGCTCTCCCTTCATCTTTTGCAAGCTTCAAAGCTATGTGGCGTTGCTATTTGCACCCATAAGCAGCTGCCCTTTGGTGCCTACTACACAAGGATTTGGCCTCCAAAATCATGCGCACCCATTTGGGTTGAGCTTCAAAAGTTTAGCATTGGCAATTTGTGCTTTATGCACATATTACACAACCATTTTCTCCTTCTGCAATGTGTTGTCTCTCTCTAGTTATGCTATAGAGACCTTAAAGGTCAATTTTTTCATTAAAATAAGAGTGGTTCCTCAACATGGCCAACATTGGGCTTTCCAAGTACGTAATTAGCATCGATATCGAATTCTCTTTATGGAAGACAAAGAGACGACTATTGATGATGCGAGAAGGATTATGGAAAATCGATACTATCAACAAACCCGAACCAATTCGAGGCGACGCTACTCAACATTCTCAATGGATCGAGAAGAATAATCTGCTTTGGCATTCATTGGCTTATGTTAAACTGACAATCTTCTTCGCCACCTCAACAAGGGAGTAAAGCAACTCTGGCAAAGTCTTGAGACAACTTTTGAAGGTAACATGAAGTTTTTCTCTATCTTAATGTTAGGTGCAACGGAATGAATGTTTGCGCTTTGCTCAAGATGAGTGCTCCAAACTGTGCTCAAGGTTCCTTTTGGTTCTTATGGAAGGTAGAGCCTTCCGTTCTTAATGCGAGAGTGCAATGGACACAAACAAAGTGAATGGACACTGTGCGTGCAAGTGTATGAGAATGAGAGATAGAGAGAGAAGAGAGATACGACACCAGAGACGTTGTAAAACTCTCCTCCGAAGGCCCCACTCTCGTCGGCCAGAGTGGTCTACTTATGATTGCACAATCTGGTATAAATGGAATGCATGGGACTGATGCAAGTCTAAGCTGTGTTGACGACGATGACGGGGATGATGAGGCCGACACTAGGGCTGAAATCTGCAATCTTTCTATTGTTGTCCAAAAACACTATGGACTGAAATCTACGACTAGTCCAAAAACGCTGATTTGGGGGGCTGTTTCTATGGGTCTTTGTCGCTGAAAATCTGCAGGTTTAGGGCTAAAAACTGAGGTGTCTTTAGGCTGAAAACTGATGGTCTTTCTGGGCCGAATCTGTTACTTCTTTGGGCTGATCTTGATGGTCTTCTAATGCTGAAAATCGCCGGGCTGAAGGGATGTAAAGGCTGGAATCTGCAAACGCTGGGGGAAACGGAAAACGGTAGGTTGCTGGTTTTCAAAAACGCTAGCTTGTCCGCTTTTTGGCGATGGATGATGATGTTGATGCAAGCGCTAGTGGCTGGGAGGTATGGCGATGAATGCAAAAACGCCAAGGCTGAGGCTTGCTTTCCAAAAACGCTGGGATGAGGGGGAATCTGCTGCTTGGAGGGAATCCACCAAGGCTTGGTCTCGCTGAGAAGTTGCCTACTGAGCTTGGCTCCTGTTGCCTCTTCTCCAAATAGTGCTAGCTCTAGTTTGCTAATATACAAACTTAGCAAAATTGCCCTACCTACTTTTGTTGGAAAGTCACTTAAATTAATAAGTGAAAAATGCCAAAAATAGGTAAAATACGCTAAATGCACTGGAAAATTCCTCTGACTGATTCTGATGGAAATGCTTATGATCATGCTGTGTGCAACCAGAGGATATGCATCTACACTAAGTGACTGGGCATGCACGGTCTACGAATAGACTCACAAAAGTGCCAGATCACTTCTAATCTAGACTCACTGGACTGATTGAACCCTGATCATGCTGTAGCTTGTCCACGGACACATAGGGTTGGATGTGTCACGTGACACTTAAAGGATTTGTATTTTGATAGATTGCTACCAACGTCTAAGTGTGCCCAAGACACGTGTGGGCCAACCTTTGAATGGCAGGAGCTCATGTCCCTAAGGCATGCTCGCTCTTGTTCAGACTTTGAGCCATGCATGGAAAGTTATTTTAGCGTCACGTTGGAACATCATCACCTATGAGCCTAAATTGTCTTTGCTAGCAATCCTACCTTCCTTTCCGAATATGATCATCTTTGTTGAACTATGTTTCACCTCGTAGGTTTGACTCACCTTATGAGCTGAAATGCGGTTTTTTTTTGCTCTATGGAATACCTCTTTAGCTTAGCGAATTACGTCACATCACACTGATTAAGTTAATGATGTCACACACACACACTTGCTAAGGCAATATATTATACATGCCACCACCCATGTAAACATTCATGATTGTTCCAGACATTATCATGCAAGTGTTGCTCATTGTCTTGAGTCATTCTCTCTCTCTCTCTCTCTCTCTCTCTCTCTCTCTCTCTCTCTCTCTCTCTCTTCTTCTTCTTCTTCCAATCCCCACCCCCTTTGCTTATTCCCACCATGGTATCACAATAGGATTTATAATTTAAAGGATCCTTACCTTATTCTATTCCAAAGATAATCATTATTTATAAGCAATTCAAAATTGAAATCCTATTGATTTGGATAATTATCCCATCTATCCATTTTGCCCCAATTTTAATTGGGAGCCTTCTAAAATTCTTTACTGTAGTAATCATGCTCTAATCATGGCGTTTTTTTCCTTTACATTAAGAGAGGAAGCTTTCATCACCTAAAGGCTTGAAGCTTTGCCCTTTCTCATGTATGTGCTACCACTCTTGTATAGAGGTTCGTTGGCACAACACTCTCTCTCTCTCTCTCTCTCTCTCTCTCTCTCTCTCTCTCTCTCTCTCGTGCGCGTCCTCTTCCCCTCCACACCTTGATACAGTGTCAAGAGCCTAGGTTTGCCGACGCCTTTTGTATGCTTGAGAGCTAAGTTTTAGCCCGCCATTTCCAGTTGCGTTTACGTCGCATAGAAGCCTCCCACACTTGTATATTGCATACAAAATTATCGGGGGCTATTACAGATTTCTTGGAAATAATTTGTTATTAGAGAGGTCTCCTCTTTTGAAGTCGTGCGATGTCACTTTCAGATGCACATGGCTCTATGGGCCACGTGGACATCCTACATCGACTTCAAGAGTCAATCCTGAGGTAGGAGGTTTAATATCGGCAATTTTGTGAGCTTGTTGACATGCCCAGACAAGTCCATTAGATTAGGCTTTTCATTTTGGAGCCCTCTTGGTGTACACACGTTTTATTACACCTTGGTGGGAATCTACAAATACGAGCATGCAAATTTAGACTATCCAGCGCGCCAATTTCCCACGGCAATTGAATTCTTGGGTTGGCAGATGTGCAACAGTTCCACCCCAAAAGTACTCTTGTGACATAACTTGTTAATATGTGACTTATCATTTGTTAATAAATTGTGTCAAAGTTATTGCTCAATCGAGATTCGATAAACCTCATAAGGCCTAAACTCATAATATATAGAGGATGAGGCGTAAGAAAACTGAGCACCGGCATCTCTCTAGCATTTGTGATAGTGCTCTACCTCTCCTTGACCTTTTTCTCTCTCGTGCTACCCCATTGTACAAGTTCTCCTGATGAATTTGCAAACCCATTTTGGGTGTGCAGGTAGAACTACTAAGAGCCTTGAGTCGAAATGAGTCGAGCTCTCTCTCTCTCTCTATCTATCTCTCTCTCTCTCTCCATCTCTCTCTCTCTCTCTCTCTCTCTTAATGATGATGATAAGAAGGATTTACTTTTGAACAGTTTTAGCAAAGAAGACAAGTTCATGGAGGCTGTCACAACCCTAAAGGTTGATAGAGAGAGCCCAATGAAGAGATAAACTCCATTCTCTTAGATGAAGTAAAAAAAAAAGATAGCCGATTTTGACTCTTTTGATAAACACCAAAGCCAAAGCGCAGAAATGCTTAAATGGTTAGAAAAGGAACAAACTCAACACTTTATGCACAATTGGTTTCCGCAGAATTCAAAGAAGAGGAAGATCCTAAAGCAGAGAAGGCACTTCAAGGACAAGTACTTCCTTGGTAGTGAGGACTCTTCAGCTTTCTAAAAGCTCACCAAATTCATAAAAGTTTTAATATTTTGCGTTGTACTGCTTGACAAGAATACCTTTCAAAGGTTCGTTCCTCCTTTAACTTGTTTATATAAATATTCTCAGGGCTTAGACATTGCCCATGTCCATGACATGAGGTAAGACCGCCCATCATTTTTCACGCATCAAACACCCCAACACTTCTATTCTGAGTTTAGTCTTTGTACACATAATTTTTGCTCTATCTTAAGGGATTTGTATTTTGATAGATTGCTACCAACTCTAAGTGTGCCCAAGACACGTGTGGGCCAACCTTTGAATGGCAGGGGCTCATGCCTCTGAGGCATGCTCGCTCTTTTCAACCTTTGAGCCATGCTCGCTCTTTTCAACCTTTGAGCCATGCACGAAAAGTTATTTTAGCATCACGTTGGAACATCATCACCTCTAAGCCTAAGGAGTCTATGCTAGCATTCCTACCTTTATTTTGGAATATGAGGTTTGACTCACCTTATAAACTGAAGTGCAGTTTTTTTTAGCTCTATGTAATACCTCTCTAGCTTAGCTAATTATGTCACAATGTCACACACACTCACTAAGGCTATTATCCATGCCACCACCTATGTACACATCCATGATTGTTCTAGACATTATCATGCAAATTGTAAGGCACGTCTGCATGATGTGCACTATAAAATTAGCATTTTCATGTTGCACCTGGCTGTAAAATGAAATGTTTAACTATTCACATTGCTTTTATGTAGCTTGATTCAAACATTGTCCTCCGGCTTGCACAATTGGACGACACCCGTACATGAACGGTATCAGGTTGGTAGTGCAATTCAAATTTTATAGATTGTTGATGCTTTCTTTATTTTTTGAGTTTGTCAAGGCTTCCTTAAGTTTAGTTTAGCCACATGTTTTCCTCACGAGTGCATGCTCAATCTTGATCATCTATCTATATATCAAGTAGACACGTACTTCTTTTCTCATAGTTTGGCAATTCAACTTATGTATTGGAATACTCAATGCACTCTGTACATATTTACTTTATTCCTAGGTGGTTGTTGTGAATCTACGTATGTCTTTGTTTGGTTTGAAAGTGCATTTTAAATATTGCAGCCCAATGTTCTCATTTGCATAACCGGTTTATAGCGTGAGTACAACCCTTTATCCCAACTGCTTTTCCTCCTCAAATATGTTTTGCACCAGGTTTTGTGATCGATAGCTAGGACTCCTTTCTCCCTCCGACTGTGACAACACGTCTCTCTCTCTCTCTCTCTCTCTCTCTCTCTCTCTCTCTCTCTCTCTCTCTCTCTCTCTCATGTTCTACGAGAAATAAAGGAAAATTGACTACGCTTGATTGAGAATAATATGGGTGTCTCAAAACTGGGTGCACGGTCTAGAGACTAAATGGTCAATGTTACTAGGATGAATGGAAATCTGCAAACATCAAAGTAGGTTAAGGATTAGGTTAAGCTGCAACCTTTTTGCTCAGTTCAATTACCCTCTTTAGTAGCCCTTGGTTGTGTAGAGAATGCTATGGGACACAACTTGCATCTTCCCCATAGTCATCAAGTCCCAAGCTGAGCTATTGTTGGTGCCTATCAATTGGTTCTACTCGTCTACTCATGTTCCACAACAAAACCCGAGGCGACAACAATCACAACCAACTAACCAATTGCACTCCAAAATCTATCAAAATCTAAACTCATAAGGCTCTTGTTCCGACTTTGAGCCATGCATGGAAAGTTATTTTGGCGTCACATTGGAACATCATCACCTTTGAGCCTAAGGAGTCTTTGCTAGCAATCCTACCTTTCTTTCCGAATATGATCATCTTTTCTGAGCTATGTTTCACCTAATAGGTTTGACTCACCTTATGAGTTGAAATGCGGTTTTTTTTAGCTCTATGGAATACCTCTTTAGCTTAGATAATTACGTCACATTACACTGATTAAGTTAATGATGTCACACACACTTGCTAAGACTATTATACATGCCACCACCTATGTATACATTCATGATTAATCCAAACATTATCATGCAAGTGTTGCTTAGTGTCTTGAGTCATGTTCTCTCTCTCTCTCTCTCTCTCTCTCTCTCTCTCTCTCTCTCTCTCTCTCTCTCTCTCTCTCTCTCTCTCTTCTTCTTCTTCTTCTTCTTCCAACCCCCCCGCGCCCCCCATGGCTGATTCCCACGATGGTATCAAAATTAAAATCCTATTGATTTGGATAATTATCCTATACATCCATTTTGGCCGACTTTTAATTGGGAGCCTTCTAAAGGAAAAAAACGCCATGATTAGAGCATGATTACTATAGTAAAGCCTTTACATTAAGCGAGGAAGCTTTCATCACCTAAAGGCTTGAACCTCTACCCTTTCTCTATTGCTTGAGAGCTTCAAGCCCTCGAGAGGTGCTCCAATCAAGGGGGGAGCACCCTCCCCTGGAGCCTTGAGCTCTCCTTTCATCTTTCGCAAGCTTCAAAGCTACCTGACAGTGCTATTTGCACCCATAACTAGCTGCCCTTTTTGGCGCGTATTACACAAGGCTTTGGCCTCCAAAATCATGCCCATTTGTGTTGAGCTTTCACACTTTATCATTGGAAATTTGTGCTTTATGCACATATTTATACAACTATTTTCTCCTTCCGTAATGTTTTTTCGCTCTCTAGTTATGGTGCAGAGACCTTAAAGGTCAATATTTTCATTCAAATAAAAGTGGTTGCTCAGGATGGCCTACATTGGGCTTTCTAAGTACATAATTAGCATCCACTAGATTCTCCTTATGGAAGACAAAGAACCAACTATTGATGGTGTGAGAAGAAATCGATACTATCGACGAATCCGAACTAGTTCAAGGCGATGCCACTCAACATTTTCAATAAATCCAAAAGAATGATCTACTTTGGCATTTATTGGCTTATGTTTAACCGACAATCTTCTTCGCCACCTCGATCTGAGCAAGGGAGTAAAGCAAGTTTGGCAAATTCTTGAGACAACTTTTGAAGGTAACATGAAGAATTCAAATTTGTTTTATAAGATGTACAAGATACAATATCAGTTGGACACTCTTAAAAGGTAGTTAGATTTTTTAAGCCTACTGTTTGAGTAGCTAGCTACAGTTGAATGATCATTGGATGATGATGATAAGAAAGTTATACTTTTTAACAGTCTTAGCAAAGAAGACAAGTTCATGGAGACTGTCACAACACTAAAGGTTGGCAGAGAGATGCCCAACAAAGAGATGAATTCCAGTCGCTTAGATGAAGTTAGAAAAACGGTAGCTAATACCGTCTCTTCTTCAAAATCCTTTATCACCAAAGGCAAAGTACAAAAATGCACACTTCTATAAACGATTAGGTTATATTGATCAAGTTTGCTTAAATGGTTAGAAAAGGAACAAACTCAACACTATATGCACAATTGATTTCCACAACTGCTACCAACCTCTAAGTGTGCCCAAGACATGTGTGGGCCAACCTTTGAATGGCAAGATCTCATGCCTCTGAGGCATGCTCACTCTTGTTTAGGCTTTGAGCCATGCACGGAAAGTTATTTTAGCGTCACATTGGAACATCATCACCTCTGAGCCTAAGCAGTCTATGCTAGCGTTCCTACCTTTCTTTTTGAATATGATCACCTTTTCTGAGCTATGTTTCACCTCATAGATTTGACTCACATTATGAGCTGAAGTGTGGTTTTTTAAGCTCTATCGAATACCTCTCTAGCTTGGGGGCTATACTCCCCCTCCCCCCCCCCCCCCACACCCACCCACACACACACACACACACACACACACACACACACACACACACACACACACACACACACACACACAAACACACACACACACAGACACACACTCATTATGTGGGGTGCAAAGTGCAAGATCTCCATCTCCTTCTCCATGCTTGTTGAGAAGTTGAGATCCTACACCAACACATTTATCTATGGAATGCAAATCCAACCAAGAGCCATGCTTCAATGCTTAAGCTTGCCATCTTCTTCATCTTCATTACTATGCTATTATGGATGATAAGCAAGAAGAGTGATGATATACGTTACCCAATCCCTTCGTGAGGAAGTCATGTATGAATCCCATGTTCCTCCCTATGCGGGACATAGAGGTATTCAACCTACTCTTTGAGGTTTAGAGACGTACTTCTATTGGCCTACCATGGAAGTGGACATATAAGAGTATGTTTCAAAATGTGTGGTATGCCAAAAGACCAATTATTATAGAGGGAAGCAACCTGGATTACTCTAGCAATTTCCAATCCCTAATTCACCATGGGAGAGTATATCCAGGGATTTTATCTTTGGATTACTCAAAAATCTATCCATAAGAATACGAGAATATGGACAATACTCTATAGATTTAGCAAGCAAGCACACTTTATTCCTGTCAAGAAGACTATTACGACACATCAAATGGCAACTCTCTTCATATCTCAAATTTTCAAACACCATGGATTTCCAACATCCATCTTGTCAGATAGAGATCCTAGATTGACCAGTAATTTTTGGAAAGGTCTCTTTGAAAATCTAGGTACGAGATTGAATTTCTCTTTGGCCTATCACCCACAAACGGATGGCCAAAGTGAGATAGCCAACCTTACGATTCTTGATCTACTAAAGACTTATGTTACAGAAGTAGATCAATGCTCACAATGGGAGAAGTAATTACCCCTTGTAGAGTATACGTACAATAATACATTCCATACTACTACAGGAAGGCACCTTTTGAAATTATAGAGGGAAGACCTAAAAGTCCCTTGCTACTTAAAATACATGGGAAGATCTTCGCCTACTGATGAGTATAGCCGTGACCTACAAAAATCTTTCCAAAAGATTGAGGAGGTTATATCCACCTCTCAACAAAGGCGAAGGTTGCTTTGCAGATAAGCACAGAAGGGCCTTAACGTTCAAAGAAAATGATTGGGTATTACTTTAATTTCCCAAGGCTCGATTGAGGCAAACGACGGGCAAAAATCCTACGGGCCATCAAAAGTATTATGCTAAACTAGAAAAAAGATACTATAGTCATCTTGAAGACAATCAATGACATGGATTATCAACTCAAGTTTCCCAACCATTGGCTCATACAAAATGCCTTTCATGTGAGCCTACTTAAGCCCTACAAAGGAGAGCCACCAAGAGAACTGCTTATTGAAGACCGACCATAAATCAAAGACCAAGAAGAGGTGCTACAACCCAAAGCTATCCTTTGGCATGAGGACAAGGTACTACGACATGGTAAGATTATCAGACGGTATCTTATTAAGTTCAAAAATTATCCTTTTGAATATGCTAGATGGATGCAAGGAATATAGCTTAAGGATAGTGTGAACCTTGTCAATGCTTACAATGCTACATTAAAGTAAGCAAATGTACATGCTTCTTTTAAATGATCAAATTTTTTGTCTTATAAAAATAATTCTCTTTTTCTTGTGCACAAATTTAAGTAGTATACATGCTTAGAATCATGTTTGTGATGACGACGTCTCTCAAACACCAAGTAGAATTTGTCACTCTACTTTGGGAGAATGAAATGGACTATAGAGCAGACATGATTGCGGCCGCTAAGTCTCCCAAGCCCCAAACGGATTAGTCATCCATCTTGGAATGATGTTGTAGGGTAAAAAGGGATCCTCTACCCGCTAAAAAAAATCGACTAATGACTAAGTCTTTATCTCTTCTACCTTATAGTCGAGGACGATTATGATTTCAAGAGAAAGGTAATGTCATAAGTCTCCCAAGCCCCAAACGGATTAGTCATCCATCTTGGAATGATGTTGTAGGGTAAAAAGGGATCCTCTACCCGCTAAAAAAAATCGACTAATGACTAAGTCTTTATCTCTGCTACCTTATAGTCGAGGACGACTATGATTTCAAGAGAAAGGTAATGTCATAATATCTAATATCTAACCAACCCAAATGATTTTCTCATAATAAACTGATCATTTAATGTGGAAAAATAAACAAGAACAAGAGTTAGAATATAGACATGTGCTTATGGATCTATCTCAACACGGGGCCAGGGTTCAAGGAGTCCAAATGAGAGATGGTCTGACAGGAGCAAGACTAGCTAATGGAGCATAAAGACCTTAGGGTTAGCTTTTCGTGCTTGATGATAAGGTGCTTGAGGTGCGTGTCATGCTTGACGTGCTAGGGCTGAGCTTGAGGTGGGAACCTTCTCCAAGCTTTATAGGGTTGAGATTGAGGTGGACCAAGCATGAAGCGCTTAAGGTGTTCCAAAGTCAACAAGGATCCGTACAAGGAGGGGGCGAGCCCTACAAGTAGGGGCAAGAGAGAGAACACACACACACACTCACACAAGGCAAGCCTAGTTCAAGGAGAAAACAAGGACACATGTCATGTTCCTCTCCATGTTGCCCTCATAAGGTGCCTAAATCCTATTGGTTCGCCTCTCAAGGGATCCAATTATTATTTAGCTATTTTAATTAAGTGTTTATGCATTTCTCTCTCTCAAAGGGGGAAAGGGGGACACTTGTCCCAAGGTTAGCATGGTTGCTTGATATGCACGCTGCATGTGATTGGCTAGGCTTGTAGGGGTCCTTTCACCTTCCAGCATGAGCTACAAGGGGGGGTTGACCAAGGAAGCTAGGGGCTAGCTTGGGTGGTATACTCCCCCTCCCCCCCCCCCCCCCCCCCCCCCCCCCCCCCCCCCCCCCCCACACACACACACACACACACGCACTCTCTCTCTCTCTCTCTCTCATTGTGTGGGGTGCAAAGTGCAAGAGCTCCATCTCCTTCTCCAAGCTTGTCGAAAATTTGAGAGCCTACACCAACACTCTTGGCTATGGAATGCAAATCCAACCAAGAGCCATGCTTCAATGGTTAAGCTTAGCAAGAAGAGTGATGATAAGTGAGGAACTATTTCTTTCCTGCTATGAATGTTTCTTCTTCCTCTTCCCTACCCTCATTCCCCGCTAGCTCTCTCCACGTTCAAGGGTGTTTGAGTCCTTGGGACTAAGGCTGGGGATGGTTAATGCTTTTACCAAGGATTATGTTATGCTTGTGATGCATGAAGTTTCCCATCTTCAATGCATCACCTAGGTCACAAGGAGCACAAAGGTTATATTGTACCAAGTCTCTCTTTATGGGAGGATCTATAATACAAAAGCCTATTGGAGGGGGGTCCGGCTCCACATAAATCCGGTCCTCAACTGTTGTCGTGTTCTCTAGTTCTCTCTCTTACAAAAGTATTGTTCATGCCACGTTAATTAAGTATAATGGTTATGTTGCTACCACTAATTAAGTTCACCCTCTATGTTCTCAAAGTAGTCTCATAAAAATGCTCACTCTAGTTCTTTTAATTTCGCTATTCTCAAAGTTCATAGGCCATTTCCATTACACTTGAGACAAATTTTGAAGGTATTATGAAGCTTTTGCTCTATCTTAAAGGATTTGTATTTTAATAGACTGCTACCAACCTCTAAGTGTGCCCAAGAAACATGTGGGCCAACCTTGAATGGCAAGAGCTCATGCCTTTGAGGCATGCTCACTCTTGTTCATCCTTTGAGCCATCCATGGAAGGTTATTTTAGAATCACGTTGGAATATCATTGCTTCTGAACCTAAGGAGTCTATGCTAACATTCCTAACGTTTTTTCCGAGCATGCTCATCTTTTTGAGCTATGTTTCACCTAGTAGGTTTGACTCACCTTATGAGCTGAAGTGCAATTTTTCAGCTCTATGGAATAGCTTGCTAGCTTAGCTAATTACATCACATTACAATGATTAATTAATGATGGGACACACAATTGCTAAGGCTATCATAGATACCACCATCTATGTACACATTCATGATTGTTCCAGACATTATCATGCAAGTGTTGCTCATTGTCTTGAGTCATTCTCTCTCTCTCTCTCTCTCTCTCTCTCTCTCTCTCTCTCTCTCTCTCTCTCTCTCTCTCTCTCTCTCTCTCTCTCTCTCCCCGCCCCCCCACGGCTGATTCCCACCATGGTATCACAATAGGAATAATTTAAAGGATCCTTACCTTATTCTATTTTAAAGCTAATCATTATTTAGAAACTATTTAAAATTAAAATCCTATTGATTTGGATAATTATCCTATCTATTCGTTTTGCCCCAATTCTAATTGGGAGCCTTCTAAAAGGCTTTACTATAGTAATGATGGCACTTACCTCTACCCTGTCTCTATTGCTTGAGAGATTGAAGCCCTTGAGAGGTGCTCCAATCAAGGGGGCAAGCACCCTCCCCTAGAGCCTTGAGCTCTCCTTTCATCTTTTGCAAGCTTCAAAGCTACCTAACGTTGCTATTTGCACCCATAACCATCTGTCCTTTGGCGCATATTACACAAGAATTTGGCCTCCAAAATCATGCACACCCATTCGAGTTGAGCTTTAACACTTTATCATTGGAAATTTGTGCTTTATGCACATATTTATACAACCATTTTCTCCTACTGTAATGTTTTTTTCTCTCTATAGTTATGGTACAGAGACCTTAAAGGCCAGTTTTTTCATTCAATTAAGAGAGGTTGCTCAACATGGCCTACATTGGGCTTTCCAAGTACGTGATTAGCATCGGCACCAAATTCTCCTTATGGAAGACAAAGAATCAACTATTGATGATGCGAGAAGAATTATGGAAAATCGATACTACCAACAAACCTGAACAAGTTCGAGGCAACACCACTCAACATTCTGAATGGATTGAGAAGAACGATCCGCCTTGGCATTCATTGTCTTATGTTTAGTCGACAATCTTTTTCACCACCTTGATCTCAACAAGGAAGTAAATCAAGTAAGGCAAAGTCTTGAGACAAAGTTTGGAGGTAACATGAACAATTCAAAGTTGTTTCATAAGATGCAACTATACAACCTACAATATCAGTCGGACACGCTTAAAAAGCATTTGAATGTTTTAAGCCTACTGTTTTAGTAGCTAGCTACACTTGAATGATCACTAGATGATGATGATAGGAAAGTTGTACTTTTGAATAGTGTTAGCGGGCAAGTTCATGGAGACCGTCACAACGTTGAAGGTTGGCATAGAGATGCCCAATGAAGAGATGAATTCCATTCTCTTAGGTGAAGTTAGAAAAAAGGTAGGTGATTTTGACTCTTCTGCAAAATCCTTTATCATGAAAGGCAAAGTACAGAAATGCACATTCTCCAAATGATTAGGTAATATTGTTCATGTCTTCTTCAATGGTTAGAAAAGGAACAAAGTCAACACTATGCACAATTGGTTTCTGCAAAGATCCTAAAGCAGACAAGGCACTGCAAGGGAAACTGTTGGATGACTCACTTGATAGCGAGGACTCTTGGGCTTTCCAAAAGCTCACCAAATTCATAAAAAGTTTAATTTTTTGCATTGTAGTGCACAACATGAATAATTTTCAAAGGTTCTTTCCCACAAGTTTTCCTTTGATCTGTCTATATAATTATTGTCATGGCTTAGACATTGCCCATGCATGTGACATGAGGTAATACCGCCCATAATTTCTTAGGCATCAAACACCCCAACACTTCTATTTTGAGTTTAGTCTATGGACACATAGTTTTTATTCTATCCTAAAGGACTTGTATTTTGGTTTGAGTGTGCCCAAGACACGTGTGGCCCAATCTATTAATGATAGGATATCATGGCTATGAGGCATGCTCGCTTTTGTTCAACCTTTAAGCCATGCATGGAAATTTATTTTAGTGTTATGTTGAAATATTATCACCTCTCAGCCTAAGGAGTCTATGCTAGCTTTCCTACCTTTCCTTCCCAATACGATCACCTTTTTTGAGCCATGTTTCACCTCATAGGTTGAATCACCTTATTAGTGAAGTGCAATGTTTTTAGCTTGATGGAATACCTCTCTAGCTTACTTGATTATGTCACATAACACTGAGCTAATTAATGATGTCACATGTACTTGCTAAGGCTATTATACATGCCACCACCTATGTAAACTTTCATGGTTGTTCCAATAATTATCATGCAAGTGTTGCTCATTGTCTTGAGTCATATTCTCTCTCTCTCTCTCTCTCTCTCTCTCTCTCTCTCTCTCTCTCTCTCTCTCTCTCTCTCTCTCTCTCTCTCTCTCCCCCCACATTCCCAACAATTTGACTAGACCTGATAATGGAAAGCAAGGTGAGAGAGTGGCATATGCTTGAGATTGCATATGATGCGTTCATTTATGGGATTTTGTGAAGCATACATATTTGAAAATTTTCACATATTGTGGAACTATTTTTTGGGCATTGTTGTCTGTGACATGGTAAAAGGTGTGAAGATTTGCTATTAGCACATAGTTTTGATCTATGTCACCAAGATTTCTTGTGATGCAATCAAGGTCACAGTCACTAGGGTGCCATGCCTCGTCCTTTCCTATTGGAATGAGACCTTTGAAGTTTGGACAAATGTGAGTACCATTTCCATTGGCACTATGTTCAACAACATGATCATCCAGTTGTAGTTCTCTCTTGCAAACTAAATAGTGTTGAGAAAAATTATTTTGTCTATGATAAGGAATTTCTTTGTGTCATTCATTCATTAAAGCATTGGAAGCACTTTATTTGTGGGTGTGAATTTGTGATTCTCTGGGATCACCAATCACTTCGATGGCTTCAATCTATGGCAAGACTTGCACATTGGTGTGATAGGCAATCACATTGGTATGATAGGCAATCATGTTGATCTCAATTCTTTTTGAACATTCTCGTGGTATGATTGAGCATGTGCCTGGTAAAGCTAGCCCTATTGCAGATGCATTGAGTAGGAAAGGCAAGATTCTTCCTCTTTAGCGTCATTTATTTTTGTATATTGGAGGTCTTGATTTCAATGATTGTTAAAATCAAGTAGACGTCATGTGGTTGTTATGTGCACATGGATCTTTGTGCCACCACATGGATATGCTACCTCAACTTCCAGAGACACTCCCATGCATGAAAATGTCTTAGAGTGGGCAGTTTAGTACCAGCAGCTTTGTGAGCCTCTTTGCAGTAAGATGCAACTACTTGCACCTTAGATTAGGTTTTCTAGATTTCGAACCCTTTTGCATAAATGGTTTTTACACATGTTTTGACAAATGTTATTACACTTTGGTCGGCATCTCACAGTACGATCATGTAGATTTAGGTTAGATAAATCCAACGTGCCAATTCTTGTAGCAATCAGATTATTGGGTTTTAAGAGATGTGCAATAGTTTCATCTAGAAACTACGCCTATGACATAACTTATTAATAATTCACCTTCCACTTATTAATAAATCATGTAAAACTCATTGCTTGAAGCTCTACCCTTTCTCTATTTCTTGAGAGCTTGAAGCCCTCAAGAGGCGCTCCAATAAGGGGGGAGCACCCTCCACTAGAGCCTTGAACTCTCCTTTCATCTTTTGCAAGCTTTAAAGTTGTCTGATGTTGCTATTTGTGCCCATAAGCAGCTTCCCTTTGGTGCCTATTACACAAGGCTTTGACCTCCAAAATCATGCACATATTTACACAACCATTTTCTCCTTCTGTATTTCATTCAAATAAGAGTGGTTGCTCAACATGGCCAGCATTGGGCTTTCCAAATACGTAATTAGCATGGACACCAAATTATCCTTATGGAAGACAAAGAACAAACTATTGATGGTGTGAGAAGGATTATGGAAAATCGATACTACTGATGAACTCGAACCAGTTTGAGGTGATGCCACTCAACATTCTCAATGGATCAAGAAAATTGATATGCTGTGGCATTCATTGGCTCATGTTTAACCGACAATCTTCTTTGCCACCTCGATCTCAACAAGGGAGAAAAGCAAGCCTGGCAAAGACTTGAGAGAAATTTTGGAGGTAACATGAACAATTAATAGTTGTTTTATAAGATGCAACTATGCAACCTACAATATCAGTCCGTCACTCTTAAAAAGCATTTAGATGTTTTACCCCTATTGTTTAGTAGCTAGATACACTTGATCACTTGATGGTGATAATAAGAAAGCTGTAATTTTGAAAAATATTAGCAAAAAAGACAAGTTCATGGAGACTGTCACAACAATAAAGGTTGGCAGATAGATGCCCAATGAAGAGATGAATACCATCCTCTTAGATGAAGTCAGAAAAAAGTTAGTTGATGTAGACTCTACAAACAATTAGCTCATACTGTTTAAGTCTGCTCATTAGGGCCAAAAACGACTCAAAAAGGGTTGTGTAAGGAATTGGTTAAATTACTAATTAGCAGAGCCGTTTGTGGTCAAAACGGCTCCAAAATTTGTCCGTTTTGGTCATTTAAAGCATATCTACGCAATCGAAAGCGTATGTAGGTAGATATCTCTAAATATTCAAAAAGATATCGTTTTCTTCACATTCCTTTGTGGCTCACCTCGAAATTTGTTTTCATTTACTTCACTTGGCGGTAAATAGTTGTTTCCACTTTTGAATCTCTCTTTTTTCTCTCACCTTTCGCGAGCTTTATCTCTTCTTCTCTGATGCACCTTGTTCTGCTGCTACGTTATTTTCATTATACTTTCTGCTCCTTCATTACTTACAATGACTAATACATCTTCCATTAGTGATAACCGCAAGTTTCACTTGAACATTAAGCTAAGCCAGGAATATGATACTACACGGAGTGTCTATCAAAGACCAGTTACAACTGCAAATGAAGCACAACAACTTCGCAACGAGGGAAAGAAACACATTGATATATGGACAGATGGGAGCTTGTATCCACTGGATCCTAGCACTGGAAGGTATCCATCTTTTCACACACCTCATGATTTGATGAGATTTGTTGGTGATGGGGTTGATGGCTTACTAGGATATAGTTCTAGGTTATCTCATTTACACATTGATCATACACATTACATTCAATATCTCAAAATTGTTTTGTCTTCAAATGCAACAAGAATTTTAGAACTTGAAAACCAAATAGCATCTATAAAACAAGAAAATCACCAACTTCGGACTTTAAAAGAAACTCCAATAGGATTAAGAGCACGAGTAAAAGGAATGAGAGATGTAGTAAACTTAATAGAAGGTTCTGGACAAAGAAAAAAAAGATTAAAGATTACTAAAGAACACGTGACTAGTCTTTTAGGATTTGATATGTCCAATGTTCAAGAAAGGGTGAGATTTTTGAATGAGGTAATGAACAAAAGTGATATTCTTAAACTTTTGAAACTTCCTGAAAATCAAAATCAGAAAAAATTGGTATTTCAAAGTTTACTGAAAGATATGGGTTTACTGGTCCAACCTTCTCAAATGCAAGAAGTTTGTGACACAGTGGGAGTGAGTAGAAGGGTTTACATGTCCATTTCTAAAACCTGGTTTCAGGTTTTAGAGTATTACAAGATTAAAGCTTTTGGGTTGCCTAAGCCTCAGAATGTTGGGAAAGCTAGGACTCTATTAAACGAAGAAATACCCAAACATTTTGGAGAGTACTATCATATAGAAGGAACGATACCATATGAAAACAGAAAAGAAAATCTTCTTTTGAGTATAATGTTTTTAATAATATTTGGATGAGTATAAAAAATGTTCAATCTGCTATGGTGAGATACTATAATATGCAAGAAGTAGATTGTGAAGGAAAACTTATATTTGTTCTGGAATTGGATGAAGCTCAAATTCAAAAATGTCAAAAAATGGAAAGAGTATCCATATCCCTTATGAATAGAGCATTGGACTATAGCCAGGGTAAGCTTGATTCCCCATACCACAAAACTCAATAGAAATGGAACTTTGGTGGATCGGAGCACCTCAAATACCAGTAGAAAATCACGATACATTGAAATGGCTGTTTTTGCAGACCGATATCCCTTCTATTATACAGGACTAAAATGCAGGTGAAAAACTCTGTGTAGATGGCATGGGTGACTTTTTTGTAGAATGGCACTTGAGTACTGACCTAAAAGCATTAAAGTGCATGTTTGGTGTATGTGGAGGTGCCAATACCAAGTATCCATGTCTAGATTGCATGGCAAGCACTGGAACAAAAGGATGGCTTGCAGAACACGAGGTTGGAAAAGCACCATCGAGGAATAGTGTTAACGTCATCGACTACCCATCGTCTTCTATGATTTGGGATCCAATTCTAACAATAGATTTAAAAAATGTACATATATGCACAATGCATGTAGAGATTAGAATCTTGGACAAATTGCTTCGACTCCATCTTGACTATGCATATTCTATTAAGCCAACTAAACTTGCAGACGAGTGCATAGAAAAATGCGAGGCTTTGCTCTCTCAAATGGGTTTTCATGGTGGTCAAGTGCATCTAAAAAAATATCCCACTCTTTCAAAAGGAACCGGTGATGTTTTGCAAGATGTTTCAATGGGTGGAGCAAAAGCCAGAAGATTTTTGAGTAACCATGACAACAAACAAGTTGATGCTATGTGGAACTGCTAGAAGGATCTTTGTGTTATAACAACCAATGTCAAAAGTAGACCAGATGTAGCCAACAAACGCATGGAAGTGTGGAAGAAGCTCGACAATTTTTTGAAAGTTTTGAGAGAACAAGTTAGCTCTTCTACTTATGCAGATGACTTTAAAAAGACAATAAAGCTTCTAATAACTACTATTACAGATGCTTGGGGAGCAAAAGACATCACATATTACTTGGTGAGTATTCAATTACTTTCTAAAGTCTGGATAGTATTTTACTTTGCATCCTATTGAGTTCAACTAACTTTTTTTTTATTTTTAGCATATTCTGTACATGCATGGACCATATTTTGCAAAACAAGGACCCCTTGCAACATGGAATACTCAGGGAATGGAAAAATCTCACTATCACAAGCGAGGACTTCTTTTTTCAAATGTACGAGAAAGGGAGGTGGACAAAGAAGGAGAAATGCACTAAAGGAATTATTCAATTGGTTCTATAGGAGGCTCGGGGGGTTCACTATGAGTAAAACTACCATATCACGTGCGTTCAAGACATGTTTGTAAAACCCCTTATCTGTGAATTTTGTTAAGAATATAATGTACCCTTTTCTTTTAAAATCTGTAAGTTTTTATCAAATTTGAAAATATAATGTCCTTCTGTATATATATTTATGTAAGTTTCAAGAACTTTAAATACCCTTCTGTTGAACTCACATGATAGGTTACATTTTTCTTAGCTGACCTCCTCGGGATAGGAGGCAATTACAACGGATGAGATCAACCAACCATGCTGCTCAACCACACATGGAGATTAATGCTTGACTTTGAAACTTTGTACTGAATCTTTGTAAAGAGATCCAAATTCAAAAAAGATATTTTGGTGCAAAAAATTATCAAATTTACATCATTTTTTGATTTTTTTTTAATCTCTAGGCATGTCACCCCTATATCTCAAAAACTTTCTTCTTTTATAGCCCCCAAGAAGGTTGACATTTGTCTCCTCACCTTGCTGCTACATAGCTAGAGTAGCAAAGAAAGTATCCTGCTCTTGAGGCATTGAATCCTGCAGCATATCCAAACATTCGAAGTGTTGCTGCTCTCTCAAGTAGCATGATCTTGTTTGCATTGATTTGAAGGGGAGTGTACCCTAAAACCGTGACAATATCTTCAGTGCAAACATTGGCAACTCAGGATCTTCAGAATACTGCATGTGGAAAGCACAGAAGGTGGCACTATCCAATGTAGGCATGTAGTGCAGAGAGAGGAGGCATCCCTTCTTGAAGAGCCCTCTATTGCTTTCCGTCTCGAGCCTTTAGCTCTCCCAAGAAAATTGTCTTTGTCAAGGAGTTCAATCTGCAAAACAAGACAATGAGTAATTAAAACAAACTTGAAAAAAAAGAAAGATTTTAGTAGGGAGATCACCTTTTGCAACTCATCTTCGGCAATGACTTTTTCTTGAAGGAGATTGCATGATCCGGTCATCTCTCTTATGTCAACTTCCTTTCCAATTTTTTTCAGCTTAAAGTCTCTGCCAAAAGATTGGATGCCAAGCTCAACAAGCCTCTTCTCAAAATCCTCATCTTTGAGGGAAGGTTTTTCCTCTTCCACTCTTCTCATGCATAGAGCAAGTGCATCAGGAGCAGGCAAAAAATCTTTATTGGATGTATGAAGATTAAGTGCCAAAAACTCCTCTTTTGACTCTTCTTCTATGTCAATAAAATCTTTGGCCACCTCAGAAGCTTCAGAAATGGTTGCAATACAGTAGTCCTCCCTCATATTAAGCAGACACTAGATATGATGGAGAGGGATATACTCTTTCCCATTGATAAAGAAGCAGGGAAGGTTTGGAATAGTAAGGGAAGCTTCAAATACCTCTACCTCATATGTTGGCTCATCAATGGCAGTACTAGCTCTAAATTGAGCCACATCAAAATTTGCACTCTCCTGCTCCTCAGCTGCAACATCAACTTCCTCCTCTTCTAGAATTTCACTTTTCTCAAGCTGCAAAACTGTGGAAACATTTTTATTTGTTGCCTCATCTGTATCTTTCACTTCATCAGCTTTGCCTTGCATGTCAACTTTAAGGAACAAAAAGAAAAGAAAAGCAACTTCTTTTGGAACAAGGTTACAAGGTTTTAAATGTAATTGACAAGAAATGGTAGGTGGAAAAACAAAGGAAGTCTTCTTAGAAAATCTTCCAAACCTCCTTGTTACTTTGCTCTTCTCAATGGAGTTTGTAGTATATTCGGTTAGATGACAATAATTCTTGCCATCTAAAACCAAACACTTGCCTTCAACTGCCTCTTCAAACTCTTTGAATTCTTCTGCCAAGAAGTCCTTCAAATGGTCTAACAAAGCTGCAAGATCAAACACAGGGTTGAATATTTCATATGCTTTGGTGTACACCTCCATGTCACCACTATCCATCACAGCCACCAATAGTTTCTCACTTGGACTCTCTTCCAAAATCTCCTCCCAGCCTTCATTCATGGTAGAGGAAAAGTCGACAGGTGAAGCTAGGTACAAGGTCGAGAAATACGCCCAAAGAGATATAGAGCGAGGAGGGGGAGGGCTAAACTGAGAATAGAGCGCCCGACATTGGGTCTCAGAACCTCACTGGCACGAAGCGATAGGGGTGGGTTCCAAGACTAGCAACTTGCTCGTATTGAGTCGTGTCGGTGCCAATAAGAGGCTGACCCCAACGTTTGCAAATGAATACCAGTGCCAATGACAAACCCGAACCATGCGATATGCGCTGGACCCAGCCTTTGCAACTGCCTACCTACGCGTCGTGCGCGACGAAGCCACACCAAAGCTAACAAGAACCCCGAACGACGCGATGGAGGACGGACCACCGATGTGCAAATGCAAACAGGCACGTCGTGCGGGATGAGAGGATTAGTACACAAAAATTAGTAATAACTCGCGTCGTATGGGAAAAGTAAAGGTGCAACATTAATAACATCCGAGACCAAGCTTTATATAGGATCCGAAATATGACCGTTATTGACACGTGTCAGCCATGCATACGTGCCACGTGGCCTACGTACAATGGTCGTCGTACGGACGGTCGTATGTATATAAAGCCTTGTCACGTGCTCATTCTTTGATTTCTCCCATACTCCACATTCGCATCGTGTCATCCTCAAGTACTCGCACTTCCACTCATCAGCACTTTCGACTCTTCTGCACTATGCGTAAACTTCCACTAAGCCAAACCAAGCTTCTTCTCAAGCGACGTGACCCGGATGTGTCCAAGCATGTAAGGTCTTATTTCTTGAAAAATTTTAAGCATCCCATACGCGCGATATGGGCATGTTGCAAAGTGTAGGTGAGCCTCTTATCGCGTCGTGCAGGTGTTTTTGCTCCGCTTACTAAAAATTTCCAGAGCTCGCGTACGACGCGATACGGTGATGTTCTAGGGTGTGGGTGTGCCCTCTATCGCATCATACAGGACGTTTTGTGAGTTTTCTTTAGAGGTTTTGGTGCTCACATACGACGCGATAAAGACGTGTTCCAGAGCCTGGGTCACCCTTCTATTGCGTCGTGTTGGTGTCACCCTTCTATCTCTCCCCAATGCCATTCTCTTCACACACGGCGCGATAAGAACATCTTGCAGGTTGTGGGTGACGTGTCTATCACGTGGTGCTGTGTTTTTTTACCCGAATGGCGAGGACTAAGCAGACTGCAAGGAAGGTCTACCAAGCCCCAACTGATCCAGAAATAGATGTTGAGAAAGATGCAGAGAAATCAGCCCCTCCACTACCTCGTCAAAGGCCCAATGCTCGAAAAATATTGAATTATCAGGTGAAATCCCTAAGAGAGATAAGAAAAGCACAAAAGTCTACTTGTCTACTGATTCCAAAGCTCTCTTTCATGAGAGCTGTCAAAGAGATATCAGATAGACTTGTAAGCATGATGAATATCAAAACTTTTGTCTCAGTAAGGTGGCAATCTCAAGCTGTGATGTACCTTCAGGATGCTGCTGAGGATTTTCCATAGACTTTATGAATGATAGCTACATTGCAGCTGCATTTGCTCACAAGGTCACACTTATGAGCAAAGATTTTTTGCTTGTGTCAAGGCTAAGGTGCAAGTTTGATAAGGCTCTTGAGCTCATTGCTAGTGAGGATCTTAGAGCCTTCCAAATTTTAAACATCCCTCCTTCCAGGCAGCAGAAAGATTCTGGGGTTGTCATTGAGGATGTTACACATGAGTACGAGACAAGAAAGGCTCAGGATATCAAAGCAGGAAAGGAAGTTGAGAGGGAACAAGACATGATATCAAAGGATTCTATCCTTAACGAGCAAGCTGAAATTTTAAGAGCATCCAACTCTCTTCTTTATGAGAAAGTCACAGGCCAAATGGTGGTGGATGTCTCCTTGTTTGGAGATACTGAGGCGTATTTGGACATATTCCCTCAAGACACAAGTATGCTTGTAAATCCCAGCATTGAGCTTGGTGACATTGTGTTCTATATGTGTCTCAGCTATGTGTTGCTTCTTTGCTAATTATTAGTGCATGTGCAAGGCAGACAGGCACAAGGGGCTCATTGGGGCTTGTTTTTTCTTTTCCAGGTGTCTTATGAGGGATCTTCCAAAGGCTCTAGCATGCAAATTTCCATACTTGACCCTCTAGGGACACAATGCCATTTTAACAAGCAAGGAACCGTTTCAATTTTTTTTGATGATTTACACATGCTGACCTGCAATTACATATTATACCCTTATGCTGAAGGGTAATTCTTAACTCCTTACATGTTATTTTTAACATTTTGTGGTATTCTTAGCTAATTGTTTTTTGTTTTGTAGAGGACATTGGAGTCTTATTATCTTCAATCTTTTGGAGAAAGATATTATATTTATGAATTCATTGTCAAGTATCCATGGGAAAAGTAAACTGTAAGTATGAAGCATAATCTATGCTTGATGATGGCCCATTGTTTTCTATTAGTAGATTTTTTATTCAATGTCTTCTTGCAGTGCTGCCAAACTTATTGTTGGTCACCTGAGTACCACAAATAAGGATTACAATATAGAATCTTTCAAGTACTAAAATAAAAAAGTGCCTTTATAGACAGACTCAACATCTTGTGGATGGAGGGTGCTTGCAAATGCATGGACATATCTTGAGTCAAGGTGCCGGATGACTACATTCACTGTAAGTGTGGATCATGTATTTATTTTGATGTTTTATGTATGTATGTACTCATGTTCTTTAGTTCCTTTTTCTATTTTTTTCAGTTGCATGACTATCCAGAGTCTTGGGTCACGTGGGTGAGAGAGAAGGCTATTTCTATGGTTTTGAAAAGATCAATAAATCCAAATGATCCAGAATCTCCTTTGCCACCAAAGAAAGGTAGAGCCACCAAAGGTTTGGATGCAAAGAAAATGGATCAAAAGAAGAAAAGTCCTGCAAAGAAGATCCATACAAAGAAAAAGGATCACAAGAAGAGTGCTGTCAAGGGGAAGAGTCCCACGAAGAAGAAGATCCCTACGAAGGGGAAGAGTCCTACCAAAAAGAAGATCCCTGCCAAGGGGAAGAGTCTCACCAAGAAGACTGCCAAGCGGAAGAGTCCCATTAAGAGCCCTGCAAAAAAAAGAGCAGATACAAAGGGCCATCCATTCCACTCACCATTGAAATTCAAGGTTCAAAAGCGTCGTACACTTAAGAGCAGTAAGGGGGAGGCACCTAGCTCACCTTTCAAGCTACCATTCATGTTGCCAAAGAAGGTTGCCAAATCACCCAAGTCAGCCAGTCCTCAGGAGCCCAAAGCACCAACCCCTGCCAACTCACCGTGCCAGCCATTGTCGGTCACTTTGAAAGCAAGAACACGACCTTTCCAATGGTTTTTTACTTTATCCCGTTTAGTTCTCTTCACTCTGTGTCACCACCTTTGCATGAAGGAAGCATTGTTACCCAGTCATTCACACGAAAAGATATCGGCTTCCAAAGACCATCCTCTCTTACGTTATGAAAGTCACAAGAAGTTATGTTATGTGAAGGGCGACCTGCAAAAGACGCCATGGAAACTCAGAGATTAGAGAAGAAGAAAGAAAGTATAGACGGAAAGACTTAAAACCTCTCACAAACTAGAGAGCGAGAAAGGTATACGTTTGAAAAAAGTAGGTGATTTGTCATTAATGCCCTTGTTTTGAGATCCTTCTGACATAGATTTCGTATCTTTGACAACGCTTTTGTGAAATATGAAATAGAATAAAAGACGAGACTTCATTACTTTGAGCCGCAAATTTAATGAGCTCTCTCATCGAAAGCACCCAAATATAGCAATTTCAGCCTTATGATCAAGACATTTAGCGGTTCTCCTTCAAAATAGGACCACCAAAACCCACAATAGAGGAGACAAGAGTGCCATACTTTTGTATACGTGTCAAATAACCATTGGACTATTCCTTAATCCTTAGATTAACAAACAACCCTTTTTGAGTCATTTTTGGCCCTAATGTAAATGGTTAAAAAAGGAACAAGGTAAATGCATAAGCACAATTGGTTTCGATAGAATTCAAAGAAGAGGAAGATCCTAAAGCAAACAAAGACACTACAAGGGCAAGTGCTAGATGACTCACTTGATAGTGAGGACACTTGAGCTTTCTAAAAGCTCACCAAAATAATAAAAGTTTCAATATTTTGCATTGTATTGCACGACATGAACTTTCAAAGGTTCTTTCCCATAGGTTTTCCTTTAATTTTTTTATATAACTATTGCTAGGGCTTAGACATTGCCTATGACTATGACATGAGGTAAGACCACCCATCATTTCTCATGCATTAGACACCCCAACACTTCTATTATGAGTTTAGTCTATGGACACATAGTTTTTTCTCTATCTTAAAGGATTTTTATTTTGGTAGACTGCTACCAACCTCTTCGTGTGCCCAAGACACGTGTGGGCCAACCTTTGAATGAATGGCTCATGCCTCTGAGGCATGCTTGCTCTTGTTCAGCCTTTGAGCCATCCATGGAAAGTTATTTTAGCATCACGTTGGAATATCATCACCTCTGAGCCTAAGGAGTCTATGCTAGCATTCCTAACTTTCTTTCCAAACATGCTCATCTTTTTTAGCTATGTTTCACCTAGTAGGTTTGACTCACCTTATGAACTGAAGTGCAGAATTTTAGCTCTATGGAATACCTTTCTAGCTTAGATAATTACATCACATTACAATAATTAAGTTAATGATCTCACACACAATCGCTAAGGCTATCATAGATGCCACCATCTATTTACACATTACAATAATTAAGTTAATGATCTCACACACAATCGCTAAGGCTATCATAGATGCCACCATCTATTTACACATTACAATAATTAAGTTAGTGATCTCACACACAATCGCTAAGGCTATCATAGATGCCACCATCTATTTACACATTCATGATTGTCTAGACATTATCACGAAAGTGTTGCTTATTGTCTTGAGTCATGTTCTCTCTCTCTCTCTCTCTCTCTCTCTCTCTCTCTCTCTCTCTCTCTCTCTCTCTTCTCATCATGGTATCACAATAAGATTTATGATTTAAGATATCCTTATCTTATTCTATTTTAAAGCCAATCATTATGTGAGGGCCATGCCAGGGACCGACGGCTCCACCATCTCCAAATGGATACACCACAATTCCTGACATCCCTCCCGCTTGAGACCGAGACCAAGACAGGACTCTTCCTGCTCTTTGATGCCAACTCAAAGGGGTGTTAACATTCACTTTTTATCATACGGATCCCTTAACACAAAAACACCTTTCCTTATCGGTTCAACTTGCCAATCAAAATCATCATGCTAAATTTGAACTCAACCTTCCACACTCAACTGGTGGGCGTACCCTTGGTTCAAGGTCACTGATGATTTTTACTTAATGTACAATATAAAATTGGGTTCAACTTTACGACCAAGAAGTTAACCCTCCAAAATCTACCCTCCCACCGAACCATTTGATAAATGTACCTTTCCAAGGTAGTACTCTGATACTAGAAAACAATATTCTAATCAGGTAAACCAAGAATACATTTTAAGCATTTGAAAGCGTCATGCAAATTGTTGCATACCCTTGCAGGTGTGCATTTATTTGGTGGTTCCTACCTTTTTCATTTTTAAACTATTTTCATTCCTTTTTCCTTTAGTATTATTAAAGTTATCTAGTTATCTTTCAAGCAATCACATATACTTCTCTACCATATCCCTATCCTCGTCCTAGGACTCAGGTATCATGTTTCCTCTACCACGTGTGGAGGCGGTGTCTTTACACAATTTCCATTTTCTTTTTTAAATCTTGTTTGGGAAAGACTTACAAAATTAATCTACCTTAAGTTCCTTTTAGATAAATATCTCGAGAAGCAAATCAAAGGTTTGATTGATGAGACAATTGTGAAATAGACCTTTAGGATTCCTAGTCTTTCCAAGGTTCCTTTTTACCAAACAATTAGAAGAGTTCCTAGTCTTTCCAAGATTTCTTTTTACCAAACAATTAGAAGAGTTCCCTAGTTAAATCATATCTTCCTCCCTTATTTGATCCCTTCTTGGATCCATTTTTCTTCCTCCTTTTCTCGTCGGCATCAGGCCTATTCAGACAAGACCAATTTCCAAACCCATTTGCGGGTCCTCCCACCCGAGCGAGACTCACTCCCATCCAATCACAATTCTAGGGCCTTGAATGAGCCCGAGCTCAAAATATAGACCAATGGTTATCAATCCTAGCCAAAAAGACCATCTCCCATTGCATCCCATAGACTTTATGAATGATAACTACATTGCAGCTACATTTGCTCACAAGGTCACACTTATGAGCAAAGATTTTTTGCTTGTGTCAAGGCTAAGGTACAAGTTTGATAAGGCTCTTGAGCTCATTACTAGTGAGGATCTTAGAGCCTTCCAAATTTTAAACATCCCTCCTTCCAGGTAGCAGAAAGATTCTAGGGTTGTCATTGAGGATGTTACACATGAGTACTTGACAAGAACGGCTTAGGATATCAACGCAGGAAAGGAAGTTGAGAGGGAGCAAGACATGATATCAGAGGATTCTATCCTTAACGAGCAAGCTGAAATTTTAAGAGCATCCAACTCTCTTCTTTATGAGAAAGTCACACACCAAATGGTGGTGGATGTCTACTTGTTTGGAGATACTGAGGCGTATTTGGACATATTCCCTCAAGACACAAGTATGCTTGTCAATCCCAACATTGAGCTTGGTGACACTGTGTTCTATATCTGTCTCAGCTATGTGTTGCTTCTTTGCTAATTATTAGTGGTGAACTTCAAGGAATAAATTCACCTTCAAGGATATCAATGAGTTGCTCATTGATATCCTTGTACCAACAAGAAAAGTGTCCATTTCATCTTCCACTTGCATAATATCTAACTCTAGCTCTTTACGCAACAATGCAAATTTAGCCTCATTTCGACTTGTATAAAGACTAGCCAGAGTATCTCAAGCCTATCTTATTGATTTTTGTTGAGCAAATGTGAGGAGTAATAGTTTGATTCACAGATAATTCAATCAATGCATGAGCGTGTGCATCTCTAACATCCCAAACAAGATTGCTGAGATGTAGGCGAAACAACTCTAGCAGTAAAACAGACGTGCTAGAACCTGCAACATCCTCAACAGAGCTTGTATCACAAAAGGCATATGAACATCAATGCTCTGCATAACATTCCAAACGCCTGCATCATCTTGTAAGCCCACGTTGGGTAGTCCATGTGCAAGGCAGATAGGCACAAGGGGCTCATCGGGGGTTGTGTTTTCTTTTCCAGGTGTCTTATGAGGGATCTTCCAAAGGCTCTAGCAATGCAAATTTCCATACTTGACCCTCTAGTGACACAGTGCCATTTTAACAAGCAAGGAACCGTTTCAATTTTTTTTGATGATTTTAACATGCTGACCTTCAATTACATATTATAACTCTATGTTGAAGGGTAATTCTTAACTCCTTACATGTTATTTTTAACATTTTGTGGTATTCTTAGCTAATTGTTTTTTATTTTGTAGAGGACATTGGAGTCTTATTATCTTCAATCTTTTGGAGAAAGATATTATATTTATGAATTCATTGTCAAGTATCCATGGGAAAAGTAAACTGTAAGTATGAAGCATAATCTATGCTTGATGATGGCCCATTGTTTTCTATTAGTAGCTTTTTTATTCAATGTCTTCTTGCAGTGCTGCCAAACTTATTGTTGGTCACCTGAGTACCAAAAATAAGGATTACAATATAGAATCTTTCAAGTACTACAATCAAAAAGTGCCTTTATAGACAGACGCAACATCTTGTGGATGGAGGGTGCTTGCAAATGCATGGGCATATCTTGAGTCAAGGTGCCGGATGACTACATTCACTGTAAGTGTGGCTCATGTATTTATTTTGATTTTTTATGTATGTATGTACTCATGTCCTTTAGTTCCTTTTTCTATTTTTTTCAGTTGCATGACTATCCAGAGTCTTGGGTCACGTGGGTGAGAGAGAAGGCTATTTCTATGGTTTTGAAAAGATCAATAAATCCAAATGATCCAGAATCTCCTTTGCCACCAAAGAAAGGTAGAGCCACCAAAGGTTTGGATGCAAAGAAAATGGATCAAAAGAAGAAAAGTCCTACAAAGAAGATCCATACAAAAAAATGGATCACAAGAAGAGTCCTGTCAAGGGGAAGAGTCCCACGAAGAAGAAGATCCCTGCGAAGGGGAAGAGTCCTACCAAAAAGAAGATCCCTGCCAAGGGGAAGAGTCCCACAAAGAAGACTGCCAAGGGGAAGAGTCCCATTAAGAGCCCTGCAAAAAAAAGAGCAGATACAAAGGGCCATCCATTCCACTCACCATTGAAATTCGAGGTTCAAAAGCGTCGTACACTTAAGAACAGTAAGGGGGAGGCACCTAGCTCACCTTTCAAGCTACCATTCATGTTGCCAAAGAAGGTTGCCAAATCCTATTCCTTTGCGTTTCTTGGACTCCGACTTGTCTTTTTGGGTTTCTTTGAGTGTTAATGCTCTTGTTTTAAGTTGAAATTAGGGTATAACTCCCCTTTTGAACACTCTGGTAAAGTCAAAATTTCTGTTTTGGTCTCTATTTGGTCATTTAGACATCATACGTGTATGATGTCTAAAGTTGCAGATTTCCAGTTTTTTGGCACAGTATCCTTCCTCAAGCTTTTTCAAGTGCTCAGCAACTCCCAGATACACAGAAAATTTCTCTGACTTTTGTTTATTGCAAGTTTCACTACTAACTCTACGGTTTAGTGATCTAACATGCAATCAACCATATCAAGCAAATACTCCAATGATTACTAGCTCTAGATCAGGATCAAATGAAGTCCTACCTAAGCTATTCCTAATCATAAAATGGGTTTGGTAATTGTGATTTTAAAGAGATCCACTGCCACTGACGGACTAGCAAATTCTTCTTCTATCAACAACTACTCAACACCAACAAAACAACAAACAAATCTAAGCTAAACTAAAAATACTGTCAACACGGAAGACCCAGGAATACCCCACTTCCTAGTATCTCTCGAGATCTTCGGAGTCCACCACTCCTAGATCTTTTCTAACTAAAGTATACAAAGTAGTTTATACGACTCACCTCGTAGGATTAGTCTAAGGTCACCTACTTAGGGCTCTCGTCCCCGGCAGCGGCGCCAAATGTTAAGGCGGTTACGCCGCTAGCGAAAGCTAAATAGCGAGAACTCAACCAACAACAGAATTTGTCAGACGAGGACGGAGCTTGACCCGCAGGCGCATGGAAACAACTAGGTGGGTGTCAAATCACCTACTCGACCTTCTAATGACAATCACTACTAAGGAAATCAAATCTAAGTTCTAAAATACGCAAGTGACTGAAATCCGTAGTACGAACGAATGCTATACGAAACAGGATCTAGAATCATTGAATCGATCTCAAACTCAGGGGGAAGTCTATACACTAGGTAAGAACAACACCCTAAAAACTTGAACTGCAAAATCAACCTATAATCACTCCGTGCGGTAAACGCGTATGAAGACAGGCCGAAAAATACAGGTGACCGAAACTTGACCCCGATGGTACTAATGCGTAGCTCTACTCGTTCTGGTTCAATAGATATGCTACACGCTCCATTCCGACACACGAGTTGGAAGAAAACTCACACCGAAGCTCGTAGGAACTTACCACACATAGAAGCCGATAGCGCGCACTCTTGGTATCTGTGCGTAGCTCTCGCCGTTGCTAACACAATGGTGGTTTCGCTTCTCCAATGGCGGCTCCGTAGCTCGCATAGCAAGTACATAAGACTCTCTCTCTCTCTCTCTCTCTCTCTCTCTCAGACACAGTCACGGTGCTCCAAAAACTCACTTTGATTAAATAAAACTCTTTTACGTTACAAAACTTTGGCTTATATACCTCAGCCTTGGAGGTGAGAACATCTCTAACTAATTACATCATCAAGTGAAATTACTTCGGAATTACAAGCTGGAAACTCAATTGAGTCCCGTTACTTAATGAATGGCTCCAATCAAAATCAATGTCGGAAAGACATTTATTACAATCAATGGTTACAAAAATGATATGTGTGAGCAAAAATGTGGGTGTGATCCTCTGCTGGCTCAACACTCCCCCCCTCCGCGTTCATGTCGTCCCTGACATGACTTTTATGCTTGGTCAATAAAGTCATGTCGTCTTGAGCATCTGCAAATGTGATTCGTATCGTAGGTTGCCGATGGTCAAGGTTGGGCCGAATATTTTGCTTTCGTGGGTGAAAAAGCCGGTGTAGAAAGCTTCTTCGAATGTTTGCATGTGGAAGCTAGGCAAAAACATAATCCTTTCGTATAGGAGGTGCAACACTTTTGGAGAAGGATGCAATGAAAGATCATATATCATATCAGTCACTGTGTCAGCCGTCGATAGTAGACTCGAGGTCGTGGCTTTATCTGGCGCGAACACTTCAATGCAAGCTAAGAGAGTCCTGCAGATTTTCTTGAGCATCTGACACAAAAGGTCAGGAGAGCCAGTAAAGAGCTTGATGGTGCCCGTTAGGGTTTTCACCATGTAGGCTTTACCTATTCTCTCTCCTGCCTTTGGTCCTGGCATCCTGGGATAATTAAGCCAATTTGGCTTCTTTTCTGCAATCTTGCCATGCTCTTTCCAGTTTTTGACTCTTGGCACCGAGCAGAAGGTTGAATTCTCCCGAATCTCCTTTGGTGCCTCCACCAAGTAGATGAGGTAGGCTGGGTATTTGTTCAGCCAATCTTTCCTCCATCTAGGTTGTGAATCTACTATCGTCTTTGACTGTTCCTCCTTTGTGATGTCGCCTTCGTAAAGAGCGACATACTGCTCCTCCTATGTACTTTGGCTTCTGGTTGTGCATGGCAATTACTTGCTCATGGATGTGTTGAGCGTAATTCACCTCTTTTGGCATATTGCTCTTTAATGCCCATGTGATGGTGGTCGCAATGGCATGGGGTGGTGTCGTATACTTTTGCGGTCTTTTACTGCAAACATGGAGAAACTGGTTGTACAGTCGGCAAAGGGTTGCCGCTCTTTGGTCCGCCATATCTCCATATGTTGCATTCTGTTTCTTGGATCCATAGACCTCTATGGCCTCCCTTCTTTCCCTGACAGAGCTCCCTTTGTTGTGTAGCTTCAATGCGTCTGCAATGAGCTGTGGAGTGATCTGTACTTCTACTTTCTCTCCATCCATGGCTGTCAATGTGGCTTTCCCATCCTTCTGAATGGATGTTGCCAACTCGTACACTCTTCTTGTATCCACACCTGATGGTCTTGAGGTGAAGAAACTGTGCAAGTCTGCCCTTTCCAGGTACCTGCTGATGTCTTCTGACCTGCTATAATCTACCAATTCCTGTGGGATCATCGATACATCCACCGCTTGCCCTTGAGGATCTCTGAAAGTCCCCTGGTAGATCTTTATTCCCTCTTTGTCCAATACTGCTTCCTCCACCCAAGTTTTGGTTGGCTTGAGGGTTTCTGCTGGAATGTCAAAGGGTTCCGCTTTTGCAAGAGCATCTTTGATTGTCGGTCTTTTTCTCTTCGTTGCCGATAACTTGGCGGAATCCATGGATCCTGTAACTCCAATTTCAGAAGTTAGCGTCTTTTTAGTATTGAAAGCCGAAATGAAGCTTGTAACTATCCAAATGACTTGAAAATTGAAACATGAGCTATTCAGGGCCTAAGGATGCAAGGTAGGTGAAAAAATATGCAAAATGGGCTCAAAATCATGCTGGAGACATCATACGCGTATGATGTCTTTTGTGTCAAAATGACTTCATATTGGTTGTGCTTGTAGCTGATAGTGTATACATGAGTATCATATGCTTGGATTTGAGTTTGGATCCCATTTGGTCAAGTTTTGGCCAGTTTAGTCCAGTTTCGGCTCTTGGCAAAATTTTGAAAGGGATTTGGATTTTATGATCCAAATTGGATAAAACTTGGTGGTTCACTTTCAAATGGCATGTAGATCACTTCTGTTTGGTGGTTGAAGCCCTGAGGTGGCAAAATCACATAGTGAGACATCATACGCGTATGATGTCTTTAGTGTATTTTTGGACCAAATTTCTCTATAAGCTTGGATTTGGCTTTAGATAGGCTTATTCAGTGGATTTATGAAGTTTGGATAGATTTTAGGCTAAAAATGGCTCTGGAGACATCATATGCGTATGATGTCTTTTTCATCAATTTTGCATGGGATTGGTTCTGTGGACTCCCCATGTACTAGTGAAGGACTATATCTACTCAAATCTTGGTTTGGACTTGAGTATGTTGGATTTGGGCCAAAAATAGGCTTTAGGTGAAGGATTTTCCCTCAATTGGGCTAATGGGGTGATCCTCTTGACCAAATGGTTCCAAATTTCATATGTAGCATGTATTAGATATATATAATGGATGTGTGATGACAAATGAGCAGTTTTGGCTCTGTAAGTGCAAATAGACATCATACGCGTATGATGTCTTTTGTGTCAAAATGGTGCTTTTTGGTTCCAGATAGCTTGTAGATGTGTTAATCAACAATCCTACAAAGTTTCAATGAGTTTGGAGTTATTTTGACAAAATTAGGACCAAAAATCAATTTTATGGCCTACTTTGCGTCTTTTTGGTTTTCCTTGGGTTTTCTAACTCCAATTCTCATGATACTTGGTTCGTAGGATGTGATTAACATGTGGAATGAGGCTATGCACTCAAATGTTGAAATGGATGTGAAATTCATGCTGTGAGACATCATACGTGTATGATGTCTTTTCTTGAAATGTTGGTCTTTTTGTGCAAAGAATGCTTTGTGCTAGTGCCCTAAGCCCTGCTAACTAGTTTTCAACTTAAAAAAGTCATTAGTTTAGCTAAAAAGCCCCCTTATAGGCATTTCAGTCTCCGAAGTCGTCTTTTTGCCTTGGAGTTGAATTTCTTCAACTTTTCTTCTCGAGAGTTGTATTTCTAGCTCATTGGATATGTTGTGAAGCCATCTATTTGGTTGAACTTGACTTTGGCTTCCCGTTCTCCATCTTTCTCCTTTTGGTTGCCCGAAAGCGTCTTTTTCACCATCGGTAAGTGAATCAGCTTTCTTTTGGGTTTTGCTTGCAAACATGAGTCATCCATGTATATTTGAAGCTGCTTGTGAAGTTTCATTTCATTCGGTCGTCAATTTCAGCCGTTATGCCAAAATGACGCTTTGTGTGTCCGCAGCCGAATCGGTTATTCCGACCTACTTTTGGTGGTCCAAACCTGGAGATACTCCATGGTTGCATTGCCCTCGATTTTGTTAAGCTTCCTGAGAAGTTTTGTGTCGTTTCGACAACTTTTTCCTGTTTGCCTCTTGTAGGCTTTGTTGACCTAGGGTTTTTCCAGTCATTCTTTCTCGAGCTTTGAGTGTTAGAAACCCATCTTCTATACTAGGGTAACCCACCTATAAGTTCTTGCAAGGTTTGGTTAGGCGTTTGTGCCCCTACCTAGCATTCTTCCCCATTCCCCGTCTGCTCTTGTTTCTTGGTTTTGGTCAGTTTTTGCGACAAAAGTTAATGATAAGCATCAAAAGCTTATGGCAACGAGTCTACCTCTCATGCCTGGTGTCCTCTAAGCTCTCGTAGCAGTCGTAGAAGGCTGTAGAAGGTTGGATGCTCCTGTGTGTTCTTTGCTCTCTCCAAGAAGGTAATAGTGGAAATGAGCTTGAAAGTGAAGTGAAAAATACTTAACTTCGGACTTCCCGGATCACTTGTTACCAAATTTGACATGTGCTCCTATCTCGTCGTGAAATGCACTTTAGGATTTGAAATTTCTCAATTTGAACTCCATTTGACCTGTTTCTGAGAAACCTGTCCACTTTGCCAAAATTCTGTCATTTCGGGCTTTCCGCAACTTTTTCAGAATTGTACCCAATTTTTACCATGGGTTGCCCTTGTCATTAGGACCATCACCGTCTATTCTTTTCTTTTTTCCGATCTCATTTCACCTGCTTTTTTATTTTTCTTTTACTTTTATTAAGAAATTCATAAAAAATAAAGGAAAATAGCAAATTGAAGCCAAAAAATTCCAAACATACACGATAAATAGCTGGTAACCCTGTGTATATGAATATACACTTATTTGTGATTTCTGGACTTGGATTACTACTTTTTTCCACTTTTTAGCTCCAAAAATACTCTTATTTAGTGATATTTACACGTCTAGAGACTCAAATTCATCATTTGATCTCTTCTTGTTGCAAAACAAGGTATATAAGGGCATAAATATTATCAATATCCGCAATCAAACATAAAAATTGCAAAATCATGTAAGACACTGCCCTTGTAATATAATTTTTGTTTTTCTTTGTTTTTGTTGCTTGTAGCTGCTTTGTAGCTCCTGTATACCTGTATACCTCCCCCCCGCCTAGTCTGAGTCCTCCTGGATGACTATGAATTGTCTATGGGCGAAGCATTGTAGTTGTTTTGGTCATAAGTTCCCACTGCAATTGTAGAGCGATGATACAACAGTCTTTCCAATAAAGATGCTCTTTGTTTGATTGAAGGATTGGTGGTCGGGTTTTGGGTTGGTTTTGGCACTTCGGTAGTAGAATCAGTAGATGGATTCTTCTTTACTTTGTTGTTCTTTTTTACAATCCAAATCTGCTTCCGCTTCACTTGTGCTTGCCACAAACTCTTTGCGACCCAAACCTGCTTTGTTCTTTGTGTTGATTTCCTCGACTTGAAATACCTAGGAGTTTCCGTTGATTGTACTTAAGGGAGTTCCTGTTTACAAATCTTTGGGATCCAAATTTGCTTGCTATAGCTTTGTGCCATCATGAACTTCTTTGAAATCCAGATCTGTTTCACTGTCCTTGATTGTCTGGAATCACTCTGTTGTCTGGTATTGAAGACTCTGTTTTCCACCTTTGTGTTCTCTGGCACAACCTTTTTTGGTCTCCATACCAACTTTGACTCCGTTTTTTCCCAAGGTTGAGTTGTTATATTATTGCTTGTCTTCCTTATCCACTGTTGAGAATTCCTCGTCGAAGAGTAATCCGGTTGTATAGAAACTTTTGGTTGCCATTGCTTCTTCTTTTTCTCTGGTAGTTGTTTACCTTTGTCTTTCGATTCGTCCTTTGGAGTTGGCTCTTCTCCTTTGGTGAACTTAACTGATTGACTTTCACCTTCGTATTTGATAAGCACTGATTTAGAACTCCAATCAATCATTGCATTGTATTGCTTCTGCCATGGTTGTCCTAGCAATAATGGATGTTGTGTAGCTTGGTCTTCAACCACGTAAAACATATGAGGATACACATACTGGTTAATCTGTATATGTAAAACTGTGCATCCGACAGTTTTGATTGAATTCTCAGAGTAACTCTTTAACTCTTGCTTGGCAGTTTGTAGTTTAGTGTCATTTGTCAATTGTCTATACAAACTGAGTGAAAGTAGGTTATTCTGAGCTCCTGAATCCAATAGTGCTCTGGCTTTGATTTGGTTGGTTCCTACTTTGCATTCAATGATGGGTTCTTCTTTGTCATTATCCATTTCTGTTATACTGACTGCGTTTATTCGTATTGCTCCTTCATTGCGCTGTTTCTGACGTAGTAGTCTTCTTTTCTCCATTCTTTCCTTCGCCTCGGCTTGCGCTTCCTCCAAAATCATTTTCTTTTTCTGGACACGCAGCTTTTCTTGATGTATTTTGAGAAGCATGTCTTGGGTTAACGGCAAAAGATACTTTTTCACTCTACATCCACTAATCCAATTGGGCATTTCTTCTCCGTCTAATGTAGCAAGCTTGACGGCTCCACTTGGTGATAGATCTTTAATCACCAGAGGTCCCATCCCTCGCTTTTCAAGCTTCTTAGCATGCTGTTTCAGAGTGTAAACTAGGACATAGTCCCCAACCTTAAACTCTTTAGTCCGCACATGCTTATCAAAAAATTCTTTTTGTCGCCTTTTTTGAGCGTAGATAGAAGCTACTGCTTTTAGGCGAAGCTCGTCTAGCTTTTCCAGGTCATCTATTCTATCAGAAAGCTCGTGCCCTGTCCACTCTAGATCCTTAGCCACCCTTAAGGTTGAAATCAAGAATTCTATTGGTAAGATAGCATTTAGCCCAAAAACCATGTTATATAGGGTCGTTCCTATTGATGTTTTATATGCTACCCTATATGCCCATAATGTTGAATGCAACTTCTGGTCCCAGTCAGTTCTCGACTCAGATACAATCTTCGTGAGGACCATGCATATGGTTTTGTTTGTTGCTTCATCTTGTCCGTTTGCTTGTGGATGATACGGGGCTGATTTCCTATGGATTACCATGAATTCATCTAGAAGGATCTCTATCACTTCATTTATAAAATGTGTGCCTCGATCACTCACAATTTCTATTGGCAATCCATATCGTACAAAGACGTATTCATATAGAAATTGTGCCGTGGTCCTGGCATCCGCTTTTTGAGTTGCCTTTGCTTCGACCCACTTTGTTAGATAGTCTGTAGCCACAACGATGTATTGTGCATGAGTCTTATATGCAGGAGGTGAAATGGGTCCGACATAATCAATCCCCCATTTTGCAAAATCTCTTGCCCCCATCATTGGTCTAAGCGGCATATCATCTCTTTTAAGTGGTACTTTGGTCCGCTGACAGTCATCGCATCGTTTAACGTATTCCTCAGCGTCCATATGTAATGTTGGCCACCATATTCCTGCGGCTAAGACAAGTTTTACTGTCTTATCACCTGAGAAATGGCCTCCACCTACTCCTCCATGAGCTTGCTCTAGTATTATCACATACTCAGTCTCTGATGCGCAAATCCTAAGCTGGTTGTCTTTACCTCTCTTATAGAGTTGATCTCCTATTAAAGCGTAATCTCTAGCTTCTGTCTCTACAGATTTCTGACGAGCTTTTGACGTTCCTTCTGGGAAAGTTCTATTTGTGAGATATTCAACAATATAATGACTCCATTCTGGAGCGATCATTATCTGATATAATGTCGAATACTCTGCTGGCAGTTTTGATGAACATACAATACATACAGTGACATATTCATGTACGCTTTCTTTCATTCCTGGCCAATAGACTCCCAATTGTAACAAATTCCTATATGTGTTCCTTCTTGAACAATGAAATGCACATTCCTGAACATGTGCTTCGCGCAGATATATATTATATTCCTCAGGATTGATGCATAGTCGTAAAACATGATCATTTCCCAATTGATACAACCTTCCTGCAACCAATTGAAGATTCTTGGATTGCTGAATAGCAATATGTTTCTGGTTGTATTCTCTTCTATCGAACTCTCCTCCATAGGTTAATAGGTTAACGACATTTTGAGACCACTTCGGTATCATTTCTATGTTGAACAAGTACGCGTCTGGCATGTCGTCATCTACTCCTATAGGGTCTTCTCCATTCTTCAATCGCGAAAGATGATCAGCTCTAAGATGTGTTTTTCCTTTCTTTACTACTATCGTGAAGTCGAATTCCAGTAAGATAATGAACCATCTCACTATTCTCCCGGTATTGCATGGTTTATTCACTAGGTAGAGCAAGGCTTGGTGATCCGTAAAAAACACAAACTTGTTGGCTAGAAGATAATGCCGAAATTTCTTCATAGCATATATCATTCCTAATCCTTCTCGCTCTGTTGTGGTGTAATTCTTCTCTGCATTGTTGAGCTGTCGACTGGCGTAACAGATAGGAAAATCCATGTTTCCTTCTTCTGGCTGAGCCAGAATGCATCCTATTGCATATGCCGAAGCATCTATATGCACATGGAATATCTTCTCCCAATCTGGTGATTTCAAGACTGGAGCAGTAATGAGTGCCTCTTTTAATTTCTTGAACGATTCCTCACACTCCTCTGTCCATTCAAAGTTCACTATTAGCCTGTAAAGTGGTTGGCCTATTATAGCGTACATGTAAATGAATCGTCTATAATATCCGCAATGTCCCATAAAGCTCTGTACTTGTTTTGCATTGGTTGGTCTAGGCATATCCACTATAACTTTTATCTTCTCTAAATCCGTGGATATTCCGTTTTGTGAGACAATATGTCCCAGAATTCTGCCATGTCGGACCATAAACACACATTTCTCAGGATTGAGACAAATGCGATATGTCCTACATTTCTCAAATACTTTTCTTAGGTGTTCTAGATGCTCATCTCTTAGAAGAGAATGTACACATAAGTCATCCATGTATATTTCTAGAAACAACCTTAAGTATTCTTTGAAAGCATGTGTCATCAGCCTCTGGAAGGTTGCGGGAGCATTGGTTAGACCAAAAGGCATAACCCGATAAGCATAAATTCCCCACTCCGTTGCAAAAGCTGTTTTATGTTGATCTTCCAGTGCTATGGCTAGCTGGTTATATCCTGAAAAACCATCAAGAAAAGAGTATGCTGTTTTCCCTGATACACGCTCTAGAACATGATCAGTTATCGACAGGGGATAATTGTCCCTGATTGTTGCAGCATTCACTTTCTTTAAGTTGACACACACTCGGAGTTTTCCGTTCTTCTTGGGTACCACCACAATTGGAGATACCCAATCGGTGTGTTCAATCTCGTATATGAATTCAGCTTCCATTAGCTTATCTATCTCTTCCTTGATTCGCTTAGCAAACGTATCATTATATGTGTATGGTCTCTGTCTGCTAGGCTTTGCATCTTGTTTCAGTGGGATTGTGTGTTGGCATATCGATGGGTCAACTCCCTTTAAGTCCTTATAAGACCATGCAAACACATCCCTGTACTCTCTGAGAAGACTCAAAAGTCTCTCTTCCTCGCCTGGAGACAAATCTGTGGCTATGTACACTGGTCTAGGTGTCTCACTTGCAGCTGCTAAATCCACTTTTTTTGCATCCTCCGGTCCGTCATAAGATTCGTTCTCCCTTCTCTCTCGAATAGGTTGGGTTAATACCACCTTCCTATCCTCAATTGTGAATTTCTTGTAGTGAGAGGGAACATCCATGTTTCCCTTGATTTTGGCGTTTTCGTCCTCTCCACTCTCAATTTCTGTCGTCCAAACTTCTTTCAGAGTTTTCTTGAGCTCTCTGTACTTGTTTCTACGTTCTAACTTGGACTCCGTGTGTTCTCTGTTGCGCTTGTTCTTTTCTGATTTTTCTGTTTCAGTTTTCGTTTCATTCCTTTGAACTTGATTTCTTGAGCCTCTTTTGTCTTTTCGTAAGCTTTTTTGATCATTGCCTCTCATTCTTCCAGAAATCTTGTCCTTAACACAATCTTCCGCCTTTACTAGCATTAGGAATTGATTTTTTCCTCTTATTCTAGGCATCGGATTGGGTTCTAACCCCCTTTTTTTTCTCTTTGCTCTATAGCATTTCTGGCGTTGTTTAGTTTGGTTTGGAAAATCATAAAATCGGACATCCGTTATAGTTTCTTCGTTTCCGCTTAAATTGTCCGTTGACTCATTGTCTGCTTCATTTTCCCACTCAGGATGATCGGGAATGTCGTGAAACACCTCCTCTTTTCAGTTTCTTTTTCGAGTATCGTTCTCAGCATGAAGTATGGAACCACATTGTACCCGTCCTTGTCACAAAATTTTGTTGTGGGACCATCCGGGATTGCACAAACATCTAGGGCTGCTAGAATGTGTGTCCATTCTAATGGTTCAAGCGTGTCCTCTGGAAAGGGTTCTCCTATATATGTTTCGTCTTCGATAGCCCTTTCTAAAACATATTCTTCTCGCCTCAGACTTCCACATTTCGAGGCTCCACACATCCATAACTCCTTGGGCTTACCTAACCAGGCCGGAAATTCGGATCCCGCCAAAGTAGCTGAATCAAACTCCTCTACCAGTGTTCGGTTCACATCTTTGTAGCTATGGTCTTTCAGGTTCACACGTATAGTGGTTTCCATATTTCTCAGGTATATGTGATCGTAGCCCCAATCCTGGACCATTTTCAACTGTCTCATGAATGGTCTTCCCAGTATGATATCATAGTTATTCTCCTTGCCAAAATCGACAATAGCAAAAGTATGTTCGTATTCAATGCCGCAAGAAGTCACTACGACTTTCTCTAATAACCCCATAGGTTTCTCCATGTGTCCATCTGCTAATTGGAGTTTCAACCCAGTCTTCCTTATTGCTGGTTTCCCCCATTTTTTCCAGATTTATTTTGTAGCAATGGCTACCCCAGCTCCGCTGTCTAGTATTGCCATTGTGTTCACTCCTTGGAATTCAACTGGTAAGGTTGTATTCCCCTCTTCACCTTCGCAATACTCTCCGACCTTGTTTAAGGGTACATGCTTAGCGTTCTTTTGTGGTTTGCTCAGCTCTTGTATACCCTCTTGCAGTCTCAATGTTGGGTCTTTTATCCCAAATTTCTCCAAGCATTTTCCTACAGTGGTCCACATATGTGGTCTTAACCTCAAAAGCTCAGCTAGAGTGATAGTGCATGTCACTGGTGTTGACAAGATCTCTATCAATCCTTGCGAGTCCATGACTTTTTCTGATGAGATTCTTCGTGAGGGAAGTGCTCTAATCTCGGATTTTGTTTCATACTCTCCTAAGTATGAAGGTAAGGTATTCAGTGAGTGTGGTTTGCTCTCCATTGTTCTAACAGAGCCCCCATCTCCCCAGTAAGATTGCAGATCCAAGTCCACTTGAGATCCTGCCTCAAATTCCACTATGGGAGGATTCCTGATGTCCTTTTCCCAATTTGTCTGATTAGCTTGGCAACTTAGCTCGTTTGCAAAGTTTGCCTCTCTCACTTGTTTCCAAAATTCATTGTAATCCTCATCCCTTCCGTAAGACCTCTATATGACTGGATGGAAACTCTCTATCTCCTGATCGGTTGTGTTCAATACTATGCGGTCATCCTTGTGTGTATTTTCAGGCTTTTGTGCACTGGGAGTCTTTTCAGCTACCCGTGAAATGATAGTCTCTTGCTGAATTGGGTTTTCCGTTCCACAATTCATTGTTTCTTGTGGTGGTTCTAATAAGGCTTGTGCAGTCTCGATCATTCTCTGGCACATTTCAAGTCTCTGCTTTTCCAATTCCGCGTTTGGGTATGTCATCCACCTCTGTTCTTGTGTTTGGTTGTTCTTTAACCTAGCTTCGTAAGCTCTCATCAGTGCGTCCAATGGTTCGTGTACTTTGTCGACTAGCATTGATCCCCCTGAACTTAAGCTCGTTGTTTCTTTGATACTCTTTTGTTTCGTTGTTTCCGGGCTCATCTCTCGTTTCCCGTTTTGACTCTCAAGTTTTTCTAATCTATCTTTAGTTCGCTTTAGTTCCTCAGCTAGAATAGCGTCTTCACGTTCTTTTCTCAACTTCATGCGTGCTTTTCTAGCTTTCCATGTGTTTCTCTGACTCCGCGGTCCTTGACTAACCACTTCAGTCGCTAACTTTCCATTCTCAAGTTCTCTAGTGGTTTTCTTAGCTTGAGCTCTAGTAACAACTTGCGTTGGTATCAGAGTTTCATTTTCAGACCCACTGCTGGTAGGAATAGTTTTTGGCATATTCAATGTCGTCTTTTGCACTTTGTTTGGATTCTTTGAACAATCCTCAATGAAGTGAGTAACCCCACACTCAGTGCAATAAGCGTTAATTCTAATGATTTCCGTATGTGGACAAACATTCATCAGATGGCCACCTCCACACTTGTAACAGGGTCCTAGTGCTGGTCTTGGTCCCATTTGATTCGTCCTTTGTGGATAGGATGGTCTTTGTCCTGTTAACCCTCCATGAGCTATGAACATCAATGTTCTTGTGTCCAAATTGTATCTCTCTTCATCAGAAGCACTCATAACTATTGGTATTCCAACATTCCCAATCATGCCCCATGGTTCTGGTTGTTTGGGTTCTTCTGGTGGGTAATACACAGTTGGAGACATGTGTGCACCAGATTCTTCATAATAGGCTTGAACAGGCACTAAGGCTTGTTCTTCCTGATTCTCTAAGGTTGGTGTATATCTAATGCCTATTGGTCTTGCTCCTGGTAAAGGTGGTTGTTGTCCCAATACCGGTTGCGGTCTTTCTATCCCCATAGGTCCTGGTACATTTCCCGTTGGGTATCGAGGTACTGGATGTACTTGAGGTGGTGCTAATTGAGCAGGAGGTGCATACTGACGCTCCCTTACATACCCTTTGTTGTAATAGCACTCCTCTGTTGGATGGTTTGTCCATTTTTGTTCAATAGCACACCATTTCAGTGTTTTTGGCAATGGTTTTTGGTATGGTGCCATCCTTTTTAGAGCATCTTCTATCATTTGCTCTACATTTGGCATGGTTGTTGTTTGAACATTCTTTTTAGTGGTAGTCTCGCTCGCTACGGAGGAGGAGCTACTGGATGCAAAATCTGTATCCGCTGACACCTCTCCATAAACCGTACAGTTATCCACTAAGTACAATGCCTCTCTCGTTACTTGCTCGAAACTTGTACAAGCTTTCAAGTGCAAGTCCTTCTTGAGAGTGTCGTTTGTTAGTCCCTAAATAAAGAGAACAGATAGTCTATCATCTTGTGGTCGTTCACGTACTGGACATCTCTCAATGTATTGTTTGAAGCGAAGTGAAGCTTCCTTCACTTTTTCGTGTTCTCTCTGTTTAAAAGCATATATTTGTGAGACCGTATTGTGCTTAATCCCTCGTTTTGAGAATTCCTCAGCAAACTCTCTTAGCAAATGGTCAATGTCATGGAATCCCCCTATGTTCAGTGGTTGAAACCATGTCAATGCCGTACCTTCTAGAGTAAGACCAAATCCCTCGTATTGTGTATGGAAATTTGTTATCTGCTCAGCTCTTAAGACTTGCTTAAAGAGTGACACATGTGCATACGGATCTCCTGAACCACCATACTTCTTTGGCATACACTTCGCTACTTGAGATGGTCTCATACGTCTATGGTCTGCTACCAATCTCATTGCTCCTGTGTCCCGGCTAAAGCTTTCTCTAGCATCATGGACTTCATGGGTTACCCTTGTCGGTTTCCCTGCCCTGAATCTACTACTAGGAGGTAAATGTGATGGTTCCGCTTCGAACCTTGGACCTGGAGTGGTATATGTGGGGATTGGAACTGCACTACCTCGATTCGTATCCATTGACTCTCTAGAATGTAATGATCCCATTGGTCCGGGCTTCGAGTACTGAGGTTGACTGAAAGAGTCAGCAGTCTGAGTTCTTTGTCCTCCTGTCGTCATTGGGTTTTGCACTCCATTTGTTGGTGCTGGTCTTTGTGAGCTAGAAGTAACATAATACTGATGTAGTGGTCCCCCAAAGTATGTATATCCTTCTAATTCTTTCTTGCCCATTGTTGAGTATTGCCTCCCATACTTGTCGTAAGCAGCAATTTTCACTTCCGATCCTTCTGTGTAGGTAAAGACATAAAGTCTTTTTTGGTCTGTCAACTCTCCGGTGTAGGGTTCTTCACATCTATAATAGAGATCTTGCTCCCCATTATTATATTTGTATAGCCCCACATAGATGTTATCAGTGTTGATCCTTGTAGTTTGATTCTCTCGTCTTAACCTCGCATCAGGGAAGTTCATTATTGGTGCTTTCTCCTCAAGTTCTTCATCTACTTTGGCTTTGGTGCCCATCAATCCCCACTTGTCCACAATGTTAGGGTTTAGGACTACCAAGTACATGGTACCCTCGTCATCTAGATATCTATCTCCGCTATAGCTCACAGGCACTAAGTCCTTGAACTCACTAGGTCTCTCCTCTATCTTTACACAATAGCGGTCCATTCCATCTTTGTAGATCTTGGCACCTTGCTCATTGTCGTACTAGTATTTTATGAACAATAGCTTCATTGTGGCGGAAGGGTTTGATGATCCTGCTGCCATATTTTCTCTGTTGTTCAGGTTCAAGTGTTCCAAGTGTTCGGTGAAAATCTCGTAAGATCTCTCTGAAGAAGTATCAGAAACACTTCCTTCAAAGATCGGCTCTAATGGTTGCACCCAACTTTGGTTTACACTTCCCTCGGTTGATATGACACTTGCGTGTTCCCCTTGTTTTGGTTGGTTATTCTGGAGATTCCTGCCCGATCTCAAATTCGTCAATTCCCCTAAAGGACTTTAACTTTTCCGTCTCGGCAATTTGTTTTCCCCAAGTTTTTGTGGTCAGAATTGATCCAAACTGATTGATACTTGGTCGATTGTTTAATCTTGTCAGTTGGACAACTTCTGTTTCATCAAGTGAGAATTTTGTTGCAGTTATGCTGAAAAAGACATTATACGCGTATGATGTCTTTTTTTCACAGATTTAGACTATTTTGGTTATGCTCACTCTCAGTAGCCCCCTTATGCTCTTTCCACTCACAAAATTCAGTTTGAACTTTGTTTGAGCAAGTTATGGCTAATTTAGGCTTTTCTTGGCAATTTTCCGCTTTTGACTTGTTTTGGGTCAATTATGATCCAAATGGGATGAAACTTGAAATATAACCTCTAGACAGCTATTACAATGGATCTGTGTTGGCAAAGTATCAAAATATGTCCAAAATTAGGTAAAAGACATAATACGCGTATGATGTCTTTTTCCTCAATTTGGGTCAAGATTTGATATTTATGCTTTCTACAGTGTTTGTAACAATCTTGTCAGGTCAGATATCAAAATTAAGCAGTGGATGTGCTAAAAGACATTATACGCGTATGATGTCTTTTGTCCCAGATTTTGACTATTTTTGGTTTTAAGCCTTCTCCAATGTTTATAATTGAGTTTCAAGTGTTTTTGTCAGGTTTGAATGTAAAAACAAGATCTGAATCCAAAATTTCCTATTCTTTGCGTTTCTTGGACTCCGACTTGTCTTTTTGGGTTTCTTTGAGTGTTAATGCTCTTGTTTTAAGTTGAAATTAGGGTATAACTCCCCTTTTGAACGCTCTGGTAAAGTCAAAATTTCTGTTTTGGTCTCTGTTTGGTCATTTATACATCATACGCGTATGATGTCTAAAGTTGCAGATTTCCAGTTTTTTGGCACAGAATCCTTCCTAAAGCTTTCTCAAGTGCTCAGCAACTCCTAGATACACATAAAAGTTCTCTGACTTTTGTTTATTACAAGTTTCACTACTAACTCTACGGTTTAGTGATCTAACATGCAATCAACCATATCAAGCAAATACTCCAATGATTACTAGCTCTAGATCAGGATCAAATGAAGTCCTACCTAAGCTATTCCGAATCATAAAATGGGTTTGGTAATTGTGATTTTAAAGAGATCCACTGCCACTCACGGACTAGAAAATTCTTCTTCTATCAACAACTACTCAACACCAACAAAACAACAAACAAATCTAAGCTAAACTAAAAATACTGTGAACACGGAAGACCCAGAAATACCCCACTTCCTAGTATCTCTCGAGATCTTCGGAGTCCACCACTCCTAGATCTTTTCTAACTAAAGTATACAAAGTAGTTTATACGACTCACCTCGTAGGATTAGTCTAAGGTCACCTACTTAGGGCTCTCGTCCTCGGCAGCGGCGCCAAATGTTAAGGCGGTTATGTCGCTAGCGGAAGCTAAATAGCGAGAAATCAACCAACAACAGAATTTGTCAGACGAGGACGGAGCTTGACCCACAGGCGCATGGAAACAACTAGGTGGGTGTCAAATCACCTACTCGACCTTCTAATGACAATCACTACTAAGGAAATCAAATCTAAGTTCTAAAATACGCAAGTGACTGAAATCCGTAGTACGAACGAATGCTATACGAAACAGGATCTAGAATCATTGAATCGATCTCAAACTCAGGGGGAAGTCTATACACTAGGTAAGAACAACACCCTAAAAACTTGAACTGCAAAATCAACCTATAATCACTCCGTGCGGTAAACGCGTATGAAGACAGGCCGAAAAATACACGTGACCGAAACTTGACCCCGATGGTACTAATGCGTAGCTCTACTCGTTGTGGTTCTATAGATATGCTGCATGCTCCATTCCGACACACAAGTTGGAAGAAAACTCACACCGAAGCTCGTAGGAACTTACCACACATAGAAGCCGATAGCGCGCACTCTTGGTATCTGTGCGTAGCTCTCGCCGTTGCTAACACAATGGCGGTGTCGCTTCTCCAATGGCGGCTCCGTAGCTCGCGTAGCAAGTAGATAAGACTCTCTCTCTCTCTCTCTCAGACACAGTCACGATGCTCCAAAAACTCACTTTGATTAAATAAAACTCTATCTTTTAGGTTACAAAACTTTGGCTTATATACCTCAGCCTTGGAGGTGAGAACATCTCTAACTAATTACATCAGCAAGTGAAATTACTTCGGAATTACAAGCTGAAAACTCAATTGAGTCCCGTTACTTAATGAATGGCTCCAATCAAAATCAATGTCGAAAAGACATTTATTACAATCAATGGTTACAAAAATGATGAGTGTGAGCAAAAAAGTGGGTGTGATCCTTTGCTGGCTCAACAATAAGCACAATTGGTTTCGATAGAATTTAAAGAAGAGGAAGATCCTAAAGAAAACAAAGACACTACAAGGGCAAGTGCTAGATGACTCACTTAATAGTGAGGACACTTGAGCTTTCTAAAAGCTCACCAAAATAATAAAAGTTTCAATATTTTGCATTGTATTGCACGACATGAACTTTCAAAGGTTCTTTCCCATAGGTTTTCCTTTCATTTGTTTATATAACTATTGCTAGGGCTTAGACATTGCCTATGTCTATGACAAGAGGTAAGACCACCCATCATTTCTCATGCATTAGACACCCCAACACTTCTATTATGAGTTTAGTCTATGGACACATAGTTTTTTCTCTATCTTAAAGGATTTTTATTTTGGTAGACTGCTACCAACCTCTTCGTGTGCCCAAGACACGTGTGGGCCAACCTTTGAATGAATGGATCATGCCTCTGAGGCATGCTTGCTCTTGTTCAGCCTTTGAGCCATCCATGGAAAGTTATTTTAGCATCACGTTGGAATATCATCACCTCTGAGCCTAAGGAGTCTATGCTAGCATTCCTAACTTTCTTTCCAAACATGCTCATCTTTTTTAGCTATGTTTCACCTAGTAGGTTTGACTCACCTTATGAACTGAAGTGCAAAATTTTAGCTCTATGGAATACCTTTCTAGCTTAGATAATTACATCACATTACAATAATTAAGTTAATGATCTCACACACAATCGCTAAGGCTATCATAGATGCCACCATCTATTTACACATTACAATAATTAAGTTAATGATCTCACACACAATCGCTAAGGCTATCATAGATGCCACCATCTATTTACACATTCATGATTGTTTAGACATTATCATGAAAGTGTTGCTCATTGTCTTGAGTCATGTTTTCTCTCTCTCTCTCTCTCTCTCTCTCTCTCTCTCTCTCTCTCTCTTCTCATCATGGTATCACAATAAGATTTATGATTTAAGATATCCTTATCTTATTCTATTTTAAAGCCAATCATTATGTGAGGGCCATGCCAGGGACCGACGGCTCCACCATCTCCAAATGGATACACCACAATTCCTGACATCCCTCCCGCTTGAGACCGAGACCAAGACAGGACTCTTCCTGCTCTTTGATGCCAACGCAAAGGGGTGTTAACATTCACCTTTTATCATACGGATCCCTTAACACAAAAACACCTTTCCTTATCGGTTCAACTTGCCAATCAAAATCATCATGCTAAATTTGAACTCAACCTTCCGCACTCAACTAGTGGGAGTACCCTTGGTTCAAGGTCAGTGATGATTTTTACTTAATGTACAATATAAAATTGGGTTCAACTTTACGACCAAGAAGTTAACCCTCCAAAATCTACCCTCCCACTGAACCATTTGATAAATGTACCTTTCCAAGGTAGTACTCTGATACTAGAAATCAATATTTTTATCATGTAAACCAAGAATACATTTTAAGCATTTGAAAGCGTCATGCAAATTGTTGCATACCCTTGCAGGTGTGCATTTATTTGGTGGTTCCTACCTTTTTCATTTTTAAACTATTTTCATTCCTTTTTCCTTTAGTATTATTAAAGCTATCTAGTTATCTTTCAAGCAATCACATATACTTCTCTACCATATCCCTATCCTTGTCCTAGGACTCAGGTATCATGTTTCCTCTGCCACGTGTGGAGGCGGTGTCTTTACACAATTTCCATTTTCTTTTTTAAATCTTGTTTGGGAAAGACTTACAAAATTAATCTACCTTAAGTTCCTTTTAGATAAATATCTCAAGAAGCAAATCAAAGGTTTGATTGATGAGACAATTGTGAAATAGACCTTTTAGGTTCCTAGTCTTTCCAAGGTTCCTTTTTAGCAAACAATTAGAAGAGTTCCTAGTTTTTCCAAGGTTTCTTTTTACCAAACAATTAGAAGAGTTCCCTAGTTAAATCATATCTTCCTCCCTTATTTGATCCCTTCTTGGATCCATTTTTCTTCCTCCTTTTCTCGTCGGCATCAGGCCTATTCCGACTAGACCAATTTCCAAACCCATTTGCGGGTCCTCCCACCCGACCGGGACTCACTCCCATCCAATCACAATTCTAGGGCCTTGAATGAGCCCGAGCTCAAAATACAAACCAATGGCATGGTTATCAATCCTAGCCAAAAAGACCATCTCCCATTGCATCCCATAGGTAAACACTTGTGCTGGTCTTTTTCCAAACATGGAAGACAAATTTCACACTTAAAATCTTCTATTTTATGCTAGGGCTATCCACGTCAAATCTTTTCAGTAAAGTTTTAATCCTAGTTCAAATTTAGATTAGGTTCATTGAGTTATAATTTTTTAATTTCTATTTTCTTTTAATGTCTACTTAAACAAGACCTTAACAAAGCAATGAGTCTCTTGGGAGTTAAGGTTTTGTCTCGACGTAAGTTGAAAGTTAACCTAGTCTTGGAAAACTTTCATTTTTTTTCTTTGCATCATTTGCCATCCATGGGGCATCTCCATGGAAGCAGTGGGAGTTTTATGTTCAAGCGTCACAGTTGTCACTTTTGTGAATCTATCCCCTTACTCTCCCCTTTGTAATCGCAAAGAAAACTTGAAAGTAGACAAACTTGAAATGAACATTGCATATGCTCTCTAGAGTGAGCTTTGCTTTGGTATGAGCCATGAATGGTAAACACAAATCTTTAGAATGCACCAACTTGCGATTTTAATGCAAATAATCTTAAGACTTTCTTTGTGTAATTATGCAAGAGTTGATGATAATTTATGAAAGAGTGGGGGGACGGATACGGAGAGAGCTTTCGAATGGAGCTTTTGACAGAGCTTTTTTCTGTTCCTCTACTTGGGCAATCTTATCTCGCCAAAAGTTCTCCACGCTGTGGCTAAAGAATGCTTATTGGAGGTAGATTTTTCTCAAAAATTCAATCCCCTATAATATTCAAACTACCATTGTCTTTAAAAAAATTTATGCTTGAAACATATTTGAAGGACATAAAGATACAATCCACACTTTTAGGACTTATGAGTCTTGACACAAACCACAATTTAACTTTGCAAATAGCACACTCTAAAAAAGAAATATGTTATGCACAATGTAAACAAACTGCAAAACAACCTCAACCTAATAAATAGCATCCACAAACAAAGAAATATGATATGCTCAAAGTAGACAGACTGCAATGTTTACTCAGCATACAACATCCATTAACAAAGTAATATGTTATGCACAAAGTTGACAATTTTCAAAACAAAAAGACATTACAAGAGTTTCAATGCCAAATTAGTCGCAGTTACATACAAATTCGCATGTGCTCCAAGATAATTATGCTGCACGTTGACTATTGAACACACGTAGTAGATCTTCATTTGTGAACCTGCTCTGATGGACGAACATATTGTGATTCAAATCCAAACCAAAATAGTGGAGAAATATGTAATATATATGCTTGCAGGCCATATATGGTTTATTCTGTGCCACACATTCTGCAAAGTCTCCACATGTACACATCGGACTATTGGAAACATGAACTTCATACCTCTCTCCTCAAACTTGAGAAGAAGATGTCTCCACCAAGAATTTTTCATGCATGCATGCCTTCACAACAGTGTGTTGAATAACATGTGCCTCCATGGTTACGTTGATTCAATTTTCTTAGGAACCTGAATCGATATTCTTGGCCAATAACGCACGTTGTTGGTTTCCCTTGTTACAATCTTATTTAAGGTGAACCCCCTTGTCTCCAGATTCAACAGCTCCAAGGAATTTATGTTTGTTTTTGTATCCACATGCCAAGTTCTGGGTACTCTTGCTGGACATTGAGTGATTGTGTTACAAATTTTTCATGTGTGATCCACACTTTATTACAGAACCACATGAATTGTGCCTTCGAAGCATTACCTTGACTAGTGTTATTTCCTCTTTTCCATGTGCAAATTTCCCAGAATGATCGTGCAATCGCACCTGTGTTCCTTATGTCTTTCTTGCATTTACCAAATCTAGATCCCAACCACCCTTGACATTGAACCCTACTAGCCTTTGGTATACAAAGGATTACCCACATTGTCTTATGAGTATCCATCTCTTCTACCATCAAACCATCCTTGTGTTCTTTGACCTCATGAACTACCCTTGCAAATGATTTTTGTGTTCCTTGATGATTGCGACTAACAATCTGTGTAATATATTCAGTTCGATGTGCGCATTCTCCTCTTCACAATCTACTATCACAACATTTTTGTGCCTACATGATACTATAGTATTATCACCCTCCATTGACAGTCTTTGATAGAGCGGTGTACCTGCCAGCCCATCTTCAATCTCTTTAGCAATGGTTGCTAGACTTGGTGCTCTATTTTGTTGAGCATGATGACCTAATTTCTCTGCCAAAGTGCATGCTCCATGATATCTACCCTAAACAAAAGCAATCATCTTCACAATTTGTAACAATGTGTTTGATAGAAAAAAACGCATGCATCGTACAAGCTCAACATTTCTTTGTTTCCCTTGCCAGCTAGCCAACTTTTTGCATGGTTTGTTTTTGCAAGGTTTTATAATTGGAATGTTTGACAAATCATCTAATTCCTGCAACATAAAGGAAGTACTATAAACGCAGTAAAGCAAATAATTATACATGCCTCTAAGATAGCATCAAACATAGTTTTACCCCAGCAAAGTGCTTTCTCCAGTGAGGGTAACGCACGTGCCAACAACTGAGCCAACAATCCATCTGCAAAAAGTTACTGTCGGATATTTTTCCAATTGCCCACCAAGCCCAAATAATCATCTACAAGCTTGTTGTCTCCTCCTTGCTCCTTGCACATCGCCAAAGTTCACACAGACTTTTCTCCCAATGGAACAAGCATGAATATTCACTTCCCTCCATTGCATCGTTCACACGTATTGCATGGTGGGAATGTGCAAACGTTTCTCCCAATGGAACAAGCATGAATATTCTCTTCCCTCCATAATATAGTCAGGCCCTCCATTGAATAAAATTCAAATAGCTCTCCAATTTTCCCCAGATTCATCTGCCGTGAATCCTCTACAATCAACTAGTCGATGCCCGCTTTTCAAAAGTACAGAATTCATCATTTCCCAAAACATGGTTTGTGTCTGCATGTCTTCTTCTTTCATCTCACAAATGGCTATTGTTTGCATTTCTTGGATCGTGCGAAGTGCATTGATTAACCATTGTTATATGAACAAAAGTAAAGAAGAAGTCAACAAGGCTTACGTAGGGTCGTAAACATGGGCTGCCATTGTTGTCCACCCTACCACTCTACGCAAGTGATCAAAGAAAACCCAGCTTTTTTGGAGGTCCCCATGACCGTCTTGCCGCATTCTCACTTGCTCAACACCAGAATCTGGGCCGTTGACTGACATTTTGAACACATGACATCTCTTGTATGATCTATGGATTGTCCTGAAAAAGGAAAACCGTGAAAATACTTGTAGCCGCAACTGTTTTTCAATCGAATCAATTGGGACTCTGCACCAACAACAATACGTGCAGTTGTAGCTTCTCTCATCCAATGTTTGAATCTGAGTGACAAACAACAAAGATGCTAGAAATAACTCGCAAAGGGAGAACAATTGATACACATATTAGACCGCAATTCAATACCTCTATGTATGAATCAATGGCTGCATCTCCTCAAGTACAGAGAGGAGCTCATTGCTATTCAGTTGCTTCCCATTTTCATGCACCACCGCCCCCGTAACCATCTTCTTTGCCAGATTTAATCACAAATGCCTAGGGCCAGTCCATTGGAATTTCAGAAAACACTCGTGACACAAGCTCTCAGGTATGATCGCTGACCATGGGTTGATTATGCCTTCCAAGGTGGATAAATAACCCGGTCCAATTGTAATCAGGTAGTAAGTAATAGACAGTGCATGGATGCTCACAAAGAAGAGTTGGAGAATTACCACAATGAAAGCAGCATAGTGTTCCATTTCATGAGCTGAACATACCGATTGAAGGAATTCATGGTAAAAATTTCCGCGTCCAAGAAGTCTCATTTGGCAACCCGTTCATTGCATTTATCGAGCATGAAGTATTTTTACAGATGAGGTGCCCACCACATTTTCTTCTCTTGATCAAAGATGGATACCTCATTTTAGAATGGACAGGCTTAACCCAATTGTTGACCGCTGGGTCAACAACACAACATAACTCAAGTTTCATACCAAAGTCTTATCTTTTGCGAGTTATGAAATGCTGCAGATTATGGCTATAAACGTCATTTTTAATGAGTAGTTATTCTAGTTTCAGAAGCCAGGGTGCAATGGCACTTCCAGATTGTAAATACAAAGCCATTTGACCCTTCAACCCCGTTTTTGGTTAAACCTAAGGTAGCCTTAGTATATAAGGTACCTAGGTCATTTTGTAAGGAGGAGACTTTAATCATAATCAAAACTTTAGCACTGCCGTCTACTGTGTGTGAGAGAGAAAGAGAGTGAGCATGAGCTTTATCCTCTAGCTACGCCCCGCTCGCTCAACACATTGGAGATCCGACTGCACCATTGCTGTAGGCTCGAGGAGAGCTACGCGACAATGCCAAGCATTCCACGCGAGACGAAGCGCACACGCCGACGCATCTACGAGCTATTTGTTGCTGTAAGTGTATCAAACGATGTCTGTTTTCTGCATGCTAATAGTCTATAGAATCGTGGCACTTTCAAAATTTTGCTCTGTCATCCTATGTGTTTTTCGCAGATGGGTTTAGAGTGAGGGTTTTGAGTGTAGAAGCTTAGGGACAGGTGTATCCTAGTGAGGGGATGGTGTTCCTTAAGTTTCTTACGAATCTGGCATGATTAGGTGAGTTACCTTCCGTATGTGTGTATGTGGCTAGGTGGTGTAGTTAAGAGCATTGAGGTTCTTGATTGTGGTATAGTTGGCCTTCCAGAGTGTTGTATGTGTAGGATGGTCTCAGACTAACAAGCTAAAGATATTTCCTCCATGTGCCTATCGTGTCATTTGTGTCCTCGATTGACATTATGTTGATCTAGGTAGTGTTTGCATGCACTTCATGGGTGTGTGAGTCGCTCCCGCAACATTGGCGCCGCTGCCACAGATGGTTTCTTGATTTAGTTTCGGCTAAAGAAAGCGTTTTTCTTAAGTGGATCCGGAAGAGGATATTCCGTGATCAAGTGGATAGCGAGGAAGCGTGTGTCTTGCCGAGGGTCTGCGACGTTAGATAGGTTTACTTAGGATCTGTGGATTAGAATAGTTGTTGGTGGTCGAGGGATTTGTGAGGTGATAAAAGCGTTTACTAGTCCGTGTGTGGCAGTGAAGCGTTTTTCTACTCATAGATGCAAAACCCCATATGATTTGTAGGAGTAGCTTTAGGTAAGTGATCCAATTCTGATATAGAGCTATTTAGCACTGAATTATTTGCTTAAGTGCTTGATTGCATTTGAAATCACGAAAAAGTGTGCTTTTGAGGGTAAAAATGCATTAAACAAGCTTTTGTGGATATTTTTGTATGACTAACTAATGTTGTGCATATAAAAGAGCATTTGCAAGGGTTCTGTGAAGAAAACCCGCACTTCTGTAAACATAGACATCTTACGTGTAGGATGTCTCAAGGGGGTTCTGGAGACCAAATTTGAAAATTCTAACTGCACCAGTGTGTTCAGAAGGGGGGGTTTACTCTAAGTATACATTGAAACTAGAGTTTTGACCAACTCTTGACACCCAAAAGACCAAAGACGGAGTGTCAAAAACGCGAAAACAAGAAACTTAAGATTCTGAGCACAATTTTGCATAAAAACTGGTAGGAATGCTCAAAAAGTAGTGCTCAAGACTTGGGGATGCCTGTGGATGAATTCTGCCAAAAATTTCATCAGTAGACATCCTACGCGTAGGATGTCTAGAGAGTGATTCTGGAAGCAAAAATCAAGTTTTGACATCATACCCATATTCTGTATGTTGTGTTGGACACACACCAAAGCTCATGTCATTTGGACATATAGAATGAGAGTTAAGGGGATGTTACTCTTTCAGAGAAATAATTTCCCCAAAGTGGTGATTCTAAGCATTTTTGACATCCAAAAGTTGTTGTGATCACATATTCTTGTTATATGCATCAAGAAGCACCTTGGGTAGAAACAGAAGTCATTCTGAGCAAAAAGACATCCTACGCGTAGGATGTCTCCAGAGCACTTTTGACAGAGAATTTGGGAAAACTGAGGTTACCAGTGTGTTTAGAAGGTAGGTTTTACCCTATTTTCACCTGGAAAGTGGAAATTTGACCAAATTTTGACAGATCAAAGCCAAAAGATGAGAATTGCCAGACATCCTACCCAAATTGTGCCCAAGGCATAATTTTTGAGACCAAACCATAGGGTGACTTCATGTGCATGTTATACATGATGTTTTGAGTGCATGTGATAAATTTAATCTCATTTGGGTCAGTAAAAGGAAGATTGAACAGAATTTAGCATTTTTTACTGAAAAAGGCAAGAATAGCTAGTTTTGGGGTCTTTTGACATCCAAACTCAAATCTAAGCATAGCATTGGGTTGCTGACATCAAGGGGAAGCTGTGGCTCAAGTTTGGGGAAATTCTAAGCACTTAGACATCCTACGCGTAGGATGTCTTCACCATGATTTAGCACTCCAAATATACCTTTGAGCATACCACAGTGATCAGCACCTTAAGGAGAGTCTGTGATTCAAATTTGGGGCAATTCTGAGCAGTTAGACATCCTACGCGTAGGATGTCTAAGGCATGATTTAGAGGCCAAATTCAAACTGTGGACATAGCAGGGTGTTGTATAGCCTTAGGAAAGCCTCCTAGTCAATTTTGGTCCAATTTGGAGTTGATTTGACTTGGGAATTCATCAGAACGGACATCAGGCTTTTAGAACAGATTCTTGATCATTTGATCAACCTATAGGTGTCAGAATCAAAAAGTAAAAATAGCTGTGAGTTTAGCACATCAAGGGGAAGCTACAGCGCAAGTTTGAGCTGAAACAGAGCAAAAAGACATCCTATGCGTAGGATGTCTCCAGGGTCATAAAGTGATCAAAATTCTAATGTAGCCATATAGGGAGGTTCTAAGTGTCTCAAGGATTCCAAATCTTTTTTCAAAAGTAAATTTGGACCTTGTTTGGCCTATTTACCAAGCAAAGACAAGAATTGTCAGACATCCTACTCTTGGAGTGCACTAAGAGCTTATGCAGCCCAAATCTTGACCTATTGGCATCCAAATTCAATTTTGAGCATACCATTGGATTGCTGAGCACTAGGAGAATCTTGGGATCAAGTTTGGACAAAATCTAAGCAGTTAGACATCCTACGCGTAGGATGTCTCCAGCTTGATTTAGGACTCTAAACCAACCTATGAGCACACCACTGTGATCAGCACATCAAGGAGAAGCTGGGGTGAAAATTTCAAGTCATTCTGAGCAAAAAGAAATCCTACGCATAGGATGTCTCAAGGCCATTTTTAGGTCCAAATGAAATTTTGAGCATACCATTGTGTTGCTGGACTTAAGGGGAGTCTCTGGACCAAATTTAGTTAAATTCTGAGCATATAGACATCCTACGCGTAGGATGTCTCTAGGCCACTTTTAGGGTCCAACTGTAATTTTGACCATACAGAAGTGTTCACAGTGTCACAGAGATCCCAAATCTTCTTTTAAAATTGAATTTGGAATCATTTTGACCAGTCTAAATTGCATTTCACTGTTTTGGCCATAACTTTCACAAACGGTATCGGATCGGAAAAGTTTTTATATCAAAACGTTGCCTGAGAGCGAGTCTACAGATCTTAGAGCAAAACTACAGCAACCATTTAGTTCAACTTTGAAAAAAACATCGTTCAAGGCCTCAAAATACATCCGCAAGTTAGGGGTGTCTGAAAGCGACAATTTGCGAGAATTGTGACGAAACGGTTTAGGGTTTGGACATAGTTTCGACTTTTCCCTAACCAAAGCACTTGAAAACAGTGGACTAAGTCTACTTGAATCAAGCAAAATCTCTTAAGCCCTAGATTAAAATGTAGCTTACACAAGCTTGGAGATCCCGACCATAGAGGAATATCCTCCCACAATGGATCTTCCAAACTTGCAATTGATAAAGATCCATCTTGTTGACAGAGTTTGGATGATTGGTCATGAGAGTGAAGGACCATATAGATACATTGAGGACAATGAGGTCAATCTTTATAGGTGCTCAGATCCATACCTAGAAGAGATAACGGATTACAAGCTCTTATGTGTCTACACATACGGAGTCGATGTCAATGGAGATCTATAGTTGTCGACAAGTATAGACGAGAATATAGAGTTGTAGAAAGCACAAATCCATAGACTGTACTAGAAAGAGGTGGATATTTGGTCAATGAAGGACCACAAATGCCTCCACCAAACATGAGAATTCCTATAGGAATTTCAAGAAGAGAGCCACCAGGATTCCTTTTAAGAGCGATAACGAGAGAAGGATTGGGAGAGTCTCTGGTTAGACTTGTAGACAATCGACGAGTTAGACCATCCTAGGTCCAGAAATGGGTAAATAGAAAATATTCCGGAGATAAAGATCCGAGAGATCATGTAACGGTTTTTAGAAGAGTGCTTAGAGCAGAGGAAGTTTCAGATTTTGCGACACAGTTTGCGGGATTTGGATTGACTCTAGAAGATGATGAAGCTACATGGTTCGACTCAGTGGAAAAATGGGATTTTGAGACCCTAGATGAGCTATTTGAGGAGTTTATTAAAGAATTCTCGCCAAAAGGCATTGCTCACAACACAGTCTCACAAATCCATAGATTCAAACAGAAAGAGGATGAATCAGTACGCAAAGCATCATTACGGCTCAAGAGATATGTTAAGCTCTATCCGAGAGTGGAATTACCTACGCAAGCACGTCTGATGCTGATCTTTATCCAGGGAATGAGACATGCGAGCCTTCAGAAGGATCTGCATATGATAAGGAGAATGACGCTAAACGAGTTGATCAAAGAAGCTCTTTATCTAGTGGATAACTGTGAGGCATACAAAGGAAAGGACTTAACACTAGGTTGGTAATGGGACACTTTTATGTCCTGCGACACTTTTATGTCCTATTAAGTGACCATTTTCCCTGAATTATGTCAAGAGTTTCAAAATGGATTTTGAGGTGCTATCTATCTAGAAAGTTGTCTCATGAGCTGAAGAAAACTCGACATTTTTTTGGAATATCAATTCCATCTTTAACATTGTCCTTGCACAACATTTCACAACCTAAACTGTGTGAAAAAACGGGTCCTGTTTTTGGTGTTTTTCAACTTTTTGCAACTATACCACTCTAGAATTTATGTTTGTGAGGTCTATAGTGCTAGAGAACTATCTTTAGTAGTCCTCAACATGTCCCGATGCTTCTAGGGAGAAATAAATATTAAAGTTGTAAGTTATGACCAAATTACAAAAATTGTCAAATCCTATTTTTTAGCCAATTTTAGCTCTTCTATGATTTTTTTGGTGGATTTCATGATATCCAAATGTATTTTTGATTTTCTATGTCGCATATTGTAACATAAAGCTAATATTCCTTGAGTTTTGGGGCACCTAATACCCTATTTTGCATAGTACACAACGATGGTTGATTTTTTCAATTATAGAAGAAAACGAAACATTCTAGTATATCAAGTATAGCCTTTTCAATATTGTTAGTTTCTTGTGACAACTACATGAATTTGTAGGTAGTAACCATATCTAGTCATAAGGATCAAATTTGGCTAGATATTGAATAGTTTCTATGGGATTCTACAACTCATAATGTTGAACCCAGTTTTTTCATGTTTGCTGTATTTAACACTTCATCTTTGTCCCCAAGATTCCCCTTGGTAAGAAATGTATTATTCTTTTGACATGCTCCATGGCTCCTTATGAACATAAAGGACAATAGGGAACTAAGAAAACATGCATATATTATTTGTATTGAGCGTGGCTATAGAAACTTTGATGATAGGTTTGCAGAATGGTAAAAATTCAACTTTTTTGTACCTGTTTATTTTGGAAAAACAAAAAATAGTGAGTGAGAAGCAATCATATGTTCTGATCACCAACCCATTGAAGTTAACTAGGGAATTTATCTCAAGTCCTACAAAAATCCATAATCTTATTTTTATGCAACAAAACGTAAGAAATGACTGGTTTGATGAAAATGCATTGGTCCATCAACTTTGGAGGCTTGGTGTGACCAAAAGATGAGAAATTTTACAAGTTTCTTATTTTTTCCATGTGTAGTAGGCCTTGAACTATAACCTCATGAAAGGATTTTACAAAATGAGTGGATCTACTATGGTTTTGGAGGTTTTTTTCAAAACCCTGAAAGGACACTTTTATGTCCTGTTAGGCTACCAACCTAGTGTTAAAGAGTCAAGGAGATGACACATCCTCTCAGCACAGTGTTTCACAGATAAGTGAGTCCATTGCCAAGCCAACGACACCTATTGATCAAGAAAAGCTTATCGATGACTTGGTCAAGAGGTTGATTCCTCTTGTAAGGTCTGATTCAGGAGAGCCGAAGTGGTGTGAAATTGAGAGAAAATGGACAAACCACCTACTCCACCCAGATACATTACGGAGAATGCGCCAAGACCAGTAGGATTTTTAAGGCTACAGCTTGTCTTAGGACAACAACCTCCGCTGCCAGGTGCTAGAATGCAAGTAGACATGAGATACATGCCAATGGTGGAAGCATCAAATAAACCAATGCCAGTACTAGCTACAATGTGGTATAGCAACCAAAGTGAGTACTACCCTCCGGAGCAACAAAATGTGAGAGAAACACATGGAGTGGTGAGGCCGGTACAACCTCCACCTCCTGGGTTTCAGTCGAAAGAAAGAAGGTATGAAATGGACGAAAGGACATTGCGATTCATTGCAAATAACGGCTTATCTAGGTCAAAGCTTGCTTATAGCCAAGAGGAAATGCTAAAAGAATCTCCTCAACCAAAGACAGATTGTCACAAAAGTCGTGACAACCACTTGGTCAAACAATGTCCTCATACGGAGATCATTGAAGTAAATGCCTATTGTCTTGAGTGTGGCATCACTCACTTGATCCCCGATTGCCCGAAAAAACCAAACCAAATCAGGAAAATTGTGACAAATGTATTAGGGATTGTTCAGCTCCCTACTAGCTCAGAAAATGAAAATGTTGTACCAGTTCAAGTAGTTACGAGAGCACAAGCTCAAAAGAAAGCCGATGAGAATCTAGAGACAAAGAACACGGAAAGTGACATGAGTCCAAAGACAGATGATGGACCAAAGACAGACGCACCTAGTCAGAAAACCAAGAGCAAACGAAATAGTTGAAAAGCTAGAAAGACTAGGATGAAAGCACGCAGGGAACGAGAGCAAAAATCCCTAGCTGAGAAGCTTACCAAAGCTGAGGAGAAGATAAAACAACATGAGGAAAAGGAGGCACCTTCTCTTACACAGATGGTTAAACCTCTAGAAGAACCATCCACGGATGAGAAACCGAGAAGTGCTAGTTCAAGAGGATCTGTGTTGGCAGAGAAGGTTGATGAGACATTAGATGCCCTCTTGAAAGCCTATGATGTGAGGCTCAAAAACAACCAAACCCAAGAACACATGTGGATGACATATCCCTATGCGGAACTAGAAAAGAAAAGGTTTGAAATGTGCCAAAAAATGATTCAAACAGTCCAAGATTTACAAGAACCACCAGTTGCAAAACCTGAGGATGTGATCCATGTCATGCCTGCACAAGTAATCCCACCAAACCAGGAACTAAAAGAGCTAGATTCTAGTCCTGAGAACATACCAAACCTCAAAGACCCAGCATTAGAACCAAGGATAGTACTGAATACCATGGATAACTCTCCTGAGGGATTTCGTTAAGCTATACCTAAGGATTGTAAAGAGATAGATGGTCTTGATGAATTGTGGAAACAAGTCAGAGAGGCCAATGAAGCCGATGACCTAAGAAGACGAGTAGACAAGACTGTTGATGAACGAGGAGTGTTTCTACCACCAATAGAGGAATTTGAGACTGGATCTCAAATGAATCTAGACGTGCGATCGTATTGGGGCGACAAAGGATCTGTACAATCTATGGATAGTCAATCCCATTTGCTGAGAACACTACCGTCCTACATGGGAGAGTACGAGACCAAGTCAGATGTGGTTGCAGTCCCATCATAGAGACTGTCTCCCAACAAGGCCATCGATTCAAAGGGTCTAGTAGATATTCTATCTACCCCAGTCACTTGTACAATAATGTTAGCCGAGTTGCTCAGAATAAGACCAAACATGTGGGCTAATGTGAGTAAATGTCTAGAGAAATTTGGTGTAAAAACCCCAATGACTCAAATCGAGGAAGGCATCAAAGAGCTTGAAATGCCTCAACTAAATAGTAGGCCAGTGCCATTAAACAAGGTAGGCGAGTATTACGAGGGAGAAGATGGAAACACCACCGATCCTATGGAATTCAATAATGTAAAAAACATGGCAATCCTTGACAATGGACATTAGGAAAAATATGGACTCTCCTTGGGCCTTTTTGATTAGTGAAGGCTTAAGGGAGAACCAATGAGAAGGCTCTTGGGATATCACCTAGAGGGGGAGGAATGGTAGGGGTGCAGCCTAATTGTCTCCCTCTTCAATGCTTGGTTCTTAGAGAGAGGTGGGAGGTAGGCTGGGGGGGGGGTAAATAGGAGGAGAGAGGTGTCATAAAAGAGGGAGGGACCCCCCAAAAAAAAACGTGCATGCTTAAAAACCCTAAAAATTGAAATTTTTTAAAAAGTTCCAAAGTTGACCCATTTGCCTCCAAAACTTCCCCAAAACATAAACTAACTTAAAAAAGTCAAATTTTCCCCCCAAAATCCACTTTTCTCTCTCTCCCTCATTACTTTTCTCTCCCACACTCTCCCTCTTCTCCCTCCTCCCATTCTCTCTCTACAGTCAAGGCAGCCATAGCCAAAAGCTTTCCACCACTCTCTTCCTCTCTCTCCATAGCTCCCCCTTCTCTCACACCTCTATCAACCCTCTACAGTCCCACACTTCATAGCCCTCAGCTCCACTATCCTCTCTACCTCTCTACCTCTCACTCCTCCCCTCTTTCTCTATCTCCACTATCAAAGCCACCATAGCCACCATAGGCAGCTCACCTCACCCTCCCCTCAGCTCCTCAGTCTCTCTCCACGATACTCAACTCTTTCAAATCCCTTCCTAAGCCCAACTTCCCAAGCATGTCCACGCATAGACGGCCCAAACCAAAGATAGAGGAGATTGTGTTACACAACACAAAAGACTCAGAGGGGGTATGGATCCCACAAGTATTCAAGAAGGGTGCATGGGTCTACATGCAACCGTCATGTGCTGGACCTCATCGCGTACGGTGTCAAGGCGTATTGGAACGTCATTGGAAGGGCTGGCTATTGGTATTCAAAGAAACCAAGTCCGGAATGGTGGCCATCATGCAACACGTCTACAGTGCAGCTGAGATCCACCTCAAGACAGCTTCAACTCAATTTGCACCTCATTGTAAGTTTTCATGGTTTAGCTATCCCATGCATATGTCATGTTTACGTTTATGTGATCATTATGTTTAGCTAAGGACATTTGTAAAGATGTTTTTCCATCCAGCTTAGTTGAGGAGCAGCCACTTGAGTGCCTCTCAGGCACGTTCATGGTCGTGCATGCTCACATTGGGGAGCTTATGTTTCCTAATGTCTCATCAAAAAAACTTACCGAGCAGTGAATATTCATGTACTCCCACAAGTACATGGTGACGATGTCAAGCCAAAGCTATGGTAGATTAGAAGCCTTGGAGACACCCTCATTGCAGAGTGCAGAATGGCCAACTCTAGACCATTGGGCTTTGCTTTCTTTCAAGCGCAAGGTGTTGCAAGATTTCCAAGGGTCCCTAAAGCTTGGTAAGGCAACCAGATCGGTGGGTCTCAGTTGGCATTGTCCCATTCATTTGTTTGTGCATGCATTCTGCTCTCTGCCGATTGTAGAAACACCAACAATGTTTGTTTGCAAAGAAGTTGACATAGATGCAATGGAAAACATTCTAGGTGTCAATTGGGGCTATATTGACGGTTTGCATGATGGTGACCGTTATAAGTGCAATGTATCCCCCACACAGCTTTGCCTTCGGTATTTGAAAGCAAGGTGCACCTTGTATGCACGGTTTAGCTATGAGAGATGGATGCACAAACGTGGCACATGGATACCCTTGCAGCTGGTAGCCGAAGAGGTTCAATCCTTTCAAATTCGTGTCCGCATGCCCAATAACGAGGTGGAGGTGGTTGCAGTGAATCCGCATTGGACTCTTGCCAATCTTCGGGAACACTTTGTCATAATGGGATTCGAGGATGTCGGTAATGCAAGTTTCAAACTGGAACAACGCAAGGTCTGCTTTGTGCTTACTTAGCTACCTTTTATTAATTTTTGTGGGTTTTTGTATTTTGATTGCCCATTTTTTGGTTGTATAGATTGGAAGGCGGATGGAGGTCACTATGCTTGTTTACAAAGATTGGGCTACAGACAAAATCATCTTGTCTAAGTGAATTGGCTTGTAACTTTAATCGTTTATATATTGGATATTTTATTAAAAATTTTGAAAAGTTTTAAGGTGTTGTACTTGATTTTGTACTTGAGTTTTAAGGTGGTGTAAATTTAATTTTTAAATGCATATTTTTTATTTTTTTCGAGATGGAATATGTCTATATAAGGGGGACCACCTCCTCATTTCACCATTTTCATCCCAGCATTGCAGAGAGACCTAGCATACCCAATCACGCAAAGAGAAGAAATGGCTGCTACTAGTGCTTTAGATGCATTCCTTACTGAGGTTGGGCATGCAAATCGCCCTGAGCTTCAAGCATTTTTCACAACCCAACCCGATTTGGAAACCACCTTGACCCTCCACTCTCAATCTCTTGAGCACATTACTTCATACATTTCCACGTGCATGGGGAGATTCATTGTTGAGTTACCAAACCGGCCAGGGCAATGGGTCCTTGAAGGCCTTCTCCACCACATCTACCAAGGGGACAGGCCATTTCATCAGCGTCTTGCACGCTTTGCCACCATAGCACAACCCGCCGGACAATATGTGCGGCTTGAAGCTGATGATGTGCGAGAAATGCGTAAGGGAAGGATCGGAAACACTTTTTTCTCTGTTCAGGCCATAATGATCTTCCTTCTTCACGAGTGCCCAGCAGGCCCTGACGTAGTGCTACCACACTTGCAGATCAGTGGGGTACTGGCTGATGTGAAGGACCCCAAGCCCGCGGACATTGACTCATCCGCAGAGGAGAGGACGCTTGCTTTGACCTACCCTGTAGGGATTCAAGGCCTCTTGGAGGCCTCTCCATCTGTCGGTTCATCCTCGGGACCGTCAGAAGGAACCACCACTCGGGATGCCATCCCTGAGGTAGAGATTACCCGATTCTCCTCCATTGTGGTGGGTGGGGAGGAGTTTATGTTTATGCACGATCTGGAGAAATCCTTTGATCTTCGCATGGATGAGTGTTTCGCCATCCTCGATGCCCATGGCAAGTTTGAGGTTGATACCACCACCTCCCATGACGATGATCTCCTACTACCCATGGGGAATACTTTGGCAGACACAGTGGCAATCGCACAAGTAGAGGTGGCAGCGGCCGAGAAGGCCAAGGTCTCTGAGGAGGAGTTTGTGGCCGTGCAAGCCATGTGTTTGGCTAAACGCGCAAGAGTGGATTCACCACCACCTGATGCAACACCTGTTTTGCTTGATCCAAAGGGGAAGTCAAGTGTGGATCTTTACTTGCACCCGGATGCCGATGAGGAGGATCGTAGACAAGAGGTATAGATGCTCACTTACATTTGATTGTTACAAATGATTTTGTTAAAGTTATATCATAATTTTGTGCCATATCTCAGAAAACCTAACGTTTAGAAGGATGTTCTGGAGGTTGGCGCCTGGGCGCAACGATCAGGGGGAGGAGGATGCCGTTCGGACCTCAAGCGGCACTTTCTCACTACCTCGGCACACTTCCCACTGGTGTCGTGGTGTTTGTCCATGCCGACTACTCTCCCAATGGTCGCTACAACATTTTTGTTCTCCGTTCACTCTCCAAGGCGTTGTGTTTAACAACACTTGCCCAAACGGCCAACCTTGTAGTGCTTGTAAAGAAAGATTTTGAAATATCCACTTTTGGTGTTAACTTTCGTGAGCGCCTTATTGCCCATGTCGGCATGAACCAAGCTGTAGGGGTTAATGACACCCAAGAAATCACAACCACTTTACTTAACAGGGAGCCACCCCAAAAGGCCAAGCGCCAAAAAATTGTAATTCGAAATATCCTAAAGGAAAAGCCGGATATCATGTAAAGCATTGATTTCTTTAAAGAAACTACTTTTTGCTGTCTATGACTCTCTTTCTTGCAAGGTTTTGAATTTCTTATATGTTGGGCTTCCATTGTGTATGAGAAGCACCATAATTTGTGCTATGACTACTAAAGGGTTTGGCAGGCATTAAAATTAATAAAATGCATACTTTGTTATATCTAGGCTTCCAAATCTATGGATGTTCCTAGTAAAGGGCTTGGAAGTCCCTAAAATATGCTGCCACAAGGGCGCGCATTGGGGCCTTTCATCAGCAGATGAAGTGTGCAAATGCGCGCCCTTGTGGCAGATGATTTTGGACCCATCTAGGAGCATAGCGAGGTGCAAAACAGAGTGACAAGACATTAATACCCAGTTGCAAAACAGAAAGACATGCATACCCAGGTAACCTTAATCCCATCTTGCCCCAGATATCTAAATTTGTATTAACAAACCACAAGAGTAAAGTATGTGGCAATATCTAGCCCATTTTGGAGTATAGGACTGACATGGACTAAGGGGGGATGATTGCCAGAAGCATCTATGCTAATTGAAGCATTGAAGCAAACAAAACATACTTATTGCTTTTCAAAATTGCCTGGAAACCACTGGAAAGTGTTTGGAAAGCACTAGAAAAGGCTGCCACAAGGGCGCGCATTGTGTCCATCCATAGGCCTCTGGAAGCCCCAAATGCGCGCCCTTGTGGCAGCCAGTTTGGGGGCATTCCAAGCCATTTTCAACACTTTGTAAATGCTTTTTCCATGCAATAGTGAGTCACATAGCATGGATACATCAGGAAGTGCATGCCCCACATAGCCAAGGTGCTAAACGTAGGCAATTTTTCACAATAACAAGCTAATGGCTACATACATACAATAGAAGGTAGACAGAACTTGGACCAGTGCTACATCACATGGTACAGAATTAAAACAATACAATGCGCAGTGGGGTATACAATAAAAGACTCTTATATTCAGATTCTTCCCAATACAATGCACAGAGTGGGGTATACAATCAAAATACGCTTGTATTCAAATTCTTCCCAATCTTGGAGTTCCGTAAATACAAAAAGGTTTGATGCCTAATTACGAGCTACTACTCATGGCGCAAACGGCGAGCAAGCTGCATATCCTTGGGCATAATGGTTACACGCTTTGCATGGATGGCACAGAGGTTAGAATCCTCAAATATGCTAGTTAAATATTGCTTTGCTGCCTCTTGGACTGCCTCTATGGCCACGGCGCCCATCCAAAACTGAGTGTTGTACAATTGCAAAACCTCCCTGCATAGCCTTGCAAAAGGGGCCCTCCGAATCAAGAGCTCGGTGCTCTTTTGATAGTGTCGAATCTCCCCAAAAGCACGGTTGCGCTTTCGTACCTTCTGAGGTCGACGTGGAGGTGCATTTTTGGCATGAGTTGGGGCAGCTTGCTTCCTCTTCTTGTAGACAATGCTCTTTCTCTTTTTTTTCTGCACAAACACTTCCAACACCTCATAATCTGATTCCACCCACTCTCCATCTGATTCGTGCTCTTCACTATTGAGCGGACGTGATCGTGTAGGTCCACTCCCTTTAGGAAGTGTCTTACCCCCAATAGACATGTGAGCCTAATAAGTTTGTATTTGGACGCCAACCCATGGGGCATCTTCATCCGTTTGCGTCTCTTCGGAGCCTTCTGATGGTTGCTTTGGCTGTTTGTTTCTTTGCCTTGGTCGCTCTCATCCTCCCTGTTGCCATCAGAATCGTTGGAGTCCGATGAATAGACAACAAGGCGATGCTTCCTTCTCTCTTTTGCAGCTGTAGAGGACTAGCCATGCTGATTTGAAGCTCCAGCTTCTTCTGTGTTGACTTCACCTTGAGCTTGTGAAGTTCCAGCTTCTGTTGCTCTACCATTGAGTCGTTGCCCATCCGGCCCCGAACCATGAGCTTCTCACCGTTTATTTGAGCTTTAATGACCTCTGTGACCCATGGGATTCTACTGAAAATCCATGCAAGGACTTCATGTGTCTCTTTCAGAACTTCAATTGCACCAAGACACCATATATCCTTCTCTAATTGCACACTAAAAGAGGGCTTTGTTGCTTCACTCGAACTGCAAGATTGCTTGGCATAAGCTAGGGCTTCATTCATAAGTGTGATGCTCATTCTCTCCAACTTTCTCCCTTTAACAATTACACACTCATCCAACTTCAACATGAACACAAGATTTCCTGCAAGAGCTGCCAACAATATAAAGCCTCAGAATGCATGTTATGACACATCATAGAGCATGTAGGCAACTCTAAACTAAAATGCATCACTCAAATTGTAGAAAACATCCATGGATTGCTACAATCATATCAAGTCCACAAAGATATTGTTGAATTTGGTGTAAACAAACCCTTCGGTCCGCAACACACTATTAGAAATAGCACCGCTTCCCTTCCTACGGCTGAAGAGACATCGTGTCTTCAATATACAAGTAGTCCCCTAATCGGTGAACAACATCTTCATTTGACACCTTCTTGGCAATCGCCACTCTGTGAGGAAGTGGGAATAGGTTTTCCGTCACTCCTCGACTTCTTAATGCATCTTTTAACACTTGATGTATTTCTTGATATCCCTTCGTACTAATCCCAACAGCATCACAAATATCCTGAACATCTAGATCAGTGAAAATATTAGAAAAATCACTAAGAACTCTCTTAGTGATTCCTTCTTTCAAGTGTTTTGCCTTTGGAGCATCAAGCATCCCAATAAAATCCTCTTTGTTGAAACAAGAACGAAGTAAAGTAGCCCTAGCTAACGCATTCTCACCGCCGCACATTTCTTGGATGAAGTTCCTATTGCCCAAAACAACAATTATGAGCGGTATTAGATTTAAACAACATGAGGGACAGAACATGTTACCTTATAGCTGTCACCCTTCATTTTCTTGCACCTCCACGTGGTGCAAGAGTCTGAATTTCGGACAACTCTCGTTTCCTCACCCTACCTCCCATGGCAATACTCTTTATGTGTGAAAGAGTATCCTCAAGCTTTTTAATTACATTTCCTTGGTTGTGATGGTGCTCTTTGCCTCCTCAAGCGCACTAGTAGTTGTTTGCATTTGATCTTGAAGATTGTGGAAACTCCCATTGAGCAACTGCCAATGACGCAAGTAGATCTCGGACCGCGCAATCTCGTGTTTGTTGAGTCTCTTGCAGTAGCCCAACAAACCTTGCTCTCCATTTCCAACGTATTGCAACAGTGATGGAATGTTTGTAAAAGACGGATGAACATTGAGAGAAGGATCCTTTGGATACAAGCATCCGTCTGTCCAGAGATCCACATTCTTCTCCCCTTGAGCACGGCGTTCGTTGGTTGAAGGTAATGTACCCAAGCATGTTTTCTTTGTCGGAACATACTCTTGAGGTAGGTGTAGGAAAAGCCCTAGAGACCTACCGCGTGGAGAGCTTGTTGGGACATTGGTCACGTCATCAAGAGGCATTGTAGGATGGAGAGATGGAGCTTGAAGGATGGAGAGATAGAGCTTGTAGGATGGAGAGATGGAGCTTGAAGGATGGAGATATGGGTGTGTAGGTGCAACAGGTGCAGGTGCAAGGGGGATGGGTGTAGAAGAGGAGCTTAGATTAGGAGGGAAAGTTTTCAATTTTGGGAGGAATTTCCTAAAAGTTTTGGAGGGAGTCAAAAAATGTTGAATTATGAGTAATTTAACTTAAAAATCTTTTTTTAAATATGTATATATGTTGGGGGTACTTTTTAGGGGGGAATAGAGTTTTTTTGAAAGTTTTTGAAAAAAGTCATTTTTTTGACCTCTTTGACCCACGGATTTGCTTAGGTGGCATGGGAGAGTTAAGAGGCCACTTACAAGTTGGCCAAAAAGCTAGAGAGAGAAGACCCCCTACCCCCTACTTTTCAAATGGTTTACCCCCCCCCCCCCCCCCTTCCCCCTACCTTTTTAGGGGTCAAAGGTGGAGGAGACCCTACCAAAATAACACCATTCAAAGCCTTTGTCCCCCTTAATCTTGGCAAGCTTCCCTGAAATTAGGGATTCTTACAAGGCCCATGGAGAGTCCATTTTTTTCCTAATGAGCTGGTGTGGCCATTGCAACCAACTTGAGGTTTGGAAAAAATGGAGAAAACCTGCCTTGATATCCACACGAATGACTCTGCAGCTTGCAAACAGACACAAGGAAAAGCCCGTAGAAAAAAGTACTTTTTACTTCTTGTGGCATTGAATATGAACACACTTTTGGTGTTGTTGACTTTGGCAAGAAGAACAACTATGACATCATTCTGGGAAGACCATTCATGCGACAATTGAAAATGGTCCAAGATTGGGGTTATGACCATATATACCTAAAACATATGGAAACCATAACAAAGGTAAACTTGAGGGACCATAGCTATAGGGATGTGACGAGAACACCGGTTGAGGAGTTTGATTCCGCCACAGTAGCAGTATCAGAACTTCTAGCTTCGTTAGGTAAGCCTAAAGAACTATGGATGTGTGGAGCTTCACAATGTGGCAGCTTGAAACTTGAGGAATGTATCCTAGAGCGGGTTATAGAGGATATGGACTATATCCCAGAGCCATTTCCTGAAGAAGAGTTAGAGCCTTTTGGATGGGAACACATCTTGGATACTCTGGACGTGTGCACCGTGGAGGATGCTCCCACAACAAAGTTTTGTGATGAAAATGGCTATGATGTCGTTCCTTATTTTGCAGTGAGTGTAATCCAAGAAAACGAAGAGATCCAGACATCAAGAAGCTCTTGAAATAAGGAGCAAACAAAGAAATGTGGAGAATCAAAAGATGAAGAAGACGACGAGCTCTATGACTCTGTAGAACACTTCGAGCTTCCAGAAGATCAACGACCCGGGAATCAATGTCATCGCTACACGAATAAAGTGCATCAAAAGTGGATTCCAAAGTCCTCAGTGAAGACACAGCCACCACAAGCATCCTCATACAGGGCTCCTAATAAGGATGCAAAGACTCAGCTAAGAGGAATACGACTAGAGCAACGAGCTAACAATGCTCTAATCAATGGGCTAGAAAAGTCCTCCAAGAAACTACCACCCACGAGCAAACAGACAGTAACTTTCCATACCAACCAAAAAATCAAGGGAAAGTACATGAAGTCAACCTTGCTGAGGATAGTAGCAATAGTGATGAATCTTACAACATCCCCTATCATCAACTCAGGCCATCACTATCACCAACCCCTTCAGCAAAAACCATGACAGGTCAAAAGAACAGGACAACAAGTCAAAGCCAAAAAGCTCGACAAATCTGGATACCAAAAAGCCAGATCGGCCAAAAACAGATATGGATCAAGAAGACAAAGATCTCTAATGAAAAATCACAAGATCCAACACCAAAACAAAAACAAGGAAAGCGTGCACGAACGGGTAAGAATATCACAAAGTCGCAAGCTTTCACAACTCGGGTTTGGGCTCCAACGAAGTTGATTCAAGCACAAAAAAGTCAGGAATTCATTTGGATTCCAAAACAACCACAATATCAACTTTCAAAGCCTGAATCCCGTCCCCAACCAAGCGTACAAGGACTGAAGCAAAGACCACTGTTGACGCACACAACAAAAAGGTGGATCCCAAAAAAGTCTCTTCAAACACAAACAAAGCACGGGCAAGTATGGGTTCCCAAACGAGCGTCAGCAACAAAACAACCAATAATCACAAAGAAATGGGTCCCAAAGAAGAACAAAAAAACTGCTGTCAGTGCATCGCCGCTTGAATTCTTACAATTCTTCCTACGATTACAGTACAATTAGAAGAGAGCAAGTCGCTTCAATCAAGCAACGATACAGGAGCTTCAAAGACCATTACATTGCTTAGAATAGGAAGCCTCGCCAACAAATGCCAATAAGCAAATTGCTTATACCCCATCTTGCACAACATAAATCTTTTCCATGCATTGACTGTGTATGCATAATAGGGCTACATTACAAGCCCTGCATAGGCACAACTTTTAAATGCCCAAGCACAACACATACCCTTTGCGATACCCTGTCATAAAGGATGACTCCAAATAGGAAGGGGGGAGGCATTCTGAATGTGGACCTAACATTATGACTATTAGAGGGCAATGTTTTGTGAGATGCATTGAATTTTTGCGTTTTATTGTGATAATTTTTTGACGAAATTTAGAGTATATGCCCTCATAGTAGTGTTACAGAGGAGAATGGGGACAAAATCCATATATGAGCCCCTAGGGACATGTGTATAGTGTACATAGCATTTAGATTTCTATTTGAATGATTTTTCTTTTGTTGAGTTGTTTTAAGATTTTCTTTGTTTATTATTAAGAAAAAAATTAAAAAATCCATAATCCACATGAAGAAAAGAATTACGAGAGGCCTGAGCACTACAAAGAGAACAAGGTACAGGGAAACGATGAAACTTCACGAAGTATGTCTCAGCAGCCACTAGAACAGCCGAAGAACTTGTCACAAAGCAGTGTCAACAGGCAACCAACAAGTCATAAAAGTCAGAGTCAAGTAGCTAAGCCACAAAATGAGTGAGGTATTAGTCCCAAAGCTTCAAGTAATATTCTCTGTGGTCTAAGCGTCTTAGCTATTCTAGGTACTGCTCAAGCTGGAAGAGTTGAGCATATTTACATTGTGTTGCTCATGCTGGTATAGGCGAGCAAAAGAGTCGAAGTCTAAGTACTTAAGTCTGGTGAAGTGAAGGAGAAGGTCCAAAAGACACTCACGTACTGAGCACAGTGAGACACGAGTGGATAAACTTCTACATCGACAACCCTTCTTGGAAAGGTGGAAGCTATTGAGACATCTTTTGATGTCACATGTGCTACATTTATTCCTCGAAACACCCATCATCTCCTTCTTTCACATTGCATGCTTTTGGTGACAAATTTCTCATATGCATATAGAGTGTCACATAATTGGCACTTGCATCAGCCACTCTTTCCGTGTTTCACCCAAGCACTCACGCGCGCGCTACAACACTACATGAAGATATCGACGCATATATATCGACGGCCATGCTTTTCCACGTGTATATCAACGTAATTAGCGTGCGTCGCCATACGCATCGATATACGCGTCGCAGTGTGCGTTGATATACGCGTGGAAAGGATTTATTTGCCAGGCATATATTGATGCGTATATCCACGCATATAGCGGCGCAAAAAAATTGGGAAAAAAAAGCGAAACCCGCGCGCAGGGGCCATTTTCGCCTGCTCAGATCTTGGCCGAAACCTGCTGCGCAGGTATTATGTCCATCTCTGCCCCCCCCCCCAACCCCTCCCTCCCTCTCTCTCTCTCTACATTGTGTGTGTGTGTGTAGGAAAGAGAGAGAGAGAGAGAGAGAGAGAGAGAGAGAGAGAGAGAGAGAGAGAGAGAGAGAGAGAGAGCGGTGTGTGTGTGTGTGCATGTGTGTGTGTAGGAAAGAGAGAGAGTGGTGTGTGTGTGTGTGTGTGTGTGTGTAGGAAAGAGAGAGAGAGGTGTGTGTGTGTGTGTGTGTGTGTGTGTAGGAAATAGAGAGAGAGAGAGAGAGAGAGAGAGAGAGAGAGAGAGAGAGAGAGAGAGAGAGAGAGAGAGAGAGATTAATGTATGCTTAGGAAATTAAAATTAAAGAAAAAAAATTAAACAGAGAAATGAAATGAAATGTTATATTAACGTCTTCAAAAGGCCAAAGTGACCTATGAGACATGAGACAAGAAAGTTACAATGTGATGGATCTGATACAAAGTCAGAGTAAGAAGATGACAAAATAAAATATTATGGAATCCTAAACTGCTGGGTGTGGACTAAACGGCTAAACCAGCTAGCTGGGATAGGTAGATCATAGGAGATCCAGCATCTGTCGCTGGCGGATCTCATCAATCTCCTCCATGGTCAGTAGTCTGACCGGGCGTTGTGCATGTCGAGCCTAAGTGACCTAGCTAGATCCTCTGATGCAGCCTCTGTTGATGTTGTGTAGTCCTCCGCAGTCGTGGGCGTCTAGATCTCCCTAGCTCAGTCGCTCGTTCGATCAGTAGAGAGAGAGAGAGAGAGAGAGAGAGAGAGAGAGAGAGAGAGAGAGAGAGAGAGATAGATAGATAGATAGATAGTTCTATTATCGTCCTGGGAGGTCAAATATGACCTATGGGACCAAATGAACATGTCACGTGGTGTGAGTGGAGTTCATAAGTGACTCTCGATGCTCAAAAATGGCTGAAATGAGTGTCGCAATAGAGAGTCCACATCGTGGTTGGGAGAGGAAGGTATGTAGGGAGAGCTCATGGCTGAATATATGGGGAAAAGAGGACCTAATGTGGTCAAAAGCTGAGCACTCAAGTAGTGTGTGGCACTCACTCTCTCGCACTTGACGAGGGCATAAGGTGCAAAGTCGATGACACTCCTCGCCAGTGCCCCAACGTCCTGTCTCACAGCGTAGAGAATGGGAGCTAAGACGAATGGAGGCAATGGTGCGGATCGCACTCAACGGGATGGGCTCAAGGATGTAGGAATGGGTTCGGTTACCTCGTTCTGAGAAGAAGAGAGATTTGTAGTTTGGGGCAACGTGTGTGGTGTAATGGCTGAAGCGAGAACCTCCGGATTTCTCCCAAGCCATGATACATTGGCATTGTAAGAAGGCCTCATTAACTTGGGAGTCTATCGACACATCCTTGACCAAGTGACATGCATCCCATCTTCCAAACCATTTCTTGATATCAAGCATCCACCCCGAACTTAGTATTTTGCTCTTGCATGTCTTTTGAACCTTTTGACTTGCTTCATATGCGATTCTAGGAAGTCGATGCAAAGGGCTAAGTTGTGTCTTACGCATGTACTCCACAACCCTTTCCATGCCCAAGACCTCAATGGGAAGCGATCCGGACTCAAGAAGTAAGAGCATGTAGGGTGTTTGTGTCTTGACTTGGAGAAAGTTGGTGAGAAAACGCTTTTGGACATTCTCAAACTCTTTCCAAGTAGACTTCCCGATGCTTCCACCCCACACCTCCACTCCATAAAGAAGCACCGGTGTCACCAATGTGTCAAAGAGGTACTTTTTGAGAGCCCAACACTTGATCTCTCCTACATTGCACATGTTCTCAAATGCATAATAAGCCCTCTTTCCGGCTTCCAAGCGACGCATTGCACAATCCTTCCATTTATGATTGGATGGAACCTCAAGGCCAAGATACTTGAAGTGATCTAACACTTCAAGTTTCTCATTGTTGTATACAATGCATGGATTTTCGTCATTGAGGGTCTTTACAAGCATAACCTTGGTTTTGGATCCATTCACGATCAGCCCGCTATGTAGGCAAAAGCGTTCCAAGACACTCATAAGCTTTTGTGCATCTTCTAAGGTATGTGCCAAGAGCACTACATCATCGGCATAAAGCAAAAGCATAATCACCGCATTTCCAATCTTAACCTCTTCTATGCCTTCTTGCTGCATAAAATCAAGAACCATGTATTCCAATTCATCAATGAGTAGCCCAAAGAGGGTTGGGGAAAGTGGGCATCCTTGTTTGACACCAATAGTGCTTGTAAAAAATTCTGAAATTCCATCTCCCATACGTAATCGACATATCACTTTTTGGTAGATGCGAAAGACTGCATGCATAAATTCTCTCGGCACTTGAAGGCTTTGCATACGTCTCCAAATATTTCCTCGTGGTACCATGTCAAAAGCTTTCTTGAAATCCACAAACCAACAATACAACTTTTTTCCTTTCAATCGAGACGCTTCCATAAGAACTCGAAGAGTGACAAGGTGATCAATAGTGCTATGATGCTTTCGAAAACCTGCTTGGCCAAGCGCACGTTTGCCATTCTTTTCAGCCCATTCACTTATCTTCATCTCCATGATACATCCAAATAACTTTGCCATCAAAGAACCAACCATTATAGTGCGATAGTTGTTCACATTGTTTACATCTCCTCCTTTGTGCAAAGGTTTGATCCAATTTGCACTCCAATCATGAGGCATGCCATACTGAAGTGCAAGGTTAAACATATCGCATATCCAATATCGTGTTTTCTTGCTTGTCCATTTAATCATTTCAGCCTTGACACCTTGAAGGTCACCTGCCTTACGAGTAGCAAGTTTCTCAAGCGCGCGGCATACATCTTCAATGGTAAAGAAGGGAGACATAAATGGAAGGGAGCCACAACCCTCCATCTTATCAACATTGGGTTGCTCATAGAGGTTCTTACAATGCATATACATATCCTCAAGAGTCAAGTCACCAAAGCTCTCAACGCGCTTGCCTTTTAGATTTTGCCAAAACTTGCCACATGCATGTGCTTTCTCTTGTGCTAAAAGAAGTTGTTTTTCGACTTCCCACCTTCTCCTCTTCTTTTGAACAAGTGCTTTGTATGTGTGTGAACATTCCAAGTAAACTTCCTTGTCTTTGATTGCATCCAATCTTAGCAAGTGTTTTCGGGCTTGACTACATTCCATGTCAAACCATTTCTTCTTGGTGCTACCCTTCTTAGACCTTTTGCAAGACATGTGTTTCGCCGAAAAGCATTCCTTCGCACAAGAGAAAATTACTTCTTTGAAAACTTTCCACTTGCATTCTAATGTTGGGCTCCCTTGATGCTCTATCATGCTTAACATTTGGTCCACCATATCAGCATATATAAGTGCTCGTTTGAAGTCTAGACGTAGGTACAAATGATTCACATCATGATTGGAGGCTACATGCTCGGGCCGTTTACCACACTTGATGTCAATACATAACATCCTATGATCCGATTCCGGATTCCATTCACCAAGTGTAAAGCTTTGTATGCATTCTAGAGTGGCTTCTGAGAACAACATATAGTCAATCACGCTAGCACCATTGTGCTTTCTACATGTAAAGTCATTGGTGCCTTGCCATAGAGATACACCATTTGCAATGAGCATTCCGGTACTATTGCACATATGTAGAAGTGACTTTCCATAGTGATCCACTTCTTTTGCATCATTAGAACTTCGATTATACATGTAAGAGTCATCCACTCCTCTTGAGACATGCGGCATGTCGACTTGTTGTGTGTCGTGTTGTAACATATTTGTGCGAGCATTCATGTCTCCAAAAACAATGACTTCACCTTGATCCTTGTAATGAGAAATGTCTTCCTCTAGTTCAACAAAGGGCTGATCTCTATCCATATTCAAGCGAGCATAAAAGTTGGAGTTATAGTGAGGAATGTAGCAGCCGGCCACAAACATGACTTGACCATTTGGTGGGCTGATTTTCAGCCATAAGTAGCGTTTATACTTATCTTCTTTGACAATGGAAACATCTTTCAAACCCTTTTTGGTCATACATGCTACGCCTCCTTGGCCTCTTCGTTGCTTTGCATTTTTGGCCCACATCAAAGAATGCACATCGTATTTGTCAAATCCAAGAATTCGTTGCGCATCATGCTCCCATGTTTCGACAAGAAGTATCACATCGGAGTCATTGGTAAGCTCATCAATGCCAATTCCCGCATTCCATGGATACCCGTTACAATTCCAAAAGCTTATTCGCAAGCGTGAGTTGGTCTCATAGATCATGTGTCCCTATTTGTTGGGTGGACTTGCATCCTCCTCAAGTGCCTTTTCTTCTTGAGATGATACCTTAACCTTCTTGCTTCTTTCCTCGTATGCTTTGCGACATACATTTTGTTGCATAAGAGTGCGATCCTCATATACATTACAACCCGTTCCTTTGAGGTAGATCCAACCATTGTCAAGGATGATCTTTCTCTTTACCTCATCAGCCATGGTACATACAATAGGTCTTTCTCCCGAGCGAGGGACTCCTTGTTTTCCAACTCGATGTGCACCATAAGCCATGATTCCTGACATGCCAAAGTGTGTAGCAAAAAACTCTTCAATAGCAACCGCAAGAGATTGGGGTGTTTCCATGCTTTCCTCCTTGATTCCACGAATGACAATGTTCTTTGAGCGTTTTTGTCGTTCTTGCAATTCTTGAGTGTCCACATTCTCTACATTCTTTGCTTGGACAACGGCTTGCGTGATAGGAGATGTAGAAACCACATTATCCTTACATATATCAGCCCATGATTTGGATGCATTTCTCATCTCACATACATCATGTCGTATTGTATCTATCGTTTCCTCTTTCAATACATGATCACTCTCAACTTTGCTCAAGCGCTCTTTCACTACATTCATGTCAACAAGAGAGCGTTTACATTCTTGAACTTCATTCTCAAGATGCATCAAGCATGCTGTTTGCATTTCAAGGACCTTCTTGAGGTTCTCATTCTCCACAACGAGAACTCTTAAAGTACCATTCTCCATTGCAAGTGCGCGCAACTCTTCACCTTGCTTGTTGACGGTTTCTTGTAACGAGATCAAGTAAGCCATGATCATTGCTTCCGTTGTTGTAGACGATGTGGTTGGATTAGCATCCAAATTCCTTGGAGATTTTGCATCATTCTCCATGGCGAGTGTGGTTTTTCCACCCTTGCGAGTTTTGTCTGACATTGCCTTCGATGTCGGCAACAAAAACGCAAAGTTTTGATAGTTTTTTCAGTTCTGAGATGCTGTTACAGCAAAGCCTTCCATTGCATAGAAAAATTCTGTCTTTACATCAATGCGTAGAGGGCTTCGTGCTCTTCGATTGAGGCTATAGATCACCTAAATCGGAGTTCGGATGAGCAAGTTATGGTCAAAAGAGTGAACTGCTGTCTACTAGGTCAAAAAACGGCTGAAAGAAAGAGAGAGAGAGAGAGAGAGAGAGAGAGAGAGAGAGAGAGAGAGAGAGAGAGAGAGAGATAGTAAATAGAGAGATAGAGAAATATATATATATATATATATAGATATATATAGATATATATATATATATATATAGATATATATATATATAGAGAGAGAGAGAGATAGGGAAGTGGAGAGCGAGATAGAGAAAGAGAGATAGGAAAATAGGGAAATAGAGAGAGAAAGAGAGATAGCTAGCGAGAGAGAGAGAGAGAGAGAGAGAGAGAGAGAGAGAGAGAGAAAGATAGCGAGAGCGAGATTGAGAGAGAAAGAACGAGAGATAGGGTACGTAGACAGAGAAGAAACTATGGAACTAAAAGAGGCAAAGGATTTTTGCCTGCTACATGCATTGCCATTTACACCTGGGAGTGCATGTATGTGTCTACCCATATAGTATGTGCACGTATGTGTCTACCCATATAGGATTTGACCAATAAAGACGAGATTTTGACCCAGTGGTCCTGATCTCCATACACCTCTGGACCGAGGTGTACGGAGATTGGGAAATACTAGAGAATGCGAGGTAGTTTACATTGTGAGGAGTATATATATATATATTAAAACAACATTCATAAACATTGTAGATGGCAACGTCATCAACTAACATGGAGGAAAAGATTGCATGCTCGTGCACGCTCTGCAAGTATCAAATCCTGCGCAAGCGTAGGATATGTAATGAGCATGTGCACAAGTACGGAATCTGCGATACGACTCCTACGGAATGGGCATTGATTTCTGCGACATAGCACCTACATCTGAGAGAGAGAGAGAAAAGATTATGCGTGAAGGTCTGACCAATATAGAGCCACGGATGGAAGCAGAAAAGGGCTTACAGATAGAAGACGACGGCATGGAGGAGATGTTGGATGCCTTCTTCCAGACAAGCGAGGAGAACGCGAACGAAGCAGCACCAAAAGCCGTGCGCCTATCTTCTGAAGACATGTTGAGGAAGTTGGCACGTCAACCAATCTATGAAGGCGCCAAAATATCTGTGCTTCGTACTTGTCTGGCATTTTTGAATCTTCAGTCAGTGTACGGGTGGTCAGATGCAAGCGTCACTGCTTTGTTTAGGTATGTAATTTACAAAAGAGATTTTCCGATTGCAACGGTGATGTGCTCGGAGAGCTTTTTAATTTAATGTGGCTTAAACAGGTTATTGCGGGAGCAACTTCTCCCGGTTGGCAATGAAATGCCCCCTTCCAGGCCAGACGCAAAGCAACTTCTGACCTCAGTTGGCTTGGATTACAACAAGATTCATGCATGTCCAAATGACTGCATTCTTTTTCGCAATGAATTCGCAGATTTTCTATCGTGTCCTAAGTGCGGAGCAATGCGCTACAAACAAGATGTAGTTGGCAAGATAGTGCCAGCTAAAGTTTTGTGGAATTTCCCTATTATTCCTAGGATAAAAAGCATGTTTCATTGTGGTTCCATTGCAAAGTTGATGCGGTGGCATTCTACGAATAGATCCACTGACGTAATATTTAGGGTGCCCGCTGATTCAAAGGCTTGGAGGCACATTGAAGATACCTAGCCATATTTTAAGAGTGAACCACGCAATTTGCGTTTGGGCATGGAAATGGATGGAGTCAATCCATTTGGCTTGAGAAGCTCGTCATGGAGCACTTGGCCTGTGTGCCGTATCAATTACAACCTCCCGCCGTGGCTTGCCATCAAGAAGGGTCATTTGATATTAAGCTTGATTGTACCTGGTAAGTTCAAGGAAAAAAACATGGATGTTTATCTAACTCCACTAGTTGACGAGCTCCAGGAGTTATGGCATGGGATCGACATAGCAGATGTGGTTGAACCAGTAGGACAACAGCATGCAAGGATCCATGGACTTCTTATGTGGACTATGCATGATTGGCCAGGATACGGAGAAGCTTCTAGTAATGGTTATTGATTTACAAAATTCTCCCTATTTGGAAGCCCTTTGCCTTGGCCTGATTCATGCTTTAATATATGGGGACTAACAACTTCGGGATACAATGCATGTCCAATTTGCGGGCAGTCTTTGGATGTGCGCTATTCTGCCTCTCTTCGAAAGACAATTTATCATGGCCATCACTTGTGCGAAGGTCAGCTTGGTCGCGTTGAAGTTGTCCTATGCATGTACAAGAGTGGCGTCGCCGATGGGAGCAACATGAGGGGAAACCTGTTCCAAGAATGAAACGTTTTTCCATTCTCCATACGTTGCCGTACTGGGGTGATCTACTAATTAACCATTTGCTGGATCCAATGCATATATTCAAGAATGATGGATCCAATGCGACACATTTTCTCTCCCCGAACATTGCGAGCAAGTGGTCTTTGTACCGGACCCTCGAGAGCGACAATGGTGGTTTGTAGTTCAGGTTGCTCCAAGAAATAAACAAGTATTTGAAGGGCAAGATCTCTTGGAGGAAAGTCAGTCAGACGACGTCCATTCTACTGTGACATTAGATGAGATGGATGAAGGTATGGTAGAGGAAGTTGACAGATATACGAGGGATGATGCAAACGAGCCAAAATTGACACTTGTAGATGAAGATGCAATGGATGAAGACAATCTGTGAGAACGAGTTGGGGCACAGTTATGTTTGCAATTAGAGATAGACGATGATACGGTGCAAGATCTTATCGATGATGCCTCACCGTCGAGGCCTAGGCCTGTAAGTGTTTGTGTGAAGACGTTGATTTAAAATTAAGCTTAAAGTTAATTTAAACAATTGTGTTTCTGACGCTTTATTTTACTTTCTTTGTGCAGGACTTTAGTATGGCAGACCAGATTCCAGATCCCGCTTCCATGAGTGCAAATGCATTCATGGGCTTCGTTACACGGATGAGGCTTGCTCAGATGGCAGAGGCTTCTCAGTACTGGGTAGCCAGAGGCACGGGTACTACGCCTCCGAGCTTCACACCGGAGGGTCCGATGCCTAGGGGGGGGACGCCTACGGGGGGAGGACGCCTATGGGTACTACGCCTACTTCTCCCATCACGGCCGCTTCGACAACTAGGGGTGGGACAGAGGTGGGTACGTCCTCATCTCCACAGCACAGGCACACTCGCCGATCTCGGCGAACGTCAGGTGGAGGTGGTGGTTTCTGTGGAGGAGGGTCCATAGATGCTTCGACCCCTCCTCTCTCATGACCCCCGTCCTACCCAGGCACACCTCTCGACACACCTCTTGGCACACCTCGGACACCTTGGGGGGAACATGATCCTAGTGGCTCCAAGCTCTATACTTTACAGGCAGATGGTTCTGTTGACATGGATAGAGTCGGGACTGAGATGCGACAGCGGATTCGCCAGCTTGCGGAGCTGCAGTTTTCGACCAGCCTTCTGACGTCTTGGGGTGATTAGGATGGGGACAAAGTCAATTACATAGTGGAGACCATCCTGAGAGAGTACCTACCTGCTCTGGGTTCTTCCGTTGTTCCGAGGAGGTGGATGAAGGGTGTTGCACGGGACACCATGAAACATCGACGGAAGGCTTTCAGGACCGGCTCGCCGAAGCCTTTGGGCATCCCACACGAGACGTGACTGCAGATCAGGGAGGATGAGCGGACATCGGACACGCGGTTCAGACAGCAGCGTGAGGCCGCGCAGGTATGACAGATGACCAGGGGGACATCTCATCTTGGCAGCGGAGGCTTCGACACCTTTCGCTATGAGTTTGTGAGTTTCTAATCCAATCTTAACTATGGCGTTTTTTAAAACGCGATGAATCATGTATTCTTATTACTTTGATTTTTTTATAAACGCAGAATCTTACGATGCATCGAGCTTCGTCACGCCAGGAGGAGTCATATGGATATCATAGAGGTATCTATGAAGTACTGAATGATCTTGAAGCTTCAGGAGAGCCTGTAGACTGGGAGGCCTTATAGTCTCGCTGATTGCTTGAGGTGAGACGTTAATATGTGTGAGTTGATTTAATTAAGTAAGTATATGTGAAGTAATATCCATACTAATTTTGTGAGTTGTCCTATGTGCAGGTTGCAATGCCTAGTCATTAGTGGACCGGATTTCATAAATATGCTTTGTGAGACACAGACACGCTTTTGTGTCTCTTTTTTGTACAGACAGTTATTGTTCAGACAATTATTGTTTCCCTTATGGTTATGATTATTGTCATTGTCATTGTATAGACATGGTTATTTCTCATATTCTTGTATAGACATAGTTATGGTTCAGGTTTTGTTAATGGTTATGTTTAACTTTCTAGTTATGCTTATGGTTATTGTTAATTTTTTTTATGGTCATGGTTATCTGCATTATGGTTATGCTTTTAAGTTATGGTTATGGTTCGTTATGGTTATGCTTTTAAGTTATGGTTATGGTTCGTTATGGTTATGCTTTTAAGTTATGGTTATGGTTCGTTATGGTTATGCTTTTCAGTTGGTACGGTACTTGTCTTTCATTGGCCTTAAATCTCATGTGAGATCCTACATGGATAGCATGTAGGAGGCGTATACATGATATGGTTTTTTTAAAAAAGTTTATGTAAAAACAAAGGGAACTCTGTCGAAATTTTTGCGCGCGTGAGAATGGTTGATTTTGGTGCTGCTCGCTTTCTTGGACAGAGGGCAAGAAGTCTGGCTGTGTCCATTTTTTAACTGGGCACAGGCCAGGCTACCTGCCCTCTGCAAAAGAAAAAAATTTTCTATTATGAAGAAACACTTTTTGGACTTTGCATCTAGCTTTGATCTGAGGCTTCTATCTATGTGCATGAAAGCCTCACACCCAAACACTTTGAGAAATGCATGATTCACCGGTTTACCTATCCATGCCTCTTCTGGAACTGCCCCATCCAATGCCGTTGAGGGTGACTGATTGATTAAGTACACAGACGTACTTACAGCTTCCGCCCAAAACTCAAGCGGTAGGCCTGCATGTAGCCGCATGCTTCGTGCTCCCTCCATGATTGTCTTGTTCATCCTTTCTGAAATCCCATTTTGTTGAGGTGTCCTTGGGGTTGTTCTTTGCCCCCGAATGCCATTGCTAGCACAAAATCTTTCAAAAGCTTGGCTGCAGTATTCGCCTCCATTGTCAGATCTGAGGCATTTAACCTTGGTAGCTGTTTCATTCTCCACAAAGGCTTTCCACCTTTAAAATATGGAAAATACATTGGATTTATTCTTCATGACATAAACCCATGTTTTTCTAGTCGCATCGTCTATGAATGTTACATAGTACAATGAGCCACCAAGTGATGGTGTACTTGCAGGACCCCAAACACCAGAATGAACCAACTGAAGTTTTTTTTTTCTTTCATTTCTTGATTTTTGAAATTTTACCCTCTTTTGTTTACCATAAACACAACCTTCACAGAACTCTAAGTCCACTTCTTTCAAACCTGGTAGAAGCTTCTTTGTTTGAAGGATTTGCATTCCTTTGGCACTCATATGCCCAAGCCGGTAGTGCCACACCGCACTGCCAACTTTCGTAGTTGCTGCACAAGATGAAGGTTGCGTGCTAACAGTACACAAGTAAAGTGTACCGACTTTTTCTCCCTTGGCAACCACCAAAGATCCCTTTGATATCTTCAACCATTTGTTTTCGAATGCAATGTTGTGACCTTCATCGTCCAATTGTCCTGTAGAGATCAAATTTTTGCGAAGAGAAGGAACATGCCTAACGTCTTTAAGCTTCCATTCATTTCCGTTAGCAGTTTTGATAGAAAATGTACCTTTGCCGACAATCTCACAATCTTCATCATCTCCCAAGTATACATACCCAAAATTACCTTTGTTGTAGTCTTGGAAATGTTGCTTGTGTGGTGTCGCATGGAATGAAGCCCCGGAATCTACTATCCATGAATTAGACACATTGTCTAATGAGAGAATTAGAGCATCTTGCTCTACTTTACTTGCCACATTGGCCTCCGATGTTGGCTTGTTGTCTTGAGACTCTGTCTCCTTCTTCTTCTTGGAACAACAATCCTTCTTGACGCGGCCCTTCTTGCCGCAGTTCCAACATTCAAGAACTGACTTTGTGCATGACTTGCTCTGCCTTGAGCCATCACGACCCTTTTGGTTTTTGAACCTCTCCTTAGGCCTTCCTCTTGTTTCTACTGACAGTGCAACACTTGATGATTCTCCTGTGCTTCTCCTTGGTATTTCCTCGCTTAGGAGAACACCCACAGCATCATTAAACTTAAGAGTATTTGTGCCAGAAATAGAATTACTTACAGCCATCACAAGGCTGTCCCAACTATCCGGTAGAGATGATAGTATAAGGAGAGCTCGCACTTCATCATCGAAATTGATTTTCACCGATTGAAGTTGACGTATGTTTGTGTTAAAGTCATTTAGGTGTTTTGCAATTGAACCATTCTCTGCCATCTTTAGATTGAACAAGTGCTTCATAAGAAATACCTTGTTGGATGCCGATGGTTTCTCGTAGAAGTCGTCAAGTGACTTCATCAAGTCCTCTGTGGTCTTCACCTCCGAAACATTGAAGGCCACCGTTGACGCCAAGCTTAACCGGATTGTTCCCAGTGCCTTTCGATCAAGGACAATCCATGCTTCATCTGCCATTGTTGCGGGCTTCTTCGCAAGACCGCCTAGTGGAAAATAGAGATCCTTCTGGTAGAGATAGTCTTCAATCTGCATCTTCCAATGTTGGTAGTTTTTGCCGTTGAACTTCTCAATCTTGAGCTTCCCTTCCTCCGCCATAACTCCCACTCAATTCAAGGAATCCTTTCCTTAAGATAATTTAGCTACGAGCAAACCTTGCTCTGATACCAGTTGTTAGGAAATAAGACGTAGCTAAATAAATAATTGAGTAGATTACTTAATGGAGAGAGACAGATTTACATACACGAGATTATAGAGTAGAGAGAGAGAGAGAGAGAGTACACACGATATACGTGGTTCACCCAATGTGGGTTACGTCCATGGGAAAGCAGCCACTCAATGGCTTTAGTACTTCAAAACAAGAAGTAGTTTACAAAGGGATTATACCCTTAATGGAGCTCCCGCCTTGCTTCACTCTCACCACCTCACACTCACCTTGTTGCATCAACTTCACACTATGAAATGTGTGTAGAAATGGCGTCCTTTTATAGGCCAAAAGGGTTGCCCTCTCTTATGAGAGGCAGCCATGTGTAGCCGCCCTTGTGTGAATAAGTCCAAATCGGACCCTCCCATCCGCCCATGTGTGGCCGCCCTTGAAAAGACAAGTCCGCTTTTGAATTCAGCCACCAACCACCGGCCATTGACTTCCGACCACCGGCCACCGGCCATTGACTACCGGCCACCGGCCAACCGATCGGTTGTTTTCCGACCACTTTCCGGCCGCCGTCCGGCCATAGTATTCCGGCGAGGGAAAAAAAAGTATCGTGGGCCTCCGCCCCCGAGGCCCCTAAAATTGCCCCTGATTCTTGTCCGTGAAAATTTTGGTTTCCGGTGAGTGATTTTCCTTCACGCACGATGGCTTCTCCTCGTAATGGGGGCCTTACAAATGTGCGCTTTTACCACTGAAAATTACAAGGGTAAATCAGGCTCCATACTTAACAGCATCATATAAGCCCACATAGGGTAATTGTCCCCATCCAACCTGTCCTCAACATCAAACATCTTGAACACATCTGTGTTGTTGTCAACCATGGTCAATGCTGCATCTGATGTGAAAACTACCCAAAAGGAGGAGAAACAAAGCGGGAAAAACACGTGCTATATAGCACAAACCATAGAATACTGAAAGGCACATGTTATGCAATAAACCGCACTGACGAAAAATTTGCACAAAATGATAAAATTGCCTGTGCAGACTTTCTTGTAGTGGAAACGGAGGCAGAAATGAGCCCGAATCAAAAATTTGAGCAGACTAAGCTCTACGAGCTTACCCCAAATATTTGGCGACCTGCGAACGCTCGCCAAACCTCACTGAAATCAGAGAAAGTGAGCAATTACCCCAAATATTTGTCGACCTGCGAACGCTCCCCAAACCTCACTAAAATCAGAGAAAGTGAGCAAGCGTTGATAGCCGTTTTTCGGCTCTTTGTAATTGCCAGAGTGAGTTACCTCACCCTATCAAATCACTCAAACACTGTGGTTACCCTCACCCTTTCACTGTATATAGGTGCGTGTGAGTTAGGGGACTTTTCCCATATCTCCTTACTGAAATAAAAAACCCTCAATTAGCTAGTCATTGGGCTAGTTGAGCCAAAATAAAAAAAATAAAAAAAATATATAAGTATATTATGGCCCATGCGTATGTAAATATTTTTTTGTATATAGGGCCTAAATAAAAGATTTTTTCATAATTATTTTGGTATTTATTTAAATATTTCTACCTAGGTGTGTGTTATTTATGCTCTGTACATTGCCTCACCATTACCACAATTTTTCTTGCCATACTCTTTATTCCATATAAAATAATCTCATGCAAGCTTCTCTTATTTTTGGTGTAACTCCACCCCAACAAAAATCCAAAAAAACTAGTTTTATTTATGTGTATATTTTTTCACTATTGTGATTTTTCCCTTCCTACATCTACTTTGTTTTTTTTCTAAAAAATTAGAACACCAAGAATATTTATCTTTTTATGGTAGCCTCATAATGAGAGAGATTTATTTTGACCCCTTTATATTTTTTCCACTTATATTATTTATATTTGACATGTACATATTTTTTAGACCCCTCAATATTTGATTTTCTTAGTTATACTATTGACTTATATCATGATCTCAACAATATCTTCAATTATAGACCTACCAAATAAGGTCAAGGGTAGGTGGCATGCATACATGCACTATGGAGGGCTCACTCTTGGAGGTATTCAAAAGAATCATCCAAAGAAGGACCCCACAAGGACCTTGTGCAGTGGAAAAAAATGGTCGGTTTTGCTGAATTTTTAAAATTCACTTGCTCTCCGAATTTGAAAAGGTGATACAAACAAAAAATGTAGCTCGTGAGCTGAACTTTTGCCTCAAATTTTTTCATATTTTTTTGAGCTACGAGCTGTGAGCTATGATTTTATTAGTGGACCCCAGTTTTCCCATGCTATGCAGCCACACTCTCTCTTCCACTTTCTCATTTTCCTCTTTCACACACACTTCTCCACTCATCATCCCCACCTCTCTCACCACTCCTCTCTGCACCCTACTCACCTTCTCCTCAACCTTGAAGAATAAGAGAAACCATGGTGAACTCATACCTCCCACACACAATTTCATTCCAAAATTTACCACCTAGTCTCATTTTTCCTCCTCCAAATTACCCATATCTATAAAAAAAAACCACAAAATTCAGCCTCTTCTCTTAAAAGACAGCATCATGGTAGTTGATTACTCAGCTTTAATTACCTTGTCTCTCAAGGAAGGTCAAGAGTGGAGAAAAAATGTACCGTCAAAGCTAGTGGACCGTCAACAACCGTCAAAATTGGCCCTACTCAAGACACTTGGAGCATCAACCTTGTAAGAAATCCACCTTTTCTTACCTCTTAATAGTTTTTCTTCCTTATTTGTATCCTACATGGATACTCCCATTGTAAATATCCAATTCCATTTGTAAATTAATACTAACTATACTAACACTAACCCACTATGAAAAGTCCTATCACCTCCATTTTTCTCCTCTCTCTTTCCCCACCAACTTCTTGATAATTCCAAGCAAAAGAAATTAGATAAATTGCTGAAAATCTAACCCAACCATGGTTAGAGGAGTAACCCTAGCCTTCAAAATTGCTATAAAAGGAGGGTGTAGCTAGCACAAAAGGGGGGAGCCATAAGCAAGAGCACTATGCTATAGCTTGAGAAGCCAAGCTCAACCTCTCTAGAAGGAGCTCTTGAGTGGAAGCTCATTGTCTTATGCATGTGCATGTGTTGTAATAGGGGATTAGCAAGGGAACTCTATGCCATTGTAAGAGAGAGAGTGATAATTCAATTGAGAGTAGGAAATCTATCATTTCTCCTACTAGTGTAAGCCCAACATTTGCTGAATCAAAGAGGGTGGATTTGGACTAAGCTTGGGTACTTTGTCTCCCTTCCAACGTGAAGTAATGGACAACAATGATGCGTAAGTGTCTTGGTGTTTTTTGTTAAGTTCTTGATAGCTTGTCTCTGGTGTTGTCATCAATCTAGCCATAAATCCTACATACTGTAAGAGGGTGACAGGGTGGAGAGGACTCCCCTGGCCTTAAGACAGTGATTGGGGTGGCTTTTCTTGTGATGTGTTGTGGTGAAATTTACGCAAGCTATGTTGAACAAATACTAATCTCACTTTGATTTGTCATGACAGATTTGTAAGAAGGTATTAATGCAACAAGCACCCCCTCCCCCTTTCTCTCTCTTCCTTAAATATATAGTTGTGTTTGCTTGATCATTGCCGATACGTTTCAAAGCAGCCCGAGCACTATCTCTCTCTCTCTCTCTCTCTCTCTCTCTCTCTCTCTCTCTCTCTCTCTCGTGTTTTAGTGTGTGAGAGTGTTCCATTGGTATTAGGGTTAGTGTAAATTCCTTGCTTGTTTGTGGGTTGCTCTAACGATTCTCCTCTTTTGCGTCCTAGTTCGCTCTTAAACTAGGTGGTGCCCCTTGTGTAGTTGGGATTTGGCTGTGGGTTTGTTGTTTTGGTTTGTGTTGTGTTGTGCCCCAGCCCCATTGAGCAGCACGGGAGCCTTGAAGGGTGTCTAGAGGTTGCTCTTCTTGTTGCCCGCCCCGGACCGCCTCAAATTGGTGCCCCCACTGAGGACAGGCTTGTGTATGTTTTGTGAAGGCTCAACCTTTAGCATAATCAAGTAGCTTGTATGAATCACGAGAATTTGTATGATCCCTTCATTCCCATTGCAAGGCAAAAGGTACACATAATTGTTAGTACTAAGTTGCAATTTCAACGTGTCATTCGTAGAATTTTAGGTCCTCTTAGGTTGGCCGAGATAAACGCTTCAGCAAATCCTTTTATTTTGCCTCTTATTAGGTACGACCTTAGTTTGGATGTCTATATTTTTGTTTTGTTTTAAGCATTAGTTCATGCATAGACCATGGATAATGGCCCAGGAATAGAGGTTTTCCCCTTCCATTTCACTCCACACATTAGAATAAACATTGCAATTAGTAGGAAAATCCATTTTCAACAACGTATGGTATTCATGTTTGGTGCCCAAAGAGTAGGAGAAATTCTTGCATCACCAAACCCTGTCATTTTACCTCTCATCAACTACCACACTTCTTTTGATGTACATGTGTTCATTTTATTTTAAAATGAAGTGCAGCCCGGCAAAATAGTGTGTATGTTTGTTTTTTCTTTGTCCAAGTTGTTACAAGAAACAAAAAAACGATCATTTGTTCTAACTGGGAATGTGTGTGCAGTGAAAGTTCAATCCTTAGAGATCTAGCTCTATTACCAATTGAGTTGCAGGAGCAAGTAGTAAGGCGTCTCCCTCATAACAAGAGGGTGGTGAAGTTAAGACGGAAGGTCCTACGCGTGGATTCCATTTTCCTCTTGTTGTTGGGCACTAAGGAAGACCGCGCATTCATCCAACTAGTGTGTGCCCTAAGATTGGTAAATAGAGTGAAATTTGGCGTTTGGCGAGTGCATTTCACCATTGAGGAAGACTCTTCAGAAAACTTGCGGCCAGAGTTCATGCTTCATAGACTCACATTTGGTGAATTTTTCCCTCATTTGCGTCTTATTAATAGTCTTCCTTTCGCTTTCAACAAAGGAGATAGGGAGCTATTCAGAGATTGTCTTAATAAAGAGAGCATAGAGAAGATTGCAAATTTGTATAAATTCTCATCCTTCTCTACTTTCTATGACACTTTGTTCATAGAGACATTGTAAATCTCTTTATGCTTTTGAATGATTTAACCATAATCCTAAGGAGTTTTTGTCCAGGAATTTTGTAGCACAAGTGGAGTCTTTAAATCTTGCAAACTTGATTGGACTTGATGAGGATGTTCTTTATGAAATTGTGAGAAGGTTGCCTCACTCCGACTGTGTGGAACTCGAAGGAAAGGAGCTCCTAGTCAATTGCTACTTTCTCATGGCCTTCGACGAGCATGAAGATCTAGTTTTTATACAAACCGCTTGTGCGTTGGGAATTGTAGAGCAAGTGCAATTTATCACTTGGGACGTGGTTGCTCTTTTGGATCCAGAAAATGAAGTTCTAGAGATTTCTGTTTATTGCCTTAGCTTTGAAGAATTTCAACCCTTCTTAGAGCTCATCAATAGTCTACCTTTTTGTTTTGATCAAACAAATCGAGACCTTATTGAAGCTTGGATAGCTGAAGAAGAAAACCTAGAGTGGTATTTTCTTACTTCTTCATTTGCAGGCGAGTGGTTCTAAATCTCTATTGTATCCCTTATTGTAACTCGTAATAATGGAGAGCCAACGCCAAATGTCTGGATATCCTCTTTTCTTTGGAGAGCCTGGAGAGGATGCAGAATTATTTTTAGCAAATTTCAAGATGTCTTGCCGTATCAAGAGGATAGTAACCGATCAAGAACGTGTAGAAATGTTTGAGGTGGTCCTTAGAAAAGATGCTAGTACTTGGTTTGACTCTTTGCCTGAGGAAGTTAAGGGGAATTACACAGAAGTTTTGAATCGTTTTAAGAGATACTTCTTTGATCCCCAAAACACTCAAAAACTATGGCAAGACATTGTTTCTCATAAGCAAAAAGACTTAGATGACTACTACTTGTACAAGCAAGAGTTTCTACGTCTTTGGGCTCTATGGATACGAAATGTTGCTAACCCTGGTGATGGTGCAGAATTTTTAAAGAAGGAGAGGTTCATAGCCGGACTCTTTCCTGACCTTAAGGTAAAAGTTGAGGCGGGTGCACCTGCTACTTTTGATGCAGCGGAAACTAGGGCTGCTGAGAAGTATAGGAAACTCAAGTGCTTAAGGGGAGAGGTTCCAATAGAAGTTCTTAGACCCAAAGGTAAGTCACAAGCATCAACATCTAGGAAGCTTCCTGAGGTAACGGCTGAAGTGATTGAGAAGTTAAATGAATCTTTAAGCAGCCTGTCAATTCACCTTGCACAAGCTGCAGGTCCAAAGGGACAAGCAAAGAAGTCAGAAGAGAGAGAGCCACGAACTAGGAGAGTCTTGCAATGTTGGAATTGCGGAGAGTCTGGACATGGGATGTATAATTGTCCTTGGCCCCGTGGAGAGCCAGGGAGACCTAACTTGAATTACCCAGTGATGAATGCAGGAGAAGGAGCTGGTCAACAACCAAAGCTTCTACAAAGGCCAAATGGACCAAGACCACCTCCACAAGGGGTAGAAGGAGTTCCACCTTTGCCAGATCCAAATGTGCATGTGGTAGAGGTGACAAATTCAAATGAGGTTGACATGGAAGCCAATGGCATTAAGCGTGGCCGAGGGAAAGGTAAAGAGAAAGAAGGAGTCACATCACAGAGTGACCATGGACAAGGCAAGAAGGCAAAGGAGACCAAGGAAGTTAAGAGGACTCGACGTCGTATCAATCTCCAAGACTTCCCTCTTGGACATGGTATGGCTCCATACAACCTGTTGGAAGACATGCGAGGTAAGGGTCCTGATATCTCATGGCCTCAGTTTCTTGCATTATGCCCACAAGTTAGGAGGGATTTAACAAAGGCAGTTAGTACTAGGAGAAAGGTAAAAGAGAGTTTTCCTGTTGTAAAAATTGCACAAGCTGAAATGAATGAGGACATAACACCGGTGCTAGACTGTTACATCAAAGGAAGATTGGTTAGGAAAGGTCTAGTGGATGGGGGTGCACAAATTTGCATCATGACAGAGGGACTCATGCAAAGAATAGGCATGCACATCCATGAGACACCTTAAATCAAAGTCAAGATGGCAAACAATAGCAAGGCTAGGTGTGTAGACATTTGTAAAAATGTCTTTGTAGAGGCCTTTGGCATTAAGAAAGCGGTGGATTTTTATGTTATGTCGACCAAGGGAAGTGGTTATCCATTTATCCTAGGAAGACCATGGCTAATGAAAATGCGAGCTTTGCAGGATTGGGAGAGTGGAAAATTAATTTGCAGGAATGACAATCATAAGAAGGTTGTCTTTGACATGAAGGAGCAACGCCAAGAGGAGCTCCATGAAGAATCATCTCAAAGTGAGACGGAAGAAGGTTGGACCGATAGCACTTCAGAAGAAGAAAGCAGCGGCAGCATTACTGAAGAGGAGTCTTCCATCGAAGTCATGGGGGTAAGGTTTAAGCCAAGCAACCAAGAGACCTCTTTTCAAGGCTTGGAGGAGGTAGGTCCTCAAGAGAACGAAGGTGTTCAAGATGAAGGGATGGTGGAAGGTATGCTATCAACAACACTTACAAAGGATGAAAGAGAGGAGTTCAAATGTGTGCTAAAGAAGTTTCCTAGGCTTTTTGCTAAAGACTACACCGATGTGCGTGGAGTAGATGCTGTTCAACACAAAATTGAGTTGAAGTCAGAGGCCATACCTAAGTCTCAGAAGCTACGAAGGCTAGGAGTCATCAAGGAGCAGGCTTTACTCAAGGAGGTAAGAAAGCTTCTAGCAGCAGGTTTCATTTATCCAGTGGAGAATTCAGAGTGGGTCTCTCCCGTTGTTGTCACTCCTAAGAAAAACGGAAAGTGGAGGGTGTGTGTGGATTATCGTCCACTTAATGAGGCAACAAAAAGAGATCACTTTCCCCTCCCATTTCAGGATGAGATACTAAATGAGGTAGCTGGTCATGAGAAGTACACTGTGTGTGATGGCTACTCAGGCTACTTTCAAATAGGTATCGCATTGGAAGATCAATTGAAAACAACCTTTATCACTCCTTGGGGTTGTTATGCTTTTAGAGTCATGCCATTTGGCCTGACAAATGCTCCTGCAACTTTCCAACACTTCATGAACATGGTGTTTCAAGCATTCTTTGGAAAGTCCATTAGGGTTTTTATTGATGATTTTTGCATTTATAGCTCAAAATCATTGCATCTACAAAGGGTAGAAGAAGGTTTAAAGAAGCTCTACGACATGGGAGGTCAACTCAACCCCGAAAAGTGCCACATAGGTGAGGATGAAGTGATCTTGCTCGGTCACAAGGTTTCCTATAAAGGCATTGAGGTGGATCCTTCAAAGGCAAAGGCTCTTATTGAGCTCCCATCACCGAAGAGTCTTAAGGAGGTCATCTCTTTCATTCAAAAGGTGAAGTATATGTCACGCTTCATTCACTTAGCCTCGGAGTTGCTTCATCCTTTGCAAAAGTTGACACAACAAGTAGAATTTGCATGGTCTGATGAGCTTGAAGAGTATTTTTGTAACATTAAAGTCATTTTGTCAGAGCTACCAACACTCATGCCTCCTTGTTGGGAGTACACATTCTTTGTTAGCTCTAGTGTTGGAAGGGAAAAAATTGGTGTTGTGTTGCTACAACAAGATCCCCACAGTACAAGGATGCGACCCATCTACTTTGCTAGTAGGGTCATGAATGCTTTGGAGAGAGACTACACAGAAGCAAAACTCATGATGCTTTCTCTCATGTTTGCGGTGAGAAAGTTTAGATCCTACCTGCTACCAAAACCTTTTGTAATTCTCACTGCAGAAAATTTGTTCCCTTGGGTGTCATCTCAAATGAATCTTAGTACTAGGATCTCAAAGTGGATTATGGAGTTGCAAGAGTTTCAATACTCTTTCAAGGTAGAAGATAGTGTGCGTGCACAATTGGCAGGGATTCTCACTTATAGGGTGCATGAAAAGGAGATTAAGGTGCCTGAAGTAAAGACCCTACCATTGCCACCACCAAAACGTATTCCTAATGCTTTTACCTTATTCTTTGATGGAGCTTTTCGACGAGCCACAGGGAAAGCAGGGGGAGGGCTAGTGTTGCTCAACCCAAGTGGAGAGGTGGTCATGAAAGAGAAGTTCAATCTACCAGGTTCAACTAGCAACAATAAAGCAGAATACGACACACTACTTCATGGTTTGAAGATGTGCATTGGCCAAGGAATAAAACGTCTCATGGTAAAGGGAGATGCACTTCTCATTGTTAAACAGATTTTAGGCATTTGGGCATGCAAGAATGAAAGCTTAAGGACAAAAGTTCATGCCATTCGTAAGATGTTTAATCAGATTGAAGAAGTGCAACTATATCATATTCCGAGGAAACAAAATGAAGATGCCGATTTACTTGCACAACAAGCAGTTACATGTGTTGAGAGAGAAGTGCAGGTCATCATGGTGGCAGCAGGTGTCAAGCAACCGAGATACCAGGGATTGGAGTCATTGGCTCCCATTATCGGCTACATTTTGGAGGGTGAGTTTCCACAAGACTTCACGAAGGCTCAGAAGAGGAGACTCATGAAGAAGGCAAGTTTCTATCTCTTCCTAGAAGGCTCCCTCTATCAAAGAGGGAGGGATCAAGTATGCAGAAGAGTACCAACTATTGAGGAAATTCCAGCCATTCTAAAAGGTTTGCATGAAGAAGCATGTGGTGGTCATTTTGCCCAAGAATTAACTGTGAAGAAGATTTTGCTTGCGGGGTATGTTTGGCCAAGTCTGCATGTGGATGTCCAACATTGGTGTAAAAGTTGTCACAATTGTCAGGTAAATGGGAATAGAAGATTGGTTTATGGTCCGAGGCAAATAGTGCTTGCAAATGGACCCTTTGAAAAGTGGGGCATTGATGCTATGGGTCCTCTGCCTAGGACAAAAAATGGTAAACTCTACATTCTAGTGGCTGTAGACTATATGACTAGGTGGGTGGAAGCACAGAGTGTGGCAAAGGTAAATGAGAAGACAGTGAGCAAATTCGTCTACACTCACATTTGTTGTAGATTTGGCACACCTTTGGAGATTGTTTCTGATAATGGTCCAGGGTTTAGAAAGGGATTGCTCACAGAAGTCTGTGAAGAACTTCACATTCTACATCGTCACAGTACACCCTACTATCCCCAATCAAATGGTTTGGTAGAAAAAGCTAATGGTGTCATTGCAGGCATCATTAGAAAGATGGTGAAAAACAAGACAAAGTTGTGGGATGACTTCTTGGATGGTGCCTTGTGGGCGTATCGAACCACATATAGGTAAGCCACGGAGTTCACACCATTTCACTTGGTCTATGGTCAAGAGGCTTTACAGCCAATTGAGCTAAACATTCCAACAATGCGACTTCATGGCAAATCAGCACAAGATGATCAAGAAGCATGGATGGATCAACTTCTTACCTTAGCTGAGCTTGAGTGGAAAAGAGAAGCAGCATACGAGTGCTATAAGAGGAAAGCCACACAGACAAAGGAGAAGCTTGACAAGAAACTGAAGGACAAAGGCATCAATGAAGGAGATCTTGTGCTAAGGTATGACCATTGACTCGATAATCGTTTTGATGCCAAATTTGAAACAAGATGGCAAGGGCCATACATAGTCAAGAAGGCTTTCAATTCAAGTTACTATCAGCTTATGGACTTGAATGGTAAAGAGCACTCCAGGAAAGTAAACGGGTATCGCTTGAAGCCCTATTTGAGTCGCCTTCTACCAAAGGATCTACCAAAGATCTGTCAAAATGCCACTGTCTCATGTAAGTATTGTTACATGAAGCATGAGTGTAACTCTAGCCAAAATTCTGAGGGACCAAACAAGAAAGATCTCGTCAAGGACTCTGAAGCACTCTCTTTGGAAAAGATGCTCTATGATGGTACATGAATATACCATCATCCAGGGGGAGGGCTAATGATAGCCGTTTTTCGGCTCTTTGTAATTTCCACAATGAGTTACCTCACCCTATCAAATCACTCAAACACTGTGGTTACCCTCACCCTTTCACTGTATATAGGTGCGTGTGAGTTAGGGGACTTTTCCCATATCTCCTTACTGAAATAAAAAACCCTCAATTAGCTAGTCATTGGGCTAGTTGAGCCAAAAAAAATAATAAAAATAAAAAATATAAGTATATTATGGCCCATGCGTATGTAAATATTTTTTTGTATATAGGGCCTAAATAAAAGATTTTTTCATAATTATTTTGGTATTTATTTAAATATTTCTACCTAGGTGTGTGTTATTTATGCTCTGTACATTGCCTCACCATTACCACAATTTTTCTTACCATACTCTTTATTCCATATAAAATAATCTCATGCAAGCTTCTCTTATTTTTGGTGTAACTCCACCCCAACAAAAATCCAAAAAAACTAGTTTCATCTATGTGTATATTTTTTCACTATTGTGATTTTTCCCTTCCTACATCTACTTTGTTTTTTTTCTAAAAAATTAGAACACCAATAATATTTATCTTTTTATGGTAGCCTCATAATGAGAGAGATTTCTTTTGACCCCTTTATATTTTTTCCACTTATATTATTTATATTTGACATGTACATATTTTTTAGACCCCTCAATATTTGATTTTCTTAGTTGTACTATTGACTTATATCATGATCTCAACAATATCTTCAATTATAGACCTACCAAATAAGGTCAAGGGTAGGTGGCATGCATACATGCACTATGGAGGGCTCACTCTTGGAGGTATTCAAAAGAATCATCCAAAGAAGGACCCCACAAGGACCTTGTGCAGTGGAAAAAAATGGTTGGTTTTGCTGAATTTTTAAAATTCACTTGCTCTCCGAATTTGAAAAGGTGATACAAACAAAAAATGTAGCTCGTGAGCTGAACTTTTGCCTCAAATTTTTTCATATTTTTTTGAGCTACGAGCTGTGAGCTATGATTTTATTAGTGGACCCCAATTTTCCCATGCTATGCAGCCACACTCTCTCTTCCACTTTATCATTTTCCTCTTTCACACACACTTCTCCACTCATCATCCCCACCTCTCTCACCACTCCTCTTTGCACCCTACTCACCTTCTCCTCAACCTTGAAGAATAAGAGAAACCATGGTGAACTCATACCTCCCACACACAATTTCATTCCAAAATTGACCACCTAGTCTCATTTTTCCTCCTCCAAATTACCCATATCTATAAAAAAAAAACCACAAAATTCAGCCTCTTCTCTTAAAAGACAGCATCATGGTGGTTGATTACTCAGCTTCAATTACCTTGTCTCTCAAGGAAGGTCAAGAGTGGAGAAAAAATGTACCGTCAAAGCTAGTGGACCGTCAACAATCCTCAAAATTGGCCCTACTCAAGACACTTGGAGCATCAACCTTGTAAGAAATCCACCTTTTCTTACCTCTTAAGAGTTTTTCTTCCTTATTTGTATCCTACATGGATACTCCCATTGTAAATATTTAATTCCATTTGTAAATTAATACTAACTATACTAACACTAACCCACCATGAAAAGTCCTATCACCTCCATTTCTCTCCTCTCTCTTTTCCCACCAACTTCTTGATAATTCCAAGCAAAAGAAATTAGATAAATTGCTGAAAATCTAACCCAACCATGGTTAGAGGAGTAACCCTAGCCTTCAAAATTGCTATAAAAGGAGGGTGTAGCTAGCACAAAAGGGGGGAGCCATAAGCAAGAGCACTATGATATAGCTTGAGAAGCCAAGCTCAACCTCTCTAGAAGGAGCTCTTGAGTGGAAGCTCATTGTCTTATGCATGTGCATGTGTTGTAATAGGGGATTAGCAAGGGAACTCTATGCCATTGTAAGAGAGAGAGTGATAATTCAATTGAGAGTAGGAAATCTATCGTTTCTCCTACTAGTGTAAGCCCAACATTTGCTGAATCAAGGAGGGTGGATTTGGACTAAGCTTGGGTACTTTGTCTCCCTTCCAACGTGAAGTAATGGACAACAATGATGCGTAAGTGTCTTGGTGTTTTTTGTTAAGTTCTTGATAGCTTGTCTCTGGTGTTGTCATCAATCTAGCCATAAATCCCACATACTGTAAGAGGGCGACAGGGTGGAGAGGACTCCCCTGGCCTTAAGACAGTGATTGGGGTGGCTTTTCTTGTGATGTGTTGTGGTGAAATTTATGCAAGCTATGTTGAACAAATACTAATCTCACTTTGATTTGTCATGACAGATTTGTAAGAAGGTATTAATGCAACAAGCACCCCCTCCCCCTTTCTCTCTCTTTCTTAAATATATAGTTGTGTTTGCTTGATCATTGCCGATACGTTTCAAAGCAGCCCGAGCACTATCTCTCTCTCTCTCTCTCTCTCTCTCTCTCTCTCTCTCTCTCTCTCTCTCTCTCTCTCTCTCTCTCTCTCTCTTGTTTTAGTGTGTGAGAGCGTTCCATTGGTGTTAGGGTTAGTGTAAATTCCTTGCTTGTTTGTGGGTTGCTCTAACGATTCTCCTCTTTTGCGTCCTAGTTCGCTCTTAAACTAGGTGGTGCCCCTTGTGTAGTTGGGATTTGGCTGTGGGTTTGTTGTTTTGGTTTGTGTTGTGTTGTGCCCCAGCCCCATTGAGCAGCACGGGAGCCTTGAAGGGTGTCTAGAGGTTGCTCTTCTTGTTGCCCGCCCTGGACCACCTCAGCGTGTGCTGGAGCAGCTGGCGACTAAGCCAAAGAGGATGCAACCTGCTTTGATACCAATTGTTGGAATTAGGGTTGCAGAGAAATGCACACAGCTTGGAGAAGTTGAAGGAAGCTTAACGCACACAACTGAGAGTATATTACTTAGTGTGCAATGGAGAGATAGATAGCCCTAGAGTGATTGGCGTATATACAATGCACGGGGGAAAAAACCTCCTAAAGAGAGAAAAAATGCCTCGGTCGTCCTAGTGTGTTCACACACATCACTACCACATGTATATGGTAAATTGAGCTCCTCAGATCTTCATGCATTTTTGTCTCAATTCCAATTGGCTTGTGGTTGACTAGTAGCCAAATCTTTGTATAACCTGTGTAGAATCCTTGTCCAACAGGAAGATTCTTTGAGATCTATCTCTGTTCAATATCCTCTTCAGAGTTGTGGTTGATTGTAGCAGTATTCAATATTGTCCATTTGTAAATTTTCTTCTTAGGTATCTTGAGGTTGATACCTAGTGGGCCTTCTTTCTTGCGAGGGTCCATTCACCTTGTAGGATGGTTATCTTCTTCACGGAAATAGTCTATGTGCTAAGTATAGAGCCTGATTTACTTGCAGTTTTGATACCCCATATATGTCTGCTACCTCTATAGTACTCATATTCTTTTAAGCTCCATTGTGATGCTATCCATCCCACGTGTTTGTAATTCTTTGTTGATCTTTCATCGTCAATCCACACTAGATCATTGACTTTTACTAAACTGCTCAAAACAAACATTTGAATTTATTTTGCTTTCTTGAGTACTTGGGCCGAAATATCTTTTCTTTTCTGGGTGATTCCCTAGAGGTTGTGTTTTGGTCAGCAACTGACTTGTTGTTTTGAGAGCCTAACTTGCTTGAAGAAGCTAATCCATGAGGGTCCTTTGATGTAGAGGCATATGCTGTCACACCTTTTGCGCTAGTTGGTGGAAGGTCCACTTTAGCCTTACCTTTGTTTGCAAGATTTGTCAATGATTCATTTGACTTTTTCAGCTCTAAATCTAGTTACCTATAACTATTGCTTGCTACCATTTGGACTTGTGGGGTGCACTATGTAATGATGTTAATGTATAACGTGAGTTCAAAAGGAGGGGTTTTGAAATGCAAAATTTTTTAGGCAGTTTAACAGAGATACTATAAAAATAAGGGGGTTTTATATTCAATTTTGGAAAAATTCCCTAAAATAAGGGGTCATTTTGTTCATTGAGACATGTTAAAAGAAGGTTTTTTTTTAATACCCTGCAAATGCACGTTATATAGGGGGTACTGAATGTTGAACCCCCGAGCATTTGGAAAGTAGAGCAATAGCACTATATCTTCTCTATGGGCCTTGTGTTGGTCTAACCATTGATGTCCAAGGATGACATTTTCAAGCATGTCCTTTGAATGATTTACTTGAAATTTTACCTGCTCTTCATTCTTTTGGATGCTAAGAGTAGAAACCAATTCTTCTTGACTCGCATCCATACCTAGCATTGCGTTTATTTTTTTGTACGGAGTAATCTCTAGAATGCTTTGGATGTTGTCTGCAACCATATTTCACTTTGCTTCTTTATCCAATAGAGCATTTCATATGGCACTTGCTCCATTTGCAATACTAAGGACTATAGCTATTCTCATTGGAGGTTCTATCAAGATTTCACAGTGAAGATGCTACGACGGAATGAAACTCACCAAAAAATTCAACCACAAATGAAGACAATCAGCCCATTAACAACCAATCAAAAACCTTCCATCGCATCCACGGATACTTCTCAACAGTGCCCCAGGATGGGTACTAAAATTCTTGGTTTATTTAGCCATTGTGATAATTGTAACGTGTTATAGACTCAGTGAGAGTCCAAGATGTAAAGAATATGTTAGTTAGTGTGAATAGGTTGCAGATACAGTAAGTTGTCGAGCCTCAAAGGTCTTGGGCAAGCATACATTTCACATTTTAAACCTTATGGCTAAGGTATAAAAGCCAACTTTTGTAAGGGTTTTATGAGTTTTGGATAATGAAAGTGAGTGTACGCTACATTACATTCCTGTGAGCTCTCTGCTATTTCAATGTTTTGTGTCTCCCTTGTGTGGTGTTGCATTACAAATCTGAGCATACCAACGCGCTCACAGGTGAAAGCTCTCTCTTTCTACATAAATTTCTCGTGAGTGTTTTAAGGCGTGCCCATCTACGAGCTATTTTCATTCCCTACGCACAATACACGCATCTAAACTGGTTTTCAACCATAGGAATAGATAGAGCACGTCCTAAGGAAGCTATAGAGTGCTTTAGAGTCCGAAAATAACTGACCTAAAATAGGTTGTTCATCTTATACATGATTTTTTCCGAGTGTCAAAAATGACATTTGAGCACATGAGAGTGTTCAGATTACTTTGCACGTTCTAGGTAGGAAGTTTTGTTGCATTTGGAGCATTGTAACTACATGAAATCAACATATTACACTTCGATAAACATGTTTATCTTAGGTGCCATTTTGCTAGAGTGTCAGAAATGACTTTTGAGCACATAGGAATGTTGAGGATACTCTGCACATGCTAGGCATTGAGTTTTTTTGCAATTGGAGACCGTAGCTATACAAATTCATCGGATCAAGATTGCAATAAGGAAAGTGGCTTTTGGTGTCTAACACGCACCTGAGACCGATCTGATGGGAAGAGCTATGGTGGGTGGTAGCGGTGGGCAGCCATGGCTTTGGAGATGGAGAGCAACATGAAGAGTTGAGAGAGAGAGAGAGAGAGAGAGAGAGAGAGAGAGAGAGAGAGAATTCGAGATACACAGTAAAACTAACACTCTATTAATATCTTTGTAAACCTCACAACATATATAAAGAAAAATTTGCCATGCACAACTCATCCTTAACTGAATCTTATATGCATGCCTTATGAGGATTGTTCCCACGGACTTGGAAACCTAACTGAAACCTAACAATCCCCCCCTCAAGCCCAAACTAGACAGGCAACTCATGAGACCTCAAGTTTTTGGTGTACTTGCCAACCATGAGTTTTCGGTTCTCTCACAACCAAGGATTTCTGGCGTATCCATAACCTGGTGCTATGATAGTAGAACCCCCCTTGAACAGATAGTGTGTAGGTCAAAAAATTAGCCACCAATAGATTGAGTTTTTGGTTCACTGCCAAACCTTGGGTTTCACGTGTACCGAGTAACCTCATAGGAAGCGGGACAAAAAAGGGCTGAGAACACATAGTTTTGGGAGATCTTACCATTTATGTGTGGCAGTATCTATAACCCATACAATTTTGACATGATGACAACTGACAAAAATAATATATCAATGATATGTCGAATTCTCTCTCTCTCCATCTCGTTCTGCACTTTCTCTCGCTGCTACACCTGCTCCTAGCCATGGCACCCACAGGCTTCACCCCCCATAGCCCATCTCCTATCATCTGGACAAGATTCAAATGCATGCACAACTTAGCCTTAACTGAATCTTATCTGCATGCCTTATGAGGCTTGTTCCCACGGGCTTGGAAACCTAAATGAAACCTAACACGATCCACTAGAAAATGTATTTTCAAGTCCAATGATGGTCATCAGTAGCAACGGAGCAGCAGTGCTTGTCTGATATACATGCTACATGAGATGCTTGTCCGATATGCATGCCAAATGTGGTGCCCTTCTGAATCAAAAGCCTTTATATGTCCACCCACCAAGGCACCCTAAAGCCTCCCAAGGGATGGCACCCAATTAATTAAGGGTTTGGGGTGTGTGTGAAAACAAAAGGAGAAAACAAGCATGGAGAGCAGGCAGATGATGGGCGGCAGCGCATGAGGGAGGAAACCGCTCGCAGCAGTGAGATTCACGCTACTGGGATGGCAACAACCATGAAGCGTATTTTGCAGAGCAAGCCATGATGCTCCCATTGGAGATTCAACAAAAAAAAAGAAGAAGGTCCTACTCCTAAGCCCACTCTTGAAGTGGTTATGGAGGAGGCGCCCAAGGACAAAAGGCAAGGTAAGCCCAGGGGACCCTCGTATAAGCTTAAATCTGACATTGAATTAGTTACAGAGCTAAAGAAAGTTTTTGAAGAGCGCATTCTAAATAGCAAAGTGGAGCTCACATTGGGTGATATTCTGGAAATTGCCAAACGTGATTTTCATGAGGAGATTATTGATATTATCAAGAGGAAGCGGTAGATACCAAGTGAGCAGGAGCCAGAATTAGTTAAGACCCAGATGGTTCGGCACATTGAAGCAATTTTGGATGATTATGAAGAATATTTGGCAGATCTTGAAGAAGAAGAGTCGAGGTCTATGGTGGTGTCAAACCCAATTGTACCTGAGGTAAGACATGTTCATTTTAATGATGATGAAGACAATGAAAGTATACCTACGAGTCACTTTTCAAGGACTCATTGGGAAAGGGCAACAACCGAAACTATTGTGAATCTTGGCGACATTGAAGAACCGGTCTTAGCACTAATAGATCATGGATCAGAGATAAATTTGATGGTAAAAAGCTTACACAAAAAGGGTAAATGGCCTATTGATGTAGACCACAATTGGCGGATTTGAGCTACCAACATGCTTCCAGGTGACCTCTATGGTGCATGAGCAAATGTTAAGGTAACTGTAGGGGATGTGTGTGATGAGCAAAATTTCTTTATACAAGAGCATTCCTCTTATCCATAGATTTTGGGGCAACCCTACATTATGGCTGTGTGGATGGAAACCAAGGTTCTCGATGATGGCTCAGCCTATGCCAAGGTTCGGAGCTGAGATGGTAAGAAAGCAGTTCAATTCTTGACTATATCTATTGACCATGCCACGAACAAGGATAGTTTACGTGATCATCCAGTGCCAAAGATACGCAAGAAGTTTAAAGAACACAGGTTTGCACAGGATTTTCTCAGAGTGCCACTATAAAGCGGGACTATGGTGGTACAAGTGAGGAGAAGTTCTCACAAAGAGAAGCTTTCTCTTCAGGGTTTTTGGGGTTAACATCTAAAGGAACAATATCTTACAGAATTTAATGATTTGCCAAAGTGGGAAAATAATATGTTTTAGGTATCCAAAGTGAATTGCAGGGATGTAATGTGCTTGAATCAGATGATGTGAGTTCAACGATCTTTGAAGAGGTATCTTATGTAGATACTATGTTATAGCTTGAGGAGATCAGGCAACACAGGTTACAAAGCAGAACTGAAGTGGTTAAGGTCCATTCAATGGACATGTATGAAGAATTGGGTATATATGAAGCACTTATGCATATTGAGAATGATTCAGGTAAAGTAGTTGAAGCACAGGTAGAGACAAAGTACAAGACTGTTGCAAAGAAAGTGAGACCAGTGGCTACACCTCTCCTAGAAGGAAGCAATGGGATGATCAAAGAAGCTTCTTGAAAGCCTATACTCAGGAATCCAAAGAACATTGGGTATAAATTTATTAAGGAGACATTGCAGCAGCTGAAGCTTGGAGAAGATGGTTTTCTCAACGAAGAGGAAATCAAGTGTTTTCAAGGTATGCTCAAAAAACATGGTAAAGCTTTTGCTTTTGAGCCGAGTGAGATTGGGTGTGTGGATCCAAGTGTTGTTTCACCTATGGTTATATTCACTGTTCCTCATATGCCATGGAGCTTACGTCCTATTCCAGTTCCTAAAGCTCACTTTCCAAAGCTTATCAATTTGCTTAACAAAAAGATACAAATGGGAATTTTGGAGCCATCGTGTGCACCATATTCTATCGATGGTTTAATGTTCCGAAGAAAAACGGTACGTTAAGTTTCATTCAAGATATACAGTCGGTTAATAAGGTAACAATCCGCAATGTGGGTACTAGCCCAATTGTGGATGAATTTGCTGAGGCCTTTGCAGGTAGATCTATTTACTCCATGGGTGATCTTTATTTTGGATATGATCAATTCTAGTTATCTTTGGAGAGCAAGGATCTTACTACAATGCATACTCCTCTTGGTTTGGTAAGGATGTGCACTCTGCCACAGGGTGCTACTAGTTTTGTAGCTCATATGATGAACGGCATGAATTAAGTATTAAGAGACTTTATCCCACATGTTACTATGCCTTTCATTGTTGATGATCTACCAATTAAAGGATTTGAAGAAGGTTCCAAAGACAAGGTAAAAGATCAAAGGGGGTGTCGGTGATATGTTGTTCAACGTATTGCTGACTATGATGCTATTTTATCGAGGCTTGAAGAAGTTAACACTTTCAGGTCAAAAATCAACTTTTGGTGCTAAGGAGGTCTTAATTGTGGGGCACATGTGCAATTCTAAGGGTATAAGGCCGAGTCCAACAAAAGTTGAAGCTATCCAAAAATGAAGGAAACATACTCTTCGATTATTGAAGTTCGCAGATTCTAGGTGCATCTGTGTTCTATCTTATATGGTTGCCACACTTTTCTCATGTTGCAGAGGTGCTATATCAATTGCTAAGGAAAGGTAAAAGGTTTGTTTGGGAAGAAGTTCACACACAGGCTATCAGGAAATTAAAGAAGATGCTTCTTGAGGTTTCGACCTTGAGGAAAGTGGATTACAAACGCGGAAGGCCAGTTATTTTAACAGTTTTGACACTAGCCCGACAGGTATTGGATGGGCTATAGGTCAAGATGATGCAGAAGGACACATGTATGCAGTTAGATTTGGAGCCAAGGTTCTCAATGCTCGTCAACAAAGTTATCCACAGGTTAAGAGAGAACTTTGGGGTGTTGTTAATGCTCTATGGTCAGATAAAGAATATTTTATTGGAGCTTCAATCGTGGTAGAGACAGATTGCTTGCCACTGATAGGGATGATTGCAAATTGTTCTACTATGGACATTGCCATGCTACGATGGATAGCCTATATTAAGTCTCTTAACCCTGAATTTTATCATACTGTAGGTAGAGATAATCCTGTTGCAGATATGTTATCAAGAGCTGGGTTTGAAGATGAAGAAGAGATGCTGACCACAAGTGATGATGTTGGCTTGAAGTTCTACACGTCTTCTTATCTACATGCCAATTGTGCTAATATTGCTCATGTTTTTGGAGTATTTTCTGAGGAGTTCTATGACAGAGAGTGGCTTATGATTCGCCGCTACCTTAGCACTCTCACTAGACAAGAAGGATGGAATGACCGAGATTACAAGAGGATCAGGAAAAAGGCCTACGCCTATTTTATGAAAGATGGACATTTATGGAAGCAACCAAAGCACCCAGGAGGGGTGCCGCAGTGGGTTGTTTGTGATAAAGAAACTCAACATCAGGTTATCAAAGAATTTCATGAAAGTTTATGGGCTGGACACAGAGGAGTCTGGGCAGCTTTTGTCAAGATTAAAGACCGGTATTGGTGGAAAGGTATGCATAAAGATGTGGTTCAATTTATGGAAACATGCTTAACATACCAACAATATCCTAATGTGCGACATAGAGATGGATTGCATCCCACCTATCCACTGGCTATGCACTACAAGTGGGTGGTGGACCTTATTATAATGCCAGTGGGAGTGTGGTAGATGAGGTATATTGTTCTTGCCAGAGAAGATCTTACTAACCAGGTTGAAGGCAGAGCTTTGAGTACCAAAGCTACCAGACCAATATGCAAGTGCTTGCTTGAAGATGTTATTTCCAGGTATGGATGTGTTGGCAAGATTACTGCTGATAGAGGAGAGCTGGATGTAGATGAAGCTCGAGAGTCTTTTACTCGTATGGACATTAAACTCGCTCTCACTACAACATACAATTGAAAAGGTAAGGGGAAAAGTGAAAGAGGACATCCGCCTATTGTTAAAGCTTTAGCAAAGGCGTGTCAAGGGCATATTGGTGATTGGCCTAAACCCTTGCCGTTTGCTTTATGGTTTGATCGCACTACACACAGTTCTGTTACTGGTTTTTCTCCGTTTGAGTTGATGTATGGGAAAAAACCAATTATGCCTACAGAGAAAGCAGTTATGACTTGGCATAATGCCATGGGAAGAAGTATGTCTACAGAAGATTTGCTTGGTCTATGTATTTTCCAGCTTGAGAGGCATCAAGAAGACATTGAATAGGCTAAAGAGAAGCTTAAGGAGGCAAGGTTAAAAAATAAAGCAGCATTTGATGGAAAGCACAGACTACAACCTCATGCTATCGAAGATGGTGACTGGGTACTTGTTTATGACAGTAGCTTGGAGAATCAATATACTGCTATGCGGAAAATGGTTAAACGGTGGTTTGGACCATATATGGTGCTTCATGTTTTTGATAATGCAACATATCAACTACATGAACTTGATGGCACTGTACTCAAGGTGCCTATTGCAAGAAAACGGATCAAGCTATTCAAGAAGCGAGAAGGCGAGATTGTTCTTGAAGATTTCAAATGAGATCAACCTCTAGAAGATAATGTTATGTATGCATCAGATGATGTGTCTGATGTGATTTTGATGAAACTGATTAAGTGCAATTGGCACAGTCCAGAGGCTGTGCAGGTTCAGAGAGGGTGGATGTCATGCAGCTTCACTTCCATGACAAGAAAATGAGCAAAGGGATTCCAATCAGGTTTATTTGAATCCTATGTGATTATTCCACAGTAATAAGGGCTTGAATTTTAAGCTAAAAGTATTCTAGATGCGGCTCTAAAGGGCCAAAATATGTCTTGTTAATGCTAACAGTGAGTATGCTTGAAGTGGTCATAGCTGGGATTTTATTGATCAAAATTGTAGTACTTGAAGTGCTCTACATGCCTGTCTTTACGGCTCGTCAATTTGGAGCTACAGATAGGAAGTTATGTCAGTTTGAAGATTGAGCAGTAGCAGATACGTACTGGAGTGGGCAGCTGTTGATGAAGGTTCAAAGTTGATATAAGTGCATGGGACTGAAGTGCTCACTTTGAAGAGTGTGGCGGTCTTTTCAATTTTTCAATCGAAGTTTCGATTGTCAAGATATGGCCAGTTTAAGTTTCAACGAGGGCCAGTTCCGTACCACTCTGGTCTCCCGGGCAGTTGTTCATCTGGTAATTTTTGAGTATCAGCCAGGCTCTAGAAATTTTCAAAATATCATCTCTTATAGTGCATTCATAGCGTTAGTAATTCAGTTGAATTATATACCATGGCCGGTTAATGGCAGTTCAAATTGATTTATACTAACCATAGTAGCCATCAACTGAATCCTATGCCTTGGATGATGTAATCACCAAATGTGATGCCTTCATAAAACTACATTAACATCTTGATGAGCTTATCACGACAATGCCTTGGTCGATATATATGCCAGGTATGGTGGCAACCAAAGGCCGTCTCCACTAGCAAATGTATTTTCAAGTCGAATGATGGTCATCAGCAGCAAAAATGGAGCAGCAATGCAATGCTTGAGATGCTTTTCCGATATGCATGCCAAATGTGGTGCCCTTTTGAATCAAAAGGCATTATATGGCCCCCCACCAAGGCACCCTAAAGCCACCCAAGGGATGAAACCCAATTAATTAAGGGTTTGGAGTGTGTGTGAAAACAAAAGGAGAAAACAACCATGGCGAGCAGGTAGATGACGGGTGGCAGTGCATGAGGGAGGAAACCGCTCGCAGTGAGCTTCACGCTACTTGGATGGCAACTCTCTTCCGCACACCTCTCACAGCCAGAGGCCCCATGCCTTCTCGTCTCACCTTTTAAACACAAATCCCTCGACACTAGTAATGTTGCACTTGATCTTCTCAAGGTTTCTTTCTGAATTGACTAGTCTTGCTATGGTGGTGTCCTTGAGTCAAATTTTTTTTGCATATCCTTTGCTTTGACTACCTACTTCAATCAATGTTGACTCGGTTGTCTGCAATGTTTCACCTTTTTCCTGCAATTGTTGAGCATTATCTTCCTGCATATGAGTAGCCTTTGATCTTAAACGATCTAATGTACTTTCTGGAAAAAATTGTCTCTTCGAAGGAGATTTTGATGGTGACCTTTGTGTAGCTTTTTTATCTTTAGCTTTTGTTGAATCTAAACTCTTGCAAGGGAGACATTGCTGTCTGTGTCTTTCTTATGAATTTTTTATTTTGATACTTGATAATTTTGACACATAATTTTAACCATTATTTTTTACAAGTATGGTTTACATATTCTTAACCTAGCAACTAAGGGCATTGCTTTTATAGCGGTATTTGTTCATTGCAATTGAGCGGTGGAAAAATCATAAGTGAGGTGGCGAAAGGATACCATGGTTATAAATATTTTGTAATGAATATTTCATAATGAATATTTCTTTATTAAAGTGCTCTTTATGATCTATGATCCCTTTATGTCTAGGCGGAAAATCTATAATCAATTTGAGTATTCAAGAAATCTATAAATAAATACATGGTGCAACAGAAAAATGCTCACTCTTGTAAGGGGGAGATTGCACATAGTGTTTGTTTCTTTCTTCTCCTGTCTCACCTCTCCTCTCTTACCATGCCTGTGTAGCACTCCACTTTAGGAGGTGCACTTGCACGTTCTCTTCCCCTCTTTCTCTCGCTCTCTATCTTTCTGGTATCCATCTTGTTGTGGATTTTGTGTGTGCATGATCATTCAGGTATGTGGATCTGTTGATTTTATCGTTAGTCACATGCTATTTTTTGTATGTTGCAGGACCTATGCACTTCCGACTATTACATTACTAATGCAAATATACATGATGTACTTGATGTGGAAAGGGCTGAAAATGAGCTTTTGTTTTATGCTTGACAGTTCATGCAAATAATGGTTGAGCAACAAGCAACCTATGATGGCCACTTCCAGTTGTGAATCTGAGTATAAGACAGTCTTCACATATACATTTGTGCGTGTATGGCTCAGACGCCTTATGGATGATTTGGGACCGGCAACCCCACTAGTGCTTGGAGGCACATGCGTCATATGACACATTAAAATAGAGGATACAAGGGATCCTTCTACCCATCATAGAGGGAAGCCATGGAAGGGGCTTTCTCTAACCAACCACACAATCCTACTTACTCATCACTTTGCACACAATCATGTGATTGAAATTAACCTCTCACGTCAATCACCTTAATGACAACTCCTAATCACACAACTACACAAGCATGCAATCAATATACCTACTTCGCATTAGTGTGGCCATTCTGGTACATCCCCTTAATGCTACTATGTATGCATATACACAACTCACACACCTTGTAGAGAGAGAGAAAGAGAAGGAAGGAATAGCCTTCACACACCCTGGCGAATGGTGTGGATATAAGAGATTAACTTAAAAAGGGATTATAGATCTAGCATCACACTAATACAATCTCACTTCACAGAATCAAAACGAAGAAGACTAATAAGAAAGAAAGTTCAATTGATTATAGAAATTAAGAGCAACATGGGCATGCAAAGCCCATGAGCCTCATGACCATCCACTCTACAAAGAAGAGAGCTCACCCAAGAATGACTTCTCATTTAGCATAGGGCTCTTTTATAGTTTTGGGCTTCAAGCCCTTCATCTATGGGATAAAGTTGAGCCTTTAGCCTATGCTTATACAATTGGTGTATAATTGGTGTAGTGCATGTGTTAGTCACTGTAACATACCCCCCCCCCCCCCCCCCCTAATTTGGTGCACATTCTCATGTGTTGCTGATGCAGAAAGCACGTCCATGGAGGAATGTTGAGCTGCAAAACATAAGACAACTCATGAGTATCTAAGGCCAACAAAATAAGACATGAAGTGCAATGAAGATTATGCAAATTAAATTTTTGCCTCTAAGAGATGGATCAATCATATCCAAAAACTAAACAACATAAAGCAAAAAAACACATAAAATATCATGAAGATTAAACCATTGAAAATTTCAAATTTATGTATGTAACACAAGCAATCAATTATGACCCTAGGCTAATGCAAGTTCATAAACCTACTAGCCTAAAAACTATATGATCAATCTAAATAAAGCATCCAAGTCTATCATGTCTATGGACACAAAAAGCTCCTAATCTATTAGTACAATGTCACACTTAGCTTTTTGAAGCTTATGGAAGATTTGTTTTTAAAATTTTGATAGGAAAAAAATAAAGCAAATCACAAGGCTACCACCCCAAGGAAAGTCTAGCTACAACTCTCGGCTCCTTAGACCCTCAAGGAGGTGTTCCAAGAATCTACTAGCTTACCAAGACGACGGCTAACCTCTATCAACCCAGGGCATCGGTTTAGGGCCCTGACCAAGCAATCCAAGGTGGTTCCCCTCGCTTGCCAAGTGCCAATAAGGCACTAGGCGTCACATAGACACAACATAATGTAGAAATTTCCTTTTTATGTGTCTAGTACCATTTTTTCTACTCTTTGGACACCTTTTTTTGCTTTATTGTTTCACTTTTTAGCACTTTGTTTTATTGCTTCCATTATGAGAGTGCTTATGGAAAAATGGGCTAAGAGACTAAAAGCCTAATCCTTGGTCACAGGGATAAGGTGCTCATAAAATAGAGAGTATATATTAGGTCTTCATAATACTTTTTAATGGGATGTTCGATGCTAAGATAAAATTTGCAATCATCTTGGCCGCCCAAGTTGGGTTGACCCAACACTAACACACTCATGCATTAGAAGAAATTTTGAGTAGAAAATATAGAAAGGAGTTTGAATGGACCATACCTTGAAAATTATGGACCTTGAGTCTATACTCATCTTGTACATGGGTTCTTTTAGCTTAAGTTAGTGTGAAGGGTGTGCAAGTGCGGTGCGTGTGTGGATAGAGATAGAGAGAGAGAGAGAGAGAGAGAGAGAGAGAGAGAGAGAGAGAGAGAGAGAGAGAGAGAACACATAGAGTGGTTGGAGGCCTCTCACCAAAAGTATATGAGAGTGCTCCTTATTGCTTGCATATGTACAATCAATAAGGTAAAACATTGGGCGATCGAATACAATGCCCAACCCTAGGTAAGTCACATTGCCTTTACCCTAACAACCTCCCATTTAAAGGTGATTCTACTGATAAGTGAGTGCTACTAGCTAAAATACTAGTATGTACAAGAAAATAAGTGAGAGACTATCTCAACATATGTCCATTGGCTCACTCACTCAATCTACATGCAATCGTATCAGCTCTAGTGATAAGCGAGCACGAAAATCCATGCTAGAGCCTACATGCAAATCCCACACACATCTCTTTATGGTCTTCATAGCTCCACAATGCATCATGCTAGTGTTAGTCATCGTGCGATTGAAAATCCCTACTGCAAATGCTCCCATTGCAGTTGCTAGGTTGAGTCTCAACATGTAGATGACGCCCAAACACTGATCAAATCTATGCAAACTTGGTTGTACTAGACTTTGTAGTGTTAAATGTTAGCTGGAAACTTGTCACACTAATTGTACTAACCTTATCTATTCTTTTAATCATATATAATGATAAGGAGTAGTGAGCCATTCGAATCCTCATTGAGAGATCCACCAATAGTCGGTGTTTTCTCTTCTTCTCCCTCACACTTTGCACGCACTACGCACTCTTCAAGTGATATTAGAGCATTGTTAGGGTTTGGGCCAATTGGCCAAACACTAATATCATTGATCGTATTAACCTTATCTATTCTTTTGATAATATAGAACAATAAGAATTAGTGAGGCATTCAAATCCTCACAATGAGAACTCCATCAACACTCTATGTCTACTTTTCTTCTCCCTCACACTCTGCACGCACCATGCACTCTTCAAGTGGTATCAAAGCCGAAGGTTGTAGTGTACTCCTTTCCCGACGTTTCCCTCTTCCCGATGAGCTTCACATTGAGAACTATTCAAGAGAGAGTCACTTCCATTCTATCTATGGCAAATTGAGCTCAAGAGTTTTTGGAAGAATCTATTAAGACATTAGTGCATATAATCAATAGGTCACCTAGTACACCATGGAACTACAAGATTCTGCAAGAGACATGGATAGGCAAGAAGCCTAATTATGATAGATTACGTGTATTTGGATGTGAGGCATTATCATATGTGCCTAAAGAGCTTAGAAAGAATTTGGATTCCAAATCACACAAATACATCTTAATTGGCTATGGTGCAGATGGAGAGATGGGTTATGTCTCTGGCACCTAGAATCTCAGAAAGTTATTTGCAACTCATAAGTGATCTTTAATGAATCAAAGATTCACATACAACTTGGGGAAGAGGTTGAGTCAATGTCGATCTTGAAATGTTCATGACATGCCTCTTCTACTAGGTGGACAGAGGTTTCACTATCAGGAAATCAATGTTGCAATTTGAAATGCTACAATCTTTCCACTTCTTCTTTACGCAAATCTACCAAAAAATCTCAAATCTCAAGCTCTACATAAGCCTAAATTGCATCTTCAACCTCAGAATATATGCACACAACTTTGAGCACCTATCATACCTTCAAAAGTGCATCATACTTGCACATTGCACAAATTAGAAAACCTAAAATTTCTTATATATAGCCAATCTAGGCTGAATATTAGAAAAATGTTAAGGAATTTGCAAAAACTTTCTCTTGCAAAGTTCTAAATCACTTCAGAATGAAGGGGTACCATGGACAAAATTTTCATATATGCAATCTATAAGGAGAAAATTGATTTGCAAGGGAGTGTTGTTGTACGCACATAGTTTTTAGGGCACCTTCACCTACACACTATCTTCCACACTCTCTTTTGAGTTTCCAAAAGAGCATACATCACTCTCAATTGAGTTCACAGGCTCCCATTGCATTCTCACAAAGCTTCCAAGATTTCTTGATCTCTCCACCACCAAGAGAAAGCAAGTTATTGCCTCAAAGCTCTTGACATTGCCATGCTCCCTGCCATCAACATGCACTTTGATACGAGTTGAACAGTGTGTGAGTGTGGTTCATATGTGGAGAGGGAGAAGGAGAGAGAGAAAGAGAGAACACATAGAGTGGATGGAGAAACCTCTCAATAGAAGTATACAAGAGTGCTCCTTATTGCTTGTATATTTATGATGAATAAGGTGAATCAGTGGGTTGGCTGGATACAGTGCCAAGTCTGAGGTAAGGCACAACGCCTTTACCCCAAAATTTGGAAGCATATGCAAACCCTCTTTTATAATTCCTTTGGTTTCACTAGAGCCTTATGAATGTTCCCTAGCACTCTTTTTAGTTTATCTCCTCCTTTTGAAATAATAAACCTTTTCTCATAGAAAATAGCTATATGCTACACTATGCTTTCTAACTCATTTAATCAATCAACTCCCACTCTTTTCCCTAAATGGCCAATTTAAGCTATGAGGGATGCCTTTTTTATCAGTCAAAACTTGAAGCCGCTCTCTGTTGTAGGTAGTCATGCTAAGCCACCATTGGCTATGAACAACAATGTGTGCTCGTTCAAACTATATCTACCTTCTCCTACAACATGAGCTATTGTTTTTTATCCAACATTTCCAATCATGCTCCAAGGTTCTGGTGCTTTTGGCTCTTTGGGTGGATAATATGCTGGACTATCTACATATCCACTTGTCTCTTTGTAATATGTAGGCATAGGCACTAAGGCTTGCTCCTCCAATTCCTCTATACTAGCTGCATAACTAATGCCCACCGGCGGTCTTGCTCCTGGCAAAGGTGCTTGTTGCCCCAAAACTGGTTGTGGATGTTCGACCCCTACTGGTCCTGGCAAATTTCCTGTTGTATACCTAGGCATTGGTGGTAATTGAGGAGGCGATACCTAGGCTGGTGGGGCATACTGTTGCTCTCTCACATATCCCTTGTTGTACTAACACTCTTACGTCCCATGATTAGTCCATTTTTGCTGGACGGCACACCACTTGGGTTGCTTAGCTTGGGACTTAGCAAATGGGCTTATCCTTTTGAGAACTTCTTTCAATAAGTTTTTGCTGACTTACAACTACTTCGCTCTTTTGTGCTAATTTTGTGCACTTTGATCCACTTTGCCGTGATGACGAATCATCGTTTAAATCCTTATAGTCACCTTCCTTGTAGACAACACAGTTTTCTATATATAGAGCTTCTTTGGTCAACTCATTCAGTGTTGTGCTCCTCTTCACATGTAGACTCTTTTCAAGGCCCACATTCCTCAGTCCTTGGCTACATGTCAACATGAGTCTAGATTGTGTTGGTAACTCTTCCACATGGCAGAATTTTACCCTCCTAGGGATGGATCTTTTAACCATCTAACATCATTTTTAATCTCACTTCAAAATGTCAACCAAAGCACTAAAGACACCTCCAAATTTACGTAGCGTTTCAGGCTTAACTCCACTTTTCTTATCAATTCTCCTTCTTTTTGCTTGAATTTATGGATTTTCAAGAACGTATTATGAGCTATCTCTCTTTGAGAGAATTCCTTAATAAACTCGTCAAATACCTCCTCCATGGACTCAAAATATCTATGTTTAACGGAATCAAACCAGGTGGTAGAATCCTTCTCTAGAGTTAACCCAAAACCTGTGAGCTACATGGGAAAGTCAAGGATGTCCTCAGCTTTAATGACACGCACAAATGCTGCCACATGATCCCTTGGATCCCTATTTCTAGAAAAGTTTTCATTTTTGAACTTGAGAAGGTCTGATCCTCTAGTGATTCATCATTCTAAACATAGGATCTCCCATTCCTCCTCTATGAGCCCTTTCTGGCCTATGATAGGGTACATATTCCTCCCCCAGGGGTACTCCTAATGCATAATTCTTGATTGGTCTAGCAAGCCGTCGTTCCTCTGCTCGGACCCTTTCTTCTTGTTCTTGTTCTCGATGTGGTGCTTTAGTTCGTGTCAGATTTGGCATTCTCTTTCTACTCTCATCGTGTTATTGTTGATGGAGTGTTGATTTTGTTGGTGCTTCTAGCAATGACATGGCATGATAGCACCCTCTTTCATGTTCAGGTCTGGTGTTGCAAACTTCTCGACCCATGTTTGAAATGATAGCGACGATGTTTGTGAGTTATGGGGGTTTGGAAATGGCTGTATATGTGATTGCGATGTGGTGTCATAATCATCCGAAAAGGGATTTTGTAGACTTTCTAGGGATTTCTATGGGCTTTTGCTTCTCTTCCAAAGCCTGCACCAAAAGTTCTAGAGTTATCACTCTCCTTACATCTTCTGGGTGAATTGGCTCGTATTCTCATCCATACTTATCAACAAAAAGAATATAGGTTCCAGTTACAAAATAATACAAAACCAAGTACAAGACTTTGTCTATGCTAAATTTATTCACATGGGGTTCCATGCACCGGTAGTAAGAGGTGACCCTTCCCTCCTTGTGCTTGTAAATCCCAATATTTTTCTGAATTGAAGCCATTCTCTCTACTCTCTTGTCATGAATGTAGAAGGCTCTAGAAAGAGTGAGTTCATGAGGTAATTCTCGAGTCTCCATGACCATCTTCCCATTTTCTATGTTGTCTCCATACTGATTGTATTATTTTGGGTCTTTCACGATGAGATAGTGGTTTCCCTTCTCATCGCAAAACCTATCACCATTGTCGGCTACCATGACTATTGCCAATCCTCTCACTATCTGTTCTTCAATACAGATGCATTATCGTCCTTGAACATCAGCATACACTGTTCTTCAATACAGATGAATTATCATCCTTGAACATCAGCATACATTAGGGTTCCATGGCCATTTGTTCCCTTTAGGAAGATTGCCGTGTATTTTGGTATGTTTAAGGGTTTTTGGGAGGTGCTACCCGCCATAGTCTTTTGCTGTTGGAAACCTCCAAGTTGTTGGTTAGCCATCCACCCACTGATATGATCCTTCAGAACAGGTATCAATATCACTACCCTCTTCTATGATTGGTGATAGCGAATCTATTCTTGCTTGGTTTACACTCTCTTTAGTCGACACTAAGCTAACCAGATCTCCTACCACTCTTCGGTCCCTTTGAAGACACCTACTAGATCTCAAATTCATCAAATCTTTCGCACACACAACTATCAATCCAAACCTCTTACCTTAGAAGTATGCTTTAATTGCTCTTTGCTTTGATCTGCTTTCCAACCACTTTCTCAACTTGTAAAGTACTTTGCACTCCAAAATGATCATCAACTTGTAGGATCTCTGGTTTTGGCTATTTGTTAAAAATTTTGACTCTGCAATTCTTTGCCAAGCTAGTGATTCTCACTTAAGTGCTCTATGAAATTTCCCGGTATAACTAGAGGGTTAATCTCAACCAAACATCTCTATATAAGGACTTGATTCCCTCTATACACTAGTCTGAAAGGATAGATGGGATCCTAGGGTCACAAGAAAGGCTCTTGGCTAGTTAAAATATTAGTCTGGCCCCTATCTATGCCTGGAGACTTCACACGCGTATGATGTCTCTAAGCTTAGAATTTGCCCAAACTTCAAGTTTAGAATCTCCTTGATATGCTTTATTCACCTAAAGTTCTGCTTTGTGATTCTGACATCCCTTGGCAGATCTATGCCTCCTCATTCTGTCTTAGTTGCTACTATCAACTTCTCTGGGAGGTTATCTAAGACAAAGATGCTCGAAATTAGGTACTAGCTCAAGATGGGTGTCTGTGGTTGGATGGTCTAAACTCTATGAGCTTACTCCAGTCCAACCCGCTTTCAACCTAGTTGGTTGTCTCCACTCCATATCAAATATATGGCTAGATACTCAATGGTTGAGTCATAGTTTATCGTCAATCGTGGAAGACTGTCTGTAAGTGGTTAGGGGAAAGCACCTCACTCTTATTGCTGCTATTCATCCCGTGTTGGATGGGCAGCTTACAAGTATTTTTTTGCTAAAGAATCTGCTAAGAGCATACATTAGCACAACACATTTTGAATGGGACATTCTCTCCCTATTCTAGAATTTGCTTAAGTAAGGTTTTCAACTTTGAACACCTGTTGTGGTGGGGTTGGATACCATTTCAATAGTTTCATAAGTCAGGAACTTAACAGCTGTGCTGACTTGGCAGGTAACCTTCGTTAGGGGTGAACATGTAATTCTGTGTGTTCCAAAATGTTCTGAAGTTTGCCATAAGGACACCCCATATTCTACTTCAGTATCTATGAGCTTTTTAAGATACTCACGCGAGTTGGAAATCTGGCTCACAACTTCATGAAAAGCTCCACCAAGGCTTTCTTGCTTTTTTCTAGTAGCTTCAGAAGGCTGCAAACTAGTTAGATACAAGTGGTTGCAAAAGGACAACAATGTTGAAAATCAAGATGTTGTTCCTCCTCACTGCACCAAGTATTGGTCCTATGGACAATTGGCCCGCGTATGGGAGCCAATCAGGAAAACATCAGTGTTCTTACGAAGATACTATCACTTATGTTTTCGAGGACTAAAGCGATTCTCCAAGGGGGGATTAATGCATTATCATGCCAAGGGCAATGCCTGGAGGTCAAGGACCAGGCCCAAGAGGCCGACTGCAAGTGTGGATAGGGAATGAGGCCAAAGGGGCTATTTAATGGGAGGTTGGGAGGTTCATTCTCAAGGCAGTTCCACCAGGGGCCTTTCAGTCAAGGCCGCCCACATCATATTGGATGGCTATGAAATTTTTCATGGATGGGAGTGTGCACTATTATTCCACCCATGCAAAGTTGCACATTCATCCGATATGGTATGGGCGGTCAAGTCCCATACTATGCGCTAAAATGGGTTGTATGAGCCATATATCCCATTTTAGCACATAGTATGGGCTTTAAGTGCCCATATCATACCGGATAATTGTGTAACATTATAGGGGTGAAATAATGGTTCTCACCCCCACCCATGGAATGTCTTGTGGCTGATTTGGGCGGTCTTGAACCATACTATGTGCTAAAATGAACCGTATGTCTCATATGGCCCATTTTAGCACATATTATGGGGCTTGGTAGCCCATACCATATCGGATGGCTATGAAACATTCTAGGGATGGGAGAATAGAGCTCACCCCCACCCATGCAAAGTCTTATGGAAAACCAATATGGTTTGGGTGGTCTCGAAACATACTATGCGCAAGAATGGGTCATATGGTTCATACGATTCATTTTAGCCCATAGTATGGGCTTTGACCACCCAAACCATATCGAATAGCTATGAGAATTTTCACAAGTGATAAAATAGTACTTAAACCAGACCTTCCAAAGTCTTGAGTCCATCCAATACAGTTTGAGAGGTCTCGACCCATACTATGTGCTAAAATTTGTTGTATGAGCCATATATCTCATTTTAGTACATAGTATGGGCCTTGACTGCCCATACCATATCAGATGGCTGGGAAAATTTGTAAGGGTGAAAAAAATATACTCTTTCCCACTTCTGCAAAGTCTTGTGGCCATCCAATATAGTTTGGGCAGTCCCGACCCATACTATGCGCTTAAATGGATTGTATGGCTCAACAGTCCCATTTTAGCGCATAATATGGGTATTGACCGCCCATACCATATTAGATGGCTGTGTAACATTGTAGGGGTGAATTTATGGTGATCATCCCCATCCTTGAAAAGTCTTGTGGCCATCCTATACCAGATTATGTGCTAAAATGGACCATATGTTTCATACGGCCGATTTTAGCACATATTATGGGTCCTAATCGTCTATACCATATCATATGGATATGAAACTTTACAGGGATGAAATAGTAGTGCTCTTCATCACCCATGCAAAGTCTTGTGGCCATCCAATTTGGTTTTGGTGGTCTCAAACCATAGTATGCGCTAGAATGGGTTGTATGGCTCATACGATCCTTTTTTGCGCACAGTATGGGCTTTGACCACCCAAACCATATCGAATAACTGTGAGACTTTACACAAGTAAGGAAATAGTACTTAACCCTACCCATGCAATGTCTTATGGCCATCCAATATGGTTTCAGAGGTCTCGACCTATACTATGTGCTAAAATTTGTTGTGTGAGCCATATGTCTCGTTTTAGCACAGCACATAGTATGGGCCTTGATTGCCCATACCATATCGGATGGCTAGAAAAATTTGCAATTGTGGAAACTTTTGACTCTCCTCCACTCGTGTAAAGTCTTGTGGTCATCCAATATAGTTTGGGCAATCCCAACCTATACTATGCGCTAAAATGAGTCGTATGGCTCATACATCTTATTTTAGCACATAATATGGAGCTTGACCACCCATACCATATCAGGTGATTGTGTAACATTGCAGGGATGAATTAATGGTAATCACCCCCATCCCTGCAAAGTCTTGTGGCCATCCCATATGTTTTTGGCGGTCCCTAACCATACTATGTGCTAAAATGGACTATATGTCTCATACGGCCCATTTTAGAACATATTATGGTCCTAATCGTCCATGCCATATTGGATGGATATAAAACTTTGCAGGGACAGAAGAATAGTGCTCATCTTCACCCATCTAAAGTATTTTGACCATCTAATATGGTTTTGGTGATCTCAAACCATACTATGCGCTAGAATGGGTCGTACAGCTCATACGATCCATTTTAACACATAATATGGGCTTTGACCATGCAAACCATATCGAATAGCTATGAGATTTTTTCACGAGTGAGGAAATAGTACTCAACCCCATCCATAAAAAGTCTTATGGCCATCCAATATGGTTTGGGAGGTCTCAATCCATACTATGTGTTAAAATTCGTTGTAAGAGCCATATGTCATATACTATGTTGTAAGAGCCATATGGTTTGGGAGGTCTCGACCCATACTATCTGCTAAATTTTTTTGTAAAAGCCATATGTCCCATTTTAGCACATAGTATGGAACTTGAATGCCCATACCATACCGGATGGTTGGGAAAATTTTCATGGGTGGGGGTGATCACCATTTCACCACCCGTGGAAAGTTTCACAACCATCGGATATGATATGGGTGGTCAAGGCCCATACCAAGTGCTAAAATGGATTGTATGAGCCATATAGTCTATTTTAGCACATAGTATGGGTTGAAACTGTTCAAACCATATTGGATGGCTGTGAAAATTTTCATGGATGGGGGTGAGCACCATTTCTCCACCGGTGTAAAATTGCACAATCATCCAAGTTTAGGGTTTATGGATTAAGGTTTAGGGTTTAGGGTTTAGGGTAGCCATACTGCCATTTAATGCATAGTATGGATGGGGACCACCCAAACCATATTAAATGGATGTGAAGTACCATTCCCCCATCCGTCCAAATTTTCACAACCATCCGAGTTTGGGATTTATGGGTTGGGATTTAAGGTTAGGGTTTGGGGTATAGGGTTTAGGGTATAGGGTTTAGGATTTATGGTTCAAGGTTTAAGGTTTACGGTTTAAGATTTATGGTTTAGGGTTTTGGGTTTATGGATTAGGGTTTAGGGTTTGTGGTTCAAGGTTTAAGATTTATGGTTTAGGGTTTATGGTTTAGGGTTTAGAGTTTAGGATATATGGTTAGAGTTTAGAAATAAGGATTTAGGTTGAGAGTTTAAGGTTAAAGGTATTGGGTTTATGGTTTAGGAATTACGGTTCTCGGTTCAGGGTTTAGGGTTTAGAACGCATAGTATGGATCGAGACCGATGAAACCATATTGGATGGCGATAAGACTTTGCACCAGTGAGGGTGAACACCATTTCCCCACCTGTGCAAAGTTTCATAGTCACTTGATATGGATTGGGTGATCAAGGTCCATACTATGCGCTAAAATGGACCATATGGTTCATACAACCTATTCTAACGCATTGTATGAGTCTTGATCACCCAAACTATATTGGATGGCCACGAGAGTTTGCATGGGTGGGGGTGAGCACCATTATCCCACCCCTGAAAATTTGCACAACCATCCAAGTTGGTATGGGCGTTCAAGGCCCATACTATGTGCTAAAATGGGTCGTATGAGCCATACGATCTGTTTTAGTGCATACTATGGTTCGAGATTGCCCAAACCATATTGGATGACCACAAGACTTTTCACGGGTGGAGGTGGGAACCATTATCTAACCCCTACAAGGTTGCACAACCATCCGATATGGTATGAGTGGTCAAGGCTCATATTATGTGCTAAAATGGGTCGTATGGGCCATGTGGCTCATTTTAGCACATAGTATGCTTTTGGACTGCACAAACTATATTGGATGAGTAAAAAACTTTCTACGGGTGTGGATGAGTGCTATTCCTCTATCCATGCTCTTTCATAGCCATCTAATATGGTATAGGTAGTCAAGGCCCCTAAAATGGGATGTATGAGACATATGGCCCATTTTAGTGCATAGTATGGGGCAGGACTGCCCAAACCATATTGGATGGCATTGAAACATTTCATGGATGGGATTGAGCACAAATTACCCATGCGTGCAAGGTTGCACATCCATCGAGTATGGTATAGGCTATCAAGGCCCAAACTATGCGTTAAAATGGGATGGCTAATACGACCCTTTTTAGGGCATAGTATGAGTCGAGACAACCCAAACCATATTGGATGGCCATGAGACTTTGCACGTGTGAGGGTGAGAACCATTTACCCACACCTACAAAGTTTCACATACATCAAATATGGTTTGGGCAATCAAGGCCCATACTATGTGCTAAAATAGTTCGTATGTCTCATATGGCTAATTGTAGCGTATATTATATATCAGAACCTCCCAAACAATATCGGATGGACACAAAAGTTTCACTGGTGGAGGTGAGTGCTATTTTTCAACCCATGCAAATTTGCATAGCCATCTAAACTAATATGGCTGGTCAAGGCCCAGACTGTGCGGTAAAATGGATCGTATGGTTTGTAAAGTCCATTTTAGCGTACAGTATGGTCCGGAACCACCCAAACCATATCAGATGGCAACGTGACTTTACACGGGTGGGGTTTTAACTCCATTTCTCCACCCCTAAAAGGTATCGTGTCCATCCTTCTAGTTATAACACAGGTGGCCCCCTCGACGCTACCGGCCCTATCATTGTGTAATCGGCCATGGCGTTGTTCACTTCGTTCTTCATGCACCAGTCGACCCTCGTTGACACACCCATCATGTTGGCTCACCGAGATCTGCCCATGACCCCCATTGTCGCATTCGTTCATAGCTCGCCATCGGCCTCGTCGATGCTATCGGCCCCATCACGATGAAGTGGACGGTGGCATCGTTCTCTCTGTCCTTCACGCACTCTTTAATCCTCACGTGGCTCACACTTCGATCCAGGCAGCCCCATCATCCTTCACATGCATGGCTTGTCGGCTCCATCGATGCTACTGGCCTTGATCGGCTCCATCACAATGTAGTCGATGGTGGGGTCGTTCACTCGGTGCTCCCTTGAAGTAGTCGGCCCCACCGGTGCACTCGACCTCGATCGGCTCTGTCACATTGTCATCAACAATGATGTCGTCTGCTTCGTGCTTCATGTACTTGTCAGCCCTTGCGGACATACTCTGAGTGTCATCCCAACTGTCGGTCCACACTGTTCCATCAACGCGTCCATGCCCTCGGTTATTCTCCATCCTTAATTTCTAATGAACGGTTGAAGTTTATTTATTTTTTGCATGGTCACATTCCTTGGGTCATAATCTATCAAATGACCGTTGGATCGTGCAAAATGAATTCTACATCATAAGATATCTAGTGTAAAAAAAATAGGTTTTTGTAAATAGAAATTTTAACAAAGAAAAATGAATATTAATTATACAAAGATCCAAAAAATTATCAATAAATCAAGTTAAATTGCTTGCCAAGTGAACATATCATGTGCAAGAGAGTAAGTAAAGAAGAAAATCCCATAAAAAGTTATAAGTATTTCTTCATCAAGGTCACACTGCTATAACCAGGTGTGACAGGCTGAACCAGATTAGTCCTTGCACAATAAAATTACCATTTAGATGTGAAAAAATGAAGATCAGAGCTTTTCATTGTGTTTGCAACTATGTGCTTTGTGTGGCTACCAAATCTTGCCTCTTCAAAGTAAGTGCAAGCAAGTCGAATGTACGTAGGAATGGAAAAAAAGAGGTTGTTTCTTTGCTATCTTGGTGGGGGCAACTGCTGAAAGTGGGTACACCTTATCATGCATACACCCTATTTCCATATCCATCGGAAAATAATCCCTTTAGTAATTTATTAATATTTCCCATGCTAATAAGTACTCCAATAATGCATGTATCCCAAAGATACTTTTTTTCCCTAATTTAGATCATCATCATTCTACTTCTCTTGTACATATTGTTAATAAATAAACAACAACCTTGCCATTATGCTACTACAACACACAAATGCGACATCATCTCTTACATTAGAGACAAATTCAAACCAATGAAGATGCAACAACAGAATGAAACTCATCAATAAATTCAATGAAAAATGAAGACAATCAACCCATCAACAACCAATAAAAAACCTTCCATCACCTCCACGGACACTTCTCAACAGTGCCCGAGGACGGGCACTAAAATCAAAAGGGTGGAATGTTAACTGAGTCTATGTCAGTTAACAAGTGTTTCTAAAGACCGAAGCCTTATGAATTCACATCAAAGATGAATATGAAGAAGCAATGAAGATTGGAGAGACAAATTTTTTACATTTTCTCGAAATGGCCATGTATTGTTATTTCTCGATTTATTTAGCCATTGTGATAATTGTAATGTGTTACGGGCTCAATGAGAGTTCCAAGATGTTAAAAATAGGTCAGTTAGTGTGCCTAGGTTGTAGATACAGTAAGTTGTGGAGCCTCAAAGGTCTTTGACATGCAGACATTTCACATTTAAACCTTATGGCTAAGGTATAAAAGCCAGCTTTTATAAGGGTTTGTAAGTTGTAAATAATGAAAGTGAGTGTAGGCTACAATAAGTCTTGTGATCTCTCTTATGTTTCAATGTTTCGTGTCTCCCTTGTGTGGTGTTGCATTGCAAATCCGAGTATACTAACGGGATCGCATGTGAAAGCTCTCTCTTTCTACGTAAATCTCTCGGGATGAAGTTGTGTTTTTAGGCATGCCCATCTATGAGCTATTTTCATTCCCTATGCACAATACACACATTTAAACTAGTTTTTGACCATAGGAATAGATAGAGCACGTCCTAAGAAAGCTATAGAGTGCTTCAGAGTCCGAAACTGACTGACCTAAAATGACATTTGAGCACATAAGAGTGTTGAGGATACTCTGCACGTTCTAGGTAGGAAGTTTTGTCGCATTTGGAGCATTGTAACTACATGAAATCAACGTATTATGCTTTGATAAACATGAATATTTACCTTAGGTGCAATTTTTTCAGAGTGCCAAAAATGACTTTTGAGCACATAGGGATGTTGAGGATACTCTGCACATGCTAGGCATTAAGTTTTGTTGCCATTGGAGCACCTTAGCTATACAAATTCATCGGATCAAGCTTGTCGTAAGGAAAGTGGCATTTTATGTCTTACACGCACCTGAGATCGATCTAGGGGAGAGCACACTAGACTTGGGTTTTCCAAGAGATTAACTATCTCTTGTAGCCTCCATGCACTAGTTGGGTCAACTACATCCCACGGATTGACATTTCATGTCTGTGGTTCTCCATTTGCTAGCATCGATATGGTGAGGCTTGGCAGTCAGCCGACAATATTGCCTAAATCGACAAATCGACACCAATTAGTCATGCTACATAAATTGATGAATCTGCAATTGTGCTACCTAGACCGGCAAATCTTCACTCATATTGCTTAAACTTTTGAATCTATCGTTTATTAATGTGCTATTTCAATTGACAAATCTACACTCATGCTGCCTAAATTGGCAGATCTGTACGAATAGCTAGTGTTGTCTAAATCAAAAAATTTGCACTAAAATGAGCATTTACACACTCCCTAAATCAGTGATTATGTGTGCACATGACCAATAGAATAGGTAAGGCATAGGAGACAACACATATATTACCTGTTTGATACCAAAGTGAAATATGTTTGAATAGTGAAGTATGCAAAAGTTGTTCTCGACCATCCCATATCATGTGAGCTCATGTAAGTAGCTTTATAGCTTAACATTAATTCATTTCAATAGTAATTCCATTCAATACAAGTACCGTGACAATGATAGGATAGATCGATTTCATAGCTTATACAATTAATGAAAATAACTAAAAGAGCCATGTCTTTTAAAACAATGTTTTACAGTATTCTATGTTGTTGCAAGCTTGAGTGTAGCTGTTGTTAGGTATAATTGCAAAGAGAATAGCTTACAAGAGAAATGGACAAAATGAGAAGATTAAATGAGGTGGTTCATAAATTCATAGCAAGATCATAAAAAAATGGTTAGGATGTTATCATATCAATGTCGTAGAGACAAAAAAAAAAGTCGGTCAGTAATGAGTGATTGGTAAATTTGTGTTGCATAGGTGTTAGGGGTTAGATTGGTACTGGGTCAGTAAAATAAATAAATTTATACCTTGATGTTGAAAGAGGAGATAGTGGATAAACTGGGGCGTTATTAAAGTCGATAGCATGTGGTTATGTTGTGCTTTTGGAATGAGGAAAAGAAGGTTAGTCTGCTCGAGATGTCGGACACATATATAAAATTTACCTTCAAGAGCAATTAAATGGACAACAATATAGGGATTAATGGATAAATGTTAAGGGTTAGTCTGTTGGAGATGTCGGATACATATATAAAATTTACCTTTAAGAGAAATTAAGTGGATAACAATAGAGGGATTAATGGAAATTTCAACAAATAGTAGAAAAAACTTAAAAAAACTTATTGTGGTAATGTCTACACTATGCTAATATGTTTTACATGAGAGAGTGGAAGATTTAAGGGTAATTAAAAAAATGAGAATTTAATTTGTGGTTTTATAGACATTAAAGAAACTATAGAAATTGCTTTATGGACATCATACCAATGGTTGAAAAAGGTGACGTTGGTGGATGATATGTGTTTGCATTCATGGATTTTTGCCTTTGCTTTTGTGTGGCATTTGTGAGGTGGTCAGAGAATGGGGATTGATAATCCCATTGGTCCCTAATGCACATGTCCCAAAAGTCAAAGGACATCCATGGTTTATGATAGTTGTCATGCATGATGATATTCTGGTGAAGATAGTACACAAAATTTTCTAAATACATTTTGAAATAAGCCAGGGGGAACGGAATGAAAAGAATAATAGACATTTTTCTAATGATTTTATCCCATACTTTGAACATAATAACAAAAAAACAATCCCATTGTTGATTTAGAATAAGTACCCTAACAGCTTGGGTGGTTTCTAATGTTGATGAATGCAGCAAATCAAAGGCGTTAATGTAGAGGATATTTTTGGTAATATGAATTTCTCTAGTATGAAGTTTCTATCTAATCTTGGGTGGGGGGTACCAAAGTTGGATACACCATGAAATTTAGGTTGAGCTTTTGTAAACTTGTACCAAGCATGTAGGGTATTGCAAACATAGTAATCAATACTTTTACGACCATTGAAAGAATTACAGAAGACCTCGACGCCCCAACAGACATCATTGTCGATTGCAAAGTCTTACAAGATGGAGATTTGAACATCTTATAATGCCATTATAAGTTGTGGGAGTGGAATTTTCCAAACGATGTTGGAAGGATAAAGAAAGATGGATAGGGAGAGATGTGATTATTGTAGCCACTATGTAGACTCGCAAGTAATTGTGTCAGCGATGATTGATCACATGATGGTGAGCTTCTATTCGCTATACATGAGGTGACATAAGGGGATTTTGGAACTCCTTTGATGATTTATAAAAGATGGGATATTGGCACGTCTCTTTCAGTTTTTGCAGCTACCCAACACGGCTTCCCATTTTTCCTCCTGACGTTGTTAAGCCCTCCCTTTTAGAATAGGTGCTCATTGCGTCCAAGGTTGTCGGAATGTGTTTATGATGGCCTATGGGTGTGGTATGTAATGAGAGGATACTTGATGTGGGAATATGGAGAAAGGAGAGTGGAGCAGTTGGACGAGACTCATCTCAAAAGACACAAGGGTAGGCCGTTAAAAAACGAGGGACTAGGGGTGAGAAGAGATAATGAGAATATTTATGACGTTTATTGGCATGAGTTGAGGATGTTAGATGAGGAGCATAATTATAAATGCAGGAGGGAGAGAAGGAGCGGAGGTGGGAGGAGGAGAATAAGCTGAGTTGTTGGATGAATAGGGGGAATATAAGGTGTGATTGCAGGCTCAGGGATGAAGGGGATTGAAAAAAGAAAATAATCGATCGATTGTGAACGCAATTGACCATGCTTAACTAGGTGGTGGGCAAACTTGGCATGCAGTGGTGGCTTAAAAACTGCATGCAATGGGTGGCTATATTGTGTGGCAGTTAGCTTGCATGGCTACATCAAGCAGTCAACACCAGAGAGAGAGAGAGAGAGAGAGAGAGAGAGAGAGAGAGAGAGAGAGAGAGAGAGAGAGAGAGAGAGAGAGAGATGGTCTATTGGTGGTTGGCTAGCAAGATAGGGCGACTTTGGATGGCGGTTGCTGAGAAAAAGGCAGTGTCAATGTGTGTGTGTGTGTGTGTGTGTGTGGGCGTCATGAGAAAATAAGGGAAGAGATAGAGGGTTGGGTGGTGAGAAAACAGCAGTGTTGGTGTGTGTGTGTGAGTGTGTGTGTGTGTGTGTGTGGATGTGTGCATCATGAGCATGTTAGGAAATAAGATATAGCTAAATAGATATTTGAGTAGATTACTTAATGGAGAGAGATAGATTTCACACACAAGAGATTATAGAGTAGAGAGAGAGAGAGAGAGAGTAGTACACACGATATACGTGGTTCACCCAATGTGGGCTACGTCCACGGGAAAGCAGCCACTCAATGGCTTTAGTACTTCAAAACAAGAAGTAGTTTACAAAGGGATTATACCCTTAATGGAGCTCCCGCCTTGCTTCACTCTCACCACCTCACACTCACCTTGTTGCATCAACTTCACACTATGACATGTGTGTAGAAATGGCCTCCTTTTATAGGCCAAAAGGGCTGCCCTCTCTCATGAGAGGCAGCCATGTGTAGCCGCCCTTGTGTAGATAAGTCCAAATCGGACCCTCCAATCCTCTCATGTGTGGCCGCCCTTGAGAAGACAAGTCCGCTTTTGAATTCAGCCACCGGGCAACCGACCGGTTGTTTTCCGGCCGCCGTCCGGCCATAATATTCCGGCGAGGGAAAAAAAAGTCTCGGGGGCTTCTGCCCCCGAGGCCCCTAAAGTTGCCCCTGGTTTTTGACTGTGGAAATTTTGGTTTCCGGTGAGTGATTTACCTTCACGCACGATGGCTTCTCCTCATAACGGGGGCCTTACAAATGTGCGCTTTTACCACAGAAAATTACAAGGGTAAATCAGCATCCATACTTAACAATCTCCCACTTGGAGACTGATCTCCAAACCAAACCTGTGACTGCTTTCCATCCTGGCTTCTTATCCTTGAATGCCGATTGAAGATGAGCAAAAGCTCAACTTCTCCTTGTTGACCACCTTTGTAAACATGTCTGCAGGATTTTCACTTGTATGCACCTTTCCTGTCCCTCTTTCAAAAGAGTGCGTATGAAGTGATATCTCACCTCAATGTGCTTTTTCCTTGAATGAAAGGCTGAGTTATTTGCAAGATGAATAGCGCTTTGGCTATCACTGTACAAGACACAATTGTCTTGTTTGAATCCAAGATCTTCTAAGAATCTATGAACCCACAGAATTTCTTTGCTTGCCTCCGTCATTGCTACATACTCTGCTTCCGTGGTAGAAAGTGAGACCACTTTCTGCAGCTTTGAATCCCAGCTTCCTGTTGTGCCTCCAATCATGAACACATAGCCAGTAGTGCTCCTTCGAGTATCTTTGTCACCTGCCATATCTGCATGATCATACCCTTCTAGAAAAATATCAGTTCCTCCAAAATACAAAGCATTTGTTGTTGTCCCTTTTAGATACCTAAGTATCCACTTCATAGCTTGCCAATTCTCTTTACCTGGGTTGTCCATGAACCTACTCACAACTCCCACTGCATGTGCAATGTCTGGCCTTGTCTAGACCATAGCATACATTAGAGAACCTACCGCTACAGCATATGGAACTTTAGACATATAGGCTATCTCCTCTTGTGTCTTTGGACACATATCCTTCGTTAGTTTAAAATGACCAGCCAAAGGTGTAGAAACTGGTTTTGCATTTTGCATTGCAAACCTTTCTAGTACCTTCTTGATGTAATCTGCTTGAGATAGCTTTATTGTCTTCTTCGTCGTGTCCCTTGATATTTTCATACCAAGTATCCTCCTTGCAGCACCTAAATCTTTCATTGAAAAAGATTTAGACAGCTCCTCTTTTAGGTCTTTGATGTCGTGCATGTTAGCACTTGCAATCAACATGTCATCAACATACAACATTAGGATGATGAATTTCCCATCTCCCAAATTCTTCGTGTAGACGCAGTGATCCGAGTTGCATCTTGTGAATCCATGATCCAACATCCATCGATCAAACTTCAAGTACCATTGTCTTGATGCTTGTTTTAAACCATACAAGCTGTTTTTTAATCTGCAAACCATTTCTCCTTACCTTTTACTTCATACCCCTTTGGTTGAAGAATGTAGATTTCCTCCTCTAAGTCACCATGAGGGAATGCCGTATTTACATCCATTTGCTCGAGATTTAGATCATGAGCATCCACAAGGCTTAAGACAAGCCTGATTGAGTTCATTTTTACAACAGAAGAAAATATTTCGTTGAAGTCAATACCTTTCTTTTGAGAAAACCCTTTTACCACAAGCCTAGACTTGTACCTTTTCTTCCTACCTTCTTCTTCCTTCACCTTGTACACCCATTTGTTTTGAAGTGCCCGCTTACCTTTAGGCAACTCAACCAATTCCCATGTTTGGTTGCGACGTAGTGAGTCCATCTCCACTTGCATGCTCTTCGTCCATTCTTCTTTGGATTCATGTTGCATAGCTTCTTCGTATGATTCCGGCTCTCCAGAATCTGAGATCAAGAGATGGTTGAAGGAAGGAACAAATCTTTTTGGAGGTCTACTTGCTCTTGTAGATCTTCGGGGAATAGGTTGAGGCTCCTCATTTGGTTGACATTGTTGCACATTGTCACCGTTTGCAGTCCTTGAGTCTTCACCGTCCTCAAGCTCCATGTACTCATCACCTGTGTCTTTTGTCTGTTTTCTTTCCAAGTAATCTTTGTACATATTTTGTTCGTTAAAAATTACATCCCTACTCCTTAAGATTTTACCATCTTCAGGATTCCATAGGCGATACCCAAAGTCACCTTCTCCATAGCCAATGAAGAAACACTTTTTCGACTTTGCATCCAGCTTTGATCGAAGGCTTCTATCTATGTGCATGAAAGCCTCACACCCAAACACTTTGAGAAATGCATAATTCACCGGTTTACCTGTCCATGCCTCTTCTGCAACTCCCCCATCCAATGCCATTGAGGGTGACCGGTTGATTAAGTACACAGACGTACTTACAGCTTCCGCCCAAAGCTCAAGTGGTAGGCCTGCATGTAGCCGCATGCTTCGTGCTCGCTCCATGATTGTCCTGTTCATCCTTTCCAAAATCCCATTTTGTTGAGGTGTCCTTGGGGTTGTCCTTTGCCTCCGAATGCCATTTCTAGCACAAAAGCTTGGCTACAATATTCACCTTCATTGTCGGATCTGAAGCATTTAACCTTGGTAGCTGTTTCATTCTCCACAAAGGCTTTCCACCTTTGAAATATGGAAAATACATCGGGTTTATTCTTCATGACATAAACCCATGTTTTTCTAGTTGCATAGTCTATGAATGTTACATAGTACAATGAGCCACCAAGTGATGGTGTACTTGCAGGACCCCAAACATCAGAATGAACCAACTCAAGTTTTTTATTTTTTCTTTCATTTCTTGATTTTTGAAATTTTACCCTCTTTTGTTTACCATAAACACAATCTTCAGAGAACTCTAAGTCCACTTCTTTCAAACCTGGTAGAGATTCTTTGTTTGAAGGATTTGCATTCCTTTGGCACTCATATGCCCAAGCCGGTAGTGCCACACTGCACTGTCAACTTCTGTAGTTGCTGCACAAGCTGAAGGTTGCGTGCTAACAGTACACAAGTAAAGTGTACCGACCTTTTCTCCCTTGGCAACCACCAAAGATCCCTTTGAGATCTTCCACCGTTTGTTTTCAAAATGCAGTGTTGTGACCTTCATCGTCCAATTGTCCTGTAGAGATTAAATTTTTGCGAAGAGAAGGCACATGCCTAACATCTTTAAGCTTCCATTCATTTCTGTTAGCAGTTTTGACAGAAACTATACCTTTGTCGATAATATCACAAGCTTCATCATCTCCCAAGTATACATACCCAAAATTACCTTTCGAGTAGTCTTGGAAATGTTGCTTGTGTGGTGTCGCATGGAATGAAGCCCCGGAATCTACTATCCAGGAATTAGACACATTGTCTAATGAGAGAATTAGAGCATCTTGCTCTACTTTACCTGCCACATTGGCCTCCGATGTTGGATAGTTGTCTTGAGACTCTGTGTAAGGTCTCTGACCCCAACCAAAAAGAGCACCCTTGTACCATGAAATGATCATAATGGAAAAAAGTTACTATTTTTAGAAGTTTTCCGAATTCTGTCAGTGCCATGATGTTTAAAATTTCATAAAGCTTCGAAATGTGAATTAAAATAATTTTTGTGAAAATTTTCCAAATATAGTAAGTTTTTGGTCACCCGACCCGTCTAGTTTTGACCGTCTCGAAAATCTGAACCAATACCCCGAATTTGAAAAAAATGCATTTTCGGACCCCGGGGGCTGCTAAATATGGCAGGTACTCGGTCCAGTACGTCTTAGTTAGAGCTTCGTATGGCAATTTACGGCATCAAAATCCGATTCGTATGACCCGTTTTAGCCTAGAACCAAATTTCCTAAAAATTGTCCGGGAAGGCACCGGGGGCCCGGGACAGTGTGGGAACAGGTCCCAGGCCACTCCAGATCAGCTTTAGCAGCTAGGGGGCGCCCTCTTTCTTTGTGGGAGTCTTGGGAAAGCTGCCAAGTCTGCAACTCAGTCTCAGAACCAGTTAACCAAGCCAACCTTACACTTGGTGGGCAGAGAACTGGACTTACCATGCTTAACTGGAGAAGCTCCCAGATGCATTTAGCAACCCAGATTGATTTTCAGCCTGTAGGAGCCTATTTAAAGACCTGCATACACACACACACATATGCTCACACACACACTCCACACACACACACACACCTACACACACTCTGGGAAGGTGCTGTCGGAACACACACCTTTTGAAGGAGAACCAAGGAGGGAGGTGCTGTCGAATTCTCGCCTCGAGAAGCTCGATTAGATCAGAGAATCGAGAGGATTATCAGCCCTTAATCACGGTAACCACGGTTTAATTAATGCTTTCTGCAAATCCTTTTCATTACCGCCTAAATTTCTCGTCTATTATGCTTATTCCTAGTCGTAATTCTCTATAATTACTCTCTAAATTTTCATTAACCATATTCTATTATGTAATCATCATCCCATAGCTGAATTATCAGCCATTCATCACTCTCAATTAATGATTAGAAAATAATTACCAGAATTTTCTCTCTCTAGGCAGTATAGTAATTAATCGGTAAGCTAGTAATTGTGTAGATTGATGAGAACCACTCTTTCTATCACGCATTAATATTGTAGCTGATTTAGATTCATCTCTGTTATGCATTAAGATATAATTAAGGTAAGATTAATCTATCATTAAGTCTCTAAGAGATGGTTTTTCTCACACCTATGCATGCGGTGACTCTACACCCTCTAATTGCTAGGAAAGAGATTAATCATACTTAATTCATCTCTCTGATAATTCCATTAGTGAAATCTTATTATTCTTAATCATGTAAGCTGAGTAATTATCTTTAGAGCCGGTTCCCATAGGATTATGTGCCATCCTTAATGATTGCTTTATGAAAAATCTAGATCTATCATATAGGAGGGATTAATTAATGTCACTAATCTACCCATTGGACTGTTATGATGCTTGCGAACCTTAGCTCTTTCTCCAAGCTAATCATTTAAAGTAGTGAGAAATGGCCCCGGTTAAGAGGACTCGCTTCGGTGGTGCCCACGATCGCGAGGCAGGAACGAGCAATGTCAACGGGAAGGGGAAGGCTCCCATGGAGGGACAAATACCGGCCATCTCACAGGCCATCGATGAAGAAGGGGAAGAGGTAGATCATATTTTTATTCAAGTTGTTTAAACTAACATTGCATACGCTAGTTAGGAATGCTCATATCCCCAAACATGTTGGAGAAATCCAACGGAAACCTCGGCATTGAAAGCATTGTACATTAAGTTCTAAAGTAGGAAGGAAATGATTGATGGGAATGCTGTTTGCAATAGGAAAGAATGTCTGCTAGGGAAAATTTAGCTCGGCATGTTCATTCTATTTCCAATGTTGAATTAGTCATGAACCCCCTCTTGATCACAGGGGCAGAGTTCCTGGTTAAGGGCTCTTGAATCCACGACTGCTGGTTAAGCGGTGGATACCCACGTCTGCTGGTTAAGCGGTGGGAATGTCCATGCCGTGCTTTCTATGCGGTGGACATACCTAGTTGTACGGGCAGCTAGGAAACAACGGGAGGAGTAAGCTCTCGCTGGAGGGGGGATGTTGTACCTCCAGAACATTGGAATTTTTATGAATAAGTTTGAGTAGAATTTTTACTAGAATTCTATCTTGGTGTTGTTGCAATACTGGTTGAAGGGCTGTATTAACGAACAATGTGATTCGAAATTAAACAAGGAATCTTTATGTTGAACAACCTTTGTGGTAGTAATTAGGTCACACAATGAAGTGTGAGTGTGGGGGTGGAAAGTGGGGGCTTGGCTCAGGTTGCCAATGCCTACGAGATGGGTGGTCCCGATTGGTAGGGAACTCTCTGTCCCCATTGTGCTTACTTCGATATTAGTAATACTCATTGTCCCGAGAGTGGTGAAATCTCGAGAGTACGTGCCTCTGAAACATGGGGAAAAAGGCACTCGAGGTTTCTCTCCTCTTGGAAGGTGGGTCTTAGGATCGCCAGATAGTTAAGTACGCTTCCCCTGCGAGGTGGAGCTAGATCTTGTTGCTAGTAGGCTCGAACTCGACTCACTTTGTGATGAGAGTTCGTCCGCTAGTTGAACCCTGAACCATTTTGTTTGCTTCCGCTATAGATCTAGTGGCCACCAGGTTTACCATCAGATCCGTTGTTTGATACGACGGGGTGGGGACCTCACACTCTGTCTCCTTCTTCTTCTTGGACCAGCAATCCTTCTTGACGTGGCCCTTCTTGCCGTAGTTCCAACATTCAAGAACTGACTTTGTGCGTGACTTGCTCTGCCTTGAGCGATCACGACCCTTTTGGTTTTTGACCCTCTCCTTAGGCCTTCCTCTTGTTTCCACTGACAGTGCAGCACTTGATGATTTTCCTGTGCTTCTCCTTCGTATTTCCTCGCTTAGGAGAACACCCACAATATCATCAAACTTAAGAGTATTTGTGCTAGAAATAGAATTCCTTACAGCCATCACAAGGCTGTCCCAACTATCCGGTAGAGATGATAGTATAAGGAGAGATCGCACTTCGTCATCGAAACTGATTTTCACCGATCGAAGTTGACTTATGTTTGTGTTAAAGTCATTTAGGTGTTCTGCAACTAAACCATTCTCTGCCATCTTTAGATTGAACAAGCGCTTCATAAGAAATACCTTATTGGATGCCGATGGTTTCTCGTAGAAGTCGTCAAGTGACTTCATCAAGTCCTCCATGGTCTTCATCTTCAAAACATTGAAGGCTATCGTTGACGCTAAGCTTAACCGGATTGTTCCTAGTGCCTTTCGATCAAGGACAATCCATGCTTCATCTGCCATCATTGCGGGCTTCTTTGCAAGACCGCCTAGTGGCAAATAGAGGTCCTTCTGGTAGAGATAGTCTTCAATCTGCATCTTCCAATGTTGATATTTTTTGCCATTGAACTTTTCAATCTTGAGCTTCCCTTCCTCCACCATAACTCCCACTCAATTCAAGGAATCCTTTCCTTGAGATAATTTATCTATGAGCAAACCTTGCTCTGATACCAGTTGTTAGGAAATAAGACGTAGCTAAATAGATATTTGAGTAGATTACTTAATGGAGAGAGATAGATTTCACACACAAGATATTATAGAGTAGAGAGAGAGAGTAGTACACACGATATACGTGGTTCACCCAATGTGGGCTACGTCCACGGGAAAGTAGCCACTCAATGGCTTTAGTACTCAAAAACAAGAAGTAGTTTACAAAGGGATTATACCCTTAATGGAGCTCCCGCCTTGCTTCACTGTCACCACCTCACACTCACCTTGTTGCATCAACTTCACACTATGAAATGTGTGTAGAAATGGCCTCCTTTTATAGGCCAAAAGGGCTACCCTCTCTCATGAGAGGCAGCCATGTGTAGCCGCCCTTGTGTAGATAAGTCCAAATCGGACCCTCCAATCCGCCCATGTGTGGCCGCCCTTGAGAAGACAAGTCCGCTTTTGAATTCGGCCACTGGCGATTGAATTCGGCCACCGGCCACCGGCCATTGACTTCCGACCACCGGCCATCGGGCAACCGACCGGTTGTTTTCCGACCACTTTCCGGCCACCGTCGGCCATAATATTCCAGCAAAAAGGAATATTCTGGCGAGGGAATGGCTTCTGGAGTGTGTAGACATCATGGAGTGGGTGATGCAAGTAGTCTACATGTGGTGGAAAAGTAGGTTGAGTAGCTGATGGCTGGCATGAACTTTACCAGTTTGTATGGTGTGCCTTGTCCATGATTTGCATCGCAAACTACATGGTTGGGAGTGGACCCCGTGGGGTTTTTGTAGTTAAGCACTTAATGGTTGAAGCCAGTGCAAGTGTGGACGTCAGTTTACTTGTTCTTTGGCCTACATCATGCAACCCAGTTGCTTACGTGGTCAATGGTTGCAATTATTGGATGTGAGTTGAGGGCGTGCATTAGGAGATTTCGAAGGTCTTTTGGAGGGCCTTTTGGAAGAGAGAGGAAAATAAGCTCCTCCAATGAGAGAAGAGCCTACGCTACGTAGAAAAATAGATTGATATTAACAAAAATATAAAAGGTGTCCCTCTCCTCATTTAATAATCTAGAGGTCCTTGAAGAAGTTCACTCTCTTTCATTTAATGCGAGCACCTTTTTCAGAAGGTAGATGCGGTGCATTTGATACGGCTTACATCATCACTAGAACTCAAAAAGTTACAAAACTATCAAGTGGTGGAAGATTTTGAAACTTTTGATACTGTCAATGCGTCCGGAACGCCCAAATATCCTAGAAATGAATGTCCAATTGCCTCGCTCCGACATCCAAAGAGGCAAAGAATGTCAAAAATCCCTAAAAGAACATTTTACTAACGGCACGCCGGGGGGGCATTCCAAAATTTTGGAATGCCTCCTCGCGCGCCGTTAGTAAAAAGCCCCTTTTTTCCTCTTTTAGGGAGCTTTTGAGAGAAAAATGTCAAAAAACCTCTAAAAAGGGGCTTTCTTGAAAGATAATTGTCCAAAAATCACTAAAAAGAGTTTTGTACTAACGGCGCGCAGAGGGGCATTCTAGAATTTTAGAATGCCCATTTTTTGGGGTTTTTTGACATTTTTTGCATCTCTGGATGTCGGAATGAGACAAGTAAACATTCGTTGTTTGGGTATTTTGGCGTTCCGGACGCATTGGTGGTGTCAAAAGCCTCAAAATCTATCACTATTTGATAGTTTGTGACTTTTCAACTTTCAGTGATGACGTAAGCTGCATTGAATGCATCGCACCTGCCTCCTAAAAAAGACGCTCGCATTAAATAAAAAAGTGACCGTTTTCAAGGACGATTGGGAATATAAATCTACTTTTTAGAGTGTCTGGTTGTCCTTTTGGACGTACTCACAAGGTGCAAGTGCATTTTAAAAAAAGTTTCTAGAGAGAGAAATACAATTTCTTACAAGGCCCTCGAAATGACCTCCGAAATTTTCTAATGTGTCTGTGGAGTGGGTATCGATTGGCTGTTGTCATTTTGTCGCCATTGTCCACATCGAATGCCCATGTCACCTATTGAGGTCAACCATCGCACGTGGATGATGCTGCTACTAGCTCTATGACCTCGTACTATTGTTGTTGATCCAAAACTCTACGGAGGCGACAATCACGTGTCGGCACACTGCCCAAGCTAAGTTGTGTTCGCGAGTGTGGACGTTGTGCCATAGCCTGCCACGTTGTGGCCTGTTCTCTAGCTACAATGAAAGTTATTGAGGGTAGTTTCCCACAAGGACAAATCTCATCAATTTGATAGAGGTCTATTGGGAAATTCCTACATCAAAGATTCTCTCTGATTCCACTCCTTTTACTTCTTCTTCTCCTTCTTCTACTAACTTATTATGTGTGTGATTTTGTATGCCGTTAAAATTGCTTTTATTCTTCCTTATGCTTCTCCAGTTTTCAATGGAGAGATCCATCAACCTTCTTCAATTTGAAGAAATATATTAGTAGATCTTCTCTTCTTCTCCTTATTTATTAAACTATACTCAAGTCTATAATCCTTCTCTGCCTTTTTCTTCTAATTCAACTTCCCTCTCAATTGATGGCCTCTTGATTTCCTACCATAGCTCTGATACCATTGTAATAGCTAGGAGCATAGAGGGCCTACGAAATACACAAATAGCACGCGGTCAACGAGAAAACCAATAGATCCACATACCTAAACAATCATGCACACATAGAATCCACAAGAGAGGTATAGAGCAAGAGGGAGAGGGGAAGAGAACATGCAAGTGCATGAATGGAGTAATCATCAATGAAAATCTCAAGTATAGATAAATTGCATAGACCCACAAAAATCACTATGCATAGGTTGTAATCTCCATGTCGCCCTTATTGAACCATACTTTGGAAACATCGAATGTTGCATCTTACCCAAAATACAGCCTTCACAATCATGCTTAGAAGGTGCTTCAAGAGGTGGCAAACAAGAACTATATCAAATTTTTGCGGACACAAAAAATAGGCCAAAATTCAAATGCTCATTATGTGCATGCAAAGTTTGGCATTTGAAACAGCATTTGAATCCGCAACTCATCGGCAAAATTCTACCCACACTTGTCATACAAAGTGAGCTTATATAGCCCACAACACAAAATGCCAGATGCAACAATTTCATCACCAAAATTGGGATCATGAACTATACATTTGTCATCCACAAAGACCAAGTCTTGCAACTACAGGTACAAACATAAGGTTCTCTTTTATCCTTGATACATAAAGTGCATCGACAAGTATGAAAGAACTACAATTTGCCAACTCGCTTGACCAGATAAGAGGCATTGTTGGCACAAGTGATCGTATACTTGTGAGAAATAGCCTCAAGAGAGGCAAACAAATCACGATGCAAAGTAATGTATTTGTGGCACCACTATCAAAGTACCAAACATGTGACTCTACAATAATTGACATACATGCATCGTGGACAGAAGGATCATAAGTACACTCTATACTAAATACCCCATAGAAGATTCTACAATAGCTACACTAGTAGTAGATCCAGCCTCTTTCTTCTTGCTTCTTTTGCCTTCAACTTAGGACATTTCTTTATCAAATGATCATTAACCTTGCAATAAGGGCAATGCATCTTCTTTTCATTAGAATTCCTAGACAAGTTGTTGCTACCAATAGAAGCAGTAGACGTACATGATCTACTACTCATAGAAGAACCACCAGAAGTGACTCCATTGCTAATACCACCTCCTCCTTGAGTAGCAACAAAAGCCCATTCAACTACACATTTTTCTTTCTTGAAAGTGATTATTGTAATAGCAATGTGCATAATGCATCAAAATTGAACCTGAGGGTTTCCTGGGGTCATAAGTCTCCAAGTACTAGCAAACTTCTAGCAACCCATGGAGAACAGTCTGCCTGCTCTGCACAAGTGAACTTTGAGAAATAACTTCACCTGCAAAAATGAATTGCTCATTTTTGCACAATGAACTTCAAGGAATAGCTTCACCTTCAAGGATATCAACTCATTGATATCCTTGATACCAACATGAAAAGTGTCCATTGTAGTTAACACATATAATACTAGGCTCTATTTTTCCACTTAAGCAAGGATTCAACCTTCCATAAGCTCGCATATTAGCGAATCTACTCAGAGAATTGATCTCAAGCGTGTTAGGAATTGGACCGTGCTAGCTATGGTGGATGAAAGAGAAACATAGCGTCAATGCGTGAGTGTGTGTGTAAACAAGGTTATCACTCGTGAATTAGGTTCCAAGATAGAATTAGCTTGGACTCATAAACACAATCTTGAGTATTGAGTTATCTTACCACAAGCTCACCTTAGACAAGCATGTAGTGCAAAATAGAGTTGTGTTTATTCATTCATGAAATTAGCTTTAAGTAGCTCTACAGACTTGCTCCACGGCATGTGGGATAAATCCACTCTCCTCTCCTTGACTCACGCTTTAGGACAAAGCTCACACTTTACAATCCTCCCCTTGAGGTTTGGACTATGACAAGATACTGAAGATGCAGAATCCACACAGGATGATAAGTTGGTATCCACACAGGACGGTAATATCCGCACAGGCTAACAAAATCCACATAGGATGGTGATATCCACACAGGAAAATAAAATCCACAAAGGATGGGGATATCCACACAGGATGATAAAATCCACACAGGAAAAAGTCCTCCCCTACAAGTAGAGAGGCTGCATCTTCAAATGGATCTTCATAAAAGACAATGTTGCTCTCTCCTTTGTCCTCTTCGTCTTCTACTATGTGAGTTGATCCTTTGTTAGGTCTCTTCCCTTCGTGACTTCTGCTACTGCTTTCAACTGCTTCATGGTCTTCGAGTTCGTATCCTCCCCTCGAATGAGTGCTTTTTTCCCCCTTTTTGTTGTGCAATCAGGCTTTATTCCATGCGTCATAATGACATGCAACAATATGCTAAAATATCTCATAAACGGGTTTATGCAAAAAGTTAATGCTTTCTTTTCCATCTTGGTCATACTCTGAGAGCCCAAGCATGCGGTGTTTCTCATACACTTTGTCGCAAAATCTTCACACATGGGGAGGTTTTAGCAATTTGGAGACTCTCCAATGACAATGTCTATCCCCTTACAAAAGCACATAATGTCATCCATGTAGACAAATATAATTACATACATTGCAAGAAATTGTTGTGCTTGGCTTGCAAGATCAATGTGTATTTTGGAATTTCCCTTCAATGTGAAGCTCCTCTTCACCCGTCGATGAAGCCCCTCTTCACAAGGAAAATCAAATGTATCTTTGATTGCTTGGATTTCTAGCCAAGCTAATATGGAGTGATTCCCGTTTGAGTTCTTAGTGTTGGATCGATGGCCGCCTTTGAAGTCCAGTGTAGAGGCTTTCAAAATCTTTGAGGTTTCATGCCCTTGTGTGTCTTGGGAGGCTTCAAAGCCTTAGGATGTGAGACCAAATCGACTAGCACTTTTGTGTGGTTAGGCTTCAAAGCCTTAGACTATGGGAAGGGGCTCTTACAGGGTCGGGTAGTCGGGTAACTTCTCACGCAGGCAGGGCAAGCCAGGCACAAGCGAGCAGCAGGGCAGGTTATTGGGCAGGTGCAAGCAGTCCGAACAGCCAGTCGAAATGGGCTTACGTGTTTGAGTACTCCCCAACGGGCAGCACCTTCGGGCAAGCCCGTGAATACTCCTCAGCGGACCCGCCGTCTTCAAAAACTGGATTTGATGCAACTTTTTGGGTCCGCCCGCTCTCCCCCAATTTAGGAAAGGGTATTTGACCCCAAGTGTGCCTAAGTTGGGCTAGCCAACAAGCCCACAAGCCTTGCTTGTGAGGAAGCTCTGAAAAGAAAGCTTTTAAACTCGAGCTGAGCAGGTTTCCATACACACACACCTTTTTATAGGAAAAAGTTTTGGCATAGAGATAAAGGGGCTCCCAAGCTCGGATTGTAGAGCTATAAGGCTCTACTGAGAGCTTGCGTCAAGCACTTCGAGATGAGGTCAATATTGTTAGGTGATTGCAAAGGTGGAGAGACTAGTTGAAGGTTCAAACTAGGACACAAAAAATGACGAGCATGCAAAAAATTGGATACTAATCTTCTCCCTAATCAAGCCTATCTAGCCATGGAGGGTAGTGGCCTCTTGGGTGTGCCAAGGACATGCCCACACATAACTACATTAGTGCTTAATTAGTGAGATGCAACTACTTATGAAAATGTCAATGAAAGTACGAGGGTTCATACGAGGTCTGACTCCAGAGCTTAAGAAGTATGTCAAGACCGAAGACCCTAAAACACTTGAGGAATCCATAGTGAAAGCACGTATTCATGATGACCCTGATGATAAGAAAACACATAATAGTAACGTGCCTGCTAGTATACATGGTAATACACGCACTCAGTACGGGCACAATAAAAGAAAAGTTGTAGTTGCTAATTCAGATGCATCTAAAGACCCAAGGGGTCCAGGGGTCCTCTCTCTCCTGAGGATTTTGAAAAAGGCTAGAAAGAGAAGCTATGTTTTCAATGTTTAGGAAGAGGCCATGGCAAAAAGGATTGTCCCAAGGGGAAATCTAATGCTCAAGGGAAGGAGAAAGCAATGCACACGGTGCAACTACTACCTCTTGAGTCTTCCTCACAATTCTCCACAGTGGAAGTAACGCACACTGAGGTGGTGCATGAATGCTGTCTCACATCTTCCATGTGGCAACAAACCTTTGGACCACATGAGTTAGTACGTATGCACGGATATCTGCAAGGGCACAAGGTGCACATCTTGGTAGATGATGGTGCTACTCACAATTTCATCAATTATGGATTGGTGAAAAAGCTCAAACTACCTCAAACTCCGAGTACCCACCGCTACAATGTAGCAATGATGAATGGACATGATACTGAAATATGGGACACTCAATGCCGAGCTGTTCCATTGGAAGTAAAAGTGTACTCTACTTGTTTGGATTTTCAGGTTATGAACATGGAAATGGCTGATGTGGTTCTTGGTAGGGAGTGGTTGCATAGCCTAGGACCATCACTGAAGCATAGCTATGAGCACAATAGCTTGATGTTTGATTCCCATGGCACACATGTGTTGTTGTTAAGAGAAAAGGATATACCTTCATCACCCCTGATTTGTACTGTTGAGCTTATGCAGCTCGTTTTTTATAATGAAATAGAACAGGTTTTCTTGTGTTACTCACTGTCTCATTTTCTTTCTAACATTGAGTCTGTTGAAAATTCCTCAACGTCGCATGCTTCTCTCTCCTCTATTCCACCAATTGCTAATTCTACACAAGCAAACATTGCTAATCAATTACAAAAGTTATTAAAGGAATTTCAAGATGTCTTTCTTAACGATTTTCCATCAGGTTTATCGTCGACACGCTCAGTACAACATGGCATTGACGTGACTGCATGTTGTAAACCTGTTAGTAAACCACCTTACCGTATGACTTACTAAGAGGCTATTGAGGTGGAACGTCAGCTTGCTGACTACCTTAGCAGAGGGTTTATAGAACCCAGTTCTTCACCATGGGCTTTGCCTATCCTTTAAGTGAAGAAAAAGGACGGCAGTATGCGCATGTGCGTAGACTACCGGGGCTTAAATGCGGTTACAATTAAGAACAAATACCCATTGCCAAGAGTAGATGAGTTATTTGATAAGCTAACTCATGCTCGCATTTTACGAAAATCGATTTGCGGTCAGGATATCACCAAGTCCGTATTCGACTTGCCGATATACCTAAGACTGCATTCCGAACACGGTCTGGACACTACGAGTTTTTAGTGATGCCATTTGGGTTAACCAATGAGCCCGCAACATTCATGACACTTATGGATAGTGGCTTGAAGCCATATTTGGGCAAATTTGTCATTGTTTTCCTCGATGACATTCTAGTTTATAGTGCTTCTGAAGAAGAACACTTACAACATCTCAGGCAGGTATTTGAGTTGTTACGCACAAACAAGTTATATGCCAAGGAATCTAAATGTGATTGTCTCAAGGATGAAATTCATTATTTAGGCCATGTTATTTTATCTAATGGCCTATACATGGATCAATCCAAAGTGGATACCATCCGGAAATGACCACCTCCTAAAAATCTGAAAGAATGAAAGATCTTTTTAGGCTTTGTAGGTTTTTACCAAAGGTTCATTAAAAACTATGCTCACATTGTTGTTCCTATGACGGAACAACTAAAAGACAAAGGTAAAGCTTTTTAGTGGGGATCCGCTCAACAACACAGTTTCGAAACGCTCAAAGATACATTAGCTACAGCTCCTATACTAGCTATTGTAGATCCTTTGAAACCATTCGTTTTGGAAACGGATGCCAGTGTTCGTGCTATTGGAGCAGTCTTGTTACAAGATGAACGGCCGATTGCATTTGAAAGTAAGAAGCTTGATGCAGCTCAACAGAACTATTCTGCTTACGAACGCGAACTCTATGCAATAGTGTCTGGCTTAAAGACATGGCGGCACTATCTGTATGGTGCTCAGTTCGAGATTGTGTTTGACCATGAAAGCATCAAATGGTTTACACAACAAAAAGATTTAAAGGGTCGAAAAGTCAGGTGGGCCGAGATCCTTCAAGAATATGACGCCAAATTAAGGTATCGCAAAGGCCGATACAATGTAGTGGCAGACGCTCTAAGACGAATGCCAGAGATCAATTCGCTCTTGTTCACGGAACTTCGTAGTGAATTTTTAGATTCTCTCAAGGGAAAACATGAGCAAGATGAAACATATTCCAAAGTGTGGAGCCATGTTCAAAAGAGGGATCCTTGTCACTCCAATGCAGGTTAACCTCCACACCTAGTTCTCCTTTATCAAGTGATGAACTACAGCGAAGGAAGCATTTTACCATCAACAATGGGTACCTAGTCCACAAGGGGAGAGTTGTGTACCAACGGACACAGACATTCGGCGCCAAATTCTTTATGAATGTCATGATAGTCCAAGTGCAGGGCACCCGAGGATTAGAAAAACTTATTCTCTCATACGACGATAATTTCACTGGCCAGGTTTACATGGTTTTGCTCAAGCTTATGTCTTGCATTGCCAAAAATGTTAAGTTAACAAGGCAGAGCGCCTGAAAGCAGGAGGACTCTTACATCCTTTGGAAATTCCCAATGGAAAATGGGAAAGTATCTCTATGGATTTCATTGTAGGTTTACCAACCACTATACAAGGTCATGACTCAGTATGGGTAGTTGTAGACAGGTTGACTAAACTGTGTAAGTTTATTCCGACCAAATCAACGGTTAAGACACCGGAACTAGCCAAGTTATTTGTGGACAATCTATACAAATTGTATGGGTTGCCAAGTAACATTGTTAGTGATCGCGATCCCAAGTTTAACAGCCACTTTTGGAGAGCTGTATTTAAACGATTGGGTACACAACTAAACCTCAGTACAACTGATCATCCAAAAACAGATTGTCAAATGGAACGGGTTAACCAAGTGCTAGAGGATATGCTAAGAGCATACGTCAGCAAAAAACAGTCACACTGGGAAGAATACTTACCTATTCTTGAGTTTGCCTACAACAGTTCTAAGCATGTCACAAAAGGTTTTAGTCCTTTCATGCTCATGTATGGGTTTCAACCTAGGCCACCAGTTACGGTGGGGTTGGAAACCGAAAAACTCCAACAGGTTAAGGATTTTCTCCAAGACCACATGGATATGCTGAAACTTGCTCGTCATAATGTCCGGCAAGCATAGGACCGGTATAAGAAATACGCTGATGAGAAACGTCGGCAAGTTACCTTCAAAGAAGGGAAGGAAGTATTTTTACGTGTGCCAGAACATTCAGAAAATCTGAAAACTGAACCGACACCTAAATTATCTCCCCAATATTGTGGGCCTTTCAAAATACTCAAGCGAGTCGGTGATCGTGCCTACAAACTATTACAGCCATCACATTCTCGCATTCATCCGGTGTTTCATGTAAGCCGTTTACGAAAGCGGTTACATGGACGACAACGTCATTGACCAATAGGTTTTGGTTGATTACATTGAACCTCCTACCTTACCGCATGAACCTGAACGTGTTCTGGATTATCATGAGTCGCGTACACGACATCACGTACGACAACAAGCCTTAATCAAGTGGAAAGACCGACCTGAAGAAGGTGCCACTTGGGAAAACATTAGTGTTCTTAAGAAGAAGTTTTCCACTTTTGTTTTCGAGGACGAAAAATATTCTTAAGGGGGGAGTAATGTCAGGACAAGGGTCCTGTGACCTAAGAACTAGGATGGTCATGGACTAGTGCCAAGGGTCGGGCTAGACAGTGTGGACAGGGGATCCGTCTAGGGCAAGGGGCTAGGAGCCCGCCTATATAATCGGAGGTTGGGAGGAGGATCTTCAGTCTAGTTTTTTCTAGTTCTTACATAAAGTGACCATAGCTCATAATGAGCACTTTAATGAAATATTCATAAACATGTTATCCTTTTGCATAGTTCATAGCTCAGTTATGTTTTTTTCCACGTGTCAGCTATAATAAAGAAATAATTATCCATTTCATACAAGTAATAGGCTGATTTGTAACATTTTCAAAACCCCCCATAGGTTGTACATTTGCCTCATTGGAACTTACATTCAAGTCTCCACCATTAAAAGGAGGCAGTAGAGTGTCATAAATGTCATATGAGCTTAGATTATTGTATCTCGTAGATGATGCCAAAGGTTGAATAGAATCTTCCACAAATACAACATCTACATTTGATAGCCTTATCATCCAAATTTTTGTGCCGCTTTTGTGGCACCAAGCATAAGCTAAACATCCAGCCGAAGACATGTAAGTGATCAATAGTGGCAAGTCTTATCATGCCATGCTTCACAAGGAGTCAAAGACTTCAAAGCTTTGGTAGGACACCTGTTAAGTACATAAGTAGCACACATAATAGAATCAAGCCAAAAAGAAATGTGGTAAAGCTTGACTGTTGACCATACTTCATGCCATCTCCATAAGTGACCTAATTTTTCTTTCAGTGACACCATTATGTTATGATATATATAACATTGTACATTGGTGTTTCATCCCATGACTAGCTAGAAATGCATTAAATTAATGAGACATATACTCCTCTCCGATCTAAACGAAGGTTGCCCATAGAATATTTAAAGACATTTTCAACCATAACCAAAAAATGCTTGAAACACATAAACACTTTTGACTTATCTTTAAGCAGATACACCCATGCATGTGGGGAGTAATCATCAATAAAAGTCTCAAGTATATGTAATTGCATAGGCCCACAAAGGTCACTATAAATAAGTTGTATCTCCATGTCTCCCTTACTGAACCATCCTTTGGAAACATCGGATGTTGCATCTTACCCAAAATACCATCTTCACAAACATAGAAGGTGATTCAAGAGGTGGAAAAGAAGAACCATATCAAAGTTTTGCAAACACAAAAAACTGGCAAAATTCAGATGCCCAAAATGTGCATGCCAAAGTTTGGCATCTAAAACCGCCTTTGAATCCACAACTGCATTGGCAAAATTTTGCCCACACTTGTTATACAAAGTGAGCTTATGTAGGCCACAACAAAAAATGCCATATGAAACAATGTCATCGCCAAAATTGAGATCATGAACTATACATTTGTCATCCGCAAACTTGACAACAAGACCACCTCTTGCAATTGAAAATACAAACATAAGGATCCTTTTTATCCTTGGTATATAAAGTGCATTGACAAGTATGAAAGAACTACCATTTGCAATAGTTCACACAATATTTCCAACTCCCTTGACCGGATAAGAGGCATTGTTGGCACAAGTGATCGTAGTCCTGTGAGCAATAGCCTCAAGAGGCAAAAAAATCATGATGCCGAGTAATGTGCTTTGTAGCACCACTATCAAAGTACCAAACATGTGACTCTACAACAATTGACATACATGCATCATGGACAGAAGGATCATAAGTACACTCTACACTAAATACCCCATAGAAGATTCTACAATAGCTATACTAGTATTAGAACCAGACTCTTTCTTCTTGGCTTCTTTTGCCTTCAACTTAGGACATTGCTTTAACAAGTGATCATTAGTCTTGCAATAATGGCAATGCATCTTCTTTTTTTTTTTTTCATCAGAATTCCTAGACAAGTTGTTATTGCCAATAGAAGTAGTAGTCATAGGTGATCTACTACTCATAGAAGAACCACAAGAAGTGGCAACATTGCTAATACCACCTCTTCTTTGAGTAGCAACAAAAACCTATTCAACTACACAATGTTCTTTCTTGAAAGTGATTATTGTAATAGCAATGTGCATAATGCATCAAACTTGGCAACCTGAGGGTTTCCTTGGATCATAAGCCTCCAAGTACTAGCAAAATTCTAGCAACTGATTGAGAACAGTCTGCACAAGTGAACTATGAGCAATAACTTCACCTGCAAAAATGAGGTGCTCTTTTTGCAAGGTGAACTTCAAGGAATAAATTCACCTTCAAGGATATCAATGAGTTGCTCATTGATATCCTTGTACCAACAAGAAAAGTGTCCATTTCATCTTCCACTTGCATAATATCTGACTCTAGCTCTTTACGCAACAATGCAAATTTAGCCTCATTTCGACTTGTATAAAGACTAGCCAGAGTATCTCAAGCCTATCTTATTGATTTATTGAGCGCATGTGAGGAGTAATAGTTTGATTCACAGATAATGCAATCAATGCATGAGCGTGTGCATCTCTAACATCCCAAACAAGATTGCTGAGATGTAGGCAAAACAACTCTAGCAGTAAAACAGACGTGCTAGAACCTGCAACATCCTCAACAGAGCTTGTATCACAAAAGGCATATGAACATCAATGCTCTGCATAACATTCTAAACGCCTGCATCATCTTGTAAGCCCACATTGGGTAGTTCAATTCGGAGAAAGTGTGCAAGGGGTGCTGGCAATGTTGTCAACCACGTCTGAGAGGATGCAACCTGCTTTGATACCAATTGTTGGAATTAGGGTTAGAGGGATTCACACACATCTTGGAGAAGATGAATAAACTCAAGGCACACAACAAAGAGCGTATTGCTTAGTGGGCAAATAGAAAGATAAGTTAGCGCTAGAGTGATGGGCATATATACAATGCACGGGGGAAGAAACCTCCCAATCAAATAGGTTTAGGGTGTCATGGGATTAGGCTAGTAAAATTTAGTTACATTTGTGCCTTAGGGTAGAAAGTTAGTTAGCCTCCTAAGTATGAATCATAACAACAATGTAGTTATTTGAGCAATTTCTCTTACTTCTTGTAAGCTTGTCTTGGTGTACTTTGTTGTTTTGAACCTTTGCTCTTTCTTCTAGTTGGACAAAGAAAGCACAATAAACAAACCTCTTGGTTGCTATGAGACGATACTCTTAACCCCACATTGACTCTATTTGTAGTTAGCGCATATAATAGGGCTTTCTTAGTTGTTTTTGAGCCAATTCTAAGTGAGCATAGATGGTATCTGACTTTAAAATTCACTAGTTGTGCTTGAGCCAATGGATCTTACCTCCCACGGAAGAGAAGTCATTGGTGAATTTAAGCATAACTTGGTTGTGTTTGAGCTTTAGTTCTTACCTCCATGTTTATGTCTTTAGGGTCTCTTTGTTACGATACATGTGCTAGCGGTGTGTGTGAACATAGGGCATTTTTTTCCATAAAGACTAGAACTATTGTATCCTAGGAATATTCAAGCTATAATTAAGCAACCTATATAGGATTCCAAAAAAAGATCAATTTAATGGATTTTTTCAAAAAATTAAGCTCTACACCTTTCACTTCTTGGGTTAACCTGATCACTTAGAGAAGGTGGGAGATGCTTAATTGGTTTAAATCTAGGAGTTTTTAAACCGATTTATATTGATCGATTAGTTTATTGATTGATATGTAAGAACATATACGAGATATTGAAAAATAATGACTTTGCAATGTATAATACCTTTGAATAATATGACTAAACATATTATACGACAGTTATTCAGGTTTAAAATGTTTCACAAATAACGTATGATGCAACCTAGCTTCACGAGAGTGATGCATAGTAAGCAATAAACTTGTATGTTCTCATCAATCTCCAGGATCTTCTTCAGGAAAACATATTTGGCAAAAAAATATGCTACTATAGAACCACGAAGACATATTAGAAACATAAAAGTGATGCCATATATATGTAGAGCTCAAAGAGAGATTTCATAATGAGAGCCTATCCTTCTTCGTAGTCCAAATCGTTATTGAGAGAGAGGTTGTTATGATGCCATAAGCATGCCCATCCTTCTTCCGAATCTCAGCCGTCTCAGGCTCTCCTAGTGGACGTAGAGTGCTCCATAAATCCTTCATCACGAGATGGCATTTTGCCTTGGATTGCCAAGCATGAAATCCATTACCACAAAACTTGGCGGTGCTATCCCTCGTTGTGGTGCACTTGGGTATGTGTGTAGCATTGGCAGGATGGGAGCGATCAAGCACCGCTCCTTTTAGGCAACTTTTCGAGTATGTTGCATGTTTGTGCTCTGGTCTCAGCGCCCTCAAGCTTTTGGCTTTTGGCTCAAATCATTGGATGGGAATCGATTCTTGATCCGGGATTTCTCTGCAGGATGCCAATTGCTATAGCTTCAATTGGGTCTTCTTTCATTCTTGCTTCAACTTAGGGTTCGCCTTTAGTGCATGGGTGGGCAGGAGGAAGCTGTCTTGAGTTCAAGGATAGATCTTGGGATTGTCCTTGCTACGATAAAGTCCCTCTCCTCCCCCTCTCTCTCTTTCTCGGCCTTGGACAACCGTCCGTCACTCCGCAACCCGGGGTCATGTATGTGCCACCACTTCTCTCGTCACACCTTGATACGGTGTCAAGAGCCTAGGTTTGCCTGCGCCTTCTGTATGCTGGAGAGCTCAAGGAGGTGATGATTAGAGAGCTATGTTTTAGCCTGCGATTTGCGGTTGCGTTTACGTCGCGTAGAAGCCTCCCACACTTGTATATATTGCATACAAAATTACATATTTCTTGTTATTAGAGAGGTCTCCTCTTTTGAAGGCGTGTGGTGTCGCTGTCAGATGCACGTGGCCTATGTGGACATGCTACATCGACTTCAAGAGCCAATCCTGAGGTAGGAGGTTTAGTAAATCGGCAATTTTGTGAGCTTGTTCACATGCCCGAACAAGTCCATTAGATTAGGCTTTTCATTTTTGGAACCCTCTTGGTGTACACACGTTTTATTACACCTCGGTGGGCATCTACAAATAAGAGCATGCAAATTTAGACTAGAGAAATCCAGTGCGCCGATTTCCCATGGCAATCGAATTCCTGTGATTGCTCAATCGAGATTCGACAAACCTCATAAGACCTACCTAAACTCATAATATTATAAAGAGGAGGAGGCATAAGAAAACTGAGCGCCGCCATCTCTCTAGCATTTGTGAAAGTGCTCTACCTCTCCTTGCCCTTTTTTTCCTCTCGTGCTACACCATTGGTGCAACTTCTCCTCGCCAATTTGCAACCCATTTTCAATGTGCAAGTAGAACTACCAAGAGCCTTGAGTCGAAATGAGTCTCTCTCTCTCTCTCTCTCTCTCTCTCTCTCCCCCCCCCCCCCCCCCCCCAAAACCCCCGATTCCCACCATCATATATACACGTCAGGATTTATGATTTAGGAGAACTTAACCTTACCTTATTCTATTTTAAAGCCAATCATTATTTATTAATTATTCAAGCTTTAAATCCTATTGGATGGGACAATTATCCTATCTATCCATTTTGCCCCAATCATTATCTATAAACTATAAACTATAGTACGTATGGCGTTTTTTTTACTCTACATTAAGCGAGGAAGCTCTACCCTTTCTCTATTGCTGTATTGAATACCTCTCTAGCTTAGCGAATTACGTCACATCACACTGATTAAGTTAATTGCTAAGGCAAGTGTTGCTCATTGTCTTGAGTCATGCTCTCTCTCTCTCTCTCTCTCTCCTTCTTCTTCCAATCCCCACCGCTTGTGGCTTATTTCCACCATGGTATCACAATAGGATCCTTACCTTATTCTATTTTAAAGATAATCATTATTATAAGCAATTCAAAATTAAAATCCTATTGATTTGGATAATTTTTCTATACATCCATTTTGCCCCAATTTTAATTGGGAGCCTTTTAAAATGCTTTACTGTAGCAATTATGCTCTAATCATGGCGTTTTTTCCCTTTACATTAAGCGAGGAAGGTTTCATCACCTAAAGGCTTGAAGCTCTACCCTTTCTTATGTATGTGCTACCACTCTTGTATAGAGGTTCGTTGGCACGATATTCTCTCTCTCTCTCTCTCTCTCTCTCTCTCGTCCTCTTCCTTGATACGGTGTCAAGAGCCTAGGTTTGCCGACGCCTTCTGTATGCTTGAGAGCTCAAGGAGGTGATGATCAGAGAGCTACATTTTAGCCCGCGATTTGCGGTTGCGTTTACGTCGCGTAGAAGCCTCCCACACTTGTATATTGCATACAAAATTACATATTTCTTGTTATTAGAGAGGTCTCCTCTTTTGAAGGCATGTGATGTCGTTGTTAGATGCACGTGGCCTACGAGGACATGCTACATCGACTTCAAGAGCCAATCCTGAGGTAGGAGGTTTAGTAAATCGGCAATTTTGTGAGCTTGTTCACATGCCCGGACAAGTCCATTAGATTAGGCTTTTCACTTTTGGAACCCTCTTGGTGTACACACGTTTTATTACACCTCGGTGGGCATCTACAAATACGAGCATGAAAATTTAGACTAGAGGAATCCAGTGCGCCGATTTCCCACGGCAATCGAATTCCTGTGATTACTCAATCGAGATTCGATAAACCTCATAAGGACTAAACTCATAATATTATAAAGAGGAGGAGGCATAAGAAAACTGAGCGCCGCCATATCTCTAGCATTTGTGAAAGTACTCTACCTCTCCTTGCCCTTTTTTTTCTCTCGTGCTACACCATTGTGCAACTTCTCCTGGCCAATTTGCAACCCATTTTCAGTGTGCAAGTAGAACTACCAAGAGCCTTGAGTCGAAATGAGTCTCTCTCTCTCTCTCTCTCTCTCTCTCTCTCTCTCTCTCTCTCTCTCTATTATACATGCCACCACCTATGTAAACATTCATGATTGTTCTAGACATTATCATGCAAGTGTTGCTTATTGTCTTGAGTCATGCTCTCTCTCTCTCTCTCTCTCTCTCTCTCTCTCTTCAGGTCCCCACCCCCTGTGGCTTATTCCCACCATGTGGCTTATTCCCACCATGGTATCACAATAGGATTTATAATTTAAAGGATCCTTACCTTTTGCTATTTTAAAGATAATCATTATTTATAAGTAATTCAAAATTAAAATCCTATTGATTTGGATAATTATCCTATATATCCATTTTGCTCCAATTTTAATTGGGAGCCTTCTAAAATGCTTTACTATAGCAATTATGCTCTAATCATGGCGTTTTTTCCCTTTACATTAAGCGAGGAAGCTTTCATCACCTAAAGGCTTGAAGCTCTACCCTTTCTCATGTATGTGCTACCACTCTTGTATAGAGGTTCGTTGGCTCTCTCTCTCTCTCTCTCTCTCTCTCTCTCTCTCTCGCGTGTCCTCTTCCTTGATACGGTGTCAAGAGCCTAGGTTTGCCGACGCCTTCTGTATGCTTGAGAGCTCAAGGAGGTGATGATCAGAGAGCTACGTTTTAGGCCGCGATTTTCAGTTGCGTTTACGTTGCATAGAAGCCTCCCACACTTGTATATTGCATACAAAACTATCGGGGGCTATTACAGATTTCTTGCAAATAATTTTTTATTAGAGAGGTCTCCTCTTTTGAAGGCGTGCGATGTCGCTATCAGATGCACTTGGCTCTATGGGCCACGTGGACATCCTACATGACTTCAAGAGGCAATCTTGAGGTAGGAGGTTTACTATTGGCAATTTTGTGAGCTTGTTCACATGCTTAGACAAGTCCATTAGATTAGGCTTTTCATTTTTGGAGCCCTCTTGGTGTACACACGTTTTATTAGGGCCTCGGTGGGAATCTACAAATACGAGCATGCAAATTTACACTAGAGGAATCCAGTGCACCAATTTCCCACGGAAATCGAATTCTTGGGTTGGTAGATGTGCACTAGTTCCACCCCAAAAGTACTCTTGTGACATAACTTAATAATAATGACTTATCATTTGTTAATAAATTATGTCAAAGTTATTGCTCAATCGAGATTCGATAAAACTCATAAGGCAAAGAGGATGAGGCATAAGAAAACTGAGTACCGGCATCTCTCTCTCTCTCTATCTCTCTCTCTCTCTCTCTATCTCTCTATCTCTCATCTCTCTCTCTCTCTATCTCTCTCTCTCTCTCTCTATCTCTCATTTTGGATGTGCAGGTAGAACTACCAAGAGCCAAGCTCTCTCTCTCTCTCTCTCTATCTCTCTATGATGATGATGTGATGATGATAAGAAGGTTTTACTTTTGGACAGTCTTAGCAAAGAAGACAAGTTCATGGATGAAGTAAAAAAAAGATAGCTGATTTTGACTCTTTTGAAGAGATGAATTCCATTCTCTTAGATGAAGTAAAAAAATGCACATTTTGCAAACGATTAGGTTATATTGTTCAAGTTTGCTCAATTGCACAATTGGTTTCCGCAGAATTCAAAGAAGAGGAAGATCCTAAACGAGAGGAGGCACTTCAAGGGCAAGTACTTCCTTGGTAGTGAGGACTCTTGGGCTTTCTAAAAGCTCACCAAATTAATAAAATTTTTAATATTTTGCGTTGTACTTCATGGCATGCATACCTTTCAAAGGTTCGTTCCTCCTTTAATTTGTTTATATAAATATTCTCAGGGCTTAGACATTGCCCATGTCAATGACATGAGGTAAGACCGCCCATCATTTTTTACGCATCAAACACCCCAACACTTCTATTCTGAGTTTAGTCTATGTACACATAGTTTTTGCTCTATCGTAAAGGATTTGTATTTTGATAGACTGTTACCAATGTCTAAGTGTGTCCAAGACACGTGTGGGCCAACCTTTGAATGGCGAGGGCTCATGCCTCTAAGGCATGCTCGCTCTTTTCAACCTTTGAGCCATGCACGAAAATTTATTTTAGCATCACGTTGGAACATCATCACCTCTGAGCCTAAGGAGTCTATGCTAGCATTCCTACCTTTCTTTTGGAATATGAGGTTTGACTCACCTTATAAACCGAAGTGCAGTTTTTTTAGCTCTATGGAATACCTCTCTAGCTTAGCTAATTATGTCACGATGTCACACACACTCACTAAGGCTATTAGACATGCCACCACCTATGTACACATCCATGATTGTTCTAGACATTATCATGCAAGTTGTAAGGCACGTCTGCATGATGTGCATTATAAAATTAGCATTTTCACTTTGCACCTGGCTGTAAGATGAAATGTGTAACTATTCAGATTCCTTTTATGTATATGTAGCTTGACTCAAACATTGTCCTCCAGCTTGCACAATTGGACGACATCCGTACATGAACGCTAGGACTCCTTTCTCCCTCCGACTGTGACAACACGTCTCTCTCTCTCTCCTTCTCTCTCTCTCTCATGTTCTACGAGAAATAAAGGAAAATTGACTACGCTTGATTGAGAATAATATGGGTGTCTCAAAGCTGGGTCCACGGCCTAGAGACTGAATGGTCGATGTTACTAGGCTGAATGGAAATCTGCAAACATCAAAGTAGGTTAAGGATTAGGTTAAGTTGCAACCCTTTTGCTCAATTTAATTACCCTCTTTAGTAGCCCTTGGTTGTGTAGGGAATGCTATGGGACACAACTTGCATCTTCCCAATGGTCATCAAGTCCCAAGCTGAGCTATTGTTGGTGCCTATCAATTGGTTTTACTCATCTACTCATGTTCCACAACAAAACCCGAGGCGACAACAATCACAACCAACTAACCAATTGCACTCCAAAATCTTTCAAAATCTAAACTCATAAGGCTCTTGTTCAGACTTTGAGCCATGTATGGAAAGTTGTTTTAGCGTCACGTTGGAACATCATCACCTCTGAGCCTAAGGAGTCTTTGCTAGCAATGCTACCTTTCTTTCCGAATACGATCATCTTTTTTGAGCTATGTTTCACCTCATAGGTTTGACTCACCTTATGAGTTGAAATGTGGGTTTTTTAGCTCTATGGAATACCTCTTTAGCCTAGAGAACTACGTCACATCACACTGGTTAAGTTAATGATGTCACACACACACTTGCTAAGACTATTATACATGCCACCACCTATGTATACATTCATGATTAATCCAGACATTATCATGCAAGTGTTGCTCATTGTCTTGAGTCATGTTCTCTCTTTCTTCTTCTTCTCCCATCCCCCCCCCCCCCCCCCCCCCATGGCTGATTCCCACCATGGTATCACAATAGGATTTATAATTTAAAGGATCCTTACCTTATTCTACTTTAAAGCTAATCATTATTTATAAGCTATTCAAAATTAAAATCCTATTGATTTGGATAATTATCCTATCTATCCATTTTGCCCCAATTTTAATTGGGAGCCTTCTAAAGGCTTTACTATAGTAATCATGCTCTAATCATGGCTTTTTTTTTCCTTTACATTAAGCGAGGAAGATTTCATCACCTAAAGGCTTGAAGCTCTACCCTTTCTCTATTGCTTGAGAGCTTGAAGCCCTCGAGAGGTGCTCCAATCAAGGGGGGGAGCACCGTCCCATGGAGCCTTGAGCTCTCCTTTTATCTTTCGCAAGCTTTAAAGCTACCGGACATTGCTATTTGCACCCATAACCAGCTGCCCTTTTTGGCGCGTATTACAAAAGGCTTTGTCCTCCAAAATCATGCGCACCCATTTGCGTTGAGCTTTAACACTTTATCATTGGCAATGTGTGCTTGATGCACAGATTTATACAACCATTTTCTCCTTCTATAATGTTTTTTTTTCTCTCTCTCTAGTTATGGTACGGAGACCTTAAAGGTCAATATTTTCATTCAAATAAAAGTGGTTGCTCAATATGGCCTACAATGGGCTTTCCAAGTACATAATTAGCATCGGCACCAGATTCTCCTTATGGAAGACAAAGAACCAACTATTGATGGTGCAAGAAAGATTATGGAAAATTGATACTATCGACGAACCCGAACTAGTTCGAGGTGACGCCACTCAACATTTTCAATAAATCCAGAAGAATGATCTACTTTGGCATTTATTGGCTTATGTTTAACCGACAATCTTCTTCGCCACCTCGATCCGAGCAAGGGAGTAAAGCAAGTTTGGCAAATTCTTGAGACAACTTTTGAAGGTAACAGAAATTCAAATTTGTTTTATAAGATGTACAAGCTACAATATCAGTTGGACACTCTTAAAAAGCAGTTAGAGTTTTTAAGCCTACTGTTTGAGTAGCTAGCTACAATTGAATGATCACTTGATGATAATGATAAGAAAGTTGTACTTTTGAATAGTCTTAGCAAAGAAGACAAGTTCATGGAGACTGTCACAACACTAAAGGTTGGTAGAGAGATGCCCAACAAAGAGATGAATTCTAGTCGCTTAGATGAAGTTAGAAAAACAGTAGCTAATACCGTCTCTTCTTCAAAATCCTTTATCACCAAAGGCAAAGTACAAAAATTCCCAATAAAGAGATGAATTCCAGTCGCTTAGATGAAGTTAGAAAAACGGTAGCTAATACCGTTCTTGTTCAAAATCCTTTATCACCAAAGGCAAAGTACAAAAATGCACATTCTACAAATGATTAGGTTATATTGATCAAAAGTCTGCTTAAATGGTTAGAAAGAAAACAAACTCAACACTATATGCACAATTGATTTCCACAACAACTGCTACCAACCTCTAAGTGTGTCCAAGACATGTGAAGGACAACCTTTGAATGGCAAGATCTCATGCCTCTGAGGCATGCTCACTCTTTTTCAGCCTTTGAACCATGCATGGAAAGTTATTTTAGCGTCACATTGGAACATCATCACCACTGAGCCTAAGGAGTCTATGCTAGCGTTCCTACCTTTCTTTCTGAATATGATTACCTTTTCTAAGCTATGTTTCACCTCATAGATTTAACTCACATTATGAGCTGAAGTGTGGTTTTTTAAGCTCTATCGAATACCTCTCTAGCTTGGGGGCTATACTCCTCCCCCCTCCCCCACCCCCCCAACCACTACACACACACACACACACTCATTATGTGGGGTGCAAAGTGCAAGATCTCCATCTCCTTCTCCATGCTTGTTGAGAAGTTGAGAGCCTAGACCAACACAATTTGCTATGGAATACAAATCCAACCAAGAGCCATGCTTCAATGCTTAAGCTTGCCATGTTCTCCATCTTCATTACTATGCTATTATGGATGATAAGCAAGAAGAGTGATGATATACGTTACCCAATCCCTTCATGAGGAAGTCATGTATGAATCCCATGCTCCTCCCTATGCGGGACATAGAGGTATTCAACCTACTCTTTGAAGTTTAGAGACGTACTTCTATTGGCCTACCATGGAACTGGACATATAAAAGTATGTTTCAAAATGTGTGGTATGCCAAAAGACCCTACACAAATTTGGGGCACCACCTAGTTTTGGATGCGAACTAGGACGCGTAAAGAGAGAGAGAGAGAGAGAGAGAGAGAGAGAGAGAGAGAGAGAGAGAGAGAGGCTGCTTTGAAATGTATCGGCTGTGATCAAGCAAACACAATTATATATGTAAAAAAGAGAGAGAAGGGGGAGGGGATGCTTGTTGCATTAATACCTTCTTACAAATCTGTGACGACCAATCAAAGTGATATTAGTATTTGTTCAACATAGCTTGAGTAAATTACACCACAACACATCACAAGAAAAGCCACCCCAATCACTGTCTTAAGGCCAGGGGAGTCCTCTCCACCCTGTTGCCCTCTTACAGTATGTGGAATTTATGGCTGAATTGATGACAACACCCAGAGACAAGCTATCAAGAACTTTAAAAAAACACCAAGACACTTACACATCATTGTTGTCCATTACTTTACGTTGGAAGAGAGAAAAAGTATCCAAGCTTAGTCCAAATCCACCCTCCTTGATTCAGCAAATGTTGGGCTTACACTAGTAGGAGAAATGATAGATTTCCTACTCTCAATTGAATGATCACTCTCTCTTACAATGGCATAGAGTTCCCTTGATAATCACCCCTAATACAACACATGCATATGCATAAGACAATGAGCTTCCACTCAAGAGCTTCTTCTAGAGAGGTTGAGCTTGGATTCTCAAGCTATAGCATAGTGCTCTTGCTTATGGCTCCCCCTTTTTGTGCTAACTACACCCTCCTTTTATCGCAATTTTGAGGGCTAGGGTTACTCCTCTAACCATGGTTGGGTTAGATTTTCAGCACTTATCTAATTTCTTTTGCTTGGAATTATCAATAAGTTGGTGTGGATAGATGAAGAAGAGAGAGAGGAGAGAAGTGGAGGTAATAGGACTTTTCATAGTAGGTTAGTGTTAGTAAATTAGTAGAGTTAGTATTTTTATTGATTTACAAATGGAATTGGATATATACAATGGGAGTATCCATGTAGGATACAAATAAGGAAGAAAAAACTCTTAAGGTAAGAAAATATGGATTTCTTACAATGTTGATGCTCCCAGTGTCTTGAGTAGGGTCAATTTTGACGCTTGTTGACGGTCCACTAGCTTTGATGGTACGTTTTTTCTCCACTCTTGACCTTCCTTGGGAGCCCAGGTAAGTGAACATGAGTAATCAATCACCATGATGCTGTCTTTCAAGAGAAGATACTGAATTTTGTGGTTTTTTTATAGTTATGGGTAATATGGATGAAGAAAAATGAGACTAGGTGGTCAATTTTGGAATGGAAGTGTGTGTAGGAGACATGAGTTCACCATGGTTTCTCTTATTCTTCAAGGTTGAGAAGAAGGTGAGTAGGGTGCAGAGAGGAGTGGTGAGAGAGGTAGGGATGATGAGTGGAGAAGTGTGTGTGAAAGAGGAAAATGATAAAGTGGAAGAGGGAGTGTGGCTGCATAGCATGGGCAAACTGGGGTCCACCAATAAAATCATACCTCACAGCTCGTAGCTCAAAAAAATATGAAAAAATTTGAGGTAAAAGTTCAGCTCACGAGCTACAACTTTTGTTTGTATCACCTTTTCAAATTCGGGGATCATGTGATCTTTAAAAATTCAGCAAAACCGACTGGTTTTTTTCACTGCACAAAGTCCTTGTGAGGTCCTTCTTTGGATGATTCTTTTGAATACCTCCAAGAGTGAGCCCCCCATGGTGCATACATGCATTCCACATACCCTTGACCTTATTTTGTAGGTCTATAATTGAAGATATTGTTGAGATCATGATATAAGTGAATAGTACAACTAAGAAAATCAAATATTGAGGGGTATAAAAAAATATGTACATGTCAAATATAAATAATATAGGTGGAAAAAATATAAAGGGGTCAAAATAAATCTCTCTCATTATAAGTCTACCATAAAAAGATGAATATTTTTGGTGGTCTAATTTATGAGAGTAATAGAGAATAGATGTAGGAAGGAAAAAATCACAATAGTGAAAAAATATACACATAAATAGAACTAGTTTTTTTGGATTTTTGTTGGGAAGGAGTTACACCAAAAATAAGAGAAGCTTGCATGAAATTATTTTTATATGGAATAAAGAGTACACAAAATGGTAAGAAAAAGTATGGTAATGTTGAGTCAATGTACATAGCATAAATAACACACCATAGGTAGAAATATTTAAATAAATACCAAAATAATTATGAAAAATCCTTTTATTTAGGCCCTATATAAAATGAAATATTTACACACAAATGGGCCATAATATACTTATATTTTTTTTTTAATTATTTTTTTGGCTCAACTAGCCCAGTGACTAACTAATTGAGGGTTTTTAAGAAGATATGGGAAAAGTCCCATCTCACACACACCTATATACAGTGAAATGGTAGGGATAGCCACAGTGTTTGGATGATTTTGGTAGGGTGGGTTAACTCACTATGGCAATTACGGAGAGTTGAAAAACGGCTATCAGCGTCTTGTAGATCACATGTGGATTGCACGAGGGGTTCATCTATAAGCATCCTGTAAGTGGAGAAGTTAACCACATTGACTCTTGCTCTTGTGTCAATCAATGCTCGTTTATATCTGCCATGCGGAAGTCTGACATTGATGCGAACATCGATTCCTGTTTCCCATTGCTCATTAGTTTGAATTATAGAAAAATGAATTTGAGCCGTATCTGCTGGTTGAGGAAGTCTTTGTTGTTGTAAGGTTTGTTTTCGTTTTAAAATCCTGACTTTGGCCTCCTCCTGCGCTTGAGCTTTTGTCTCCGTTGCTTTGTTCTTGCGCTCCTTCGCAGCGTGTATTTTGGCAAGCATCTCTGAGGTTAGTGGTAGGTTGTATTTCTTTAGTCTGCAACCACTAATCCAGTTAGGCATTTCCTCTCCCTCTAATGTCGCAAGTTTAATGGCACCGCTAGATGATATGTCATGAATCACATAGGGTCCATTGCCTCGCTTTTTGAGTTTTCGGTAATGTTGTTTCAGTGTATACATTAAGACGTAATCCCCAGTAGCAAATTGCTTGATGATAACATGTTGATCAAAGAATGATTTTATGTTTCGTTTTTGCGCGTAGATTGATGCAACGGCTCTCAATCTAGTTTCATCCAGTTTTTCCAGGACAATCAGTTGATTGGATAATTCATAGCCCGTCCATTCTAATTGTTTAGCGACCCGAAGCGTGGGGATAAGGAATTCAAGTGGCAAAATCGCTTGAATTCCATAAACCATGTTGAACGGAGTCATAAAGCCATATCTGGTGAAAATGTTCTCATACAAAAACTGTGCTATCGTTTTTCAATCATTTCTGGTTGTTGCTTTAGCTTCCACCCATTTTGTTAGATAATCTGTTGCCACAATAATGTATTGAGCGTGCGTTTTATATCCCGGAGGCGCTATCGGTCCTACAAAATCTATTCCCCATTTCGCAAACGCTCTTGCCCCCATCATTGGCCTTAAGGGCATATCATCTCGTGCTCTAGGAATTTTTGTTTTCTGGCAATCATCACATCGTTTCACAAACTCATAGGCCACCATATGCCTGCAATAAGAATTGCTTTAGCCGTTTTTTCAACTGAGAAATGTTCACCAGCTTGTCCGTCGTGTGCTTGCTCCAAGATAGGAATGTATTCCTCTTCAGTCGCACACATTCTCAATTGATTGTCTTTGCCCCTCTTGTAAAGGTTGTCCTCAATCAGTACATAGTTTTCTGCCTCTTTCGTGAAGCAGTATCCTGGTGGTGAGGTATTCAACAATGTAGTTACTCCATTGGGGTGCTATAGATAATCTGAATAGAGTCGCGTGCTCTATTGGCTTTTGAAGCGTGCATCTAATGCATGATTTGATATGCATATGAACACTATGTTGCATTTTCGGTCAATACACACCCATTCTCATCAAGGTACAATTCTTGTTCACTCGATTCAACACAAAGCCTAAGGATTTGATCCAATCCGTGTTTGTATAGCCTGCCCGCCAACATTACCAATGATCTGGATGCTGCAATGGTAGATGGTTGTCTTGTCACATTCAATGACCCGATAGTCAGCAAAGAAATTACATCCTCGCTCCATCTTGGAACCATTTCTATGTTGAAAAGATATGCATCTAGCAAATGATCATCAACCCCTACTGGGTTTTCTCCATGCATCATTCTAGATAAATGATCCACTCTTTAGTGTGTAGTTCCTTTTTTGACTACTACCGTGAAGTCAAACTCAAGCAGTATGATGAACCATCGAACAATCCTCCGTGTACTGCAAGGTTTGCTTACTAAGTATAGCAGTGCTTGAGTTTGACTACTACCGTGAAGTCAAACTCAAGCAGTATGATGAACCATCGAACAATCCTCCCTGTACTGCAAGGTTTGCTTACTAAGTATAGCAGTGCTTGGTGATCAACGAAGAATACAAATTTATTGAAAAGTAAGTAGTGTCTAAACTTTTTCACCGCATAGACCATACCCAACCCCTCCCTCTCAGTTGTTGTGTAATTCTTCTCTGCATTGTTCAGTTGTCTACTGGAGTAACTTATTGGAAAATCCATGTTGTTCTCTCCAGGTTGTGCAAGTATGCATCCTATTGCATACGCTGATGCATCTATGTGGATGTGAAATATCTTTTCCCAATCCAGAGCCTTCAAAATTGGAGCGGAAACTAACCTTTGCTTCAAAGTTTGAAAAGCTTTCTCGCACTCATCCGTCCACTCAAATTTAGTTATCAGCGCGTAAAGTGGTTTTGCAATTATAGCGTATGAGTAGATAAATCTACGATAATATCCACAATGGCCCATAAATGCGTGTACCTCTTTACCTTTACTGGTAGTGGTAGATCAACAATGACACTAATCTTCTCCATGTCTGTCGAAATACAGTTTTTGGACAGTATATGTCCCAATATTTTGCCCTATCGTACCATGAAGACACATTTCTCTGGATTCAGGCAAATCTGATACAGTATGCATTTTTCGAACACCTTGGTCAAGTGCTCTATGTGCTCCAATCTTACAAGAGAGTGAACGCACAAGTCATCCATGTAAATTTCTAAGAACTGTCTTAGATATTCTTTAAAAGCATGACCCATCAGCCTCTGAAATGTGGCTATTGCATTTGTTAAGCCAAAAGCCATTACCCGGAATGCAAAAATACCCCATTCAATTGCAAAAGCCGTTTTGTGCTGATCCTCTGGCTTTATTGCGAGTTGGTTGTAACCCGAAAAGCCATCTAAGAAACTATAAGCCTCTTTTCCTACCACCCTTTCTATTACATGATCAGTAATGGGTAGGGGATAGTTGTCCCGAATTGTAGCAGTGTTTACTTTCTTGAGATTGACGCACACTCTTAACTTTCCATTTTTCTTTGGGACCACCACAATTGGTGAAACCCAATCGGTGTGCTCAATTTCGTAAATAAACTCTGCCTCTTTAAGTTTATCTATCTCCTCCTTTATCTTTTTTGCAAAAGTTTATCTATCTCCTCCTTTATCTTTTTTGCAAACGTTTCATTGTAAGTATAGGGATGTTGTCTGCTGGGTTTGACATCATTCTTAAGGGGTATTGTGTGTTGACAGATACTTGGATCCACCCCCTTAAGATCTTTGTATGACCATGCAAACACATCTCTATATTGTTTAAGAGTAGCTACCAAAAGCTTTTTCTCTTCTTTAGTAAGATCCGTGACAATATATGCAAATTTTGGATCTTCTCCTGGCTTCGCTAAATCTATTCGTTTTTCTTTTTCAGGACCGTCGTACGATGTACCCGGTTCCTTCAATTTCCTCATTGGTTGTTGCACTATGATTTTCCTATCTTGTATGGTATACTTCTTATAATGGGACGGTGCATCCATCTTGTCAAAACTCATGTCCTCATTTGTTTCAAAGTCAGTCGTCCATATGTCTCTGAGGATTCGCTTGAGCTTATTGTACTCCGTTTTCGTCTCTGTTTTGGTCATTCCAGACCCTGTTTTTCCCCCTTTATGCGACTTAGTCGTTCGCTTTTCGTGTCTGTTCTTCTTGTTGTTTTTCCATGGTTTAGATTTGATAAACCGGCCAGTGACCTCGTCTTTGACACAATCATCAGCTTTGACAAGCTTTAGATTATATCCCGTTCTGTCATTGACAAGAGGCATCGGATTATACTTATTCGTCCTTGATTTTCTTATTCTCTTGGATTTATACCGCTCCTGTCGACTAGGTTTTTGGTTAGGAAACTCGTAAAACTTGTCCTGTCTCGACCTGTATTTCCTACTCATCTCTGATGCACTTGATCTCTCATCATCAGCCTCTATCAGTTGGATTTGATCATCAAGTGATGGAAGGTCACCGCTTAGTGAATCTGTGAATTCCTCCTCTGTTCGATCCCTATCGTTCACTACAAATATCTCATCAATTATTCTTTTACACTCGGTCTCACGTGGTGGTTCTTCCTGTTCCTCGCTCTCCAATCCTGAATCAAGGATGACGCTAGCGATTTGCAACGTTACTAGGTCGTATCCTTCTTCGTCACAAAATTTTGTAGGCGTGCATTCGTTAACACATACGTCCAAGGTTGACAATATTTGAGTCCACCCGAATGGCTCAAATAAATGTTCATGGAAAGGTTCTAGGAGATAAGCCTCATCTTCTACGGATCTTTCCCAAACGCATTCCTCTTTGATTATGTCTCCACAATCAGATGCTCCACACATCCAGACATGCGCTTTCGTTTGCAGCCATGCAGGTATTTCTTTTTCATTTACAGTGATTGAATTAAATTCCTGCACTGGTGTTTTTGCAACGTCTCTATAGTTGTGATCCTTCATGTTGATTTTCGTTATTAGCTCTTCGTGCCTTAGGTAGATTTGGTCGTACCCCCAATCTTGTATCATTTTGAGTTGACGCATGAAAGGTCGTCCCAAAATAATGTCGAAATTGTTCATTTTCTCGAAATCCACCACAGCAAAGGTGTGCTCATAGTTAATTCCACACGAAGTTACAACTATTTGGTCCAGGATTCCCAATGGTCTCTCTACATACCTATCTATGAGTTGCAGTTTCATTCTCGTTTTTCTGAGAGCTGGACGGCCTCATTTCTCCCAGATTTGCTTTGTAGCAATCGCCACTCCCGTTCCACTGTCTAGGATAGCTATCGTTTTTATATCATGATATTCAACAGGTAAGGTTGTATTACCCTCCTCACCTTCATAGTAATCTCCGACCTTGTTTATGGGCACTGGTTGGGCTTTGGGTTGACCTTCTTGTTTGTTTTCTTCTCCCGTAGGGTTTGTCTGAAGAGGAATCTTTACTCCTTTGTGCTCCAAATGTTTTCCCATGTCTTCCCATAAGTGTGGTCTGACTCTCAAGAGTTCGGATAGCGTGATTGTGCATGTTATAGGTGTCGACAGCATCTCTTGAAGACTTTTTGAGTCAACCATATGTGGAATAGTTCTCATCTGGGATGGAACTAACCTTATCTCCGATTGTGCCTCGTGTTCACCTATAAATGAAGGCAAGGTTTTCAAGGATTGGGCTGGATAAAATCCATTATCCAGGTTCATCTCAGGAATTGGAGCAGACTGTAACGTCGTGCTTCCGTTCTTTCTGTTTCTAATGGTTTCCCATAAGTGTTGTGGCCATTGTTCTTCAACTTCTGGAATTGGCATTATCGTCATTGACTTAGCATCATCAGTCGTGTTCGGCACCACTTGATGATCTAGTGACAATATCGTTTCAGGCCTGGGTCCGTTTACTTGTTTTGGTTCATCGATTTTTAGTTTTTCTCGCTCTCTGTGAATCAACACTTCTTGTTCTGGGGTTCTAACCACCTTAGGTTCCATCAATGCCTAGGTTGTTTCAATGAGGTGTTTACACATTTCCAAACGCTTCGTTTCCACTTCTAGTTGAGGATAAGTTAACCATCTCTGCTCTAAGGTTCGGTTTGTTTTTAGCCTTGCTTCGTACGCTTGTAAAAGAGCATCTAACGGCTCTAGCACTTTCTCAACCAAGACTGATCCCCCTGAGGACTCTTTCCTCGGCTTGTTGTTAACCTCAACAGTTTTACTCTCTCTTTCTTGTTTCAGTTGCTCCTTTGTTTCATGCAATTCGTTTTGCATGGCAATTTGGATTTTCAACCTTCTTGTTTTCATCCTGTCTCATTTCGCCTTCTAGGATTTTCGTTGGGTTCTCACGGGGATAAACTCTCATTTTCTGTGGGTATTGGCAACTCAACCTTTTCCTCCAAGGGCTCATTTTTCCCTAAGTCCTTGGCTTGGGCTCTGGTTATCACATTGATTTGGATCATGGGATCGGTTTCTGATCCGCTGCTTGCACTTGGTATCACCCCGACAACATTCATAGTTGCTTTTCCCTTGTTGTCCGGATTCTTTGGGCAATCTGGCAATATGTGATTCACACCACATCCGTCACAAAATCCAAAAAAATTCACTCTTTCGCCTTTGAAAGGGCAGTTACGCTCCCAATTATCCGTACTTCCACAGCTATAGCATTGTCCAATTGGTGGTTGATTTTGAGGAGGTGGTCCCATAGGTTGTCCTGCTCTATTAGGATATCCTCTTGGTTTGTAATTCTGGTTTGCAATGAACATTAACGTTCATTCGTCTATTAAATATTGATCTCTCGAAGGTTGTGCTACATACGTTGGTGGTGCCATACCCTCGCTATTTTCCCATGGTTGATAGGCTTCGTCTGCGTACATTTGTGATTCAAGTTCTGTTGCGTAAGGCTCATTCGATTCCTCATAATAAGAAACTCGAAGTGTACTATTTATTCCTGGTGATGCTTCACAAGGCTGAGCATACCTAATCATGGCTCTATTTTCCTATGGTAACGGAGGTTGTTGACCCAACACAGGTTGAGGTATGTCTGCTCCTGCTACCAGATTCATATTTGGTCCAACTTGATATCTTGGAGGAGGTGGTTGGGATGGTCCTGCTGGAGGTCCATACGATCTTTCCCTCACATAGTTTTTGTTATAAAAACACTCTTCCGTGCTATGATTTGTCCATTTTTTCTCTATGGTGCACCATTTCAGTACTCGTCCATTCACAACTGGTGCTTTCTGTTGTTGTGTGCACCACGACGTCGGGTGATTCCCCCCACATATGTCACACTTCCTTGTCTGAGACTGTCTCATCACCGGATTTGATCTCATATGTTGCTGCATTCTCTTCGTTACCTCCTCTATCATTTGATCAGTTGTCGGCATCAAGGACGCCTGAGCATCTTTCTTGGTAGAGGGTTCACTTTTAATCGATGAAGAGCCATTGGTTACTGAATCAGTATCCTCTGACACTTCCCCATATGCTTTGCAGTTATCGACAAGATATAACACTTCCCGTGTAACCTATTGAAATGTGCTACAGGCCTTCAAGTGAAGGTCCTTTTTCAAGGTTTCATTCCTAAGTCCTTCAACGAGAAGAGCACAGACAATCTCTTGTCCAGTGGTAATTCCCTCCTCGGGCACCTCTCAATGTATTGCTTGAATCTCAAGGTTGCTTCCTTCACTTTTTCACTCTCCCTTTGTTTAAAAGCATATATCTGCGATACAGTATTATGCTTTATACCTTGTTTTGAGAATTCTTCCGTGAACTCGCACAATACATGTTCAATATTCGGACAAGTTTCAGGGTTTAAAGATTGAAACCATGTTAAGGCCGTCCCTTCCAAGGTCATCCCAAATCCCTCGTATTGAGTATGGAAATCAGTGATCTGTTCTGCTCTTAAGACTTGCTTGAAGAGTGATACATGGGCATATGGATCCCCCGATCCGCTATACTTCTTTGGCATGCACTTCGCTACTTGGGATGGCCTAATCCGTCTATGGTTTGCGATCAATCTCATTGCTCCCGTGTCTCGACTTAATCGTTCTCGGGCATCATGGAGATCGTGGGTTGCTCTCGTTGGCTCCCTTGCCCCAAATATACTACTAGGAGGAAAATGTGATGGGGTGGCTGCAAATGTCGGACCTACTGCCGTATGTGTAGATATAGGAACCGCACTACCTCGATTCGTAGCCATTGATTCTCTGGAATGTAACGTTCCCATGGGGCTTGGCATCGAATAATGAGGTCGACTGAAAGAATCAGCTACATGAGTCCTCCCTCCACCTGTGGTCACCGGTTCTGGCACGATAGCTGTAGGTGCTGGTCTTAGTGGGCTTGGAGTGACATAATACTGGTGGAGTGGTCTCCCAAAGTACGTATATCCTTCCAACTCTTTTTTATCGATTGCTGCATATTGTCTTCCATACTTGTCGTATGCAGAAATTTTCGTTTCCGCTCCCTCGGTGTAGGTGAAGACATAAAGTCTTTTTCGCTCAGTCATCTCTCTGACATACGGTTCCTCGCATCTATAATAGAGATCTTGCTCTCCATTATTATACTTGTATAACCCCAAGTAGACATTATCCATGTTGACTCTCAACGTTTCGTTTTCTCGCCTTAATCTCACATTAGGTAAGCTCATTGTTGGTGCCTTTTTCTCATGTTCCTCGTCTATTTTGGCTTTTGTGCCCATCAATCCCCACTTGTCTACAACTTTAGGATTCAGGACTACCAAGTACATGATACCCTCGTCATCTAGGTACCTATCTCCGCTATAGCTCATAGGCACTAAGTCCCTCAACTCACTTGGTCTATCTTCTATTTTCACACAGTAGCGGTCCATACCATCTTTGTATATCTTGGCACCTTGCTTGTTGTCATATTGATACTTGATGAACAATAGCTTTAATGTGGCCAAGGGGTCTGATGGTCCTGCTGCCATGTTTTCTCTTCCGTTTAGTTTTAATTGTCCCAAGTGTTCTGTGAAATACTCGGAATATCTCTCTGAAGAAGTATCGGAGATGCCTTCTTCAAGGATCGGCTCTAACGGTCATACTATACCTTGGTTTACACTCTCCTCCGTTGATACAACACTTGTTTGATCCGCTAAATTTAGGTGTCTGGGGTTGATTTGTTTTCCCGATCTCAAAAACATGAAAAAAGTGGGATTTACTAACTGAATCCAAACCTCTTACCTAGAGATGGAATGATCTTCCAATTCCTGCGACTGCATGGATTGTTACTTGATCGGTCTCTGCAAATGAATACATTGGATGGCTATGAGATCACTGTATCATTCCAACTGTCAGCAGATTCAACACTTTCACAATGATCTCAACACAATTTTGCTTGCAGATTATTGACAGTACGTCCAATTTGAGTTTTGACAACTCCTGATATCTTAAATAGTCTAGGTCTATGAACATGTCAAAAATGAGTTAGATCTGGGCCAGAGGTACACCGATCGCGATCATAGTTCTGAGCCCAAATTAGATGAAACTTCACCAGCTTGTTCACTAGGCTATTTAAGACTACTTGCCAGACACTTTTGTATTTGGACTCAAAAAAGTCAAGTTTTTACCAATTCTTGGTTGGAAGTGTCTGTTTCCCAGAATCAGTCCGTTTGATTTGATTTTAGTGCTTGATTAGGGATTTGGAAGCTATCTGGGGTTGTCCTTTGTTCAGGCTATCCCTCTGTATGGTTCCTTCCTAGTTTTGATGCGTTTTGGTCTACTGAAGGTCAATTTCTAAGTCAGTTTAGCAGTTTTTGGCTCGGATCTGTATTCAGATGGTTTGACAGGTATTTTGAGGTTTTTGGCTCTAGGTCCTTTAGAATTTTATGTTTGTATACACTTGAGGATCCCACATATGAAATCTGGTCAAAATATGGCACTTAGGTACACCGATCGCGATCGTAGTTCTGAGCCCAAATTAGACCAAACTTCATCAGCTTGTAGACACTGATGTTTTAAGGCTATCCCCCAAGTCTTTTTGCATTTGGATCACCAAAAGCCAAGATTTTGCACTTTCTAGGTCTGTCAGGCTAGTTTTACCCAAGTGGCCTGATTTCCTTGATTTTTGATGTTTTTGGGTGTGGTTGCTTTAGACAAACTTGTTTAGAATCTTATCAGGAAGGCACATGTCAAATCTTGTACAATTCTGACACTGAGGTACACCGATCGCGATCGTAGTACCTGGGCCAAATCTCATGAAATTTTGTCTGCTCCCTATGACAAGTGTTTCCTAGTGTTTTGTGCTACCACTTTGTGATTTGAATCAATATCAACCCTGTTTGGTCAGATTTTCAGAATTTTAGAGTCTTATGGCTTTTTTGGCCAAAGTTATGGTTTGCTGGTTTCTCGACTCTAACTTTTGCCCCAAATCTGGTTGGATTGTGATTTGCTTATCCTACTCCTAAGTACAGAAATGAAAAAACATAAGGAAATGAAACAAACAAAACAAACACGACGGATTTTAGGTGAGATATCAGTACTCAATCAAATTAGAGAAATTGAAGAGCAAAAATGCTTTAACACTCTCAATCACAGCTCCCTAAATCTCCTAAGAGAGGATCTAGCCGGTCCACTGGCTCTAGACTCCACTAAGCTCTAAACCCTTGTCTAGCAACCTAACTGAGGTGTAAAATGGATTTGCGGATTGATCTTTTTTAAGGGATCTAACTGCGCACTCGGTTACTCACCACCTAAGGTGCATTCCCCGGCAACGGTGCCAATGTTTGCGGGTCGCCGTGACGGACGTCCATAGCATAGCTCTCAAGCATCAACATATTTATCAATACAGGGGAAGCGACTCGGATGAGGCATGGAAACTCACTAGGGTGTCATTCCTAATGAAGTGAATTCGAAGAGATACAACTACTAACTCTACAAGCAAATCAAACGCATTATCGCCAAGTAATCTGCCTATGTCCTTCTACATAGCTCTACAGTCATCATGCCCATTTACCATGAAAATCATATCGGAATCGCATGAAACTTGAAGGGAAGCTACAGGGGATTATCAGGAACATATCCTATCACTGTCACAACATTCTAGAGAGGTACAAAGATTGCGATCGTTCGTCCCAAAGTCAACAAAAACAGCAAACAGATGATCCTAATGGGTCGTTTTAGGGTCCCTAAAGCCCCTCCTAGCGTCAAAACAACATAAAACACGCATATAGACACTCAAAACAGTGATTTAAGGTCTCAAACTTGTAGTTGAAAACCTACACCGAATCTTGAATGATTACACTTGAATGGAAGAGCAACGTAAGAGGAACACAATGCAATAAACAAATCTGAATTTGGATTACCGTAGCCTCAATGGCGAAGATTACAAGTTGGAACAAGAAGGATCTCTCAAACGTACGTTGTCTTCTCAGTTTTCCATCAAAAAGATCATGTTCAAACTTACAAAAAATGACCTTTATAGATTAGGTCTTTACAAATGGCTTGTCCAGCCAAAAGCTCCTAAACTTCTAACTGGCTCTCTAATATACAATTGCTCCCATAAGAATAATCATAAATCATTTGACAAGTTCTCGGCTTAGAGATGCTTCCTTACAAAAGAATTTTACAATGGTTTCTCATAAAAATATGATCCTTCTCTGGAAACGGCCGCTTGTTGCTTCGTCCGCCAAATTCCCTAAAATAAGGGGTCATTTTGTTCATTGAGACATGTTAAAAGAAGGTTTTTTTAATACCCTACAAATGCACGTTATATAGGGGGTACTGAATGTTGAACCCCCTGAGCATTTGGAAAGTAGAGCAATAGCACTATATCTTCTCTACGGGCCTGGTGTTGGTCTAACCATTGATGTCCAACGATGACATTTTCAAGCATGTCCTTTGAATGATTTACTTGAAATCTTACCTGCTCTTCATTCTTTTGGATGCTAAGAGTAGAAACCAATTCTTCTTGACTCACATCCATACCTAGCCAACTTTTGTAAGGGTTTTATGAGTTTTGGATAATGAAAGTGAGTGTACGCTGCAGTACAGTCATGTGAGCTCTCTGCTATTTCAATATTTTGTGTCTCCCTTGTGTGGTGTTGCATTACAAATCTGAGCATACCAACGCGCTCGCAGGTGAAAGCTCTCTCTTTCTACATAAATTTCTCGTGATGAAGTTGTGTTTTAAGGCGTGCCCATCTACGAGCTATTTTCATTCCCTACGCACAATACACGCATCTAAACTGGTTTTCAACCATAGGAATAGATAGAGCACGTCCTAAGGAAGCTATAAAGTGCTTTAGAGTCCGAAAATAACTTACCTAAAATAGGTTGTTCATCTTATGCATGATTTTTTCCGAGTGTCAAACATGACATTTGAGCACATGAGAGTGTTGAGGATACTTTGCACGTTCTAGGTAGGAAGTTTTGTTGCATTTGGAGCATTGTAACTACATGAAATCAACATATTACACTTCGATAAACATGTTTATCTTAGGTGCCATTTTGCTAGAGTGTCAGAAATGACTTTTGAGTTTTGTTGCAATTGGAGACCGTAGCTATACAAATTCATCGGATCAAGATTGCAATAAGGAAAGTGGCTTTTGGTGTCTGACAAGCACCTGAGACCGATCTGATGGGAAGAGCTATGGTGGGTGGTAGCGATGGGCAGCCATGGCTTTGGAGATGGCGAGCAACAGGAAGAGTTGAGAGAGAGAGAGAGAGAGAGAGAGAGAGAGAGAGAGAGAAAGAGAGAGAGATAATTTGAGATACACAATAAAACTAACACTCTATTAATACCTTTGTAAACCTTACAACATATATAAAGAAAAATTTGCCATGCACAACTCATCCTTAACTGAATCTTATATGCATGCCTTATGAGGCTTGTTCCCACGGGCTTGGAAACCTAACTGAAACCTAACAATCCCCTTCTCAAGCCCAAACTAGACAGGCAACTCATGATACCTCAAGTTTTTGGTGTACTCATCAACCATGAGTTTTAGGTTCTCTCACAACCAAGGATTTCTGGTGTATCCATAACCTAGTGCTATGATAGTAGAACCCCCCTTGAACAGATAGGGTGTAGGTCAAAAAATTATCTACCAATAGATGGAGTTTTTGGTTCACTGCCAAACCTTGGGTTTCAGGTGTACCCAGTAACCTCATAGGAAGCGGGACAAAAAAGGGCTGAGAACACATAGTTTTGGGAGGTCTTACCATTTATGTGTGGCAGTATCTATAGCTCGTACAATTTTGACATGATGACAACTGACAAGAATTATATATCAATCATACAGTGTGTTATTTCTTCTTGCTATGTCAAATTCTCTCTCTCTCCATCTCGTTCTGCACTTTCTCTCGCTGCTACACCTGCTCCTAGCCATGGCCCCCACATGCTTCACCCCCCATAGCCCATCTCCTATCATCTGGACAAGATTCAAATGCATGCACAACTTACCCTTAACTGAATCTTATCTGAATGCCTTATGAGGCTTGTTCCCACGGGCTTGGAAACCTAATTGAAACCTAACACGATCTAGGTGAGAGCACACTAGACTTGGTTTTTCCAAGAGATTAGCAATCTCTTGTAGCCTCCATGCACTAGTGGGGTCAACTACACTCCACAAATTGACATTTTATATATGTGTTTCTCGCTTTGCTAGCATCGATATGGTGAGGCTTGGCAACCATCCAAAAATATTGTCTAAATCAACGATTGGACACAACATCTAGTCGTGCTACATAAATTGATGAATCTGCACTTGTGCTGCCTAGACCAAAAAATCTGCACTGATATTGTTTAAACTTGTGAATCTATTGTTTATTAATGTGCTACCTAAATCGATGAATTTACACCCATGCTTCCTAGATTGGCAGATCTGTGTACGGATAGCTGTGTTGTGTAAATCGGAAAATCTACACTAAGAGGAGCATTTACATGCTGCCTAAAGCAGTGCATTTGTGTGCACATGACCAATAAAGGAGGCAAGGCATAAAATACCACATATATTACCTATTTGATACCAAAGTGAAATATGTTTGAATAGTGAAGTATGCACAAGTTGTTGTTGACTATCTCGTATCACGTGAGCTCATGTGAGTAGTTTTATAGCTTAACAATTAATTAATGTCAATAGTAATTCCATTCAATGGAAGTATTGTGATGACGATAGAATCGGTTGATTTCATAGCTCATACAATTAATGGAAATAACTAAAATAGCCATGTCTTTTAAAACAATGTCTAACGGTATTGTATGTTGTTGCAAGCTTGAGTGTAGCTTGTTAGATATAATTACAAAGAGAATAGCTTACAAGAGAAATGACCAAAATGAGAAGATTAAATGAGGTGGTTCATAAATTCATAGAAGGATATTCATAAATTCATAAAAAATGGTTAGGATGTTATCATATCAGTGTGGTAGAGACAAAAAAAAGTCGGTCAGTAATGAGTGATCAGTAAATTTGTGATGCATAGGTGTTTAGGGTTAGTAAAAAGAAAAATTTATACCTTGACGTTGAAAGAGGAGATAGTGGATAACCCATTTGAGGAGGGCGTTGCTTTTGTGAGGTGGTCAGAGAAGCATGGGGATTGATTATCCCATTGGTCCCTGATGCACATGTCCCAAAAGTCAAAGGACATCCGTGGTTTATGATAATTGTCATGCATGATGATATTCTTGTGCGCATTACTCCACAAAATTTTCCCAAATACATTGTGAAATAGGCAAGGGGTAATGGAATGAAAAGAATAATAGACATTGTTTTTAATGATTCTATCTCAAACTTTGAACATATTAACAACACAGAAAACAATCCCATTGTTGATTTAGATTAAGTACCTTAGGAGCTCGGGTGGTTTCTAATGTCGATGAAATGCAGCAAATCAAAGGCGTTAATGTAGAGGATATTGTACTATATCTTCTCTATGGGCCTTGTGCTGTTGTAATCACTGATGTCCAAGGATGACATCTGCAAGCATGTCCTTTGAATGATTTACTTGAAACTTTACCTACTCTTAAGTCTTTAGGATGCTAAGAGTAGCAACCAATTCTTCTTGACTCACATCCATACCTAGCATTGTTTTTTTTTTTTTTGGGCATGGAGTAATCTCTAGAATGCTTTGGATGTTTTTTGCAACCACTATATCACTTTGCTTCTTTATCCAATAGAGCATTTCCTTTAACGCTCCATTTGCAATACTAAGGACTATAGCTATTCTCATTGGAGGTTCTATGAAGATTTTTGTCCTACTTTTGCCATAGTCTTGTCCTGATTTAACTTGGTCTCTACAGAAGGCAACTTGAGACTTTCTTTTCCAATCTGACTTACATCAGTTGGTTCAACTGGCAATGTCTGGATCTTTGGACATCATAGTGATTCTTTGTTGTTTGCATCCTAGTTTTCCTTTACTTCTTGTCTTGATGGCATTCTCTGCTTACTAGATTTCATGGCTTTGTTTGTTCTTTTTTATCTGCACCTGCTTTTGCTCTTTTGAAGTTCTGTTGTGTGGAGAGGATTCGTCTTTAATAAACTCTGCTTTGGCATCGATCTCCATTTGAATTGTACTTGTGTTGTCTTCTGTGGGGACCAGTCTTGGTCTTCATTCTTTGTTGTCTTTGAAGACTGCATCTTGTTTGCACTCCGCATCTCTAAACCCTTATGGGCCATTCGCATGCCCAATATAATGTTGTCTATATATCTTTTGTTGTTATCACATGGAATTGGGCTATGATGGTTTTTTAACTTATCTGCATTTTAGAAATGATTCCCCAACATTTTGATTGCTTGTTTTGAGATATGCTAATGACTTCAGAAGCATCTTCCAGCTGTGGTTGGCCACATTTTTTCCATGTGCAAAATAGCATGAGACTCTTGTCTAGCCAAAAATCTAGCTTTGCATCAGATGTTAACTTTTCTTCATATTCACCAATGTCGTGCAGCTCCAGTTCCATGATACTAAAATAAGCAAAGGGATGCCAATTAGGTTTATTTGAATCCTATGTGATTATTCCACAGTAATAAGGGCTTGCTAACAAGCCAATTTTAAGCTAAAAGTATGCTAGATCCGACTCTAAAGGGCCAAAAGATGTCTTGTTAATGCTAACAGTGAGTATGATTGAAGTGGTCATAGTTGGGATTCTATTGATCAAAATTGTAGTACTTGAAGTGCTCTACAGGCCTGTCTTTACGACTCATCAATTGGAGTTACAGATAGGAAGTTATATCAGTTTGAAGATTGAGTAGTAGCATATATGTACCCGAGTGGGTAGCTGATGAAGGGTCAAAGTTGATATAAGTGCATGGGCCTAAAGTTGATATCAGTTTGAAGATTGAGTAGTAGCATATATGTACCGGAGTGGGTAGTTGATGAAGGGTCAAAGTTGATATAAGTGCATGGGCCTAAAGTGCTCACTTTGAGAAGCATGGTGGTCTTTTTAGTTTGTCAATCGGAGTTCTGGTTGTCAAGATATGGCCAATTTAAGTTTCATCGGGGGCCAGTTCTGTACCACTCTGGTCGCCCAAGCCATTGTTCATCTGGTAATTTTTTAGTATCAGCCAGGTTCTAGAAAATGGTATCATGTTCAAAATATCATCTCAAAATATTATCTCTTATAGTGCATTGATAGCTAGTGCTTCAGTTGAATTATGTACCATGGCCGGTTAATGGCAGTTCAAATTGATTTATATTAACCATAGGAGCCGTCAACTGAATGCTATTCCTTGGATGATGTAATCACCAAATGTGATGCCTTCATAAAATTACGGCAATGCCTTGGTCGATATATATGCTACATGAGATGCTTGGATTATTCCTTGGATGAGTGTATCACGGCAATGCCTTGGTTGATATATATGCCAGGTATGGTGGCAACCGAAGGCCATCTCCACTAGCAAATGTTTTTTCAAGTCCAATGATGGTCATCAGCAGCAATGGAGCAGCAGTGCTCGTCCGATATACATGCTAAACGAGATGCTTTTCCGACATGTATGCCAAATGTGGTGCCCTTCTGAATAAAATGCCATTATATGTCCACCCACCAATGCACCCTAAAGCCTCCCAAGGGATGGCACCCAATTAATTAAGGGCTTGGGGTGTGTGTGAAAACAAAAGGAGAAACAAGCATGGCGAGCAGGAAGATGATGGGGGGCAGTGCATGAGGGAGGAAACCACTCGCAGTGAGCTTCACGCTACTCGGATGGCAACAACCATGAAGCGTATTTTGCAAAGCAAGCCATGGCGCTCCCATTCGGTGCCAATCTCGTCACATTCCGTGCAGGTCAAACCCGACCATGCCACGTCAGCAAGGGGCACTACCCATTAGCGATAACACTAATGGGTTAGCGATATCGCTAATGGGTTGGCCGAAAATAGGAAAAACAATTTCCCATGCAAACTCTATCCCACATGTTACTATGCCTTTCATTTATGATCTACCAATTAAAGGATTTGAAGAAGGTTCCAAAGACAAGGTAAAAGATCCAAGGGGGTGTCGGCGATATGTTGTTCAACCTATTGCTGACTGTGATGCTATTTTATCGAGGCTTGAAGAAGTTAACACTTTCAGGTCAAAAATCAACTTTTGGTGCTAAGGAGGTCTTAATTGTGGGGCACATGTGCAATCCTAAGGGTAGAAGGCCGAGTCCAATGAAAGTTGAAGCTATCCAAAAACAAAAAAAACATGCTCTTAGATTATTTAAGTTCGTCGATTCTAGGTGCGTCTGTGTTCTATCTTATTTGGCTGCCACACTTTGCTCATGTTGTAGAGGTGCTATATCAATTGATAAGGATATCAAGGTGCTATATCCTAAACTCTTGCCATTTGCTTTATAGGCTGATCGCACTACACACAGTTCTGTTACTGGTTTTATGCCGTTTGAGTTGAGTACGGGCAGAAACCCATTATGCCTACAACGGAAGCGCTTATGACTTGGCATAATGCCATGGGAAGAAGTATGTCTACATAATATTTGCTTGGTCTATGTATTTTCCAGCTTGAGAGGCGTCAAGAAGACATTGAATAGGCTAAAGAGAAGCTTAAGGAGGCAAGGTTAAAAAATAAAGTAGCATTTGATGGAAAGCACAGACTACGACCTCATGCTATCAAAGATGGTGACTGGGTACTTGTTTATGACAGTAGCTTGGAGAATCAATATACTGCTATATGGAAAATGGTTAAATGGTGGTTTGGACCATATATGGTGCTTCATGTTTTTGATAATGCAACATATCAACTACGTGAACTTGATGGCACTGTACTCAAGGTGCCTATTGCAAGAAAACGGATCAAGCTATTCAAGAAGCGAGAAGGCGAGATTGTTCTTGAAGATTTCAAATCAGATCAAGCTCCAGAAGATATTGTTATGTGTGCATCAGATGTGTCTGATGTGATTTTTGATGAAACTAATTAAGTGCAATTGGCACAGTCCAGAGGCTGTGCAGGTTCAGAGAGGGTGGATGTCGTGCAGCTCCACTTCCATGACAAGAAAATAAGCAAAGGGATTCCAATCAGTTTTATTTGAATCCTATGTGATTATTCAACAATAATAAGGGCTTGCTAACAAGCCAATTTTAAGCTAAAAGTATGCTAGATGCGGCTCTAAAGGGCCAAATTATGTCTTGTTAATGCTAACAGTGAGTATGCTTGAAGTGGTCATAGCTAGGATTTTATTGATCAAAATTGTAGTACTTGAAGTGCTCTACAGGCCTGTATTTACGGCTCGTCAATTTGGAGCTACAGATAGGAAGTTATGTTAGTTTGAAGATTGAGCAGTAGCAGATACGTATTGGAGTGGGCAGTTGTTGATGAAGGTTCAAAGTTGATATAAGTGCATGGGCCTGAAGTGATCACTTTGAAGAGTGTGGTGGTCTTTTCAGTTTGTCAATCGAAGTTCCGGTTGTCAAGATATGGCCAGTTTAAGTTTCACCGAGGGCCAGTTCCGTACCACTCTGGTCGCCCGGGCAGTTGTTCATCTGGTAATTTTTGAGTATCAGCCAGGCTCTAGAAATGTTCAAAATATCATCTCTTATAGTGCATTCATAGCGTTAGTAATTCAGTTAAATTATATACCATGGCCGGTTAATGGCAGTTCAAATTGATTTATACTAACCATAGTAGCCATCAACTGAATCCTATGCCTTGGATGATGTAATCACCAAATGTGATGCCTTCATAAAAGTACATTAACATCTCAATGAGCTTATCACAACAATGCCTTGGTCAATATATATGCCAGGTATGGTGGCAACCAAAGGTCATCTCCACTAACAAATGTATTTTCAAGTCGAATGATGGTCATCAATAGCAATGGAGCAGCAGTGCTTGTCCGATATACATGCTACATGAGATGCTTGTCCGATATGCATGCCAAATGTGGTGCCCTTTTGAATCAAAAAGCATTATATGGCCACCCACCAAGGCACCCCAAAGCAACTCTCTTCCGCACACCTCTCACAGCCAGAGGCCCCACGCCTTCTCGTCTCACCTTTCAAACACAAATCACCAGTAATGTTGCATGTGATCTTCTCAAGGTTTCTTTCTGAATTGACTAGTCTTGCTGTGGTGGTGTCCTTGAGTCAAATTTTTTTACATCTCCTTTGCTTTGACTACCTACGTCAATCAATGTTGACTCGGTTGTCTGCAATGTTTCACCTTTTTCTTGCAACTGTTGAGCATTATCTACCTGCATCTAAGTAGCCTTTGATCTTAACACTAGGTTGGTAATGGGACACTTTTATGTCCTGTTAAGTGACCATTTTCCTTGAATTATGTCAAGAGTTTCAAAATAGATTTTGAGGTGCTATCTATCTAGAAAGTTGTCTCATGAGCTGAAAAAAACTCAACATTTTTTTGGAATATCAATTCCATCTTTAACATTGTCCTTGCACAACATTTCATAACCTAAACTATGTGAAAAAACGGGTCCTGTTTTTGGCTTTTTTTCAACTTTTTACAACTATACCACTCTAGAATTCATGTTTGTGAGGTCTATAATGCTAGAGAACTATCTTTAGTAGTCCTCAACATGTCCCGATGCTTCTAGGGAGAAATAAATATTAAAGTTGTAAGTTATAACCAAATTACAAAAATTGTCAAATCCTGTTTTTTAGCCAATTTTAGGTCTTCTATGATTTTTTTGGTGGATTTTATGATATCCAAATGCATTTTTTATTTTCTATGTCGCATATTGTAAGATAAAGCTAACATTCCTTGAGTTTTGGGGCACCTAATACCCTATTTTGCATAGTACACAACGATGGTTGATTTTTTCAATTATAGAAGAAAACGAAACATTCTAGTATATCAAGTATAGCTTTTTCAATATTGTTAGTTTCTTGTGACAACTACATGCATTTTGTAGGTAGTAACCATATCTAGTCATAAGGATCAAATTTGGCTAGATATTGAATAGTTTCAATGGGATTCTACAACTCATAATGTTGAACCCAGTTTTTTCATGTTTGCTATATTTAGCACTTCATCTTTGTCCCCAAGATTCCCCTTGGTAAGAGATGTATTATTCTTTTGACATGCTCCATGGCTCCTTTTGAACATAAAGGACAATAGGGAACTAAGAAAACATGCATATATTATTTGTATTGAGCGTGGCTATAGAAACTTTGATGATATGTTTGCAGAATGGTAAAAATTCAACTTTTTTGTACCTATTTATTTTGGCAAAACAAAAAATAGTGAGTGAGAAGCACTCATATGTTCTGATCACCAACCCATTGAAGTTAACTAGGTAATTTATCTCAAGTCCTACAAAAATCCTAAATCTTATTTTTATGCAACAAAACGTAAGAAATGACTGTTTTGATGAAAATGCATTGGTCCATCAACTTTGGAGGCTTGGTGTGACCAAAAGATGAGAAATATTACAAGTTTCTTATTTTTTCCATGTGTAGTAGGCCTTGAACTATAACCTCATGAAAGGATTCGACAAAATGAGTGGATCTACTATGGTTTTGGAGGTTTTTTTCAAAACCCTGAAAGGACACTTTTATGTCCTATTAGGTTACCAACCTAGTGTTAAAAGATCCAATGTACTTTCTGGAAAAAATTGTCTCTTCGAAGGAGATTTTGATGGTGACCTTTGTGTAGCTTTTTGATCTTTAGCTTTTGTTGAATCTAAACTCTTGCAAGGGGGACATTGCTGTCTGTGTATTTCTTATGAATTTTTTATTTTGATACATGATAATTTTGACACATAATTTTAACCATTATTTTTGACAAGTATGGTTTACATATTCTTAACTTAGCAACTAAGGGCATTGCTTTTATAGCGGTATTTGTTCATTGCAATTGAGCGGTGGAAAAATCATAAGTGAGGTGGCGAAAGGATACCATGGTTATAAATATTTTGTAATGAATATTTCATAATGGAAATTTCTTCTTTTAAGTGCTCTTTATGATCTATGGTCCCTTTATGTCTAGGCAGACAATCTATAATCAATTTGAGTATTCAAGAAATCTATAAATAAATACATGGTGCAACAGAAAAATGCTCACTCTTGTAAGGGGGAGATTGCACATAGTATTTGTGTCTTTCTTCTCCTCTCTCACCTCTCCTCTCTTACCATGCCTGTGTAGCACTCCACTTTAGGAGGTGCACTTGCACGTTCTCTTCCCCTCTTTCTCTCGCTCTCTATCTTTCTAGTATCCATCTTGTTGTGGATTTTGTGTGTACATGATCATTCAGGTATGTGGATCTGCTGATTTTATCATTAGTCGCGTGCTATTTTTTGTATGTTGCAGGACCTATGCACTCCCGACAATTGCATTACTAATGCAAATATACATGATGTACTTGATGTGGAAAGGGCTGAAAATGAGCTTTTGTTTTATGCTTGACAGTTCATGCAAATCATGGTTGAGCAAGAAGCAACCTATGATGGCCACTTCCAGTTGTTTGTGAATCTGAGTATAAGGCAGTCTTTCCACTTCCAGTTGTTTGTAAATCTGTGTGTATGGCTTAGACGCCTTATGAATGATTTGGGACCGGTAACCCCACTAGTGCTTGGAGGCACGTGCATCATATGATGCATTAAAATAGAGGATACAAGGGATCATAGAGGGAAGCCATGGAAGGGGCCTTCTCTAATCAACTACACAATCCTACTTACTAATCTCTTTGCACACAATCATGTGATTGAAATTAACCTCTCACGTCAATCACCTTAATGACAACTCCTAATCACACAACTACACAAGCATGCACTCAACATACCTACTTTGCATTAGTGTGGCCTTTCTGGTCCATCCCCTTAATGCTACTATGTATGCATATACACAAATCACACACCTTGTAGAGAGAGAGAGAAAAAGAGAAGGAAGGAATAGCCTTCACACACCCTAGCCAATGGTGTGGATATAAGAGATTAACTTAAAAAGGGATTATAGATCTAGCATCACACTAATACAATCTCACTTCACAGAATCAAAACGAAGAACATTAATAAGAAAGAAAGTGCAATTGATTATAGAAATTAAGAGCAACATGGGCATACAAAGCCCATGAGCTTCATGAACATCCACTCTACAAAGAAGAGAGCTCACCCAAGAATGACTTCTCATTTAGCATAGGGCTCTTTTATAGTTTTGGGCTTCAAGCCCTTCAACTATGGGATAAAGTTGAGCCTTTAGCCTATGCTTATACAATCGGTGTATAATTGGTGTAGTGCATGTGATAGGCTAAAGTTGAGCCTTTAGCCTATGCTTATACAATCGGTGTATAATTGGTGTAGTGCATGTTAGTCACTGCTAACATTAACTCTCAGATCCTTAGACCCTCAAGGAGGTGTTCCAAGATTCTACTAGCTTGCCAAGACAACGGCTAACCTCTATCAACCCAGGGCATCGGTTTAGGGCCCTGACCAAGCAAGCCAAGGTGGTTCCCCTCGCTTGCCAAGTGCCAATAAGGCACTAGGCCTCACATAGACACAACATAATGTAGAAATTTCCTTTTTATGTGTCTAGTAGCATTTTTTCTACTCTTTAGACACTTTTTTTTGCTTTATTGTTTCACTTTTTAGCACTTTGTTTTATTGCTTCCATTATGAGAGTGCTTATGGAAAAATGGGCTAAGAGACTAAAAGACTAATCCTAGGTCACAGTGATAAGGTGATCATAAAATAGAGAGTATATATTAGGTCTTCATAATACTTTTTAATAGGATGTTCGATGCTAAGATAACATTTGCACTCATCTTGGCCGCCCAAGTTGGGTTGACCCAACACTAACACACTCATGCATTAGAGGAAATTTTTTGAGTAGAAAATATAGAAAGGAGTTTGAATGGACCATACCTTGAAAATTATGGACCTTGAGTCTATACTCATCTTGTACATGGGTTCTTTTAGCTTAAGTTAGTTGTGAAGGGTGTGCAAGTGTGGTGCGTGTGTGGATAGAGAGAGAGAGAGAGAGAGAGAGAGAGAGAGAGAGAGAGAGAGAGAGAGAGAGAGAACACATAGAGTGGTTAGAGACCTCTCACCAAAAGTATATGAGAGTGCTCCTTATTGGTTGCATATGTACAATCAATAAGGTAAAACATTGGGCGATCGAATACAATGTCCAGCCCTAGGTAAGGCACATTGCCTTTACCCTAACAACCTCCCATTTAAAGGTGATTCTACTGATAAGTGAGTGCTACTAGCTAAAATATTAGTATGTACAAGAAAATAAGTGATAGACTATCTCAACATATGCCCATTGGCTCACTCACTCAATCTACATGCAATCGTATCAGCTCTAGTGATAGGCGAGCATGAAAATCCATGCTAGAGCCTACATGCAAATCCCACACACATCTCTTTATGGTCTTCATAGCTCCACAATGCATCATGCTAGTGTTAGTCATCGTGCGAATTAAAATCCCTACTGCAAATGCTCCCATTGCAGTTGCTAGGTTGGGTCTCAACATGTAGATGATGCCCAAACATTGATGAAATCTATGCAAACTTGGTTGTACTAGCCTTTGTAGTGTTAAATGTTAGCTGGAAACTTGTCACACTAATTGTACTAACCTTATCTATTCTTTTAATCATATATAATGATAAGGAGTAGTGAGCCATTCGAATCCTCATTGAGAGATCCACCAATAGTCGGTGTTTTCTCATCTTCTCCCTCACACTTTGCATGCACTACGCACTCTTCAAGTGGTATTAGAGCATTGTTAGGGTTTGGGCCAATTGGCCAAACACTAATCACATTGATCGTATTAACCTTATCTATTCTTTTGATAATATAGAACAATAAGAAGTAGTGAGGCATTCAAATCCTCACAATGAGAACTCCATCAACACTCTATGTCTACTTTTCTTCTCCCTCACACTCTGCACGCACCATGCACTCTTCAAGTGGTATCAGAGCCGAAGGTTGTAATGTACTCCTCTCCCGACGTTTTCCTCTTCCCGATGAGCTTCACATTGAGAACTATTCAAGAGAGAGTCACTTCCATGCTATCTTTGGCAAATTGAGCTCAAGAGTTTTTGGAAGAAGCTATTAAGACATTAGTGCATATAATCAATGGGTCACCTAGTACACCATTGAACTACAAGATTCTGCAGGAGACATGGATAGGCAAGAAGCCTAATTATGATAGATTATGTGTATTTGGATGTGAGGCATTATCATATGTGCCTAAAGAGCCTAGAAAGAAGTTGGATCCCAAATCACACAAATACATCTTAATTGGCTATCGTGTAGATGGAGAGATGGGTTATGTCTCTGGCACCTAGAATCTCATAAAGTTATTTGCAACTCATAAGTGATCTTTAATGAATCAAAGATGCACATACAACTTGGGGAAGAGGTTGAGTTGATGTTAATCTTGAAATGTTCATGACATGCCTCTTCTACTAGGTGGACAGAGGTTTCACTATCAGGAAATCAATGTTGCAATCTGAAATGCTACAATCTTCCCACTTCTTCTTTACCCAAATCTACCAAAAAACCTCAAATCTCAAGTTCTACATAAGCCTAAATTGCATCTTCAACCTCACAATTTATGCACACAACTTTGAGCACCTATCATACCTTCAAAAGTGCATCATACTTGCACATTGCACAAATTAGAAAACCTGAAATTTCTTATATATAGCCAGTCTAAGCTGAATATTAGAAAAATGTTAAGGAATTTGCAAAAACTTTCTCCTGCAAAGTTGTAAATCACTTCAAAATGAAGGGATACCATGGACAAAATTTTCATATCTGCGATCTATAAGGAGAAAATTGATTTGAAAGGGAGTGTTGTTGTGCACACATAGTTTTTAGGGCACCTTCACCTACACACTCTCTTTTGAGTTTCCAAAAGAGCATACATCACTCTCAATTGAGTTCACAGTCTCCCATTGCATTCTCACAAAGCTTCCAAGATTTCTTTATCTCTCCACCACGAAGAGAAAGCAAGTTATTGCCTCAAAGCTCTTGACACTGCCATGCTCCCTGCCATCAACATGCACTCTGATACCAGTTGAACAGTGTGTGAGTGTGGTTCATATGTGGAGAGGGAGAAGGAGAGAGAGAAAGAGAGAACACATAGAGTGGATGGAGAAACCTCTCAGTAGAAGTATACAAGAGTGCTCCTTATTTCTTGTATATTTATGATGAATAAGGTGAATCAGTGGGTGGCTGGATACAGTGCCAAGTCTGAGGTAAGGCACAACGCCTTTACCCCAAAATTTGGAAGCATATGCAAACCCTCTTTTATAAGTCCTTTGGTTTCACTAGAGCCTTAGGAATGTTCCCTAGCACTCTTTTTAGCTTATCTCCTCCTTTTGAAATAATAAACCTTTTCTCGTAGAAAATAGCTATATGCTACACTCTGCTTTCTAACTCATTTAATCAATCAACTCCCACTCTTTTCCCTAAATGGCCAATTTAAGCTATGAGAGATGCCTTTTTTATCAGTCAAAACCTGGAGCCGCTCTCTGTTGTAGGCAAGCCTTTGTCATGCTAAGCCACCATTGGCTATGAACAACAATGTGTGCTCATTCAAACTATATCTACCTTCTCCTATAGCATGAGCTATTGTTTTTTATCCAACATTTCCAATCATGCTCCAAGGTTCTGGTGCTTTTGGCTCTTTGGGTGGATAATATGCTGGACTAGCCACATATCCACTTGGCTCTTTGTAATATGTAGGCATAGGCACTAAGCCTTGCTCCTCCAATTCCTCTATACTAGCTGCATACCTAATGCCCACCGGTCTTGCTCCTGGCAGAGGTGCTTGTTGCCCCAAAAATGGTTGTGGATGTTCGATCCCTACTGGACCTGGCAAATTTCCTGTTGTATACCTAGGCATGGGTGGTAATTGAGGAGGCGCTACCTAGGTTGGTGGGGCATATTGTCGCTCTCTCACATATCCCTTGTTGTACTAACACTCTTATGTCCCATGATTAGTCCATTTTTGCTGGACGGCACACCACTTGGGTTGCTTAGCTTGGGACTTAGGAAATGGGCTGATCCTTTTGAGAACTTCTTCAATAAGTTTTTGCTGACTTACAACTACTTCTCTCTTTTGTGCTAATTTTGTGCACTTTGATCCACTTTGCTGTGATGACGAATCATCATTTAAATCCTTATAGTCACCTTCCTTGTAATCAACACAGTTTTCTAGATATAGAGCTTCTTTGGTCAACTCATTCAGTGTTGTGCTCCTCTTCACATGTAGACCCGCATTCCTCAGTCCTTGGCTAAATGTCAACATGAGTCTGGACTGTGTTGGTAACTCTTCCACATGGCAGAATTTTACGTAGCGTTTCAGGCTTAAGTCCAGTTTTCTTATCAATTCTCCTTCTTTTTGCTTGACTTTATGGATTTGCAAGAACGTATTATGAGCTATCTCTCTTTGAGAGAATTCCTTAATAAACTCGTCAAATACCTCCTCCATGGACTCAAAATCTCTACGTTTAACGGAATCAAACCAGGTGGTAGAATCCTTCTCTAGAGTTAACCCAAAACCTGTGAGCTACAGGGGAAAGTCAAGGATGTCCTCAGCTTTAATGACACGCAAAAATGCTGCCACATGATCCCTTGGATCCCTATTTCTAGAAAATTTTTCATTTTTGAACTTGAGAAGGTCTAATCCTCTAGTGATTCATCATTCTAAACATAGGATCTCCCATTCCTTCTTTATGAGCCCTTTCTGGCCTATGCAAGGTACATATTCCTCCCCCAGGGGTGCTCCTAATGCATAATTCTTGATTGGTCTAGCAATCTGTCGTTCCTCTGCTCGGACCTTTCTTCTCGTTCTTGTTCTCAATGTGGTGCTTTAGTTTGTGTCGGATTTGGCATTCTCTTTCTACTCTCATCGTGTTATTGTTGATGGAGTGGTGGTTTTGATGGTGCTTCTAGCCCTGACATGGCCTGATATCACCCTCTTTCATGTTCAGGTCTGGTGTTGCAAACTGCTCGACCCATGCTTGAAATGATAGCGACGATGTTTGTGAGTTATGGGGGTTTGGCAATGGCTGTATATATGATTGCAATGTGGTGTCATAATCATCCAAAAAGGGATTTGTAGACTTTCTAGGGGTTTCTATGGGCTTTTGATTCTCTTCCAAAGCCTGCACCAAAAGTTCTAGAGTTATCACTCTCCCTACATCTTCTGGGTGAATTGGCTCGTATTCTCATCCATACTTATCAACAAAAAGAATATGGGTTCCAGTTAAAAAATCATACAAAACCAAGTACAAGACTTTGTCTATGCTAAATTTATTCACATGGGGTTCCATGCACCGGTAGTAAGAGGTGACCCTTCCCTCCTTGTGCTTGTAAATCCCAATATTTTCCTGAATTGAAGCCATTCTCTCTACTCTCTTGTCATGAATGTAGAAGGCTCTAGAAAGAGTGAGTTCATGAGGTAATTCTCGAGTCTCCATGACCATCTTCCCATTTACAACTCCATACTGATTGTATTTTTTTGGGTCTTTAACGATGAGATAGTGGTTTCCCTTCTCATCGCAAAACCTATCACCATCGTCGGTTACCATGATTACTGTCAATCCTCTCACAGTCTGTTCTTCAATACAGATGCATTATTGTCCTTGAACATCAGCATACATTAGGGTTCCATGGTCATTTGTTCCCTTTAGGAATATTGCAGTGCATTTTGGTATGTTTAAGGGTTTTTGGGAGGTGCTACCCGCTATAGTCTTTTGCTGTTGGAAACCTCCAAGTTGTTGGTTAGCCATCCATTGATATGATCCTTCAGAAGAGGTATCAATATCACTACCCTCTTCTATGATAGGTGATAGCGAATCTATTCTTGCTTGGTTTACACTCTCTTTAATCGACACTAAGCTAAGCAGATCTCCTACCACTCTTCGGTCCCTTTGAAGACACCTACTAGATCTCAAATTCATCAAATCTTTTGCACACACAACTATCAATCCAAACCTCTTACCTTAGAAGTATGCTTTAATTGCTCTTTGCTCTGATCTGCTTTCCAACCACTTTCTCAACTTGTAAAGTACTTTGCACTACAAAATGATCATCAACTTGCAGGATCTCTGGTTTTGGCTATTTGTACAAAATTTGACTCTGCAATTCTTTGCCAAACTAGTGATTCTCACTTAAGTACTCTACGGTGTTGACCGGTATAACTAGAGGGTTAATCTCAACCAAACATCTGTATATAAGGACTTGATTCCCTCTATGCACTAGTCTGAAAGGATAGATGGGATCCTAGGGTCACAAGAAAGGCTCTTGGCTAGTTAAAATCTTAGTCTGGCCCCTATCTATGCCTGGAGACTGCATACGCATATGATGTCTCTAAGCTTAGAATTTTCCCAAACTTCAAGTTTAGAATCTCCTTGATATGCTCCATTCACCCAAAGTTCTGCTTTGTGATTCTTACATCCCTTGGCAAATCTATCCCTCCTCATTCTGTCTTAGTTGCTACTATCAACTTCTCTAGGAGGTTATCTAAGACAAAGATGCTCCAAATTAGGTACTAGCTCAAGATGGGTGTCTGTGGTTGGATGGTCTAAACTCTAGGAGCTTACTCCAGTCCAACCCACTTTCAACCTAGTTGGTTGTCTCCACTCCATATCAAATATATACTCAATGGTTGAGTCATAGTTTATCGCAATCGTGGAAGACTGTCTGTAAGTGGTTAGGGGAAATCACCTCACTCTTACTGCTGCTATTCATCCCGTGTTGGATGGGCAGCTTACAGATATTTTTTGCTAAAGAATCTGCTAAGAGCATACATTAGCACAACGCATTCTGAATGGGCCATTCTCTCCCTATTCTAGAATTTTCTTAAGTAAGGTTTTCAACTTTGAACACCTGTTGTAGTGGGGTTGGATACCATTTCAATAGTTTCATAAGTCAAGGACTTAATAGTTGTGCTGACTTGGCAGGTAACCTTCATTAGGGGTGAAGAAGTAGTTCTGTGTGTTCCAAAATGTTCTGAAGTCTGCCATAAGGACACCCCATATTCTACTTCATTATCTATGAGATTTTTAAGATACTCACGCGAGTTGGAAATCTGGCTCACAACTTCATGAAAAGTTGCACCAAGGATTTCTTGCTTTTTTCCAGTAGCTTCAGAAAGGCTGCAAACTAGTTAGATACAAGTGTTTGCAAAAGGACAACAATGTTGAAAATCAAGATGTTGTTCTTGATTTCATTGAACCTCCTCACTGCACCAAGTATCGGTCCTATGGACAATTGGCCCGCGTATAGGAGCTAATCAGGAAAACATCAGTGTTCTTACGAAGATACTATCACTTGTGTTTTCGAGGGCTAAAACGCTTCTCCAAGGGGGGATTAATGCATTATCATGCCAAGGGCAATGCCTGGAGATCAAGGACCAGGCCCAAGGGGCCGACTGCAAGTGTTGATAGGGAATGAGGCCCAAGGGGCTATTTAATGGGAGGTTGGGAGGTTCATTCTCAAGGCAGTTCCACCATGGGCCTTTCAGTCAAGGCTGCCCAGATCATATTGGATGGCTATGAAAAATTTTATGGATGGGAGTGAGCACTATTATTCCACCCATGCAAAGTTGCACATTCATCCGATATGGTATGGGCCGTCAAGTCCCATACTATGCGCTAAAATGGGTTGTATGAGCCATATATCCCATTTTAGCACATAGTATGGGCTTTAACTGCCCATATCATATCGGATAATTGTCTAAAATTAGAGGGGCGAACTAATGGTTCTCACCCCCACCCGTGGAAAGTCTTGTGGCTGGTTTGGGTGGTCTTGAACCATACTATGTGCTAAAATGAACCGTATGTCTCATATGGCCCATTTTAGCACATATTATGGGGCTTGGTAGTCCATACCATATCGAATGGCTATGAGACATTCTAGGGATGGGAGAATAGAGCTCACCCCCACCCATGCAAAGTCTTATGGCAAACCAATATGGTTTGGGTGGTCTCGAAACATACTATGCGCAAGAATGGGTCGTATGGTTCATACGATTCATTTTAGCCCATAGTATGGGCTTTGACCACCCAAACCATATCGAATAGCTATGAGACTTTTCACAAGTGACAAAATAGTACTTAACCTAGCCCTTGCAAAGTCTTAAGGCCATCCAATACGGTTTGAGAGGTCTCGACCCATACTATGTGCTAAAATTTGTTGTATGAGCCAGATATCTCATTTTAGTACATAGTATGGGCCTTGACTGCCCATACCATATCAGATGGCTGGGAAAATTTGTAAGGGTGAAAAAAATATACTCTTCCTCACTTCTGCAAAGTCTTGTGGCCATCCAATATAGTTTGGGTAGTCCTGACCCATACTATGCGCTAAAATGGATCGTATGGCTCAAAAGTCCCATTTTAGCGCATAATATGGGTATTGACCGCCCATACCATATTAGAAGGTTGTGTAACATTGTAGGGGTGAATTAATGGTGATCATCTCCATCCTTGAAAAGTCTTGTGGCCATCCTATACCAGATTAAGCTTTGTGTGGCTACCAAATCTTGCCTCTTCAAAGTAAGTGCAAGCAAGTCGAATGTACGTAGGAATGGAAAAAAAGAGGTTGTTTCTTTGCTGTCTTGGTGGGGGCAACTGCTGAAAGTGGGTACACCTTATCATGTATACACCCTATTTCCATATCCATCAGCAAATAATCACTTTAGTAATTTATTAATATTGCCCATGCTAATAAGTACTCCAATAATGCATGTATCCCAAAGACACTTTTTTCCCCTAATTTAGATCATCATCATTCTACTTCTCTTGTACATACTGTTAATAAATAAACAACAACCTTGCCATTATGCTGCTACAACACACAAATGCGACATCATCTCTTACATTAGAGACAAATTCAAACCAATGAAGATGCAACGACATAATGAACCTCATCAATAAATTCAATGAAAAATGAAGACAATCAACCCATCAACAACCAATCAAAAACCTTCCATCACCTCCACGGACACTTCTCAACAGTTCCCGAGGACGGGCACTAAAATGAAAAGGGGGGAATGTTAACTGAGTCTACGTCAGTTAACAAGTGTTTCTAAAGATCGAAGCCTTATGAATTCACATCAAAGATGAATATGAAGAAGCAGTGAAGATTGAAGAGACAAATTTTTTACATTTTCTCGAAATGGCCATATATTGTTATTTCCCAATTTATTTGGCCATTGTGATAATTGTAATGTGTTACAGGCTCAATGAGAGTTCCAAGATGTAAAAAATAGGTCAGTTAGTGTGCCTAGGTTGTAGATACAATAAGTTGTGGAGCCTCAAAGGTCTTTGGCATGCGGAAATTTCACATTTAAACCTTATGGCTAAGGTATAAAAGCCAGCTTTTATAAGGGTTTGTAAGTTGTAAATAAGGAAAGTGAGCATAGACTGCAATACAGTCTTGTGATCTCTCTTATGTTTCAATGTTTTGTGTCTCCCTTGTGTGGTGCTGCATTGCAAATCCGAGTATACTAACGTGCTCGCAGGTGAAAGCTCTCTCTTTCTACGTAAATCTCTCGCAATGAAGTTGTGTTTTTAGGCATGCACGTCTATGAGCTATTTTCATTCCCTATGCACAATACACACATTTAAACTAGTTTTTGACCATAGGAATAGATAGAGCACGTCCTAAGAAAACTATAGAGTGCTTCAGAGTACGAAACTGACTGACCTAAAATGACATTTGAACGCATAAGAGTGTTGAGGATACTCTGCATGTTCTAGGTAGGAAGTTTTGTCGCATTTGGAGCATTGTAACTACATGAAATCAACGTATTATGCTTTGATAAACATGAATATTTATCTTAGGTGCAATTTGTCCAGAGTTCCAGAAATCACTTTTGAGCACATAGGGATGTTGAGAATACTCTGCACATGCTAGGCATTAAGTTTTGTTGCCATTGGAGCACCTTAGCTATACAAATTCATCGGATCAAGCTTGCAGTAAGGAAAGTGGCCTTTGGTGTCTTACACGCCCCTGAGATCAATCTAGGGGAGAGCACACTAGACTTGGGTTTTCCAAGAGATTAACTATCTCTTGTAGCCTCCATGCACTAGTTGGGTCAACTACATCCCACGGATTGACATTTCATGTCTGTGGTTCTCCATTTGCTAGCATCGATATGGTGAGGCTTGGCAGTCAGCCGACAATATTGCCTAAATCAACAAATCGACACCAATTAGTCGTGCTACATAAATTGGTGAATCTGCAATTGTGCTACCTAGACCGGCAAATCTTCACTCATATTGCTTAAACTTGTGAATCTATTGTTTATTAATGTGCTATTTCAATTGACGAATCTACACTCATGCTACCTAAATTGGCAGATTTGTACGGATAGCTAGTGTTGTCTAAATCAAAAGATTTGCACTAAGATGAGTATTTACACACTGCCTAAATTAGTGATTATGTGTGCACGTGACCAATAGAATAGGCAAGGCATAGGAGACAACACATATATTACCTGTTTGATACCAAAGTGAAATATGTTTGAATAGTGAAGTATGAAAAAGTTATTGTTGACCATCCCATATCACGTGAGCTCATGTGAGTAGCTTTATAGCTTAACATTAATTCATGTCAATAGTAAGTCCATTCAATACAAGTACCGTGATGATGATAGGATAGATCGATTTCATAGCTCATACAATTAATGAAAATAACTAAAAGAGCCATGTCTTTTAAAACAATGTCTAACGGTATTCTATGTTGTTGCAAGCTTGAGTGTAGCTTGTTAGGTATAATTGCAAAGAGAATAGCTTACAAGAGAAATGGACAAAATGAGAATATTAAATGAGGTGGTTCATAAATTCATAGCAGGATCATAAAAAAATGGTTAGGATGTTATCATATCAATGTCTTAGAGACAAACTGATTGGTAAATTTGTGTTGCATAGGTGTTAGGGGTTAGATTGGTACTGGGTAAGTAAAATAAATAAATTTATACCTTGATGTTGAAAGAGGAGATAGTGGATAACCCGGGGCGTTATTAAAGTCGATAGCATGTGGTTATGTTGTGCTTTTGAAATGAGGAAAATAAGGTTAATCTGCTCGAGATGTTGGACACATATATAAAATTTACCTTTAGGAGCAATTAAATGGACAACAATGCAGGGATTAATGGATAAATGTTGAAGGTTAGTCTATTGGAGATGGAAATTAAGAGAAATTAAGTGGACAACAATAGAGGGATTAATGGAAATTTCAACAAATAGTATAAAAAACTTAAAACAACTTATTGTGCTAATGTCTACACTATGCTAATATGTTTTACATGAGAGAGTGGAAGATTTAAGGGTAATTAAAAAAATGAGAATTTAATTTGTGGTTTTATAGACATTAAAGAAACTATAGAAATTGCTTTATGGACATCGTACCAATGGTTGAAAAAGGTGAGGTTGGTGGATGATATGTGTTTGCATTCATGGATTTTTGTCTTTGCTTTTGTGTGGCTTTTGTGAGGTGGTCAGAGAAGCATGGGGATTGATAATCCCATTGGTCCCTAATGCACATGTCCCAAAAGTCAAAGGACATCCATGGTTTATGATAGTTGTCATGCATGATGATATTCTGGTGAAGACTACTACACAAAATTTTCTAAATACATTTTGAAATAAGCCGGGGGGAACGGAATGAAAAGAAGAATATATATTTTTCTAATGATTCTATCCCATACTTTGAACATAACAACAGAAAAACAATCGCATTGTTGATTTAGAATAAGTACCCTAACAGCTTGGGTGGTTTCTAATGTTGATGAATGCAGCAAATCAAAGGAGTTAATGTAGAGGATATTGTTGGTAATATGAATTTCTCTAGTATGAAGTTTTTATTTAATCTTGGGTGGGGGGTACCAAAGTTGGATACACCATGAAATTTAGGTTGACCTTTTGTAAACTTGTACCAATCATGTAGGGTATTGCAAACATAGTAATCAATACTTTTACGACCATCAAAAGAATTACGAAAGACCTCGACGCCCCAACAGACATCATTGTCGATTGCAAAGTCTTACAAGATGGAGATTTGAACATCTTATAATGCCATTATAAGTTGTGGGAGTGGAATTTTCCAAACGAGGTTGCAAGCATAAAGAAAGATGGATAGGAGAGATGTGATTATTGTAGCTAGTATGTAGACTCGCAATTAATTGTGTCAGCAATGACAGATCACATGATGGTGAGCTTCTATTTGCTATACATGAGGTGACCTAAGGGGATTTTGGAACTCCTTTGATGATTTATGAAAGATGGGATATTGGCACGTCTCTTTCAGTTTTTGCAGCTACCAACACGGCTTCCCATTTTTCCTCCTGACGTTGTTAAGCCCTCCCATTTAGAATAGGTGCTCATTGCGTCCAAGGTTGTTGGAATGTGTTTATGAGGGCCTATGGGTGTGGTATGTAATGAGAGGATACTTGATGTGGGAATATGGCGCAAGGAGAGTGGAACAGTTGGACGAGACTCGTCTCAAAAGACACAAGGGTAGGCCGTTAAAAAACGAGGGACTAGGGGTGAGAAGAGATAATGAGAATATTTATGACGTTTATTGGCATGAGTTGAGGATGTTAGATGAGGAGCATAATTATAAATGCAGGAGGGAGAGAAGGAGTGGAGGTGGGAGGAGGAGAATAAGCTGAGTTGTTGGATGAATAGGGGGGAATATAAGGTGTGATTGCAAGCTCAGGGATGAAGGGGATTGAAAAAAATAAAATAATCGATCGATTGTGAACGCAATTGACCATGCTTAGCTGGGTGGTGGGCAAACTTGGCATGCAGTGGTGGCTTAAAAAATGCATGCAATGGGCAGCTATATTGTGTGGCAGTTAGCTTGCATGGCTACATGAAGCAGTCAACACACACACACACACACACACACACACACACACACACACACACACACACACACACACACACACACACACACACACACACACACACACACACACACACACACACACACACACACACACACACACACACACACACACACACACACACACACACACACACACAGATGTTCTATTGGTGGTTGGCTAGCAAGATAGGGCGACTTTGGATGGCGGTTGGTGAGAAAAAGGCAGTGTCAGTGTGTGTGTGTGTGTGTGTGGGCGTCATGAGAAAATAAGGGAAGAGATAGAGGGTTGGGTGGTGAGAAAACGGCAGTGTTGGTGTGTGTGTGTGTGTGGATGTGTGCATCATGAGCAATGAGTGAGAGAGATAGAGTCTCGGGTGGCAATTATGAGAGAGAGTCAAGAGAGACTACCAATGACCACATGGGGATCTATATACATAGTTCATGCAATCAGAGAGTGGTTTGGGATGATGAGTGACTTGGGGTTGACTTTAGGCAAAAGATGCAAGGTTGTAGTGGACTGAGGTTATATGGGGCATGCATGCTGCGTGTGAGGGAATGGCGTCTGGAGTGTGTAGAATTTATGGAGTGGGTGATGCAGGTACTCTACATGTGGTGGAAAAGTAGGTTGAGTAGTTGTTGGCTACTGCATGATGGTGGCTGGCATGAACTTTACCAGTTTGCATGGTGTGCCTTGGCCATGATTTGCATTGCCAATTACATGGTTCGGAGTGGACCCCGTGGGGTTGTTGTAGTTAAGCACTTAATGGTTGACGCCAGTGCAAGAGTGGATGTCAGTTTACTTGTTCTTGGCCTACATCATGCAACCCAGTTGCTTACGTGGTCAATGGTTGCAATTATTGGATGTGAGTTGAGGGCGTGTGTCTGTGGAGTGGGTATCGATTGGCTGTTGTCATTTTGTCTCCATTGTGGACATGGAATGCCCATGTCACCTATTGAGGTCAACCATCGCACGTGGATGATGCTGCTACTAGCTCCATGACCTCGTACTATTGTTGTTGATCCAAAACTCTATCTAGGTATCGGAGGCGACAATCACGTGTCAGCACACTGCCCAAGCTAAGTTATGTTCGCGAGTGTAGATGTTGTGCCACAGCCTGCCACGTTGTGGCCTGTACAATGAAAGTTATTGAGGGTAGTTTCCCACAAGGACAAATCTCATCAATTTGATAGAGTTCTATTGGGAAATTCCTACATCAAAGATTCTCTCTGATTCCACTCCTTTTACTTCTTCTTCTTCTTTTCTACTAACTTATTATGTGTGTGATTCTGTATGCCGTTAAATTCTTCCTTATGCTTCTCCAATTTTCAATGGAGAGATCCATCAACCTTCTTCAATTTGAAGAAATATATTAGTAGATCTTCTCTTCTTCTCCTTATTTATTAACCTATACTAAAGTCTATAATCCTTCTCTATCTTCTTCTTCTAATTCAACTTCCCTCTCAATTGATGGCCTCTTGATTTCCTACCATATCTCTGATACCATTGTAAGAGCTAGGAGCATAGAGGGCCTACGAAATACACAAATAGCACGCGGTCAACGAGAAAACCAATAGATCCACATACCTAAACAATCATGCACACATAGAATCTACAAGAGAGGTAGAGATCAAGAGGGAGAGGGGAAGAGTACATGCAAGTGCATGAATGGAGTAATCATCAGTGAAAATCTCAAGTATAGATAAATTGCATAGACCCACAAAAATCACTATGCATAAGTTGTAATCTCCATGTCGCCTTTATTGAACCATACTTTGGAAACATCGAACGTGGCATCTTATCCAAAATACAGCCTTCACAAGCATGCTTAGAAGGTGCTTCAAGAGGTGCCAAACAAGAACCATATCAAATTTTTGCAGACACAAAAAATAGGCCAAAATTCAAATGCCCATTATGTGCATGCAAAGTTTGGCATTTGAATCTGCAACTCATCGGCAAAATTCTACCCACACTTGTCATACAAAGTGAGCTTATATAGCCCACAACACAAAATGCCAAATGCAACAATTTCATCACCAAAATTGGGATCATGAACTATACATTTGTCATCCACAAAGACCAAGTCTTGCAACTACAGGTACAAACATAAGGTTCTCTTTTATCCTTGATACATAAAGTGCATCGACAAGTATGAAAGAACTACAATTTGCCTCAAGAGAGGCAAACAAATCACGATACAAGGTAATGTTCTTTGTGGCACCACTATCAAAGTACCAAACATGCGACTGTGCAACAATTGACATACATGCATCATGGACAGAAGGATCATAAGTACACTCTATACTAAATACCCCATAGAAGATTCTACAATAGCTACACTAGTAGTAGATCTAGCCTCTTTCTTCTTGCTTCTTTTGCCTTCAACTTAGGACATTTCTTTATCAAGTGATCATTAACCTTGCAATAAGGGCAATGCATCTTCTTTTCATTAGAATTCCTAGACAAGTTGCTGGTACCAATAGAAGCAGTAGACGTAGATGATCTACTACTCATAGTAGAACCACCAGAAGTGACTCCATTGCTAATACCACCTCCTTGAGTAGCAACAAAAGCCTATTCAACTACACATTGTTCTTTCTTGAAAGTGATTATTGTAATAGCAATGTGCATAATGCATCAAACCTGAACCTGAGGGTTTCTTGGGGGTCATAAGTCTCCAAGTACTAGCAAACTTCTAGCAACCCATGGAGAACAATCTGCACAAGTGAACTTTGAGCAATAACTTCACCTGCAAAAATGAATTGCTCATTTTTGCATAGTGAATTCAAGGAATAGCTTCACCTTCAAGGATATCAACTCATTGATATCCTTGATACCAACATGAAAAGTGTCCATTGTAGTTAGCACATATAATAGGCTCTATTTTTCCATTTAAGCAAGGCTTCAACCTCCCATAAGCTCGCATATTAGCGAATCTACTCAGAGAATTGATCTCAAGCCTGTTAGGAATTGGATCGTGCTAGCTATGGTGGATGAAAGAGAAACATAGCGTCAATGCGTGAGTGTGTGTATAAGCAAGGTTATCACTCGTGAATTAGGTTCCAAGATAGAATTAGCTTGGACTCATAATCACAATCTTGAGTATTGACTTAGCTTAGCACAAGCTCACCATAGACAAGCATGTAGTTCAAAATAGAGTTGTGTTTATTCATTCATGAAATGAGCTTTAAGTAGCTCTACAGCCTTGCTCCACGGCATGTGGGATAAATCCACTCTCCTCTCCTTGACTCACACTTTAGGACAAAGCTCACACTTTACAATCCTCCCCTTGAGGTTTGGACTATGACAAGATACTGAAGATGCAGAATCCACACAGGATGATAAGTTGGTATCCACACAGGATGGTAATATCCCCACAGGCTAACAAAATCCACATAGGATGGTGATATCCACATAGGAAAATAAAATCCACAAAGGATGGTGATATCCACATAGGATGATAAAATCCACACAAGAAAAAGTCCTCCCCCACAAGTAGAGAGGCTGCATCTTCAAATGGGTCTTCATAAAAGACAATGTTGCTCTCTCCTTTGTCCTCTTCGTCTTCTACTATGTGAGATGATCCTTTGTTAGGTCTCTTCCCTTCATGACTTCTGCTACTGCTTTCAACTGCTTCATGGTCTTTGAGTTCATAGCCTCCCCTCGAATGAGTGCTTCTGTCCCCCTTTTTGTTGTGCAATCAGGCTTTATTCCATGCGTCATAATGACATGCAGCAATATGCTAAAATATCCTATAAAAGGGTTTATGCAAAAAGTTAATGCTTTCTTTTCCATCTTGGTTATACTCCGAGAGCCCAAGCATGCGGTGTTTCTCATGCACTTTGTCACAAGATCTTCACACATGGAGAGGTTTTAGCAATTTGGAGACTCTCCAATGACAATGTCTATCCCCTTACAAAAGCACATAATGTCATCCATGTAGACAAATATAATTACATACATTGCAAGAAATTGTTGTGCTTGGCTGCAAGATCAATGTGTATTTTGGAATTTCCCTTCAATGTGAAGCTCCTCTTCACCGTCGGTGTAGCCCCTCTTCACAAGGAAAAAAAAATGTATTCTTTGATTGCTGGGATTTCTAGCCAAGCTGATATGGAGTGATTCCCGTTTGAGTTCTTAGTGCTGGATCGATGGCCGTCTTTGAAGTCCGGTGTAGAGGCTTTGAAAATCTTTGAGGTTTGATGCCCTTGTATGACTTGGGAGGCTTCAAAGCCTTAGGATGTGAGACCAAATTGACTGGCACTTTTGTGTGGCTAGGCTTCAAAGCCTTGGACTATGGGAAGGGGCTCTTACAGGGTCGGACAGTCGGGTAGCTTCTCACGCAGGCGGGGCAAGCCAGGCACAAGCGAGCAACAGGGCAGGTGCGGGTAGTCCGGACAGCCAGTCGAAATGGGCTTACGCATGTGAGTACTCCCCAACGGGCAGCACCTCCGGGCAAGCGCGTGAATACTCCCCAGCGGACCCGTCGTCTTCAGAAACTGGATTTGATGCAACTTTTCGGGTCTGCCCGCTCTCCCCCAATTCAGGCAAGGGTATTTGACCCCGAGACCTCAAGCCAAGAATAGTGTGCCTAAGTTGGGCTAGCCAACAAGCCCACGAGCCTTGCTTGTGAGGAAGCTCCGAAAAGTAAGCTGTTAAACTCGAGCTTGGCAGATTTCCATACACACACACACCTTTTTTTAGGAAAAAGTTTGGGCATAGAGATGAAGGGCTCCCGAGCTCGGATTGTAGAGCTATAAGGCTCTACTGAGAGCTTGCACCAAGCACTTCGAGATGAGGTCAATATTGTTAGGTGATTGCAAAGGTGGAGAGATTAATTGAAGGTGCAAACTACGACAAAAAAAATGACGAGCATGCAAAAAATTGGATACTAATCTTCTCCCTAATCAAGCCTATCTAGCCATGGAGGGTAGTGGCCTCTTGGGTGTGCCAAGGACATGCCCACACATAACTAGATTAGTGCTTAATTAGTGAGATGCAACTACTTATGAAAATGTCAATGGGTCGTAACAATGAAATGCTAATCGATTCAATGGAGATGCTAATGATTAACACACACTAATGCATGATGACAAATCTAGCTAGCATAACCTAAAGCTCTGATACCAAATGTTAGGAATTGGATCGTGCTAGCTATGGTAGATGAAAGAGAAACATAGCGTCAATGTGTGAGTGTGTGTGTAAGCAAGGTTATCACTCAAGTGAATTAGGTTCCAAGATAGAATTAGCTTGGACTCATAGACACAATCTTGAGTATTGACTTAGCTTAGCACAAGCTCACCATAGACAAGCATGTAGTGCAAAATAGAGTTGTGTTTATTCATTCATGAAATGAGCTTTAAGTAGCTCTACAGCCTTGCTCCACAGCGTGTGGGATAAATCCACTCTCCTCTCCTTGACTCACACTTTAGGACAAAGCTCACACTTTACAAAGCGGGCGTCCAAGCTTAGTAAGTAGGTGCAACCATCCAAATAGTGGCGATAGTCACTATTGAGAGAGGTTATTAGGATTCCATAAGCATGCCTATCCTTCTTCCTAGTTCAAATTGTTATTGAGAGAGAGGTTATTATGATTCCATAAGCATGCATATCCTTCTTCTTAATCTCAGTTGTCTCAGGCTCTCCTAGTGGACTTATAGTGCTCCATAAATCCTTCATCATGAGATGGCATTTTGCCTTCGATTGCCAAGTATGAAATCCATTACCACAAAACTTATTTATTTATAGATTTCTTGAATGCTCAAAATGATTGCAAAGTGTCTGCCCTGAACATAAAGTGTCAGGACAAGGGTCCTGTAACCTAAGAACTAGGATGGTCATGGACTATGGCCAAGGGTCGGGCTAGACAGTGTGGACAGGGGATCCGTCTAGGGCAAGGGGCTAAGAGCCCGCCTACATAATGGGAGGTTGGGAGGAGGATCTTCAGTATAATTTTCCCTAGTTCTTACACTGGTATCAGAGCTTAGGTTGGCTAGGAGGTCTCTCTTCCACTCTCTCTCTAGGCGTTCTCACTTTTGGCTCCTAAAAATAGGGCTTTAAGGTGTGAACCGTGGCTTTTTTTGGGATTTTACCAAAATTAGCAAGTTGGCATCGGGTACGTTTTCCATTTTGGACGGGGGTGTGTGGTGCACAGAATTGCGCGCGCCCAGGCTTGACAGGAGCACCCTGGTGAAGATGGTGTGCTTCCAAGAGCTCGTGGCGTAGTGGTGCCTGAGCAAGCCGCACACAATCTCTGTCTTGCTCGCGTTACCTGCTCGCGTTGTCTGCGGATTATTTTTTTTCAAAAAAAAGCCTTATTTCACATGGCAAGGCCAATTACCACATCTGAGCCTTGGACCTTCTTGGTGGTCCTTCCCACAAGCAAGGCAACTCACAAGCCTCAACCTCCGTACTCGGTGCTAGAATCAAGCCGTGTCGGCTTTCCCTGGAGCCTGACAGCTTACGATTCGGCTCAGTTCTTGCAAAAAATTCCAGATTTTTGCATATTTTTACAATTGCGACAGTTTCAATTGGAGTTCATGCAACATAATCGTTTGCCGATTACGAAAGCTTTCAATAATCAAGCTTCTTCACAACGGTGACAGTTCGACCATCTCCAATTCGACCATCTCCACTACAAGATTTCAGTCGTCTTGTGAGCCACGGGCGATTTTGCGGAGTTTGTTTTCTACGCTGATTGTGCAAGTTCTTTCTTTTTCGACGGTCAAGTGCTACGACGCACAAGAGGAGTTAGCAAAGCTCCTATCTTGGCGAGTGCTCTCAACATCAGGTATTTTTTTTCTGAGTACTTCTTTCACTGCACTGTGTAGCCATGGATTCAGATATCAACATGACATTCGATTTTGAGCAAAGTACTCCTGATCCTTCCAATGATGGCTCGCGGGCGGATCCTCTCAAGGAGAGTACCCGCGACGCTACGGCAGGAGAAGATACTTACGAATTGCTCGATATTCAAGAATTTCGTGCACTTCAGACACGCATGACAGTCATGGGTGAAAATTTTAAAGCTTTAAATGAAAATGTTACTAAAATTTCCACATTAGTCATTCAATTAATGCAACAGTAGTCTAAGAGTCCTGCTGACACCCACATGCATGAGCACGTTGGAACACAAGGGCAAGGCCCAATTAATGAAACGTTGCATACTCTCACTGCCAAAGAGGTGGATGACTTGTTAAAGGACTTTAAACGACCAGTTTTCAAGGACAAAGACCGAGACCGCAATAAGGATGCAGTGAACATCTTTCTCAGTAAATGGGATGGAATTCACGCCTTACGGCGTACTCCGGATGCAGTCAGAGCTCTGCAAACGAGCTTAACTCTGGAAGGCAAGGACTACAAATGGTGGATGTCTCTCAAGGAGAAGAACATCATACCACAGAGTTGGGCAGCCTTTGAAGCAATGTTTAGCAAGGAATTTTTTCCTACAAACGAGGCCGATCGGAATTGGACCGCTTGGGACACATGTTCCATGCGCCAATACCCATCACTCCTTGAATATATCTCTCACTATCGGGATGTTATCCTCAAGTTGGAAGGCTTGGATACCTTTCAACAAGTACGAGGGTTCATACGAGGTCTGACTCTAGAGCTTAAGAAGTATGTCAAGACCCAAGACCCTAAAACACTTGAGGAAGCCATAGTGAAAGCACATATTCATGATGACCCTGATGATAAGAACACACATAATAGTAACATGCCTACTAGTATACATGGTAATACACGCACTCAGTACGACACAATAAAATAAAATTTCTAGTTGTGCTAATTCAGATGCATCTAAAAGATCCAAGGGGTCCAGGGGTCCTCTCTCTCCTGAGGATTTTGATAAAGCCAAGAAAGAGAAGCTATGTTTTCAATGTTTAGGAAGAGGCCATGGCAAAAAGGATTGTCCCAAGGGGAAATCTACTGCTCAAGGGAAGGAGAAAGGAGTGCACACGGTGCAACTACTGCCTCTTGAGTCTTCCTCAAAATTCTCCACAGTGGAAGTAACACACACTGAGGTGGTGCATGAATGTTGTCTCACAGCTTCCATGTGGCAACAAACCTTTGGACCACATGAGTTAGTACGTATGCATGGATATCTGCAAGGGCACAAGGTGCGCATCTTGGTAGATGATGATGCTACTCACAATTTCATCAATTATGGATTAGTGAAAAAGATCAAACTACCTCAAACTCCGAGTACCCACCGCTACAAGGTAGCAATGATGAATGGACATGATACTGAAATATGGGATACTCAATGCCGAGCTGTTCCATTGGAAGTACAAGGGTACTCTACTTGTTTGGATCTTCAGGTTATGAACATGGAAAGGGCTGATGTGGTTCTTGGTAGGGAGTGGTTGCATAGCCTAGGACCATCACTGAAGCGTAGCTATGAGCACAACAGCTTGATGTTTGATTCCCATGGCACACATGTGTTGTTGTTAGGCGAAAAGGATATACCTTCATCACCCCTAATTTGTACTGTTGAGCTTATGCAGCTCGTTTCTGATAATGAAATAGAACAGGTTTTCTTGTGTTACTCACTATCTCATTTTCTTTCTAACATTGAGTCTGTTGAAAATTCCTCAACGCCGCATGCTTCTCTCTCCTCTATTCCACCAATTGCTAATTCTACACAAGCAAACACTGCTAATCAATTACAAAATATATTTAAGGGATTTCAGGATGTCTTTCCTAATGATTTGCCATCAGGTTTACTGCCGACACGCTCAGTACAACATGGCTTGACGTGACTGCAGGCTGTAAACCTGTTAGTAAACCACCTTACCGTATGACTTACTAAGAGGCTATTGAGGTGGAACGTCAGCTTGCTGACTACCTTAGCAGAGGGTTTATAGAACCCAGTTCTTCACCATGGGCTTTGCCTATCCTTTAAGTGAAGAAAAAGGAGGGCAGTATGCGCATGTGCGTAGACTACCGGGGCTTAAATGCGGTTACAATTAAGAACAAATACCCATTGCCAAGAGTAGATGAGTTATTTGATAAGCTAACTCATGCTCGCATTTTACGAAAATCGATTTGCGGTCAGGATATCACCAAGTCCGTATTCGACTTGCCGATATACCTAAGACTGCATTCCGAACACAGTGGACACTATGAGTTTTTGGTGATGCCCTTTGGGTTAACCAATGCGCCCGCAACATTCATGACACTTATGGATAGTGTCTTGAAGCCATATTTGGGCAAATTTGTCATTGTTTTCCTCGATGACATTCTAGTTTATAGTGCTTCTGAAGAAGAACACTTACAACATCTCAGGCAGGTATTTGAGTTGTTACGCACAAACAAGTTATATGCCAAGGAATCTAAATGTGATTTTCTCAAGGATGAAATTCATTATTTAGGACATGTTATTTCAGCTAATGGCCTATACATGGATCAATCCAAAGTGGATACTATCCAGAAATGGCCACCTCCTAAAAATCTGGAAGAATTACAAATCTTTTTAGGCTTTGCAGGTTTTTACCAAAGGTTCGTTAAAAACTATGCTCACATTGCTGTTCCTATGACGGATCAACTAAAAGGCAAAGGTAAAGCTTTTCAGTGGGGATCCGCTCAACAGCACAGTTTTGAAATGCTCAAAGATGCATTAGCTACAGCTCTTATACTGGCTATTGTAGATCCTTTGAAACCATTCGTTTTGGAAACGGATGCCAGTGATCGTGCTATTGGAGCAGTCCTGTTACAAGACGGACGGCCGATTGCATTTGAAAGTAAGAAGCTTGATGCAGCTCAACAAAACTATTCTGCTTACGAACGCGAACTCTATGCAATAGTGTCTGCCTTAAAAACATGGCGGCACTATATGTATGGTGCTCAGTTCGAGATTGTGTTTGACCATGAAAGCATCAAATGGTTTACACAACAAAACAAATCTAAAGGGTCAAAAAGCCAGGTGGACAGAGATCCTTCAAGAATATGACACCAAATTAAGGTATCGCAAAGGCCGATACAATGTAGTGGCAGACGCTCTAAGTCGAATGCCAGAGATCAATTCGCTCTTGTTCACGGAACTTCGTAGTGAATTTTTAGATTCTCTCAAGGGCAAATATGAGCAAGATGAAACATATTCCAAAGTGTGGAGCCATGTTCAAAAGAGGGATCCTTCTCACTCCAGTGCAGGTTAACCTCCACACCTAGTTCTCCTTTATCAAGTGATGAACTAAAACGAAGGAAGCATTTTACCATCGACAATGGGTACCTACTCCACAAGGGGAGAGTTTGTGTACCGACGGACACAGACATTCCGTGCCAAATTCTTTATGAATGTCATGATAATGCAAGTGCAGGGCACTCGGGTGAAGGGGATCGGGGAGCACCACAGACGGAGAGTGAGAGAGAGAGAGAAGGAGATACACACGATGTGGGTGGGGAGACTCCAAGAGTGAGCAGCCCCCTATACACTTATGCTATGTATAAGGTATACAAGTCAGTGGGCGCCCAGACTCTGGGCGGCCGGGCAAGGCACAGGCGCCTATACCCCAACAACCTCCCACTTAAAGGCGACTGTGCCTTTAAGCAAGGGAACCTAGTCTAAAGACTACAAAAGGTGAGAGAAAACCGCTCTCAACCGATGCCCACTGGCTGGCTGTGATCGTGTGCATCCGGCTGTCCTGCTCCCGTGTAAGTCCATACACCACCAGACGTACCGCACACGTACTGCAAGTATGTATGCAATACCTGCATATCTCCCTCGTGCACTATGCCATCATCAGTCAACAAATGACTGACAACCCCAACCGCAAATGCTCCCACTACAGCTACGATATCCGGTCTCAAGATCAGCATCTCATACATGAGACCACCGAATGCCGATGCAATGCTAGCGGGCCCTGCTAGCTCTACGGAGCATGCATCAACATATATATCCCTGGCAATAGGCATCTCTGACTGACAACGCATGTCAGCCACATGCATCTCCTGGCTGTCCACAAAAGACGCATCAACCTGGCGTGCAACCTCAGAGCAAACGAGCTTCTCTAGGTATCTGCTGGAAGACATATCCTGCACAACTATATCCACATGCTCACTGTCGAGCATAGAAAGGAATGACTACATAATCACTGACATCTCAGTGTACTTTGCAATCATCCACTGCAAACATGACCACTCAATCTACTGTGACTCACTAGAGCTCTCATGCTCTAACTCCGTATGCATAGACTCTTACACAACGTCCTCCTATCGTGACTCACTAGAGCAAGACCGCTCTACCTATCTATCCTGCATAGAAGTATCTCGCACACCTGACTCTCTACTTTGCTCAGTCACTAGCAAAGCATGCATGTATGACTCTGTCACCTCTCTGTGTGACTGCTCAAGTCGTGCCCCAACTGTGTGCACAACGAGCTCACTACTCTGCACTCCATGCAAAGCATCCTGCAACCCACAAGCAAAAGAGACTCGCCTGCTCTCTCGCTGTCTACTTGGCTGCATGATCACAGAGACAACACCGTCTCTCGCGTGATCCACATGCAATGGGTAACCTGTACCACTCTTGGCACCTCTTGCAATCACTAGCGAACCCAAATGCATCACAAAATCTCGCTCTCATAGCAAAATCTGACATCCACAATCTCTAAGCTGACCAATCGAGATCAAACTCACTGTCAAATCTGGTACATAGCGCACATGTCGTAACAAGTAAGATGCACCACTCGGTAATGACAGTCTCACATCTCCTGCACCTGCTATCGCATGCACCGATCCATCAGTCAAACGTACACTGCCAAGCATCCCGCTAGAATAGCTAAAAAACCATGCACGATGCGGCGTGACATGAAACATAGCATCTGCGTCTAGCAACCACTGCGAAGGGAGCGCACTATCCACATGTATAGCATCTCGTGCATAGCTCGAGGTAAAAGTGACATCCCCGTCACTAGTATACTCCGACACTACATGTGCCTCAACTGTCAAAGCAACTGAGTCCATGGCATCACTACATACATCTCTGAGACTGCCATGTCTCCTACGATGTCGCATATGACGAAAATAGCGTCGTCTAACGTGTCCAAAATGACCACAATACCAACATATCACCTGTCGGCATACTCGTGAATGTACATGTCTCACACAAGTCCTTGATGACTCAGATCTATCATACATATCATGTAATCTGCGCCAAAGTGCTCTCGAAGTAGTCTCATACATAACAAGAGCATATACAGATTCCACAAGGTGCAAAGAGAGCGTAGATAGTGCCATCTCCTCTAGCTCCTGCCACTGATCATCAGACATGTTTGAAGGTCTACCTGCATCACCACTCAATGGTCGATGCAATCCTCGTTGTGTCAATGCATCAAGCATACACTCTCTCCATGCCGCAAAGTCTGACCCATCAAACACGCGCATATGTGAGAGGTCACAATCTGATCGATCACCTGTCTCTGCCATGAGCACAATGTAGCAAACTAGAAAGCAAAACCACCTCACCAACAACACCTGGAAATTGTCTACCAATATGGCCAGAAACACAATGTAAAACCTGTGGGACACATTCCAAAATAGAGCTCCCGCAATGTCAATACAAGCCTCGCATGCTCTAGTATCACACTGCAATCTGTGAGCTAATCACCAAGCCCACACTGTGCGGTATCGATGCATACACACGCACAAATCTCCCACCTGCAGAGAACACCGCACACAAATGCTGAGTACAACCCGCAATCTCTACCTAGATCGCATAAATGATACGCATAAAACTCCTGGGAAAATTTCGCCAGAGTGTCGTCAGTAAAACGGCCACAAAACCAGTAACCAAACTGACTGCACACTCAAAACCATGAGCAACCAAAGCGCATCAAACCGCACTCCAAATGCATGCACCAATCTCCACACTTTGCATACATCATTGCAAACACCTGCAAATCTAGTACACAAATATCTGCTCTACCTGTGACTGCCAAAAAACATGCTTGAGGCATACATTACCGAGCTCAAAATGCAATCACATTAGTCTCCCTAATCATCAAACCACATAAGGCATACATTGTATCCTCCCACCTGTGAGGAAACTTGCAGCAAATATCACTCTCACATCTGAGAGCAAATCATGTGTGGAATCCTCGACACACAATAAACAATTGCTGCTGCAGAAAATTCAGCGTTCAAATTCTGATATGACGAGCGCGTCCGGAGTGTGCCAAAACCCGAAGGTAGACTCCTGGATCACATGTATCCGAGTCCGGGTGTGAAAGCTATGCCAAAAAACCTCCGTTTCGACCCAAAAACGCAGCATAAACTGCCAAAAGAGGGCTGAAAAATGCAGCTCCTCAACCGTAGCTCGAATGAAGTTTCTGATGGCTCGAATGGCTTCGAAAGGGGGGTAAAACGCTAGGACACCTACTGGAAACGCTCTCGAAAAGCTGAATTTACCGATGCCGAAGTCGAAACCCTGTTTGCACTCTTGAAAGTACGCGCGCGCGGACGCGATTTCGTGAATGAAATTGGCTCTTGGCTGTCGTCGTGACTGTGCACACACGTGCTCCCTCCGCACCTACGCTCTGATACCAATTGAAGGGGATCGGGGAGCACCACAGACGGAGAGTGAGAGAGAGAGAGAGAAGGAGACACACACGATGTGGGTGGGGAGACTCCAAGAGTGAGCAGCCCCCTATACACTTATGCTATGTATAAGGTATACAAGTCAGTGGGCGCCCAGACTCTAGACGGCCGGGCAAGGCACGGGCGCCTATACCCCAACACCGGGGATTAGAAAAAACCTTTTCTCTCGTACGATGACAGTTTTACTGACCATGTTTACATGGCTTTGTTCAAGCTTATGTCTTGCATTGCCAAAAATGTCAAGTTAACAAGGCAGAGCGCCTGAAAGCAGGAGGACTCTTACATCCTTTGGAAATTCCCAATGGAAAATGGGAAAGTATCTCTATGGATTTCATTGTAGGTTTACCAGCCACTATACGAGGTCATGACTCAGTATGGATGGTCGTAGACAGGTTGACTAAACTATGTAAGTTTATTCCGACCAAATCAACGGTTAAGACACCGGAACTAGCCAAGTTATTTGTGGACAATCTATACAAATTGTATGGGTTGCCAAGTAACATTGTTAGTGACCATGATTCCAAGTTTAACAACCAATTTTGGAGAGCTGTATTTAAACGATTGGGTACACAACTAAACCTCAGTACAGCTGATCATCCAGAAACGGATGGTCAAATGGAACGGGTTAACCACGTGCTAGAGGATATGCTAAGAGCATACGTCAGCAAAAAACAGTCAGACTGGGAAGAATACTTACCTATTCTTGAGTTTACCTACAATAGTTCTAAGCATGTCACAACAGGTTTTAGTCCTTTCATGCTCGTGTACGGGTTTCAACCTAGGTCACCAGTTACGATGGGGTTGGAAACTGAAAAAATCCAACAGGTTAAGGATTTTCTCCAAGACCACATGGATATGCTGAAGCTTGCTCGTCAGAATGTCCGACAAGCACAGGATCGGTATAAGAAATACGCTGATGAGAAACGTCGGTAAGTTACATTCAAAGAAGGGGAGGAAGTATTTTTACGTGTGCCAGAACATTCAGAAATACTCTGATGAGAAACGTCGACAAGTTACCTTCAAAGAAGGGGAGGAAGTATTTTTACGTGTGCCAAAACATTCAGAAAGTCTGAAAACTGAACCGACACCTAAATTATCTCCTCGATATTGTGGGCCTTTCAAAATACTCAAGCGAGTCGGTGATCGTGCCTACAAACTATTACTACCATCACATTCTCGCATTCATCCTGTGTTTCATGTAAGCCGTCTACGAAGCGGTTACATGGGGATGACAACGTCATTGACCAATAGGTTTTGGTTGCTTACATTGAACCTCCTACCTTACCGCATGAACCTGAACGTGTTCTGCATTATCATGAGTTGCGTACACGACATCACGTATGACAACAAGCCTTAATCAAGTGGAAAGACCGACCTGAAGAAGGTGCCACTTGGGAAAAAATTAGTGTTCTTAAAAAGAAGTTTCCCACTTTTGTTTTCGAGGACGAAAACTCTTCTTAAAGGGGGAATAATGTCAGGACAAGGGTCCTGTAACCTAAGAACTAGGATGGTCATGGACTACGGCCAAGGGTCGGGCTAGACAATGTGGACAGGGGATTTGTCTAGGGCAAGGGGCTAGGAGCCCGCCTATATAATGGGAGGTTGGGAGGAGGATCTTCAGTCTAGTTTTCCCTAGTTCTTACATAAAGTGACCATAGCTCATATGGAGCACTTTAATGAAATATTCATAAACATGTTATCCTTTTGCATAGTCCATAGCTCAATTATGTTTTTTTCCATGTGTCAACTATAATAAAGAAATAATTATCCATTCCATTACAAGTAATAGGCTGATTCGTAACATTTTCAAAACCCCCCATAGGTTGTACATTTGCCTCATTGGAACTTACATTCAAGTTTCCACCATTAAAAGGAGGCAATAGAGTGTCATAAATGTCATATGAGATTACATTATTGTATCTCGTAGATGATGCCAAAGGTTGAATAGAATCTTCCACAAATACAACATCTACATTTGATAGCCTTATCATCCAAATTTTTGTGCCGCTTTTGTGGCACCAAAGAATAAGCTAAACATCCAACCGAAGACATGTAAGTGATCAATAGATGGCAAGTCTTATTATGCCATGCTTCACAAGGAGTCATAGACTTCAAAGCTTTGGTAGGACACCTGTTAAGTACATAAGTAGCACACATTAATAGACTCAAGCCAAAAAAATTGTGGTAAAGCTTGACTGTTGACCATACTTCATGCCATCTCCATAAGTGACCTAATTTTTCTTTCAGCGACACCATTATGTTATGATATATATAACATTGTACTTTGGTGTTTCATCCCATGACTAGCTAGAAATGCATTAAATTAATGATACATATACTCCTCTCCGATCTAAACGAAGGTTTCCCACAGGATATTTAAAGACATTTTCAGCCATAACCAAAAATTGCTTGAAACACATAAACACTTTGGACTTAGCTTTAAGCAGATACACCCATGCATGTGGGGAGTAATCATCAATGAAAGTCTCAAGTATATGTAATTGCATAGGCCCACAAAGGTCACTATAAATAAGTTGTAATCTCCATGTCGCCCTTACTGAACCATCCTTTGGAAACATCGGATGTTGCATTTTACCCAAAATACAATCTTCACAAACATAGAAGGTGATTCAAGAGGTGGCAAAGAAGAACCATATCAAATTTTTGCAAACACAAAAAACTGGCAAAATTCAGATGCCCAAAATGTGCATGCCAAAGTTTGGCATCTAAAACAGCCTTTGAATCCATAACTACATTGGCAAAATTTTGTCCACACTTGTTATACAAAGTGAGCTTATATAGGCCACAACACAAAATGCCATATGAAACAATGTCATTGCCAAAATTGAGATCATGAACTATACATTTGTCATCCACAAACTTAACAACAAGACCAAGTCTTGCAATTGCAAATACAAACATAAGGCTCTTTTTTATCCTTGGTATATAAAGTGCATTGACAAGTATGAAAGAACTACCATTTGCAGTAGTTCACACAATATTTCCAACTCCCTTGACCGGATAAGAGGCATTGTTGGCACAAGTGATCGTAGTCCTGTGCGCAATAGCCTCTCGAGAGGCAAAAAAATCATGATGCGGAGTAATGTGCTTTGTAGCACCACTATCAAAGTACCAAACATGTGACTCTGCAACAATTGACATACATGCATCATGGACATAAGGATCATAAGTACACTCTACACTAAATACCCCATAGAAGATTCTACAATAGCTATACTAGTATTAGAACCAGACTCTTTCTTCTTGGCTTCTTTTGCCTTCAACTTAGGACATTGCTTTAACAAGTGATCATTAGTCTTGCAATAATGGCAATGCATCTTCTTTTTTGTTTTTTTCATCAGAATTCCTAGACAAGTTGTTATTGCCAATAGAAGCAGTAGTCATAGGTGATCTACTACTCATAGAAGAACCACAAGAAGTGGCAACATTGCTAATACCACCTCTTCTTTGAGTAACAACAAAAACCTATTCAACTACACAATGTTATTTCTTGAAAGTGATTATTGTAATAGCAATGTGCATAATGCATCAAACTTGGCAAACTGAGGGTTTCCTTGGATCATAAGCCTCCAAGTACTAGCAAAATTCTAGCAACTGATTGAGAATAGTCTGCACAAGTGAACTATGGGCAATAACTTCACCTGCAAAAATGAGTTGCTCTTTTTTGCAAGGTGAACTTCAAGGAATAAATTCACCTTCAAGGATATCAATGAGTTGCTCATTGATATCCTTGTACCAACAAGAAAAGTGTCCATTTCATCTTCCACTTGCATAATATCTGACTCTAGCTCTTTACGCAACAATGCAAATTTAGCCTCATTTCGACTTGTATAAAGACTAGCCAGAGTATCTCAAGACTATCTTATTGATTTTTGTTGAGCGAATGTGAGAAGTAATAGTTTGATTAACAGATAATGCAATCAATGCATGAGCGTGTGCATCTCTAACATCCCAAACCAGATTGCTGAGATGTAGGCAAAACAACTCTAGCAGTAAAACAAACGTGCTAGAACCTTCAACATCCTCAACAGAACTTGTATCCACAAAAGGCAAATGCACATCAATGCTCTGCATAACACTCCAAACGCCCTTTTTGACACGAAAACATGCATCATCTTGTAAGCCCACATTGGGTAGTTCAATTCGGAGAAAGTGAGCAAGGGGTGCTGGCAATGTTGTCAACCACGTCTGAGAGGATGAAACCTGCTTTGATACCAATTGTTGGAATTAGGATTAGAGGGATTCACACACATCTTGGAGAAGATGAAGAGACTCAAGGCACACAACAAAGAGCGTATTGCTTAGTATGCACGTAGAAAGATAAGTTAGCGCTAGAGTGATGGGCATATATACAATGCACGGGGGAAAAAAACCTCCCAATCAAATAGGTTTAGGGTGTCATGGATTAGGCTAGTAAAATTTAGTTACATTTGTGCCTTAGGGTATAAAGTTAGTTAGCCTCCTAAGTATGAATCATAACAACAATGTAGTAGTTTCTCTCTTGGTTGTTTGAGCAATTTCTCTTACTTCTTGTAAGCTTGGCTTGGTGTACTTGGTTGTTTTGAACCTTTGCTCTTTCTTCTAGTTGGACAAAGAAAGCACAATAAACAAACCTCTTGGTTGCTATGAGATGATACTCTTAACCCCACGTTGACTCTATTTGTAGTTAGCACATATAATAGGGCTTTCTTAGTTGTTTTTGAGCCAATTCTAAGTGAGCATAGATGGTATCTGATTTTAAAATTCACTAGTTGTGCTTGAGCCAATGGCTCTTACCTCCCACGGAAGAGAAGTCATTGGTGAATTTAAGCATAACTTGGTTGTGTTTGAGCTTTAGTTCTTACCTCCATGTTTATGTATTTAGGGTCTCTTTGTTACCATACATGTGCTAGCGGTGTGTGAACAAAGGGCATTTTTTTCCACAAAGACTAGAACTATTGTATCCTAGGAATATTCAAGCTATAATTAAGCAACCTATATAGGATTCCAAAAAAAGATCAATTTAATGGATTTAAAAAAAAAATTAAGCTCTACACCTTTCACTTCTTGGGTTAACCTTATCACTTAGAGAAGGTGGGAGATGCTTAATTGGTTTAAATCTAGGAGTTTTTAAACCGATTTATATTGATCGATTAGTTTATTGATTGATATGTAAGAACATATACGAGATATTGAAAAATAATGACTTTGCAATGTATAATACCTTTGAATAATATGACTAAACATATTATACGACAGTTATTCAGGTTTAAAATGTTTCACAAATAACGTATGATGCAACCTAGCTTCACGAGAGTGATGCATAGTAAGCAATAAACTTGTATGTTCTCATCAATCTCCAGGATCTTCTTATGGAAAACATATTTGGCAAAAAAATATGCTACTATAGAACCACGAAGACATATTAGAAACATAAAAGTGATGCCATATATATGTAGAGCTCAAAGAGAGATTTCATAATGAGAGCCTATCCTTCTTCCTAGTCCAAATCGTTATTGAGAGAGAGGTTGTTATGATGCCATAAGCATGCCCATCCTTCTTCTTAATCTCAGCTGTCTCAGGCTCTCCTAGTGGACGTAGAGTGCTCCATAAATCCTTCATCACGAGATGGCATTTTGCCTTGGATTGCCAAGCATGAAATCCATTACCACAAAACTTGGCGGTGCTATCCCTCGTCGTGGTGCACTTGGGTATGTGTGTAGCATTGGCAGGATGGGAGCGATCAAGCACCGCTCCTTTTAGGCAGCTTTTCGAGTATGTTGCATGTTTGTTGGGGCTTTAGTTGTAGATTAAAATCCCTTTAAATTAAGAGGCATCGAGGAAGAAGGTATATAAGGCGGTGCTGAAAATCAAACCCACAGGGGAAGGCGCAAGGGGGAGGAGGTATAAAAGCCAGAGAGGGCACTCAGGGAAGCTCATATCTTTCTCGGCCTTTTGGCTAAGATCAAGTGTAGTATCTGTTCTTATCAATTTAATATCTGATACGTGGTCCATCGGGCCACATGATATTAACCTAATTTTTAATATCTGATACATCGGGCCATGGGGCAGTCACCTTCCGGCAGCTTGCTGCCCGGGGGCTGCGCGCGTCGCCTCTGTATTGCACTGCCTCAGAGGCCTGGCGCACCCCCCTCCCAATCTCCACCATAACAAAAAGTCTGTGCAGGGACGACGGCGAATTGGATTGCTGTGATGCCAGACTTCTTTTCACGCTCTCGCTCTGGTCTCAGCGCCCTCAAGCTTTTGGCTTGGTTCATGACTCCCGTCTTGGCGGCTCAGAGCATTGGATGGGAATCGATTCTTGATCCGGGATTTCTCTGCAGGATGCCAATTGCTATAGCTTCAATTGGGTCTTCTTTCTTTCTTGCTTTGAAGCTGTCTTGAGTTCAAGGATACATCTTGGGATTGTCCCTGCTACGATAAAGTCCCTCTCCTCCCCCTCTCTCTCTTTCTCGGCCTTCGACAACCGTCCGTCACTCCGCAACCCGGGGTCATGTATGTGCCACCACTTCTCTCGTCACACCTTGATACGGTGTCAAGAGCCTAGGTTTGCCGACGCCTTCTGTATGCTGGAGAGCTCAAGGAGGTGATGATTAGAGAGCTAAGTTTTAGCCCGCGATTTGCGGTTGCGTTTACGTCGCGTAGAAGCCTCCCACACTTCTATATATTGCATACAAAATTACATATTTCTTGTTATTAGAGAGGTCTCCTCTTTTGAAGGCGTGTGATGTCGCTGTCAGATGCACATGGCCTACGTGGACATGCTACATCGACTTCAAGAGCCAATCCTGAGGTAGGAGGTTTAGTAAATCGGCAATTTTGTGAGCTTGTTCACATGCCCGGACAAGTCCATTAGATTAGGCTTTTCATTTTTGGAACCCTCTTGGTGTACACACGTTTTATTACACCTCGGTGGGCATCTACAAATACGAGCATGCAAATTTAGACTAGAGAAATCCAGTGCGCCGATTTCCCACGGCAATCGAATTCCTGTGATTGCTCAATCGAGATTCGACAAACCTCATAAGACCTACCTAAACTCATAATATTATAAAGAGGAGGAGGCGTAAGAAAACTGAGCGCCGCCATCTCTCTAGCATTTGTGAAAGTGCTCTACCTCTCCTTGCCCTTTTTTTTCTCTCGTGCTACACCATTGGTGCAACTTCTCCTGGCCAATTTGCAACCCATTTTCAATGTGCAAGTAGAACTACCAAGAGCCTTGAGTCGAAATGAGTCTCTCTCTCTCTCTCCCCCCCCAAAAACAAAACCCCCGATTCCCACCATCATATATACACGTCATTGTCCACCCCCCATGATCTTAAAGGATTTGTATTTTGATAGATTGCAACCAACGTCTAAGTGTGCCCAAGACACGTGTGGCCAACCTTTGAATGGCAGGGGCTCATGCCTCTAAGGCATGCTCGCTCTTTTCAACCTTTGAGCCATGCACAAAAAGTTATTTTAGCATCACGTTGGAACATCATCACCTCTGAGCCTAAGGAGTCTATGCTAGCATTCCTACCTTTCTTTTGGAATATGAGGTTTGACTCACCTTATAAATTGAAGTGCAGTTTTTTAAGCTCTATGGAATACCTCTCTAGCTTAGCTAATTATGTCACGATGTCACACACACTCACTAAGGCTATTATACATGCCACCACCTATGTACACATCCATGATTGTTCTATACATTATCATGCAAGTTGCAAGGCACGTCCTGTACGATGAAATGTGTAACTATTCAGATTGCTTTTATGTAGCTTGACTCAAACATTGTCCTCCGGCTTGCACAATTGGACAACACCCATACATGAACAGTATCAGGTTGGTAGTGCAATTCAAATTTTATAGTTTGTTGATGCTTTCTTTATTTTTTGAGTTTGTCAAAGCTTCCTTAAGTTTAGTTTAGCCACATGTTTTCCTTATGAGTGCATGCTCAATCTTGATCATCTATCTATATCTCAAGTAGACATGCACTTCTTTTGTCATAGTTTGGCAATTCAACTTATGTATTGGAATACTCAATGCATTCTGTACATATTTACTTTATTCCTAGGTGGTTGTTGTGAATCTACATGTATTTTTTTGGTTTGAAAGTGCATCTTAAATATTGCAGCCCAATGTTCTCATTTGCATAACCGGTTTGTAGCATGAATACAACCCTTTATCCCAGCCTCTTTTCCTCCTCAAATATGTTTTGCACCAGGTTTTGTGATCGATAGCTAGGACTCCTTTCTCCCTCCGACTGTGACAACACGTCTCTCTCTCTCTCTCTCTCTCTCTCTCTCTCTCTCTCTCTCTACGAGAAATAAAGGAAAATTGACTACGCTTGATTGAGAATAATATGGGTGTCTCAAAGCTGGGTCCACGGTCTAGAGACTGAATGGTCGATGTCACTAGGCTGAATGGAAATCTGCAAACATCAAAGTAGGTTAAGGATTAGGTTAAGCTGCAACCCTTTTGCTCAATTCAATTACCCTCTTTAGTAGCCCTTGGTTGTGTAGGGAATGCTATGGGACACAACTTGCATCTTCCCAATGGTCATCAAGTCCCAAGCTGAGCTATTGTTGGTGCCTATCAATTGGTTCTACTCATCTACTCATGTTCCACAACAAAACCCAAGGCGACAACAATCACAACCAACTAACCAATTGCACTCCAAAATCTATCAAAATCTAAAGTCATAAGGCTCTTGTTCCAATCAAGGGAAGAGCACCTTCCCCTAGAGCCTTGAGCTCTCCTTTCATCTTTTGCAAGCTTCAAAGCTGTGTGGCGTTGCTATTTGCACCCATAAGCAGCTGCCCTTTGGTGGCTACTACACAAGGCTTTGGCCTCCAAAATCATGCGCACCCATTTGGGTTGAGCTTCAAAAGTTTAGCATTGGCAATTTGTGCTTTATGCACATATTACACAACCATTTTCTCCTTCTGCAATGCGTTGTCTCTCTCTAGTTATGCTATAGAGACCTTAAAGGTCAATTTTTTCATTAAAATAAGAGTGGTTCCTCAACATGGCCAACATTAGGCTTTCCAAGTACGTAATTAGCATCGATATCGAATTCTCTTTATGGAAGACAAAGAGACGACTATTGATGATGCGAGAAGGATTATGGAAAATCGATACTATCAACAAACCCGAACCAATTCGAGGCGACGCTACTCAACATTCTCAATGGATCGAGAAGAATAATCTGCTTTGGCATTCATTGGCTTATGTTAAACTGACAATCTTCTTCGCCACCTCAACAAGGGAGTAAAGCAACTCTGGCAAAGTCTTGAGACAACTTTTGAAGGTAACATGAAGTTTTTCTCTATCTTAATGTTAGGTGCAGCGGAATGAATGTTTGCGCTTTGCTCAAGATGAGTGCTCCAAACTGTGCTCAAGGTTCCTTTTGGTTCTTATGGAAGGTAGAGCCTTCCGTTCTTAATGCGAGAGTGCAATGGACACAAACAAAGTGAATGGACACTGTGCGTGCAAGTGTATGAGAATGAGAGATAGAGAGAGAAGAGAGATACGACACCAGAGACGTTGTAAAACTCTCCTCCGAAGGCCCCACTCTCGTCGGCGAGAGTGGTCTACTTATGATTGTACAATCTGGTATAAATGGAATGCATGGGACTGATGCAAGTCTAAGCTGTGTTGACGACGACGACGGGGATGATGAGGCCGACACTAGGGCTGAAATCTGCAATCTTTCTACTGCTGTCCAAAAACACTATGGACTGAAATCTACGACTAGTCCAAAAATGCTGATTTTGGGGGCTGTTTCTATGGGTCTTTGTCGCTGAAAATCTGCAGGTTTAGGGCTAAACATTGAGGTGTCTTTAGGCTGAAAACTGATGGTCTTTCCGGGCTGAATTTGCTACTTCTTTGGGCTGATCTTGATGGTCTTCTAATGCTGAAAATCGCCGGGCTGAAGGGATGTAAAGGCTGGAATCTGCAAACGCTAGGGGAAACCGAAAACGGTAGGTTGCTGGTTTTCAAAAACGCTAGCTTGTCCGCTTTTCGGCGATGGATGATGATGCTGATGCAAGCGCTAATGGCTGGGAGGTATGGCAATGACTGCTGATGCAAAAACGCCAAGGCTGAGGCTTGCTTTCCAAAAACACTGGGATGAGGGGGAATGTGTTGCTTGGAGGGAATCCACCAAGGCTTGGTCTTGCTGAGAAGTTTCCTACTGAGCTTGGCTCCTGTTGCCTCTTCTCCAAATAGTGCTAGCTCTAGTTTGCTTATTTACAAACTTAGCAAAATTGCCCTACCTACTTTTGTTGGAAAGTCACTTAAATTAATAAGTGAAAAATGCCAAAAATAGGTAAAATAGGCTAAATGCACTGGAAAATTCCCCTCACTGATTGTGATGGATTATGATGGGAATGCTTATGATCATGCTATGTGCAACCAGAGGATATGCATCTACACTAAGTGACTGGGCATGCACGGTCTACGAATAGACTCACAAAAGTGCCAGATCACTTCTAATCTAGACTCACTGGATTGATTGAACCCTGATCGTGTTGTAGCTTGTCCACGGACACATAGGGTTGGATGTGTCACGTGATACTTAAAGGACTCACCTTATGAGTTGAAATGTGGGTTTTTTAGCTCTATGAAATACCTCTTTAGCTTAGAGAACTATGTCACATCACACTGGTTAAGTTAATGATGTCACACACACACACACTTGCTAAGACTATTATACATGCCACCACCTATGTATACATTCATGATTAATCAGACATTATCATGCAAGTGTTGCTCATTGTCTTGAGTCATGTTCTCTCTCTCTCTCTCTCTCTCTCTCTCTTCTTCTTCTTCTTCCATCCCCCCCCCCCCCCCCCCCCCCCCCCCCCGCGCCCCCCCATGGCTGATTCCCACCATGGTATAACAATAGGATTTATAATTTAAAGGATCCTTACCTTATTCTACTTTAAAGCTAATCATTATTTATAAGCTATTCAAATTGAAATCCAATTGATTTGGATAATTATCCTATCTATCCATTTTGCCCCAATTTTAATTGGGAGCCTTCTAAAGGCTTTACTATAGTAATCATGCTCTAATCATGGTGTTTTTTTCCTTTACATTAAGCGAGGAAGCTTTCATCACCTAAAGGCTTGAAGCTCTACCCTTTCTCTATTGCTTGAGAGCTTGAAGCCCTCGAGAGGTTCTCCAATCAAGGGGGGGAGCACCCTCCCCGGGCTCCCTCCCCTGGAGCCTTGAGCTCTCCTTTTATCTTTCACAAGCTTTAAAGATACCTGACATTGCTATTTGCACCCATAACCAGCTGCCCTTCTTGGCACGTATTACACAAGGCTTTGGCCTCCAAAATCATGCGCACCCATTTGCGTTGAGCTTTAACACTTTATCATTGGCAATGTGTGCTTGATGCACATATTTATACAACCATTTTCTCCTTCTATAATGTTTTTTTTTTCTCTCTCTCTAGTTATGGTACAGAGACCTTAAAGGTCAATATTTTCATTCAAATAAAAGTGGTTGCTCAATATGGCCTACAATGGGCTTTCCAAGTACATAATTAGCATCGACACCAGATTCTCCTTAATATGGAAGACAAAGAACCAACTATTGATGGTGCAAGAAAGATTATGGAAAATTGATACTATCAACGAGCCCGAACTAGTTCGAGGCAACGCCACTCAACATTTTCAATCAATCCAGAAGAATGATCTACTTTGGCATTTATTGGCTTATGTTTAACCGACAATCTTCTTCGCCACCTCGATCCGAGCAAGGGAGTAAAGCAAGTTTGGCAAATTCTTGAGACAACTTTTGAAGGTAACATGAAGAATTCAAATTTGTTTTATAAGATGTACAAGCTACAATATCAGTTGAACACTCTTAACAAGCAGTTAGATTTTTTAAGCCTACTGTTTGAGTAGCTAGCTACAATTGAATAATCACTTGATGATGATGATAAGAAAGTTGTACTTTTGAACAGTCTTAGCAAAGAAGACAAGTTCATGGAGACTGTCACAGCACTAAAGGTTGGCAGAGAGATGCCCAACAAAGAGATGAATTCTAGTCGCTTAGATGAAGTTAGAAAAATGGTAGCTAATACCGTCTCTTCTTCAAAATCCTTTATCACCAAAGGCAAACTACAAAAAATCCCAATAAAGAGATGAATTCCAGTCGCTTAGATGAAGTTAGAAAAACGGTAGCTAATACCGTCTCTTGTTCAAAATCCTTTATCACCAAAGGCAAAGTACAAAAATGCACATTCTACAAATGATTAGGCTATATTGATCAAAAGTCCGCTTAAATGGTTAGAAAAGGAACAAACTTAACACTATATGCACAATTGATTTCCACAACAACTGCTACCAACCTCTAAGTGTGTCCAAGACATGTGTAGGCCAACCTTTGAATGGCAAGATCTCATGCCTCTGAGGCATGCTCACTCTTGTTCAGCTTTTGAACCATGCATGGAAAGTTATTTTAGCGTCACATTGGAACATCATCACCTCTGAGCCTAACGAGTCTATGCTAGCGTTCCTACCTTTCTTTCTGAATATGATCACCTTTTCTGAGCTATGTTTCACCTCATAGATCTAACTCACATTATGAGCTGAAGTGTGGTTTTTTAAGCTCTATCGAATACCTCTCTAGCTTGGGGGCTATACTCCTCCCCCCTCCCCCACCCCCCCAACCACCACCACACACACACACACTCATTATGTGGGGTGCAAAGTGCAAGATCTCCATCTCCTTCTCCATGCTTGTTGAGAAGTTGAGAGCCTACACCAACACAATTTACTATGGAATCCAAATCCAACCAAGAGCCATGCTTGAATGCTTAAGCTTGCCATCTTCTCCATCTTCATTACTATGCTATTATGGATGATAAGCAAGAAGAGTGATGATATACGTTACCCAATCCCTTCGTGAGGAAGTCATGTACGAATACCATGCTCCTCCCTATGTGGGACATAGAGGTATTCAACCTACTCTTTGAAGTTTAGAGACGTACTTCTATTGGCCTACCATGGAAGTGGACATATAAAAGTATGTTTCAAAATGTGTGGTATGCCAAAAGACCAAGTATTATAGAGGGAAGCAACCTGGATTACTCCAACCAATTGCCAATCCCTAATTCACCATGGGAGAGTATATCCATGGATTTTATCTTTAGATTACCCAAAAATCTATCCATAAGAATACGAGAATATGTACAATACTCTATAGGTTTAGCAAGCAAGAACACTTTATTCTTGTCAAGAAGACTATTACGACACACCAAATGGCAACTCTCTTCATATCTCAAATTTTCAAACACCATGGATTGCCAACATCCATCGTGTCAGATAGAGATCCTAGATTGACCAGTAATTTTTGAAAAGGTCTCTTTGAAAAGCTAGGTACAAATTGAATTTCTCTTTGGCCTATTACCCACAAACGGATAGCCAAAGTGAGATAGCCAACCTTAGGATTCTTGATCTACTAAAGACTTATGTTACAGAAGTAGATCAATGCTCACAATGGGAGAAGTACTTACCCCTTGTAGAGTATGCATACAATAATAAATTCCATACTACTATAGGAAGGCACCTTTTGAAATCATAGAGGGAAGACCTAAAAGTCCCTTGCTACTTAAAGTACATGGGAAGATCTTCACCTGTTGATGAGTATAGCCATGACCTACAAGAATCTTTCCAAAAGATTGAGGAGGTTATATCCACCTCTCAACAAAGGCAAAAGGTTGCTCTGTAGATAAGCACAGAAGGGCCTTAACGTTCAAAGAAAATGATTGGGTATTACTTTAATTTCCCAAGGCTCGATTGACGCAAACGACGGGCAAAAATCCTACAGGCCATCAAAAGTATTATGCTAAACTAGCAAAAAGATACTATAGTCCTTTTCAAATCTTGAAGATAATTAATGACATGGCTTATCAACTCAAGTTGCCCAACCATTGGCTCATACAAAATGCCTTTCATGTGAGCCTACTTAAGCCCTACAAAGGAGAGCCACCAAGAGAACTAATTATTGAAGACCATCTAGAAATCAAAGACCAAGAAGAGGTGCTACAACCCGAAGCTATCCTTTGGCATGCGGACAAGGTACTACGACATGGTAAGATTATCAGACGGTATCTTATTAAGTTCAAAAATTATCCTTTTGAATATGCTAGATGGATGCAAGGAATATAGCTTAAGGGTAGTGTGAACCTTGTCAATGCTTACAATGCTACATTAGAGTAAGCAAATGGACACGCTTCTTTTAAATGATCAATTTTTTTGCCTTATAAAAATAATTCTCTTTTTCTTGTGCACAAATTTAAGTAGTATGCATGCTTAGAATCATGTTTGTTATGACGACGTCTCTCAAACACCAAGTAGAATTTGTCACTCTACTTTGGGAGAATGAAATGGACTAAAGAGCAGACATGATTGCGGCAACTAAGTCTCCCAAGCCCCAAATGGATTAGTCATCCATCTTGGAATGATGTTGTAGGGTAAAAATAGAACCTCTACCCGCTAAAAAAAATCAACTAATGAATAAGTCTTTATCTCTTCTACCTTATAGGTGAGGACGACTATGATTTCAAGAGAAAGGTAATGTCATAATATCTAATATCTAACCAACCCAAATGATTTTATCATATTAAACTAATCATTTAATGTGGAAAAATAAACGAGAACAAGGGTTAGAATATAGACATGTGCTTATGGATCTATCTGAACACGGGGCCAAGGTTCAAGGAGTCCAAATGAGAGATGGTCTTAATTACAAGGAGCAAGACTAGCTAATGGAGCTTAAATACCTTAGGGTTATCTTCATTAAAGTCCCCCAAAGGTTAGTGCTAAAAGTCCTTTGACCTTAGGCAAGCTAGGGATATGCTTGAGGTGAGAACCCGGCCCAAACTTGAGGTGCTTGTCGTGCTTGATGATAAGGTGCTTGAGGTGCGTGTCGTGTTTGAGGTGCTAGGGCTGAGCTTGAGGTGGGAACCTTCTCCAAGCTTGATAGGGTTGAGATTGAGGTGGACCAAGCATGAGGCACTTAAGGTTTTCCAAAAGTCAACAAGGATCCGTACAAGGAGGGGGCGAGCCCTACAAGTAGGGGCAAGAGAGAGAACACACACACACACACACACACACACACTCACACCAGGCAAGCCTAGTCCAAGGAGGAAACAAGGACACATGTCAAGTTCCTCTCCATGTTGCCCTCATAAGGTGCCTAAATCCTATTGGTTGGCCTCTATTATTTATCTATTTTAATTAATTGTTTATGCACTTCTCTCTCTCAAAGGGGGAGAGGGGGACACTTGTCCCAAGGTTAGCATGGTTGCTTGATATGCACGCTGCATGTGATTGGCTAGGCTTGTAGGGGTCCAATCACCTTCTAGCATGAGCTACAAGGGGGGGTTGACCAAGGAAGCTAGGGGCTAGCTTGGGTGGTATACTCCCCCTCCCTCCCCCCCCCCCCCCCCACACACAAACACTCTCTCTCTCTCTCTCTCTCTCTCTCTCTCTCTCTCTCTCTCTCATTGTGTGGGGTGCAAAGTGCAAGAGCTCCATCTCCTTCTCCAAGCTTGTCGAAAAGTTGAGAGCCTACACCAACACTCTTGGATATGGAATGCAAATCCAACCAAGAGCCATGCTTCAATGCTTAAGCTTGCCATCTTCTTCATATTCATTACTATGCTATTATATATGCTTAGCAAGAAGAGTGATGATAAGTGAGGAACTATTTCTTTCTCCTATGAATGTTTCTTCTTCCTCTTCCCTACCCTCATTCCCCACTAGCTCTCTCCACCTTCAAAGGTGTTTGAGGCCTTGGGATTGAGGCTGAGGCTGAGGCTAGGGATGGTTAATGCTTTTACCAAGGATTATGTTATGCTTGTGATGCATGAAGTTTCCCATCTTCAATGCATCACCTAGGTCACAAGGAGCACAAAGATTATATTGTACCAAGTCTCTCTTTATGGGAGGATCTATAATACAAAAGCCTATTGGAGGGGGTTCCGGCTCTACATAAATCTGGTCCTCAATTGTTGTCGTGTTCTCTAATTCTCTCTCTTGAAAAAGTATTTTTCATGCCACGCTAATTAAGTATATGGTTATGTTGCTACCGCTAATTAAGTTCACCCTCTATGTTCTCAAAGTAGTCTCATAAAAATGCTCACTCTAGTTCTTTTAGTTTCTCTATTCTCAAAGTTCATAAGCCATTTCCATTACACTTGAGACAAATTTTGAAGGTATTATGAAGTTTTTACTCTATCTTAAAGGATTTGTATTTTAATAGACTACTACCAACCTCTAAGTGTGCCATGTGGGCCAACCTTTGAATGGCAAGAGCTCATGCCTTTGAGGCATGCTCACTCTTGTTCAGCCTTTGAGCCATCCGTGGAAGGTTATTTTAGCATCACATTGGAATATCATCACTTCTGAACCTAAGAAGTCTATGCTAGCATTCCTAACTTTCTTTCCGAGCATGCTCATCTTTTTGAGCTATGTTTCACCTAGTAGGTTTGACTCACATTATGAGTTGAAGTGCAGTTTTTTCAGCTCTATGGAATACCTTGCTAGCTTAGCTAATTACATCACATTACAATGATTAATTAATGATGGGACACACAATCGCTAAGGCTATCATAGATGCCACCATCTATGTACACAGTCATGATTGTTCCAGACATTATCATGCAAGTGTTGCTCATTGTCTTGAGTGTTCTCTCTCTCTCTCTCTCTCTCTCTCCTCTTCTTCTTCTCCCCCCCCCCCCCCCCCCCCCCCCCCCCCGCCCCCCCACGACTGATTCCCACCATGGTATCACAATAGGAATAATTTAAAGAATCCTTACCTTATTCTATTTTAAAGCTAATCGTTATTTAGAAACTATTTAAGATTAAAATCCTATTGATTTGGATAATTATCCTATCTATCCGTTTTGCCCCAATTCTAATTGGGAGCCTTCTATAAGGCTTTACTATAGTAATGATGGCACTTAGCTCTACCTTGTCTCTATTGCTTGAGAGATTGAAGCCCTCGAGAGGTGCTCCAATCAAGGGGGGGAGCACCCTTCCCTAGAGCCTTGAGCTCTCCTTTCATCTTTTGCAAGCTTCAAAGCTACCTAACATTGCTATTTGTACCCATAACCAGCTGCCATTTAGCGCATATTACACAAGAATTTGGCCTCCAAAATCATGCGCACCCATTCGAGTTGAGCTTTAACACTTTATCATTGGCAATTTGTGCTTTATGCACATATTTATACAACCATTTTCTCCTTTTGTAATGTTTTTTTCTCTCTATAGTTATGGTACAGAGACCTTAAAGGTCAGTTTTTTCATTGAATTAAGAGTGGTTGCTCAACATGGCCTACATTGGTCTTTCCAAGTACGTAATTGGCATCGGCACCAAATTCTCCTTGTGGAAGACAAAGAACCAACTATTGATGATGCACGAATATTTATGGAAAATCGATACTACCAACGAACCTGAACAAGTTCAAGGCAACACCACTGAACATTCTGAATGGATCGAGAAGAACGATCTGCCTTGGCATTCATTGTCTTATGTTTAGTCGACAATAATCTTCACCACCTTTATCTCAACAAGGAAGTAAATCAAGTAAGGCAAAGTCTTGAGACAAAGTTTGGAGGTAACATGAACAATTCAAAGTTGTTTCATAAGATGCAATTATACAACCTACAATATCACTCGGACACGCTTAAAAAGCATTTAATTGTTTTAAGCCTACTGTTTTAGTAGCTAGCTACACTTGAATGATCACTAGATGATGATGATAGGAAAGTTGTACTTTTGAATACTATTAGCGGGCAAGTTCATGGAGACCGTCACAACGTTGAAGGTCGCCATAGAGATGCCCAATAAAGAGATGAATGCCATTCTCTTAGGTGAAGTTAGAAAAAAGGTAGGTGATTTTGACTCTTCTGCAAAATCCTTTATCATGAAAGGCAAAGTACAAAAATGCACATTCTACAAACGATTAGGTTATATTGTTCATGTCTTCTTCAATGGTTAGAAAAGGAACAAAGTCAATACTATGCACAATTGGTTTCTCCAAAGATCCTAAAGCAGACAAGGCACTGCAAGGGAAAGCGTTGGATGACTCACTTGATAGCGAGGACTCTTGGGCTTTCCAAAAGCTCACCAAATTCATAAAAAGTTTAATTTTTTGCATTGTAGTGCACAACATGAATAACTTTCAAAGGTTCTTTCCCACGAGTTTTCCTTTGTTTTGTCTATATAATTATTGTCATGGCTTAGACATTGCCCATGCATGTGACATGAGGTAAGACCGCCCAAAAATTCTTAGGCATCAAACACCCCAACACTTCTATTTTGAGTTTTTATTCTATCCTAAAGGACTTGTATTTTGGTTTGAGTGTGCCCAGGACACGTGTGGGCCAACCTCTTAATGATAGGAGATCATGCCTATGAGGCATGCTCGCTTTTGTTCAACCTTTAGGCTATGCATGGAAAGTTATTTTAGCGTTATGTTGAAATATTATCACCTCTCAGCCTAAGGACTCTATGCTAGCGTTCCTACCTTTCCTTCCCAATACGCTCACCTTTTTTGAGCCATGTTTCACCTCATAGGTTGAATCACCTTATTAGCGAAGTGCAATGTTTTTAGCTTGATGGAATACCTCTCTAGCTTACTTGATTATGTCACATCACACTAAGCTAGTTAATGATGTCACATGTACTCGCTAAGGCTATTATACATGCCACCACCTATGTAAACTTTCATGGTTGTCCTAGTAATTATCATGCAAGTGTTGCTCATTGTCTTGAGTCATGTTCTCTCTCTCTCTCTCTCTCTCTCTCTCTCTCTCTCTCTCTCTCTCTCTCCCCCACCCATTCCCAACAATTTGACTAGACGTGATAAAGGAAAGCGAGATGAGAGAGCGGCATATGCTTGAGATTGCATATGATGCATTCATTTATGGGATTGTGTGAAGCATACATATTTGAAAATTTTCACATATTGTGGTACTATTTTTTGGGCATTGTTGTCTGTGACATGGTAAAAGGTGTAAATATTTGCTATTAGCACGTAGTTTTGATCTATGTCACCAAGATTGATTGTGATGCAATCAAGATCACAGTCACTAGGGTGCCATGCCTCATCCTTTCCTATTGGAATGAGACCTTTGAAGTTTGGACAAATGTGAGTACCATTGCCATTGGCACTATGTTCAACAACATGATCATCCAGTTGTAGTTATCTCTTGCAAACTAAATAGTGTTGAGAAAAATATTTTTGTCTATGATAAGGAACTTCTTTGTCTCGTTCATTCATTAAAGCATTGGAAGCACTTTATTTGTGGGCATGAATTTTTGATTCTCTGGGATCACCAATCACTTATATGGCTTCAGTCTATGCAAAGACTTGCACATTGGTGTGATAGGCAATCACATTGGTATGATAGGCAATCATGTTGGTCTCAATTCTTTTTTGAACATTCTAGTGGTATGATTGAGCATGTACCTGGTAAAGCTATTGTAGGTTGTATAGTTGCATCTCATGAAACAACTATTAATTGTTCATATTACCTCCAAAATTTGTCTCAAGACTTTGCCAGACTTGCTTTTCTCCCTTGTTGAGATCGAGGTGGCAAAGAAGATTGTCGGTTAAACATGAGCCAATGAATGCCAAAGCAGATCATTTTTCTTGATCCATTGAGAATGTTGAGTGGCATCATCTCAAACTGGTTCGAGTTCGTCAGTAGTATCGATTTTCCATAATCCTTCTCACACCATCAATAGTTCGTTCTTTGTCTTCCATAAGGAGAATTTGGTGTCAATGCTAATTACGTATTTGGAAAGCCCAATGTTGGCCATGTTGAGCAACCACTCTTATTTGAATGAAATACAGAAGGAGAAAATGGTTGTGTAAATATGTGCATAAAGCACAATTTGCCAATGCTAAAGTGTTGAAGCTCAACCCAAATAGGTGTGCATGATTTTGGAGGACAAAGCCTTGTGTAATAGGCACCAAAGGGAAGCTGCTTATGGGCACATATAGCAACATCAGACAACTTTGAAGCTTGCCAAAGATGAAAGGAGAGTTCAAGGCTCTAGGAGAGGGTACTCCCCCCTTGATTGCAGCACCTCTTGAGGGCTTCAACTCTCAATAAATAGAGAAAGGGTAGAGATTCAAGCAATGAATTTTAAAAATAATATTAATAAATGGAAGGTGAATTATTAATAAGTTATGTCATAGGGGTAGTTTCTAGATGAAAATATTGCACATCTCTTAAAACCCAATAATCTGATTGCTACAAGAATTGGCACGTTGGATTTATCTAACCTAAATCTACATGATCGTACTGTGATATGCCCACCAAAGTCTAATAACATTTGTCAAAACATGTGTACAAACCATTTATGCAAGAGGGTTCGAAAGCTAGAAAACCTAATCTAAGGTGCAAGTAGTTGCATCTTACTGCAAAGAGGCTCACAAAGCTGTTGGTACTATGCTGCCCACTCTAAGACATTGTCATGCATGGGAGTGTCTCTGGAAGTTGAGGTAGCATATCCATGTTGCGGCACAAAGATCCATGTGCACGTGACAAACATACGACGTCTACTTGATTTTTACAATCATTGAAATCAAGACCTCCAATAGACAAAAATAAATGACGCAAAAAAGACAAGTTCGTGGAGACTGTCACAACAATAAAGGCTGGCAGATAGATGCCCAATGAAGAGATGAATGCCATCCTCTTAGATGAAGTCAGAAAAAATTTAGTTGATTTAGACTCTTTTGCAAATGTCTTTATTACCAAAGGGAAAATACAAAAAAATGCACATTCTACAAACAATTAGCTCATACTGTTTAAGTCTGCTTAAATGGTTAAAAAAGGAACAAGGTCAATGCTATAGGCACAATTGGTGTCGACAGGATTCAAAGAAGAGGAAGATCCTAAAGCAAACAAAGACACCACAAGGGCAAGTGCTAGATGACTCACTTGATAGTGAGGACACTTGAGCTTTCTAAAAGCTCACCAAAATAATAAAAGTTTCAATATTTTGCATTGTATTGCACGGCATGAACAACTTTCAAAGGTTCTTTCCCATAGGTTTTCCTTTAATTTGTTTATATAACTATTGCTAGGGCTTAGACATTGCCTATGTCTATGACATGAGGTAAGACCACCCATCATTTATCATGCATTAGACACCCCAACACTTCTATTATGAGTTTAGTTTATGGACACATAGTTTTTTCTCTATCTTAAAGGACTTGTATTTTGGTAGACTACTACCAACCTCTTCGTGTGCCTAAGACACGTGTGGGCCAACCTTTGAATGGATGGCTCATGCCTCTGAGGCATGCTTGCTCTTGTTCAGCCTTTGAGCCATCCATGGAAAGTTATTTTAGCATCACGTTGGAATATCATCACCTCTGAGCCTAAGTAGTCTATGCTAGAATTCCTAGCTTTCTTTCCAAACATGCTCATCTTTTTGAGCTATGTTTCACCTAGTAGGTTTGACTCACCTTATGAACTGAAGTGCAAAATTTTAGCTCTATGGAATACATTTCTAGCTTAGATAATTACATCACATTACAATAATTAAGTTAATGATCTCACACACAATCGCTAAGGCTATCATAGATGCCACCATCTAATTACACATTCATGATTGTCTAGACATTATCATGAAAGTTTTGTTTATGGTCTTGAGTCATGTTCTCTCTCTCTCTCTCTCTCTCTCTCTCTCTCTCTCTCTCTCTCTCTCTCTCTCTCTCTCTCTCTCAGCTGATTCTCATCATGGTATCACAATAAGATTTATGATCTAAGATCCTTACCTTATTCTATATTAAAGCCAATCATTATGTGAGGGCCATGCCAGGGACCGAAGGCTCCACCATCTCCAAATGGATACACCACAATTCCTCACATCCCTCCCACTTGAGACCGACACCAAGACAGGACTCCTCCTGCTCTTTGATGCCAACTCAAAGGGGTGTTAACATTCACTTTTTCTCATACAGATCCCTTAACACAAAAACACCTTTCCTTATCGGTTCAAATTTCCAATCAAAATCAGCATGCTAAATTTGAACTCAACATTCCGCACTCAATTGGTGGGAGTACCCTTGGTTCAAGGTCACTGCTGATTTTTACTTAATGTACCCTCCAAAATCTACCCTCCCATTGAACCATTTGATAAATGTACCTTTCCAAGGTAGTACTCTGATACTAGAAAACTATATTCTAATCATGTAAACCAAGAATACATTTTAAGCATTTGAAAGTGTCATGCAAACTCTTGCAAGTGTGCATTTATTTGGTGGTTCCTACCTTTTTCCTTTTTAAACTTTTTTAATTCCTTTTTCTTTATTATTATTAAAGCTATCTAGTTATCTTTCAAGCAATCACATATACTTATCTACCATATCCCTATCCTCGTCCGAGGACTCATGTATCATGTTTCCTCTGCCACGTGCGGAGGTGGCGTCTTTACACAATTTCCACTTTTTTTTAAAAGGCTTACAAAATTAATCTACCTTAAGTTCCTTTTTGATAAATATCTTGAGAAGAAAAGCAAAGGTTTGATTGTTGATGAGACAATTGTGGGATAGACCTTTCAGGTTCGTAGTCTTTCCAAGGTTCCTTTTTACCACAAACAATTAGAAGAGTTCTTAGTCTTTCCAAGGTTTCTTTTTACCAAACAATTAGAAGAGTTCCCTAGTTAAATCATATCTTCCTCCCTTATTTGATCCATTTTTCTTCCTCCTTTTCTCATGGGCATTAGGCCTATTCGGACTAGACCAATTCCCAAACCCATTTGCGGGTCCTCCCACCCGACCAGGACTCACTCCCATCCAATCACAATTCTAGTGCCTTGAATGAGCCCGAGCTCAAAATATAGACCAACGGTTATCAGTCCTAGCCAGAAAGACCATCTCCCATTGCATCCCACAGGTAAACACTTGTGCTGGTCTTTTCCCAAACATGTAAGACAGATTTCACACTTAAAATCTTCTATGTTATGCTAGGGCTATCCACTTCAAATCTTTTCAGTAAAGTTTTAATGCTAGTTGAAATTCAGATTAGGTTCATTGAGTTATACTTAAACAAGATCTTAACAAAGCAATGAATCTCTTGGGAGTTAAGGTTTTGTCTCGACGTAAGTTGAAAGTTAACCTAGTCTTGGAAAACTTCCATTTTTTTCTTTGCGTCATTTGCCATCCATGGGGCATCTCCATGGAAGCAGTGGGAGTTTTATGTTCAAGAGTCACAGTTGTCACTTTTGTGAATCTATCCCCTTACTCTCCCCCTTTGTAATCGCAAAGAAAACTTGAAATGAATAGTGCATATGCTCTCTACAATGACCTTTGCTTTGGTATGAACCATGAATGGTAAACACAAATCTTTAGAATGCACCAACTTGAGATCTTAATGCAAATAATTTTAAAACTTTCTTTGTTTAATTATGCAAGAGTTGATGATAATTTATGAAAGAGTGGGGGGACAGATACGGAGAGAGCTTTCGAAGGGAGCTTTTGAGAGAGCTTTTTTCTGTTCCTCTACTTGGGCAATCTTATCTCGCCAAAATCTCTCCATGCTGTGGCTAGAGAATGCTTATTGGAGGTAGCTTTTTTTCAAAAATTGAATTCCCTATTATATTCAAACTATCATCATCTTTTAAAAAATTTATGCTTGAAACATATTTGAAGGACATAAAGATACAATCCACACTTTTAGGACATGTGAGTCTTGACACAAACCACAATTTAACTCAGCACATAGCACAATCTAAAAAGGAACTATGTTATGAACAATGTAAACAAACTGCAAAACAACCTCAACCCAATACAGAGCATCCACAAACAAAGAAATATGATATGCTCAAAGTACACAGACTGCAAAACATTCTTTACTCAGCATACAACATTGGCATTAACAAAGTAATATGTTATGCACAAAGTTGACAATTTTTCAAAACAAAAAGACATTACAAGATCTCAAACCCGAAGCAAGATTTATCATTAATAGAGTTTCAATACCAAATTAGTGGCAGTTACTGTTAGCGGGTCGCCGCGACGGACATCTACAACATAGTTCTTTTGTACTAACATAATGTCAATATGCAAGGAAGCGACTCGGGGTGGGACACGGAGACTTAATGAGAGTGTCAATCTCACCAAAGTGAACTCTCGTTCTTACGACAAAAGCAAATCAACCACTTCATAGTTAGACAATCAGTATGCGTCCATTCTCAACACTCAACGTAATCACGCCTTTTCGGTATCCAAACGAATCCGGAATGTCACGAAACTTGAGGAGGGGTATCACAACACTTATGGGCTTAATCCTACCAAGTTCTATCACCATCTGGGAAGGTACATAAATCACGATCCATCACAAAAAATGTGCAGAAAACCGAAACAGAAGTACTTGGAGAGATCCACCTTAAGCATAGAAACACTTATCCATGATCAAAACATTAAAAAACAACCATTTTAACTCTCAAATCAATGCATTTAGCTCATGAAAGGTACATCGCGAACCATAGCAGAATTGGAAATGATTACACTTAGATTGTAGAGCAAGAGACAAGGAATGCAATGTGCTATTCGGAATAGAATTCTGATTACCCGTTCAGGAGAAAAGACGATTACAAGTTGTAGTCACAAGAAGCCTCCACAATGTACGTTTTCTTCCTTTTGCTAATGATCATCTCTTCTTCAAAACTAAGAATTTTGACTTTAAAAGTTATGGGGATTTCCCATGGCCATCCGGCCTCTTACAAGGGGTAGACTCAGAGAAATAAAAAAGGGTATGGTCTAATCTTATCATGATTACAACTCATCTTAGGCTGAATTACAAGGTTTTTTCCGAAAAATAGAGTGTCCACCGGGTTTGGTGTACATATGCATGTATGCGTCCGTATCCACCAAACATTCCCCCCTTCCTATTCATTGCACGCCCTCGTGCAAGCTGCATCTGAGGGAGTTCACTTTAGTGCCTTCTTTCGAGCGTTGCAGTGAGATTTCTAAACTCTTGAGCTCTGGCTTCGATCTCGACTTTGGTTGCCAGCTCTCTGAAGGGATTATTGCTGATTGTACTTTGGTAGGCGATATGGCAGGCTGGCAGATCTTTCGTCATTGTATTGAATATGAAAGAGTCCACTTCGAAGAAACCTATCATGAAAGCTTCTTCGAAGGTTTGCATGTAATGAGATGGCAGAAACATGACTCTTGCATATAATCCCATGATAACATTTCTACTGGGGATTTCGGTCTCCATATTCCAGCAAATACCCCGCATCCCCTTGAAAAACACCTACCATGGATGCTCTGCTGCTTCAATGTCTCTGAAAGGTGTAATGCACGTGATGAGCATTTTGGCAATCTTTACCAGCATCTGACAGCGAGGTCTGGGATCTCTTTCATCATATTGATTACTTCTTTTAGAGTTTGCACCATGTAATGCTATGATGGGGGGTTGTTATTGAGCGGCTTGGTAATTACTAGTTCAGCACTGCCGGTCTTTTGCTTTGCCAACTGTAAAAACTGTCTCAGGATCGCCATCTATTGATGGGATAGTAAGTGGGGTCGATCCTGAGATGATGGGGGCGTTCCTGTAATAGGTTTCGTCAGTTGGTCATTGATCGAACCATTTTTTCTCCAGAGAGGTTGATTGTCAAGGATGGTTTCAATTTGAACTGCTGTAATTGGAACCTCTTTGTAGTCCCCTCTGTTGTTTGGTTCAATTTCTGGGAGCATCTTTTGCTGCCATAATTGAACTTCTTGCCGCATCAACGGTAGTGCGATCATTTCGTGCCCATGATTTTTTGCAACCTCATTTGGAGTGATCATGAGGAGGGTAACCGATTCTAGCACTTTTAGTTCATATTGTATATATGCCTTGTGTGAAGGGTCTTTGACTTCTGAGATCCAGCGCTGAATTTCATCTTTTGTCGACTCCGAGGTGGGGATGTCGTGGCTGGATCTGCAGATTCTTGCGTGCCTTTTCCAGTGCTCATAGTGGGCATTTCTGTTTGATGAGTTTTGAACGCAGATTGTTTCAATCCTTCACCCTGCTCAAATTCTCCTGGGTACTGCTGATGCTTTGTTTGATTTGCCTTCAGAGCCTCTACTTCCTTTCTTGCCTTAGCTAGTTGCTTTTTTAAGTCTTCAATTTCCTCATCCTTGGCCTGTTGTAGGGCCCTATGACCTTCTGTCATGATCTGCCTGTCATATTTTTCTTGTTTTAGGGCCTCCTTTAACTCTTTGATTTCCTGGCTCAAGGAAGTAGAGCCTGCAGTCATAGTCGAAGAGGAGGGTGTCTCCTGTATGGCAAGGAGCTGAGTGAGAGACATGCTAACCACTACATATGAGCCTTATAGCTTCTCATTCTATTCCTTTTCTCTGGTTAGCTCCTCCTCGAGGCGTTGCTGTCCAATCTATAATGCGGAGTTTGCCTCATTGAATTGTTGCACTTCTTTATAGTAGTAAGTTGCATTTTCTCGTTCTCTCTGCAACTCCGATTGAACCTAGACTTGTGCGTTCTTCAGTGCCTCTATTTGTTGCTTCAATTGCCTGGATTCTGCTGCTCTTGATACCTCCTTTTTGTTATCTTCTAATTCCAGCTCCTTGAGGCTGTAAAGAGCTCTTTGACATTGGAATTGCAGTTTGATCTTGTCTAGGTGACCGTCGATGTCAAATGAGCTAACTATCTCCGCTCCTTCTTTTATGGCCGCTTGTGTGCGTTGCGTTCTTGGCCCATGTTGGTCTTTTTGGCTCTGATCTGATTACTCAGCCACATCAGATTGCTTTTCCTTCTGTTTCAAACCCTCTGTTGCATCAGAGGTTTTGTCTGTGATTCTTTTTGTTGATCCATCCGCTGTTTTGTCTGCTTTTCGTCGATCCTTTGCTCCGACTGTCCTGCACTTTCTCCTTTCTCTTGTTCTAATCTCTCTGAAATTGTCTCAGCATCCTTGGGAGAACCGAGGTCTTGCTCTTGTTGTTCCTGTGTCTCGTGTTGTCCCTCTCCTTGTGAGAGACTTTTTTCCTTTTTACTCTTTTCAAATTCGTCAGATGATTCTATATCATCGACACGTTGCTTGTTTGATTCTTCTTGCTGCCGCTGCTCCATCTTTCCTTTGAGCTCATTGTGAATTCGTTGCCGCATGGTGCTGACAATTTTCCGTTTCTCTTCAGCTTCCTTCCTCTTTTGTTGCTTAATCCTTTCCAAGGCCTCTGTTTGTCTGCGTATCAAACGGAGCATTCTCGACTTCATCATCTTCTTTCTCGTCATCTGCTTCTGTTTCTTGGGTTTGTTGCTGTTCTTTCTCTTGTTGGCGGAGCTTTTCCCTCAATGCTTGAGCCTCTTCCATTGTCCTCCTAGCATGAGTGATGGGGATAGGTTCTGCCAATGTAGCCTTTTTCTTTAACCGAGTATATCCCAGGGTGTAGGGGCTATCCTTCTCTTACTCCGAAGACTGGTACTCAGAAGGAGTATCTCATGGGTGAGATCCCTCTTCCTGGCTACTCCGAGCATCCGAATCTGTTTTCTCACTATCAGAATCCCTTAGAGGTGCACTTTGCCTAGTTTGTTTGACTCCAGGATTCGGCCTTGTAGAAGGTCCTGCCACTGGTCTCACAGCTCTTTTGGACCTGTGGATTAGGTCTATCTGCGCTTGGGTAGGTGGTAGATCGTCGATCATGCCCAATGCTTGATATGCTATTTGTGTGAGCATGGGTCCTCCGTTCATGTAAGCTTTACTTCTTTGACCGCCTTTTAGGTTTGCTTCCACAATCGTGTCAAGAAGGTAGTTGCCAAAGTCGCACAACTGACCACCCTGCCTTCAGCCAAAACCATCGCCATCACCACTCCATATGCAGCAAGGGTTCAGTATATCTAGGCGGCTTCTGCACCTTGAAATGCTGTGATATAAGACACAATGGCATTTTCGTTTCTAAGTATATCAGGTCTTGATATGTCAGCTTATGGCTGCGTTGCTTCAAAAAGGATTTATCATTTCGATTGCCTTCGTTTTTTGCAAGAGGTTGTGCGTCCCTTGCGGTAGATGGAGGGCTTCATTGATGATTTCAGCTATAATTTTTACCTTAACAACTGCCCCATCTTTGTCTGTTAGAGTTGCTTCCCCATTTTACTGAATTGTACTTATAAGCTCGTGAGCTCGTCTGAAATCTGTTCCCCAAGGAGGCAATATTAAGAAATTGTCGAGCTGTAGATACCTGACCCCTACTTGCACTTCTGGTTTTTGGTGCAAAGCCCACATTTCCTGGGGAAAGATGGTGGCCTTTACAATTTCTCCGTCTGCGGCTTGGAATCTTTCAATGAAAATGTTTGTCGAAACTGCTTCAAGTACTTGCTCGGTGAGGTGAGCTTTCTCATTTGATGAGATATCGGTTATCTCATAGGGTGCCACATGCCACTCCCTCTGTGATTTCCTTCAAGGCATCCTGTTGCCAATTTGCAAGTGAAATCAGGTTTTAGCCATTGATCAAAATTGTCGAAAAGTGTAAATTTGACCATAAAATAAAAAACTCACTTAACTCTATCAAAACTACTCCAAATTTGACCAAATTTCACAAGTGCATCTAGGATTACTATAGGCACAAAACTGTAATGAAACAGATAGATTTTGGCAAAAAGGAACATGGATCCCGATCCATGTTGGAAAGCATTTGAAAATTCTAACTTTGGGAAGTTGTCCCTGGGCATAAGGGGATACTATTGAGCAATTTTCTCTTGATTTAGAGCTAAAGGTACATGGATCGCGATCCATGTTGGGCAATATTTTGGAAATCTGATGATACCATCTGGTAGGGTTCATCTTGATTATTACTTGGTCCAAAAAGTTTGGGATTTGGATCAATGGTTTGACATTTGAGCTAAATTTTGGAAATCATGTATAGATTCAGAGATTTTGGCTTTTGGAAGTGGATTTTGGGATTCAAATGGCTTGAAATTTCATGGCTTAGCTTTCTTGATCATACTGAATCAGATGGCATGGGTTTTACTTATTTTGACCGAAAAGATACATGGATCGCGATCCATGTTGGGAAGCATTTGAATACAGTTCTTATGCACATTGGTTCCTATAGGTTTTCCTAGTACACTGTTGAAATTTTTTCAACTTTGGACATGTTTCTCCATAGTTTGCCCCATTTTTTAGTTTATGGCCATATTTTTCCGTTTTGACCAAATCTGTCTCTGGCAACCACTTTTGGAGTCATGTTTTGCCTGAAATCTCTTCTTGCTTTGATTTCTGATGATAGAGGCCTGTAGTTCATAGCTTTGCTTGGTTCCTTGGCAATTTTCCCCAAACATTGAATTCTTTTTAGGAGGCAAACTGAATCTTGCAAGTTTCACCATTTTGCAAGTAAATTTTTGCTTGGTTTTGATTCCATCACCATTCTTAGATTACATTTTCTTGTTGATAGGCTTCAAGGAGAGTTTGAAGTTTCCCAAATTACTTTAGTAGTAATTTTGACCAAAAGACCATTTACAATTGAAAGTAGCAATCCAGGTGGATTTGATGATCTGCAGAGCACTTTTTGTGATTATTTTGCAACCCCAGTACTATTTGTTCATTGTCCAGCTAATGAGCCACTTTTATCCTGATTTTGACAAAAAGGTACATGGATCGCGATCCATGTTGGAAAGCTTTTTGCAAAAAAAGTCATGGGGTTTTGTTCTTGAGCCTCTATTGTTGCTTCTGTAAAAGTTTCCCTGATTTTAGGGTTTTGGGAACATGGATCACGATCCATGTTCCAGCACCTTTTCCTACTATTTTTAGCTTAGATGATTCTGCCAGGTAGTTGGGGTCTACTGATGAAATTTTCCTTGTTTTTGATGGATTTTGGACTCCCTCCTTGGCCCTGTTAGTTTGCCGATTTTGTGACCTTGTATTGCTTTGATTTGTTGTTTTGGTACTGTTGATGCAGCATGGGTCACACACACATGCTCTTGCAAGGTTAATGATCATACCTGTCAAATCTGGTGTAGTGGGATCCACCTAGGTGGTCGCAGCAGGCAGAAGCGAATCCGAAAACTTTATGCTCATGTGGCTCTCTCTCTCTCTCTCTGAATGCAATGGAGCTTCTGTTGCCCTTTTTTGACTATAAGATCCCAATCTACCCGGAATGCCCATTTATTGTTACCTTCATTGCTCATATCTTGTTGGACACATCACCTGCGGTTCGAACCGTTCGTCATTCTGACACTCGGTTTACAAAGGGTGTCCGATCTGCAGTTTTGATCCTTCACAAGTTGGTCCAAAATTCATTTTGTGTTGAATTTTTCCATATTTGCCATGTTTGAAGTCCTTGCTTTGAAGTTTTGGCGTTTTCTTTCAAAAGTTGATTTTGACTTTCTTGGCTTGACTTATCAATTTTTTGTTGATTACCTGTCATTTTTTGCATTTTTGTAAAAGAAAATTATTTACAATGATTATTAGTCGGCCAAAAATTAGCCAAAATTAGTGTCACCTCCCTTATATACATACTCTTATGCCGGTATTAGATGGTGACGGTATGACTCATGATTATGCCCACTAAGAGTCTGTCAGGCTCTGAAAACTTGTGTTTTTAAAGAAAACGGGAAAGAAAAGGAAACAAAAAGAAAAGAAAAGAAGTAGGATGATAATAATGGTATATACAAATGATACTCCAACCGCATTTTCCACCTTCCTAGAGTGAGTCATCCGCGACGAGCATGTGTCAGAGTGCATGGGAATAAAGCGCGTGTCTATGCATAGCCATATAGTGTGGCTCTATGATGCTCATGGAGGATATGCATGGTAAAACAAATTGCTTGCTAGAGATAGGTGTTGAATAATATGTTCAGTGGCTATTGGTGGCGAGGTTCCTTGGAAGCTGCGTGGTCCAAACAATAGTATCTGTAGAAGGCATGCTCTGTGTTTGACTGTAACCTGCAAGAGTTTTGATACTGCCGATGGGGTCGGTTGTTGGCATTTTTTGGGTGGCCATCAAAATTTTTTAGGTAGGGATCCACCAGAAGAGGCATCGTGAAGGTGATGTTGTTTTGGTTGCCATACCCATTTTGAGTGTGGTTAGATGTTTCGAAGAGAGTGGTCCGTTGGGTTAGGCCGTTTGACAACAACGGTGGGCAATTTGTGATGGTTTAACTTTTGTGCAGGCAATGTAGGTTTATGTGTATTGGTTTGGCATTTAGGTATCCACAATTGCCTAGGATTGGTTTCCATGATTGATTTTTTAACCCATATTTTCGTGACCATGGTGGTGGATGATCGCTGAGCTGCCTGCAGGTGGCGAAGGTAGAGGTTCCCATTCATAGTCCGTTTGTACGAATGGCGCAGCTAAAGATTGGCCCTCATGTTCCATGCGTAATGTGTTGTCCTGTCAGTTTGGTGTGGCCTGATAAGTGCGCATTCACGACACTCCCAGAATAACTGCTTCGTTCAGCTGATGATCTTCGCCCAGACTAACCATAGTACCTCTTTTTGCGACCTTGAACCCCTTAGTGTTGGGCATTAGAGGTTCTTGTGTGATTTTTCTGAAAGTGGAGTAGTTAACCACATTAGCCCTGGCCCCTGTGTCCACTAACACGCTTTTGGTGGTGCTGTCGGTGGCAAGTTGTAACTGAATGCGTAGATCCATCCCTCCTAGACATGTAGTCGCCGTTTGTATGGATGCTATCGGAGCGTCTTGAATAGCCACATCCTATTGTTCTTTCCTCTGGAAGTTTGCTTGTTCCCTGCGTTTCAATATTCTGAGTTTGGCCTCCTTCTGTGCTTGTTCCCGAATGTCCTGTGCTTGACATCTGCGTTGAGCTACTGCATGGAGTGTTGCGAGTTGGTCTGGTGTCAGTGGAAGAAGATATTTCTTTAACCTGCAACCACTCGTCCAATTAGGCATCTCCTCTCCTGCCAATGTTGCAAGTTTAACGGTGCCGCTTTGCGATATATCATCAAACACAAAAGGCCCCATTCCTCGCTTTTTGAGTTTTTTGGAGTGCTGTTTCAAGTGTACATGAGAACGTAATCCCCTTTGTGGAACTCCTTACAAATCACGTGCTGATCATAAAAAGCTTTCATTTGCTTTTTTTGAGCATATATCCCAGCTACTGCTTTAAGTCTAGTTTCATCTAACTATTCTAGTGTGTCTAGTCTCTCCGATAGCTCATGGCCCCGTCCATCCTAATTGTGTTGCCACTCTGAGGGATTTGACTAGGAATTTAAATGGTAGTATCGCATTAATTCCAAATACCAGGTTAAAGGGAGTCGTTCCAATGGAGGTTTTAAAAGCTATGCGGTAAGCCCATAAGGCGGTGTGTAACTTTTGATCCCAATCATTTCTTGAGTCACTGACTATTTTGATGAGCACTGTGCATAGGATTTTGTTGGTACTCTCTGCCCGTCCGTTGGCTTGTGGATGACAGGGTGCTGACTTTCGATGGACCACCATGAATTCGTGGAGGGTCTCAATGATGTCGTTCACAAAGTGTGTTCCTCTATCGCTTACTATTTTGATTGGTAGTCCATACCGTGTAAAGACGTTTTTGAAAAGGAACTGAGTTGTAGTCCTTGCATCATTTTTTTTGGGTTGCTTTGGCTTCCACCCAATTCGTCATGTAATCTATTGCTGCGATGATGTATTGTGCATGTGTCCTGTATCCTAGAGGGTTAATGGGACCAATGAAGTCAATGCCCCATTTGGAAAAAGCACGTACTCCCATCATCGGCCTCAGTGGCATTTCATCTCTCCTCAGGGGTGGTTTGGTGCATTGACATTCATCGCATCGTTTAACATATGTGGTTGCATCCATGAATAGGGTTTCCCACCATATGCCTGAGGGTAGCACTAGCTTTGCCGTTTTATCAGCAGAGAAGTGTCCTCCGGGTTGTCCCGCGTGTGCTTGATCTAGGATGACGTAATATTCGCTTTCTGTAGCACACAACCGTAATTGTTTGTCTTTTCCCCATCTATAAAGTTGGTTGGCAATGAGCAGATAGTGTTTGGCCTCTTCCTCGATAGTTTTCCTTCTTGCTTTGTCCCATTCTGCTGGAAAGGTTTTGTTTTTTAAGTACTCAATGATGTGACCAATCCATTTAGGTGCTTGTACTACCCGAAACATTGTGGCATGTTCCACTGGGGCTGTATTATACATCTAACACAGGATTTGACATATTTATGGACACTGTATTCCATGTTTGGCCAGTAGATGCCCAGCTTTGTAATCGTTGGCCTGTCTGTGTTTCACCAGTGTGAAATCCCGTTGTCGTGCAGCTCCGCTGCCATGATGAGAAAAAGAGCAGAGAAATGCAAGCTAGGCTTCTTTGAAGCCTACACATTAAGTGAGTAGTGATCAGGGCTTGATAACAGGCCAAGTTTAATGATTAGTGTATGCCAGATGTGTCTTAAAAGGGCCAACAGATGCCTCAATGATGCCAAAAATGAGTATGCTTGAAGTGAGCATAGATGGGATATTATGATGTAAAACTGCAATGCTTGAAATGCTCTACCGGCCTGTCTTTACGGCTCGTCGATTGGAGCTACGATGAAGAAGTTGTGGCAGTTTGAAGTTGGAGTTAATGCAGATCCACACCGGATTGGGCAACTGTAGCAGCTGAGGTGACAGAATTGAAGTGAATACATAGACTTGAAGTGATCACTTTGTGGAGCGCATCGGTATTTTCAGATTAGCGATTGGAGTTTCGGTTGCCAAGATATGGGCCGTTAAAGATTCACCGGGGGCCGGTTCTGTGCCAGGCTAGTCAGCTCGGCCGGAGTGCCATCTGGGAATTTTTGAGCTTTATTTGGGTTTTGATAAGCGGGAGCAGCAAGTGCTTGAAGAGTCTCGTGTTTGGAATGTCATCTTTTGTAATGCAATGATTGCAGAGAATGCCCACACGGCTGCGGCAAGGAGCTGGTTTTTTTTTCTGATTGCAAAGAAGATGCCTTCCCTTGAATATAATCAATTAAGCTTGCATCTTGAAAGCATAATTTCACTAAGAGGTTGATAAGGGCATTACAAGATTTGATAGTAATGTTGGCAAGGATTGCTTGGAAGAGAAGTCGTGCTTGGCACTGTTTTGGCCGGCATGTCATCCTTTACAATGGTTGTGGCCACCCATTGGAGATGCTTGGCGGTTCCTTGGCCGAAATGTATACCAAATGTGGTACCTGAAGACCACCAATGGATTTGCTTAACATTGCCTGGCCGAAGTGTATGCCCTAATGTGGTGCCCTTATGAGAGAAGCCGCCCGCCCAAAGACCAAAGACATGGCCACCCAGCTCAAGGAATTAGACTGGCCGCCCATTAAGGCCAAAGGCCACCCACTAAAGGGTTTTAGTGGGAAAACAAAAGGAAAAAGGAGGCGATGGCGTGGAAGCTGCGAACAGGCAGCGCATGGAGGAGCTTTTTGCTCACGGCAAGCGCGGCGATCTTCAGATCGTGACGAGCAAGAAGCAAAAATGAATCAGTAGCCCATGGCGACCAATTTCGAAGCCACTCCCATCGATTTCCATGCTGGTCGAACCTTGGCCCTGCCATATCATCGGCACCGTTCTCACAACGACGGCGCCGTCGTTGCATAAACTTTAAGAGGGAAAATAATAGGGCATAAGAAGAGAGTTGAAGACAGGGAATTAGGGGACGAGAAGCATAACGAAGAGAAGAAGGAGGGAGAGTTGAAGGAGGGCAAGCTTGGCAAAGGTTACGAAGGCGGGGAGGGGCCGGAGCAAGGAGAAAAGTTCCATCTCTCTCGCTCTCATGCTCGAAGCTGTCGAAGCTCATTCTCTCTCTCTTGATCTTTGACAAGGATCCGTGCTAGAGAAGGGGCAAGAAGAAGGAGTCGAGCCTTATACTAGAGAAAGAGACCGGCAAAGCGAGGTGAGCTTGGCAAGAAGCATGAAGGGAGTTAACAAAAGAGGATAAGGAGACCTCGGCTAGCAAAGCTGGCATGGGAGGATTTGAAGCAGGTAACAGGCTACCTCTCAAACGTGCCTAAGAACCAGGGTAAAGCAAGAAGGAAGTCTCTCGCTCTCATGCTTGAGAAGCAAAACCAAGGATCTCTCTCATACATAAGCAAGCATGAAGTTATCTCTCTCGCCGAGCATAAGATGAGCGGCCATGATTAAGAAGGCAAGAGGAAAGCAGAGGCAGGCAAAGCAAGGGTTAAAGCATCAGATAGAAATTGAAGAGTAGGAGGAAGTTAAAGTGCAGAGCATAAAGAGCAGGAAGTTGCAGGATAATCAATAATAATTGAGGCTTGATGATTGAGGCAGTGAACTGACTTGAAGACTGCAGAATCCACGAGCAATCGAAGTAGATGAAGCGACATGAGGGAGTTACCATCATCGTCATCGATTAGAGATTGATTGACTAATTGTTAAGCCTCGGTGTCGTTAACGGCCCTGGTTAATACTGTAAAGCGGGAGCTTAAACTCTTGGTTAGTAGATGATCCAAGTGACGACGCTGTTAACAGCCCGCCTTGGCTAAAGATTAAGTTGTACTCAAACATACTAATCAATTAATTGATGGTTACGGCGATTACCAGAGTCAGTTGCATCAATTGTTCTTGTTCTTTCTCTTTCTCACCTCCCACAACTAGAGGCCCAGCGCCTGCCCGGCTCACGTAGCGAACACATATCCCCCGACACCGTATTTTGTATATGAGCTTGTTTGAGGTAGTTGGTGGTATCTTCAGGCTGTACACATAGTCTCAGTATCCCATCCTTACCGGGTTTGTACAGTCGTCCTACTAAAAGGATGAGATTTCATGTTTGATGGATCATTGATGGTTTTCTTTCTATCTGCAAAGAGCCGATTGTGAGTAGAGGCATGACCTCTTCGCTCCATCACGGCACCATTTCTATGTTAAACAGATATGAATCAAGAAGTTCATCATCAACACCCGCAGGTGCTTCCCCATGAAATAGTCTCGTGAAAGATGATTGCTCTTTGGTGTGTGGTCCCCTTTTTTACAACCACCGTGAAGTCAAACTCAAGCAACAGTATAAACTAGCGAACAATTCTTCCAGTGTTGCAAGGTTTGTTTACTAGATATATCAGTGCTTGATGATCCACGAAGAAGACAAACTTGTTGGCTAGAAGGTAGTGTCTAAATTTCTTGACAGCATAGATCATTCCAAGACCTTTTCTTTCCGTAGTGGTGTAGTTTCTCTTTGCGTTGTTTAGTTGTCGACGACTGGAGTAGCAAATGGGAAAATCCATTCTCTTCTCTCCTGGCTGGGCTAATATGCACCCAATGGCATAGGCCGATGTATCCACATGGACATGGAAGATTTTTCTCCAGTCAGGGGCTTGCAAAATTGGAGCTGAAATCAAATGTTGCTTCAATTTTTGGAAAGCTTGCTCACATTCCTCCGTCCATTCAAACTTAGTTATGAGAGCGTACAATGGCTTAGCTATTACAACATACATATATATGAAATTCCGGTAATATCCGCAATGCCCCATAAATGCTTGCATTTCTTTTATCTTTGCTGGTCTCGATAGCGTAGCAATTGTCTGCACCTTTTCTTGATCAGTGGAAATGCCATTTTTGGACACTATGTGGCCGGAATTCTACCCTGTCTTACCATGCAGACACATTTTTCCAGGTTTAAGCAGATACGATACGTTCTTCATTTTTCAAAGACTTTTCCCAGATGAGTGATGTCTACACCTTTTCTTGATCAGTGAAAATGTTGTTTTTGGACACTATGTGGCCGAAATTCTACCCTGTCTTACCATGCAAACACATTTTTCCGGGTTTAAGCAGATACGATACGTTCTTCATTTTTCAAAGACTTTTCCCAGATGAGTGATGTGGTCACTTCATTGATGTGAATGAACACAAAGATCATCCATGTAGATCTCCAGAAATTGTCGGAGATATTCTTTGAATGCGTGGGTTATTAGTATTTGACATGTGGCCGGGGCATTGGTCAAGACAAAAGGCATTACCCTGTATGCAAATATACCCCACTCTGTCGCAAACGCTGTCTTATATTGATCTTCCGCCTTAATCATCAACCAATTGTAGCTTGAGAATCCATCCAAGAAACTATAGGCCTCTTTCCCTGCTACTCTCTCAATAACATGATCAGTTATTGGTAGTGGGTAGTTATCCCTAATGGTAGCTGCATTTACTTGCTTGAGGTTTACACAAACACGTAATTTGCCATTCTTTTTGGGTACCACCACAATTGAGGACACCCACTCTGTGTGCTCAATCTTGTAGATAAACTCGGCGTCCTTCAGTTTGTCTATTTCCTCCTTGATTTTCTGTGCAAAATTTTCATTGTACGTGTAAGGACGTTGTTTGCGTGGTCTGGCATCACTCTTAAGGGGAATCGTATGCTGACATATCTCTGGATCTATCCCCTTTAGATCTTTGTATGACCATGCAAAGACATCTTTATATTGCATGAGCGTATCGACTAGAAGTTGCTCTTCCTCTTCAGTAAGGTCCATGGCAATATAGGCCGGTTTAGGCTCCTCTCTTGGTTCTGCTAAGTTGATGATTTTTGTGTTTTCAAGCCCATTATATGAAGTTCCTGGTTCTTTGGGATCTTGTTTGGATTTTTGCACCACTATCTTCCTATCCTGAATGGTATACTTCTTATAGTGGGATGCTGCATCGAATTTATCATCATTTGATTCCTCGTCAGTTTCCTTTCTGTTGTCCAAACCCTTCTTTCAATGCTCGTTTCAAATCATTATATTTGACTTTGCGCTCCACCTTGGACAACTTAAACGGTTTTTCGGTATCTTTCTCTTTTTTTGGTTTTTGTTTTGATGTTGTTTTGGTTGAGTCAGGTTTCATATATCGCCCTCAAATCCTGTCCTTGAGGCAGTCAGTCGCTTCGACTAATCTCAAGTACTGCGTTTTGTCAGCCAATTGAGGTACTAAGTCCTCGCTGTGCTTGTTGTGGTTATTTCTACGTTTATCCCGATACATGCGTTGTTTTCAAGGGTTTTGATTTGGGAAATCATAGTAGATCACTTGGCGATCCTTCCGTTTGATGCTCTGGCTCGAGCTACTAGACAGCTCATCGTCTGCGTTATCCTCTAGCATCTTATCAGTCGAGTCATGAAAATCTTCTTCCTCATTCGTTTGGACAAGGTCCCTTACAGAGATTTCGTCCACTATGCGTCGGCCTTCGGTCACCCCTTCCTTGTCAGGTATGTCTTCCTCGGTCTTCGGAGTTAGGCGGACATTCATCATCTGGAATGGAATGATATCATACCCTTCCTCATCACAAAATTTGGTGAGGGTCAATTCATTGACACAGATATCAAGAGTAGCTAGTATTTGTTGCCAGCTAAACGGTTCAAACATCTCTTCTGGAAAAGGCTCTGGTATGTACGCTTCATCTTGTGCAGCCCTATCAAGAATGTAGTCTTCCTTTTTTAGACTTCCACAATCTGAAGCTTCTCCTGTCCATTGGTGAGCTTTGTTCTGGAGCCAAGCCGGTATTCCTCCTTCCTGATCAGTTGTGGAATGCAAGTCTTCTCCTGGGGCTCTTTCTACGTCTTTATAGCTATGATTTGTGACACTAATTTTCGTAGTGACATCCTTGTGGGCCTAAGATAGATATAGTCGTAACCCCAATCTTGAACCATTTTGAGCTGATGCATGAATGGTCTGCCCAGAATGATGTTAAAATTGCTGCTCTCATTGAAATTCATAATAGCGAAGGTGTGTTCATATGCAATTCCACAAGAGGTTACTACAATCTGCTCCAAGATGCCAATAGTCTCTCCAGGTACCCATCTGCTAGTTGAAGTTTCATTCTAGTCCTTCTTAGAGCAGGTTTTCTCCATTTTTTCCACATTGCTTTGGTGGCTATGGAAATTCCGGCTCCACTATCCAATATTGCTACCGATTTTACATCCGTGTACTCTACTGGTAGGGTAGTATTTTCTTCTTCACCTTCACAATAGTCCCCTACCTTGTTTACTAGCACTGGCTCATGTTTAGTTTGCTTTGAGGGTTGTGTCTTTAGAGTGTTTCAAGAGGCCTCAGGTGAAGGAATTACAAGCCCTATTTTTTCCAAATTTTTCGCAACCTCATCCCAAAGATGTGGTCTAACATTCAGCAATTTTGACAAAGTCAGTGTACAACGGATAGGTGATGACATCAGCTCGTGAAGAGTTTTAGTATCCATCATCTTAGGATTGGCTTTCCATTGCGATGGAACTTTCCTTACCTCAGATCGAGCTTCAGGGTTACCAATAAATGAAGGTAAAGTCTTCAACGACTGTGGTTTATTGTCTTTCGATATCGAGTGCCTACATCTCCATACAATGATTGGATGTCATTTGGGTAGAGCTCATGCTCCACGTGGATTTCCGGGATAGGAGATGACACAAGTGTGGCACTTCCATCTTTCCTATTCCTAATCTATTCCCATAGCTCTTGAGGCCATTGTTCTTATACCTCTGGGATTGGTAGTGGTACCTGAGAATGCGTTCCATCTGCTGTATTGGCTACCACCCTCCTATCCAAAGGTGTTTCATCGACCAGATTGGGTAGGTTATTCGCTTCAATTACCCTCTCATCTAACTCCCGAATCTTTTCTCGTATGAGTACCTCGGTTTTTGGAGTTGTAGGAACTGATGGTTCCATAAGCGATTGAGCGGCTTGAATGAGCTCTTTGCACATCTTTAGCCTCTCTTTCTCATAGCGTGGATGAGGGTACGTTAACCACCTATCCTCTTGGGTTTGTTTAGGCTTTAGCATTGCCTCGTAAGCTTTCAGAATTGCATCCAGAGGTTCAACCACCTTGTCGACTAAGACCGACCCCCCTGATAGCAGTTTTGACAGTTTCTTTGTCTCATTGTTGCTCTTAAGGTCTCTTTCCTTTGAAGTTGTTCCTCTATTTTTTGCAGTTTGGTTTTTTTCCAATTTGGTCCCTATTTTGTTCATGGTTGCTTTTCCTTTGTTTTCGAGGTTTTTTGGGCAGTGTCGAATAAGATGGTCGGTCGTGCATCCGTCACAGAATCCAAAAAATTTCACCCTCTCTCCTTTGTTTGGACACACTCTAGCTTAGTGATCACCTCCATTCATAGCATAGTCCTGCAGGTGGTAGAGAAGCTTGTGGAGCTCCCATTGGTTGTCCTGTTCTAGGATGGTAGCCTCTAGGTTTGTAGCCCTAATTTTCCATATACATGAGCATATTCTCATCAACCAAGTAATGATTTTTCGTTGGTTGTGCTATGTATGAGGGCTCGGGTATTTCTTCCGGAATTATCCACGGATTCTATACCTCTGGAGAATATGCATTCCTATCAATTTCCTTTCATGAGTATTGTTTGAATCTTCTCAGTATAAGACTACCTAGGTTATACTCTGATTAGAAGGTGGTTCAATGGGTTGGGAGATCCTTACCATAGCCCTATTTTCCTGGGGTAAAGGAGGTTGATGTCCCAACACCGGTTGAGCTTTTTCCTGACCCAAGATTGCGTTATTTGGCCCCACTTGGTACCTTGGAGAGGGCGGAAGTGGTTGTCCCCCATGTGGTCCGTATTGTCTCTCTCTAAAATAGTTCTGATTGTAGAAACATTCGTGAGTTTCGTGGCTTGTCCATTTTTGTTCTGTAGCACACCATTTCAATATCCGCTGTGTCTTCGCTCCTGGCCTTTGTTGAAGGTTGCACCACTGGGTTGGATGATCACCTCCACAAGAATCGCATTTTTGGGTGGGCGTTTTGTCCTGTGTTTGGGTTCGTCTTGTTTCCTTGGTTCATCCTCTTGATCACTTCCTTGATCATTGATCAACGTCCAGCACAGTTGGGTTTTTCCCTCCCAATTTTGTTGTGGACTCACTCCTAGTTGAAGAGGTGCTACTAGTCCTCTGATCTGTGTCTTCAGTCACCTCCCCATATGCTTTACAGTCATCTACAAGATCGAACGCCTCTTTCGTGATTTGCTCAAAGGTTACACAGGCTTTCAGGTGCAAGTCCTTTTTGAGCGTGTCATTTCGCATTCCCTCTATAAAGAGGACTAATAGTCTTTCATCCTGAGGTAGTTCTCAAGCAGGGCATCTTTGTATGTACTGCTTGAAACGAAGCGATGATTCTTTCACTTTTTCCTTTTCCTTTTTCCTAAATGCATAGATCTGGGAGACAGTGTTATGCTTGATCCCTCTTTTTGAGAATTCCTCAGCGAATTCTCGGAGAAGTTGCTCAATACTTGGGAATTCTAAGTTATTTAATGGTTGAAACCAAGTCAGGGCAGTGCCTTCCAATTTCAACCCAAATGCTTCATATTGAGTGTGGAAATCAGTTACCTATTCCGCTCTCAATACTTGTTTGAAGATTGAAAGACGGGCATACGGATCGCCAAATCCATTATACTTTTTGGGCAAGCATTTTGCCACCTGAGATGGTCGCATACGCCTGGCCTCTGCAACCATTCTAACAACTCCTGGTCCCCCTGGGATGGCTTCTCTTGGTTCGTAATGTCCTCTTGGTACTAACAGTGGTATCCTATCCACCCTGCATTCATCAAGTCGATCTGGTGTGATAGTCGGAGGGATTCCAGTGGTGTAAGTGAATTCAGGAACAGAGCTGCCCCTATGTGTGTTCATGGAAGCCCTAGTCACCGTTGACCCTAAGGGTTCGGTTCTTGGAACTCGTTCATGTCCATAAGAATCCTCCACTCTGGTTCTCAAGGGGCTCTCAAGTACAGTCTCAGGTCTGATGTGAGTAGTCGTGGTTTTTTTAGCTTCCGAATTTACATAGTATTGGTGGAGTGGCCCTCCAAAATAAGTATATCTCTCTAACTCCTTCTGATCCATTGGGGAGTACTTTCGGCCATACTTGTCCATGATGACCACCTGAATACTTCTACCCTCCGTGTATGTGTAAACATACAAGTTTTTTTGGTCTGTTAATTCTTTGATGCGGGGCTCGTCACATCTGTAATAGAGTGTTTAGTCTCCATTTTGAACTTATAAAGCCCCACATATGTGTTGTCCGTGTTAAGGCGCTCAGTCTCATTGGTGCGTCTGAGGACCGCGTTTTGTTTCTCCATTTTGGGTGGTGCATCGGCCGGTTCATTATCTCCTTTGTCCTTGGTGCCGGTCATTCCCCATTTATCCACAATATAAGGGTTATGAACCACTAGGTACATCATTCCCTCTCGGTTGAAATATCTATCCCCGTCATAATCAACATCTACAAGGTCTTTGAACTTGCTAGGCTTATTTTCCAACTTAACACAGTAACGGTCCATTCCATCCTTATAGATTTTGGCTTTAAGTACATTTTCAAATTGAAACTTCAAATACAACAACTTCACATCAAATGTAGGCTGAGAAGGACCTGCACCCATTGAAATTGTTCCCTTAGGGTTTGACTTGTTAGAATCTTCAGTCATGAGGCCGTATGATCTCTCAGACAAAGTGTCAGAGAAACACTCCTCTAAAATGGGTTCCAAAGGTGGCAGTGGTCTCTGATTCACACTTTCTTTCATTGAATGATTACTCCCTTGATCAAAGATGTTGTAGTTCCTATTCTGGTACAATCTTCATGATCGCAGATTCATGAAGAATTGGTAATAAGAAAAATCCAAACCGAGTTACCTCATTAAATAGTGTGAATCTCCCGTTTGCTCTTGCTTGCTGGGTAGTATCTTCTAGTACCTGCAATCTGTCAAAAATTTGCTTGATAGCTGTAAGCTTACATATGTTCTTGTTAGTTCTTGCTTGTTTTGTTCGACAAAACTTAGCACACACTTCCCTACACAACCTCAACAATTTTGATCCAATTTCAATTTTGAAAGAAGCACCTGGTTGCTATGGCCTAGCTCCTTGTGTGGTAAGTTTCTGTCTCTGTTCTGGCTCAGAGGTACATGGATTGCGATCCATGTTGGAAAGCCATTTGAACTTTTGTTGATACCATCAGCTTCAGCATGATTAAGGGATCTTATGGTATCACAATTTTTAGAAATGAATCTTGTGATTGGAGGCTAAGTTGAGTTTGTCACTTTGCCTGAGCTTCTGCCAGTTTTGAGCTATCGGAAGGGTTTCTTGCATCCAATTTCAACTCTGGAAAGACCACTAGACTCTTTGTGATACCCTCTAGCTATGGTACTAGTTTGGTGTCAATTTGTGTCAGGGGAACATGGATCGCGATCCATGTTCCTTTGTGTCAAAATACACTGACCACAGCTAGTCCTTGGCCTAGTGATGCTGACTATATGGTTTTTGAATGCTATAAAGCTTTTTAGGACAGACAAAAGTTAGTCTTAGGGTTTAGGTCAATGGTTTCTCTCCTTGACCTGATTTTTGCCACCTTTTGTCCTCTTTTTGAAATTTCCTGATAAGGGTCCTTTAGGAGAAAGTGCTCCAATTGTTATCAATTTCCTGCTTATCTTTTATCAGCTCAAACTTCCAAAAAGGTACATGGATCGCGATCCATGTTTGGCAAGATTTTGGACTGACACTTTGTGAGCTGATCACACAAGGTATGATGATGCTATTCCCCAAGTCTTTTTGGATTTGGTAAGTTTTTTCTAAGTGAGAAGCAGAGTTTTGTGTCTGTTTTGCGGTTTTTTGCAAACTACTTCTTTTCTGGTATTTTGACCAGCTTTTTTCACTTTTCATCTCTGGCTTCTTTTCAAAAAGTTGTTCAACTAGTAATCAGGAGTACACTGGTCAAATATTGATGTCAGATGTCTACCTAGAACATGGATCGCGACCCATGTTGGGAAGCACCTGGGCATGAAATTTGGTTCCATGGAATCCTTGCTTGTAGTTGGTCCCAATTCTCATCTCTTTTTCGATTTGGGCAATTAAAAGTTCAATTTTCCTTATTTTTTCTTTTTTTGAAGGTTTTTGGTCTGCTCACCCCAATTTTTTTATTTTTATGATCTTCTAGCCCTCTTTTTCTCACCAAACTCAAGGTTCTGATGCCTGAGAGCCTGTTCTAAGCAAACAAAATAATTTTAGCACATTTTGCTAAAAAGCTACATGGATCGCGATCCATGTTTGGCAAGATTTTTGACAGGTATTTGCACAATCTTTTTCAACAAGTGTTTTTATCCTCTTCTTGAAAGTTTTAATGGGTTTGGTCTAGTTTTGAAGCTTTGACCATCACTTCTTCAATTTTTTCAAGTTATGGTCTTCAACACCAAAATAAGGTTTTTGATAGTTTTTCCCTCAATCCTTTTGGCCACAAATGATTGTGTAATTTGTTACCTAACCTACTCCTACAACTGAAATGAATATGCAAACATAACTGAACTTAACAGTACAGAAATAACAACGATGTGTGTGGTGGAACAGCCCTTTCCAAGCATGTGAAAAATCAAAGAACGAAATACTATCTTGTACTTCACTCACAGCTTTCTTTGCTCTTAAGGAATATCACTGGCTAGTCTCGGACTCCTACCTCAATTAAGCACTAAAGCTACGTCTAGCTTCTTCACTGTCTATGGGTAAGCGGAATGGGTATCAAAAGCTTGAAGGGAGATTTTTTTTTTTTTTTTTGTACACTAAGTCACTCACCACCTAAGGATCGGTTTCCCCAGTAACGGCGCCAATATTAGCGGGTCGCCGCGACGGACGTCTGCAACATAGCTCTTTTGTACTAACATAATGTCAATATGCAAGGAAGCGACTCGGGGTGGGGCACGGAGACTTAATGAGAGTGTCAATCTCACCAAAGTGAACTCAAGGACTACTCGTTCTTATGACAAAAGCAAATCAACCACTTCCTAGTCAGACAATCAGTATGCGTCCATTCTCAACACTCAACGTAATCACGTCTTTTCGGTATCCAAACAAATCCGAAATGTCACGAAACTTAAGGAGAGGTATCACAACACTTATGGGCTTAATCCTACCAAGTTCTATCACCATCTGGGAAGGTACATAAATCACTATCCATCACAAAAAATGTGCAGAAAACGAAAACAAAAGTACTTGGAAAGATCCACCTTAAGCATAGAAATACTTATCCATGGTCAAAACATCAAAAAACAACCATTTTAACTCTCAAATCAATGCATGTAGCTCACAAACGGTATGTCGGAACCACAACAAAATTGGAAATGATTACACTTAGATTGTAGAGCAAGAGACAAGGAACGCAATGTGCTATTTGGAATAGAATTATGATCACCCGTTCAAGAGAAAAGATGATTACAAGTTGTAGTCACAAGAAGCCTCCACAGTGCACATTTTCTTCCTTTTGCTAATGATCATCTTTTCTTCAAAACTAAGGGTTTTGACTTTAAAAGTTAGGGGGCTTTCCCATGGCCATCCGGCCTCTTATAAGGGGTAGACTCAAAGAAATAAAAAAGGGTATGGTCTAATTTCATTATGACTACAACTCATCTTAGGTTGAACTACAAGGTGTTTTTTTGAAAAAAATAGAGTGTCCACCGGGTTTGGTGTACATACGCCTGTATGCGTCCGTATCCAGGACAATTATGCTGCACTTGACTATTGAACACACGTAGTAGATCTTCATTTGTGAACCTGCTCTGATGGACGAACATATTTTGATTCAAATCCAAACCAAAATAGCGGAGAAATATGTGGTATATATGCTTGCACGCCATATATGGTTTATTCTGTGCCACATGTTCTGCAAAGTCTCCACATGTACACATCGGACTATTGGCAACATGAACTTCACACCTCTCTCCTCGAACTTGAGAAGAAGATGTCTCCACCAAGAATTTTTCATGCATGCCTGCCTTCACAACGGTGTGTTGAATAACATGTGCCTCGATGGTTACGCTGATGCAATTTCTTAAGTACCTGAATCGATATTCCTGGCCAATAACGCACATTGTTGGTTTTCCTCGCTACGATCTTATTTAAGGTGAACCCCCTTGTCTCCAGATTCAACAGCTCCAAGGAATTTATGTTTATTTTTGTCTCCACAGGCCAGGTTCTAGGTACTCTTGTTGGACATTGAGAAATTGTGTTACAAATTTTCCACGTGTGATCCACACTTTATTACAGAACCACATGAATTGTGCCTTCAAAGCGTTACCTTGACTAGTGTTATTTCCTCTTTTCCATGTACAAATTTCCCAGAATGGTGGTGCAATCGCACCTGTGTTCCTTATGTTTTTCTTGCATTTACCAAATCTAGATCCCAACCACCCTTGACATTGAACCCTACTACCCTTTGGTATACAAAGGATTACCCACATTGTCTTATGAGTATCCATCTCTTCTACCATCAGACCATCCTCGTGTTCTTCGACCTCATGAACTACCCTTGCAAATGATTTTTGTGTTCCTTGATGATTGCGGGGAATGTTCTGTGTAATATGTTTAGTTTGATGTGGCACATTCTCCTCTTCACAATCTACTATCACAGCATTTTTGTGCCTACGTGATACTATAGTATTATCACCCTCCATTGACAGTCTTTGATAGAGTGGTGTACTTGCCAGCCCATCTTCAATCTCTTTAGTAATAGATGCTAGACCTGGTGCTCTATTTTGTTGAGCATGATGACCTAGTTTCTCGGCCAAAGGGCATGCTCCATGATATCTACCCTAAACAAAAGCGAGCATCTTCACAATTTTTAACAATGTGTTTGATAGATCAGAAACGCACACATCGTACAAGCTCAACATTTCTTTGTTCCCTTGCCAGCTTACTTTTTGTGTGGTTCATTTTTGCAAGGTTTTGTAGTTGGAATGTTTGACAAATCATCTAATTCCTGCAACATAAAGGAAGTACTTTAAATGCAGTGAAGCAAATAATTATACATGCCTCTAAGACAGCATCGAACATAGTTTTACCCCAGCAAATTGCTTTCTCCAGCGAGGGTAACGCATGTGCTAACAACTGAGCCAACAATCCATTTGCAAAAAGTTACTGTTGGATATTTTTCCAATTTCCCACCAAGCCCAAATAGTCATGTACAAGCTTGTTGTCTCCTCCTTGCTCCTTGCACATCGCCAAAGTTCACACAGACGCTTGTGTTCATCTTGGAAACTTTTATGCACATATTGCATGGTGGTAATGTGCAAACTTTTCTCCCAATGGAACAAGCAAGAACGTTCTCTTCCCTCCATAATATAGTCAGGCCCTCCATTGAATATCATTCAAATAGCTCTCCAATTTTCCCCAGCTTCATCTGCCATGAATCCTCTAAAATCAATTGGTCGATGCTCGCTTTCCAAAAGTACAGAATTCATCATTTCCCAAAACATGGTTTGTGTCTGCATGTCTTCTTCTTTCATCTCACAAATGGCTATTGTTTGCATTTCTTGGATCTTGTGAAGTGCATTGATTAACCATTGTTATACAAACAAAAGTAAAAGTAGAAGTCAGCAAGTCTTACGTAGGGTCGTAAACATGGGCTGCCATTGTTGTCCACCCTGCCACTCTACGCATGTGATCAAACCGAACTTTTTTGGAGGTCCCCATGACCGTCTCGCCGCATTCTCACCTTCTCAACACCAGAATCTGGGCCATTGACTGACATTTTGAACACATGACATCTCCTGTATGATCTATGGATTGTCCTGAAAAAAGAAAACCATGAAAATACTTGTAGCCGCAAAAACTGTTTTTCAACCGAATCAATTAGGACTCTGCACCAACACCAATCCGTGCAGTTGTAGCGTCTCTCATCCAATGTTTGAATATGAGTGACAAACAACAAAGATGCTAGAAATAACTTGCAAAGGGAGAAAAATTGATGCACATATTAGACCGCAATTCAATACCTCCATGTATGAATCAATGGCTGCATCTCCTCAAGTACAGAGAGGAGCTCATTGCTATTTAGTTGCTTCCCATTTTCATGCACCACCGCCCCCGTAACCATCTGCTTTGCAAGATTTAATCACAAATGCCTAGGGCCAGTCACACTGGACTTGCAGACAACACTCGTGACACAAGCTCTCAGGTATGATCATTGATCACAAAACTCCCTTCACCATGGGTTGATTATGTCTTCCAAGGTGGATAAATAACCCGGTCGAGTTGTAATCAGGTAGTAAGTAATAGACAGTGCATGGATGCTCTCAAAGAAGAGTTGGAGAATTACCACAATGAAAGCAGCATAGTGTTCCATTTCATGAGCTGAACATACCGATTAAAGCAATTGATGGCAACAATTTCCCCATCCAAGAAGTCTCATTTGGCAACCCATTCATTGCATTTATCAAGCATGAGGTATTTTTATAGATGAGGTGCCCACCACATTTACTTCTCTTGATCAAATATGGATACCTCATTCTAGAATGGACATGCTTAACCCAACAATGGCAATCATATTTCTGATCCATCCTAAACATTTTGAGAACGCCATCTGGCACAACGTCAATCTCATAAATGCATTCCCCATTGTATATTTGAGGAACTTCATCAACACGCTTCTTAATTGAACATCTAGAGATCATTCGACTTAGCTTGGGGCGCTTGTGGCTATTTAATGCAATATACTTTGTGGTTTTTCCACACGCTCAGAATTGTTTTTAGCATTTTCCTCTCTTAATTTTTCTGCCATTCCCTCATCATAGGCATAAAAGTAATCTTTCACCTTACCAAATGAAATTCTGGAAGATCTTTCATCATGCATTTCAATGGATTTGTCAGAGAGCTCTACTATTGCTACCTTTGGTGATGAGTGTATATTTATAATGCCGTTCATGACTAATAAAAACTTTGAAGACAATGTTGAATCCAACAAAAATTGAAATTGTTGACCTACATGCACACCATCTTTCACTTCTGTCTGAATGTCACCATCTGGAGTTGTAATGATGGCAAACATTTTACTCTCACCACAACCCTCGTAGTCCCCAGGATTCACCATTGAATATCTTGCTAGGAAATCAAGCAACAATGGGACATCACTGAAATTATTCAAAAATAAACTCACCTTACTAGACGAGGATGACGCCATAGCTCAACAAATCAAGATGATGCAAATTGATTTTTGTGAATGTCCAAGCTTTCACCTTACCGTATATTTAGAGGCATTTGAGTTACTTAAACAAAGATTTGGAAGCTCAATCTATCATATCATAAATTAGATGCACAAATCAAAGTCCATATTAGAATCAATTCATTCTCTATACATTCAAGTTAGTCTACCCCCATCTATATATTAATCACTATCTCCCTCATTTCAGACTCTTTTATCTCCAATCTCCTAAATTTTATCCCTATCCAATACTCATTTACCGTCCTCCTTTTATTTTAACCATACTTTACTTTGTCTCCATCTATCTCCTCACTCCATCTATCAGTTTCTTTTAACTTTCACTATTTTCCACCCTAACTCTATGTATCTAGCACTCCAGCTTGTCGATCTCTATCCATTTCAATTCATAGTGTTGGCATACCTCTAGCCTGCTCATTTTTAGCCTTTTCCTCATCAAGTACATCATGTCCATCTGCATCAGTAATAATAGGCTGATCTGTAACGTTTTCGGAAACCCCCATAGGCTGTACATTTTCCTCATTGGAATCTACATTCAAACTTCCACCACTGAAAAGAGGCAACAAAGTGTCATAAATTTCCTGTGAGCTTACATTACTGTCTCTAGTACATGACAACAAGGGCTGAACAGGATCTTCCACAAACACTACATCCCATGAAACCAAAATACGCTTTGTTTATGGATGATACAACTTGTAACCTTTGCTTTCAGCACTATAATCGACAAAAATACATTTGACAGCCTTGTCATCCAATTTTTTGCACTGTGTTTGTGGCACCAAAGCATATGCCAAATATCCAAAAACACACATGTGCTCAATAGAAGGTTTTTATCATGCCATGCTTCATATGGAGTAATAGACTGCAAAGCTTTTGTAGGACACTTGTTAATGATGGCCTTAAGCCAAAAAGAATGCGGCAAATCTTGACTTTTGACCATACATCATGCCATTTCCGTAAGTGACCTGTTTTTCCTCTCAGCTACACCATTTTGCTGAGGGGTATAAGGCACTGTGCATTGGTGTTTTATCCCACGACTAGCCAGAAATGCATTGAATTCATGAGACATATACTCCCCCCTCGATCAGAATGGAGGGTGCCCATAGTACATTCTAAGACATTTTTAACCATAGCCATAAATTGTTTGAAGCACATAAAAACTTCGGACTTTGCTTTAAGCGGAAATACCCATGCATGCCTAAGTAATCATCAATAAAAGTCACGAAATACCGGTAATTGCCCAAGGATGGAGTTTGCATGGGCCCACAAACATCACTATGCACAAGCTGCGACCTACATGTGGCCCTAACTGAACCATCCTTTGGAAACTTCGAACGCTCCATCTTACCCAAAATACAGCCTTCACAAACATGTTTGACAGGTGCTTCAAGAGGCGGCAAAGAAGAAAGCATATCAGATTTTTGCAAACACAACAAACTGACAAAATTTAGATGACCAGAACGTGCATGCCAAAGTTTTGCATCTGAAATAGCCTTTGAATCCACAACTGCATTTGCAAAATCTTACCCACACTTGTTATACAAAACGAGCTTATCAGCCCATGGCATAATATGCCAGATGTAACAATTTCATCACCAAAATTGAGATCATGAACTGTACATCTGTCATCCAGAAATTTGACTACAAGTCCAAGTCTAGCAAGTGCAGATACAGACAAAAGATTCTTCTTGATCCCAGGTACATAAAGTGCATCAACAAGTGTGAAAGAACTGCCATTTGCAGCAGTAAGCACAATCTTTCGAACTCCCTGAACTGGATAAGAGGCATTGTTGGCACAATTGACAAAATTCCCATGAAGGACAGACTCAAGAGAGGTGAACAATTCACGATGTGAGGTAATGTGCTTTGTAGCACCATTGTGGAAATACCACACATGTGAATCTGCAGCAATTGACATGCATGCATCATGGACAACAGGATTGTAAGTGCACTTTGCACTAAAAGCCCATTCTGCATCAAGATCAGCATTACAATTTCCTTTTACAGAAGACTCAACAATGGCTGCATTTGTAGTGGAACGAGCATTTGCAGTGGAACCACCCACTTTCTTCTTAGCCTCTTTGGCCTTCAACTTAGGACATTGCTTGATCAAGTGATCATTAGCTTTACAATAATGGCAAAGCATCTTCTTTTTTCCCTTATCACCAGAAGTTCCAGATGAATTGTTGCCAGCAAAAGCATTAGGAACAAAAGTCTTGCCACTTGCAACAGAACCATAAGAAGTGGTTGCATTGTTGTTACTATCCTTTCTTTCAGAAGCAATAAAGGACTGTTCAATTTCACGCTACCTAGTCCTATTTCTTCTAGAAAGTAACTCTCACAAAACAGCAATGTGCATAATGCATAAAACTTGACAACTTCTGGATTTTCTTGGGTCATAGGTCTCCAAGTACTAGCAAAAGTCTGGTAAGAATCTGGTAAGGCATCAAGAACAGTCTGCACAAGGTAACTATCTGAAATGACTTCACCTGTAGAAATAAGTGGTCATTGATATCCTTGACACGAGCAAGGAAAGCGTCCATATCATCTTCCTCATGCATAATCTTCAATTCTAGCTCTTTTACGCAGTAAAGAAATTTTAGCCTCATTGCGGCTTGCATAAAGACCTGCTAGAATATCCCAAGCCTGTTTTGCGGATTTCGCTTAACGAATGTGAGGACTAATGGTGCACTTCACAGACAATGTAAGTAATGCATGAGCCTGCGCATCCTTTACATCCCAACGAGCTTGTTCTACCATAGGCAAAACAACTCTAATAGCAACAATCCTTGCAGTAAGACCTACAACATCCTCAACATTGCGTACATCCTCAGAACTAGAACATACATCAATGCCATGCACAATATTCTAGACGCCCTTTGACACAAGAACATGTTGCATCATATAAGCCCACATGGGGTAATTGTCCCCATCCAACCTGTCCTCAATAGCAAACATCTTGAACACATCTGTGTTGTTGTCAACCATGGTAAATGCTGCACTTGATGTGAAAACTACCCGAAAAGAGGGGAAACAAAGCGAGAACAACACGTGCTATATAGCACAAACCGTAGAAGATTGTAAGGCACCTGTTATGCAAAAAACGGCATTGACAAAAAATTTGCACAAAATGATAAAATTGCCTGTGCGGACTTGCCTGTAGTGGAAACGGAGGCAGAAATGAGGTGGAATCAGAAATTTGAGCAGACTAAGCTCTACGAGCTTACCCCAAATATTTTTTGACCTACGAACGCTCGCCAAACCTCACTGAAATCGGAGAAAGTGAGCAGTCATGTGCTGGAGCAGCTGGCAACTAAGCCTGAGAGGATGCAACCTGCTCTGATACCAATTGTTGGAATTAGGATTGTAGAGAAATTCACACAGCTTGGGAAGATGAAGGAAGCTCAACACACACAACTTAGAGTATATTACTTAGTGTGCAATGGAGAGATAGATAGCCCTAGAGTGATTGGCGTATATACAATGCACGGGGGAAAAAACCTCCTAAAGAGGGAAAAATTGCCCCGGTGGTCCTAGTGTGTTCACACACATCACTACCACATGTATATGGTAACATTGAGCTCTTCAGATCTTCATGCATTTTTGTCGCAATTGCAATTATCTTGTGGTTGACTGGTAGCCAAATCTTTGTATAACCTGTGTAGAATCCTTGTACCAACAGGAAGATTCTTTGAGATTTATCTCTATTCAAGATCCTCTTGAGAGTTTGGTTGACTGTAGCAGTATTCAATATTGTCCATTTGTAAATTTTCTTCTTAGGTATCTTGAAATATTGTTGAGGTTGATACCTAGTGGACCTTCTTTCTTGCGAGGGTCTTGACGTTACTTCATATTCCCTTACCTGCAGTTTTGATACCCATATCTGTCTGCTACCTCTATAGTACTCATGTTCTTTTAAGCTCCATTGTGATGCTATCCATCCCCTGTGTTTGTATTTCTTTGTTGATCTTTCATCTTCAATCCACACTAGATCATTGACTTTTACTAAACTGTTCAAAACAAACACTTTAACTTCTTTTGCTTTCTTGAGTACTTGGGCCGAAATATCTTTGCTTTTTCGGGTGATTCCCTAGAGGTTGTGTTTGGGTCAGCAAAACTGACTTGTTGTTTTGAGAGCCTAACTTGCTTGAAGAAGCTGATCCATGAGGGTACTTTGATGTAGAGGCATATGCTGTCACACCTTTTGAGCTAGTTGGTGGAAGGTCCACTTTAGCCTTACCTTTGTTTGCAAGATTTGTCAATGATTCATGTCACTTTTTCAGCTCTAAATCTAGTTACCTATAGCTATTTCTTGCTACCATTTGGGCTTGGGGGGTGCACTATGTAATGATGTTAATGTATAACGTGAGTTCAAAAGGAGGGGTTTTGAAATGCAAAAATTTTTAGGTAGTTTAACAGAGATACTAAAAAATAAGGGGTTTTTATATTCAATTTTGGAAAAATTCCCTAAAATAAGGGGTCATTTTATTCATTGAGACATGTTAAAAGAAGGTTTTTTTAATACCTTACAAATGCCCGTTATATAGGGGGTACTGAACGTTGAACCCCCCGAGCATTTGGAAAGTAGAGCAATAGCCCTATATCTTCTCTATGGGCCTTGTGTTGGTCTAACCATTGATGTCCAAGGATGACATTTCCTTTGAATGATTATCTTACCTGCTCTTCATTGTTTTGGATGCTAAGAGTAGAAACCAATTCTTCTTGACTCGCATCCATACCTAGCATTGCTTTTATTTTTTTGCATGGAGTAATCTCTAGAATGCCTTGGATGTTGTCTACAACCATATTTCACTTTGCTTCTTTATCCAATAGAGCATTGCATCTGGCACTTGCTCCATTTGCAATACTAAAGACTATAGCTATTCTCATTGGAGGGTCTATCAAGATTTCACAGTGAAGATGCTTCAAATGCGCATTCATGGAAGCACCTTCCTCCATTCGCAAATCAATAAGATTTTTAATCCAATACACCATAGAAGCAGCCGAATGCTTATCATACATATCGCAAATCCGCTGCCATAGCTCATAAGCTCCACCCTGTGCATCTTTCACATTGTAATAAACAGACTTTGAAAGGGAAAGCCTAATGGTAGACCTGCACATCTCATCCAACTCCTCCCAATCATCCCTCTCCATGTTCTCTGGCTTAACTCCCTGCAACTTTAGAGGTCGAATCTGTTTCTTCTGCACCAAGACATCCCAAATCTGATCTTTCCAATATGAGAAGTTAGCACCATCCAACTTCTCAATATTGAAAACTGTGTCCTCTTTAGTGCCCATTACAACAAGAATGCAACAATGAGAAACCTGTAACCAACCAACAAACTGCCACAACAAAGTAGTGTTGCAAATCTGACAACACCTGCTGCTCAATCAAAGAGCAAACGCATAGAGTATAAATCAGCCCATAATATGGTCAAAAAACGTACGTAGAAATCCACAAACAAATGCATAAACCCATGACACCTGTAACTCAACCGGCCTAGGCAAACTGTGCCACAAAATGCATCAACAATGAGCTGTCATAGAGTCATAAACATACTCCATGCCTGAATAACCACAATAGAGACATAAGCTGACCAAGCTTACACAAATCCGTGAGCATAAATGGATCCAAGTGAGCATATAACCAATGCACAAGCTCAGCGAAGTCCAATCTCTATTGTCAACCAAGTACCTGTCCGTACTCAAACCGCAACACTGCAAGCAAGAGCAAACCCGCTCTATGTATAAGTGAACCAAATCTCCACAATATCATGCATAAAGAGTGTCTGTCAAACTGCCATATCCACATCCATCAACATACATAGATGATGTAAACCTGTAGCTCAAGAACACGCATAAACAGACTGCCCAGAAGAGTAGAAGCTCCCACTCAAACCACAACCATATGCATGGCTGTCCCACAGTCAAAATACATGTTTTGTAACCACAGAAGAAACCTGTATCCAAAGCTCCCTGTAACCTGTAACCTGTACCCGTACCTGTACCTGTACCTGTACCTGTAGTCGAAGAAGACAATGTCGCCAAACTCCCACTCTATCTGTGTGTATGAGGCCACTCCAAGAAGAGGCTACACACTCTCAAATGAGCTGTGGGCTCACGTAAGTGGAAGACACTACAACAATGGCACCTGTAATGGCTATGGAAGCTCGGGCAGCAGAAAACTACCAAAGAGAGATGAAAAACGTAGCTCCTAGTCTGTAGCTCGGATGGGATTTCTAATGGCACGAATGGCTCCGAAAGGGGGGTTAAACCCCAGGACACCTGAGGAAAATACTCGCAGAGTGCTGAACCTTCCAATGCCAAGCTCAGAAAAACCTTCTGCTCTTTGGAAATGCGCGCGTGCGTGAAACTAAAAAACGGCAATGAAATAGCAGCAAGTTTCAACACACTCAACAATGATGATGAAGCTCTCAATGCTCTCACTACCAAGCTCTGATACCACTTGTTGGGATCGGAGAGCACACACACAGAGAGCCAGCACGAAGAAGGAGATAGACGCAGTGTGTGGCGGGGCGGTACTCACACTACAATGTGTAGTTATGAGTATAGTTATTATGAATGAGTAAATGAATGGCTGTACATGGGCGGCTGAACAACGGGCAGCCGGGCACACGGGCCTTTAACCCAACAGAAAAAGGTGAGGCTAGTGGATGATATGTGTTTGCATTCATGGATTTTTGCCTTTGCTTTTGTGAGGTGGTCAGAGAAGCACGGGGATTAATAATCCCATTGGTCCCTAATGCACATGTCCCAAAAGTCAAAGGACATCCGTGGTTTATGATAGTTGTAATGCATGATGATATTCTGGTGGGTATTACTACACAAAATTTTCCCAAATACATTGTGAAATAGGCAAGGGGTAATGGAATGAAAAGAATAATAGACATTTTTTTTAATGATTCTATCTCAAACTTTGAACATATTAACAACAAAAAAACAATCCCATTGTTGATTTAGATTAAGTACCTTAGGAGATCGGGTGGTTTGTAATGTCGATGAAATGCAGCAAATCAAAGGCGTTAATGTAGACAATATTGCACTATATCTTCTCCATGCGCCTTGTGTTGTTGTAGCTACTGATGTCCAAGGATGACATCTGCAAGCATGTCCTTTGAATGATTTACTTGAAACTTTACCTACTCTTAATTCTTTAGGATGCTAAGAGTAGCAACCAATTCTTCTTGACTTGCATCCATACCTAGCATTGTTTTTTTTTTGCATGGAGTAATCTCTGGAATGCTTTGGATGTTTTTTGCAACCATATTTCACTTTGCTTCTTTATCCAATAGAGAATTTCCTTTAACACTTGCTCCATTTGCAATACTAAGGACTATAGCTATTCTCATTGGAGGTTCTATGAAGGTTTTGTCCTACTTTTGCCATGGTCTTGTCTTGATTTAACTTGGTCTCTATGGAAGTCAACTTGAGACTTTGTTTTCCAATCTGACTTTACATCAGTTGGCTCAACTGGCAATGTCTGGATCTTTGGACATCATAGTGATTCTTTGTTGTTTGCATCCTGGTTCTCCTTTACTTCTTGTCTTGATGGCATTCTGTGCTCACTAGATTTCATGGCTTTGTTTGTTCTTTTTTATCTGCACCTGCTTTTGCTCTTTTGAAGTTCTGTTGTGTGGAGAGGATTCGTCTTCAATAAACTCTGCTTTGGCATCGATCTCCATTTGAATTGTACTTGTATTGTCTTCCATGGGTGACCAGTCTTGGTCTTCATTAGTTGTTGTCTTTGAAGACTGCATCTTGTTTGCACTCCGCATCTCTAAAACCTTATGGCTATTCGCATGCCCAATATGATGTTATCTATATATCTTTTGTTGTGATCACATGAATTGGGCTATGATGGTTCTTTAGCTTATCTAAATTTTAGAAATGATTCCCCAACATTTTGATTGCTTGTTTTGAGATATGCTAATGAATTTAGAAGCATCTTCCAGCTCTGGTTGGCCACATTTTTTCCATGTGCAAAATAGCATGAGACTCTTGTCTAGCTAAAAATCTAGCTTTGCATCAGCTGTTAACTTTTCTTCATATTCACCAGTGTCGTGCAACTCCAGTTCCATGCAAGAAACTAAGCAAATGGATGCCAATTAGGTTTATTTGAATCCTATGTGATTATTCAACAGTAATAAGGGCTTGCTAACAAGCCAATTTTAAGCTAAAAGTATGCTAGATGCGACTCTAAAGGGCCAAAAGATGTCTTGTTAATGCTAATAGTGAGTATGATTGAAGTGGTCATAGCTGGGATTCTATTGATCAGAATTTTAGTACTTGAAGTGCTCTATAGGCCTGTCTTTACGACTCGTCAATTGGAACTACAGATAGGAAGTTATATTAGTTTGAAGATTGAGCAGTAGCATTTATGTACCAGAGTGGGTAGTTGATGAAGGGTCAAAGTTGATATAAGTGCATGGGCTTGAAGTGCTCACTTTGAGAAGCATGGTGGTCTTTTTAGTTTGTCAATCGAAGTTCCGGTTGTCAAGATATGTCCAGTTGAAGTTTCATCAGGGGCCAGTTCTGTACCACTCTGGTCGCCCGGGCAATTGTTCATCTGGTAATTTTTGAGTATCAGCAAGGTTATAGAAAATGGTATCATGTTCAAAATATCATCTCTTATAGTGCATTGATAGCTAGTGCTTCAGCTGAATTATATACCATGGCCAGTTAATGGCAGTTCAAATTGATTTATATTAACCATAGGAGCCGTCAGTCAGCTGAATGCTATTCCTTGGATGACGTAATCACCAAATGTGATGACCTCATAAAATTACATTAACATCTCCATGAGCTTATCACGGCAATGCCTTGGTCCATATATATTCCAGGTATGGTGGCAACCAAAGGCCGTCTCCACTAGCAAATGTATTTTCAAGTCCAATGATGGTCATCAGCAGCAACGGAGCAGCAGTGCTTCTCCGATATTCATGCCAAATGTGGTGCCCTTCTCAATCAAAAGCCTTTATATGTCCACCCACCAAGGCACCCTAAAGCCTCCCAAGGGATGGCACCCAATTAATTAAGGGTTTGGGGTGTGTGTGAAAACAAAAAGAGAAAACAAGCATGGCGAGCAGGTAGATGATGGGCGGCAGTGCATGAGGGAGGAAACCGCTCGCAATGAGATTCACGCCACTGGGATGGTAACAACCATGAAGCGTATTTTGCAGAGAAAGCCATGGCGCTCCCATTCGGTGCCAATCTCGTCAGATTTTGTGCAGGTCAAACCCGACCATGCCACGTCAGCAAGGGGCACTGCCCATTAGCGATATCGCTAATGATATCGCTAATGGGTTGGCCAAAAATAGGAAAATTATTTTCTCATGCAAACTCCCAAGCCTGCTTGTATTAAAAAGGGGGATGAAGCCTCAATTTTCTTCTTCTTCTCACTCGTAAAAGCCATAAGCTTTTTACTACTCTAATCCTAAGCCTGTTAAGCCATTCTAATCAAAGCTTTCATAGCCATTCGAACTCTAAGCTTCCATAGCCTCTCCTAAGAAAAACTCCAAAGCCTACCAAATCCTATTGCTAAGCCAACTCTCTAATCCTAAGCTTCCTAAATTGCGTTAATCCAAACCCTCCATAGCTTATTCTAATCCTATGCTAAGCCACCGTAAGCCATTTCAAGCCGGAGCTAAACTCCATAGCCGAAGCCTGCTTAGTCCACTCAAATCCAAGCTCCCATAGCCATAGCCGAAGAGAAGATCAAGCTCTCTTTTGACCTTGAAGCAGCAAAGGGAGAACAAAGAAGAGAAATATTATCAATGCAAGCTTGGCAGGCCAATTAAGGCAAAGGGGAACACGCCTTCATATTTAATACATTTATCATGGAATTGGACATTATCATCATCAAGTCTACTGGAGTTTGATTTTCTTAATTATCACTTGAATTAAGGCAAATTAAACCATGTAAGGAGCATAAACTCCACAATTAATATTTAATTAAGCAGCGGGACTATTGATTGTCCACTTTGGATAGATCAAGCTTTAGAATTGGGTTCAAGTTCTTTGTTTTAAGATTTTTCTACATTAATCGTGTCTGATGCAACTTTCTTCCGCACACCTCTCACAGCCAAAGGCCCCATGCCTTCCTAGCTCACCTTTCGCACACAAATCCCTCGACATTCTTGGTGAACTCGACGCAAAACAAGCCGGGGTGAGAAGTATTTGTGGAGGAAGATGTTGACACTGCAAGAGGCAGCCATGCAGCAAATGATGCAGCAGTTTGTAGCATATATGCAACAACAATAGGCTGCCCAACATCAGTATAATCTGCAAGAGTGGATTCGTAAAGCTCGACACATAGCTACTGAGGCGGTCCGGGGCGGGCAACAAGAGAGGCAACCTCTAAACACCCCTCAAGGCTCCCGTGCTGCTCAATTGGGGCTGGGGCAACCACAAGCACAACACAACAACAAACCCACAGCCAAACCCAAACAAGATAGGGGCACCACCTAGTTATGGTATGCGAACTAGGACGCAAGAGAGATTTTGGCACAACCAAGAAGATGCACCACACAACGCACACAAACAACCTCACACCAAGACACACACGAAATGGACCAGAGAGAGCTAGAGAAAAGGGAAGAGAGAGAGGAAAGGATCTTGCGTAATACCTTATTTGTGACTTGCAAATGGAGATGGTTCGCTATGATGCTATCGTAGAACTTGTACAAAACTCACTCAATGCTTAGTGATTGCTAAAACATTGCCAAAACACACACACACTGTCTTAGGGTGTGGGAGACCTCTCACCACAATACCCTCTTACAATGGACACAAAATTGGCAATGAAAAACACACTAAAACACTTTCTAAAATCAAGATCAACCGATAGAAATTCAAAATACACAAGTCACCTTGAATTCACCAAACCGTATTGCACAAATGGAAGGACGAAGATTTGAACGTCGAATCACGCCTTTGATGCACCAAACCTCAATTTATTGATGATGAAGGAGCATATACAATAGTGGTTTTGAGATTTGAGGAACTCGTGCTCTCTCACTTGCAATGTGTAGCTTGAAGGCTTCTCTCACTCCAAGAGTGAAGCTCACAAGTGGTTGCTACACCTAAGTCTCTTCTCACGCATAGAGTGTTGGGGTGCTATGTGAGATATTGGAAGTTGTTTTACAAGAAGGAGAGGGGCCTATTTATAGGTTGGAGACCCCATATTAAGATTATTGGAAATCCTAATTTACAAGCTAACAAATCAGGATTATGATTTTTTTGAATATCAAAACATTGCGGGCCTTCTTTGTCTGCTTGAGTCATGGGTGTGGGCTCAAAAGAGAGCATTATTGATGGTAGATAAGGTGAAAGTAAGTTTTAAGGAAGGGGAGAGAGAGAGAGAGAGAGAGAGTTACTATACATGTCTTGAGGTGAGGTGTCTTTTATGGTTAGGTCAATGCTATTTTGTGTTAGTATGTTAATCGTTAGTAATCACTAGAAAGTTAATGTTACATTTACAATGGGTAGAGTGAGTTGATTTGATGAAGGAAGAGGGGTGAATTAAAAGAGAATCATTGAGATGGTGAAGCTTTGAAGAAGCTTGAACTCACTTGTGTAGGTTCTCAAAATGACTATCGATCTTCTTCTTCGTCTTCTCTTCTTTATGCCACCGCCGCCAAGGTTGATCATCGTGATGAAAATGGTAATTCCGTTGATGAGATCTTTTGATTGGCAGAGGTTAAGCATGGTACACATGCTGAATTTATGTATATATATAAGGGGTAAGATGGAATTGTACTTTGGAGATAATAGAGAGAGGCATAGAGATGGTGTATGTACATGGAGAGCTCATATGAGAGCTATGGGAGTAAGTGGGGAGGTTAATGGTGAGGAAGGTGAGAGAAACCATTGAAGGTGCAGGTTTGAGTGAGGGATTGAGAGAAATGTGTGTGTGTGTGTGTGTGTGTGTGTGTGTAGAAGTGTGGAAAGAGGTGAGAGAAGACTATGGGCTACTTGTGAGAAAAGTGGGCAGACTGGGGTCCACTCAAAAAATCATAGCTCACCGCTGGTAGCTCCAAAAATCATGAAAAAATTTGAGGTGATTATTCAGAGCGTGGACTACATTTTCTCTTTTGACCACTGCTCCAAATTCGGAGTGGAGATAGGTGCCAAAATTCTCACCAAAAAGCCTGTTTTTTATGCCTGCAAAAGTCTTTTAGTGGCCCCTCCTTTGTTGAATTTGTACAATGCATCCAAGAGTGAGCCCCTCCTTTGTCATATCATAATACAAAGCATTCAAGTTGCCCTTGACCCATGCATGGAGGAGGATTATTGGTGAAATAAGAAATATATACATGGTGGGACTAGTGTATGGACTATTCATGGACTTTAGCTCAATGAGCACATGGTGTTAGAATAATGAGTAAAAATAATAATAAAAAATATGGAGGAGTTATGGATATGGAAAGATATTGGAATCATATGATATGGTCCCTCCTTGAATTATTTTGGGTGAAAGAGGAAAAGGTATGCAAGTAAATAATATAATAAACGTAACTAATGAGTAGAAATCAATTTTTTGTTTTCACGAGGGTGAGGGTGAAAATGTGGGAGTGATTTGTATAAAGGAAAAAAATGAGGTTAGAATATGTACATATTGGCAAAAAATATAATTATGTTGTAAGAGGATGAAAGAAGGTGTACATAGGTTTGATAAAACACACACCTAAGTAGAAATATTTAAATAAAATACCAAAATAATTATAAAAAATCCCTATATTTAGGCCATATATACAATGAAATATTTACACACAAAGAGGCCATAATATACTTTTTTTTTTTTTTTTTTTTTTGGCTCACCTAGCCCAGTGACTAGCTAGCTGAGGGTTTTTAAGAAGATATGGGAAAAGCGCCCTAACTCACACACGCCTATGTACAGTGAAATGGTAGGGATAGCCATAGCGTTTGGGTGAATTTGGTAGGGTGGAGTAATCTAGTATGGCAATTATGGAGAGCCGAAAAACGGCTATCACTACAAAGAAATTACAACGATTTGAAGGCCGAGATATTAGCAAATTTTTCAATATCTATGAGCAGGCAATGGAAGATAATGGAATCGATGTGATAAGAATGCAGTGGAAGGGTTTCATTTAATTGCAGTGCCAGAACTTAGGGGCCGAAGAAAAGACAATCAGGCGGTTCAACGCCCGAATTGGTAGGAATTCAAGAAGGCGCTAAAGGAAGAATATTTTCTTGAGGGTTCACAAAGGGTAACCAGACAAAGCTTCATGAAGTGGGTGCAGAAGAAAAACAAAAATTAATTATTTCTGGAGTTTGAAATGAAATTCGACCAATTGTCCTCGACAGAGCAACGTTCAATGAAGGATCAGAAGGTTGAGCTGATCATTCAGGCTGTTGATCCACGGCTTGAAAAGAGTCTGGTGCAATTGCTGGAGGATTCAATAGGTGAATTGGGTTTAACATCTGATTGGAAGATAGTCATTGAAGCGATAAATATGATCGTGAAATGACAGATGAGAGTGGATAAGCTGATTGTGGCTGATGTCATGGATGTTGTGGAAGAAGAACCTAAGGACAAGTCAACCTTGACAATACCCAAAGTGGAGGAGCGAGTTCTCGACGAATTGGTGAAAGGTATTCAAGAGTTAAATTTGTATTTCAAAGCTGTTAAATTTAAAGGGTTAGCTGCAAAGGGGTCTACTTCTGAGCCTAGGCAGCAACCTCTACGCAAAGGATGGGATCAATGCATGTGGTGCGATAGTGAAGACCACAAGTATGTTAAGGAATGTGATGAGTTTGATGAAGCTTACAAAAGGAATGTGGTTTTTTGGAAGGACAAGAAGATTCACCTCAGGGCGACAGGTGAGATGCTCCGCTTGAACTTTGGTAGGGGCGGCATGAAAAAGCTAGTTGAAGACATACAACATAATGTTGCTCTTGTGGAAGCAGCTACATATGGGCTGCAGATTTACGGAAAGGGTGATGATGATAGTGCAAGTTCAAAGGGTCAATTGTGGTCTTATGTTTTAAAGATAGCAGAAGCAGGAAAAGTAACTTATGGGAATCTACAACAGGTAGGGAATTTAATTGGAGATTCAGCAACAAAAAAGAAGAAGGTCCTACTCCTAAGCCCACTCCTGAAGTGGTTATGGAGGAGGCGCCCAAGGACAAAAGGCAAGGTAAGCTCAGGGGACCCTCGTATAAGCTTAAATCTGACATTGAATTAGTTACATATCTAAAGAAAGTTCTTGAAGAGCGCATTCTGAATAGCAAAGTGGAGCTCACATTGGGTGATATTTTGGGAATTGCCAAACGTGATTTTCACAAGGAGATTATTGATATTATCAACAGGAAGCGGCAGATACCAAGTGAGCAGGAGCCAGAATCAGTTAGGAGCCAGATGGTTTGGCACATTGAAGCAATTCTGGATGTTTATGAAGAATATTTGGTAGATCTTGAAGAACAAGAGTCGAGGTCCAGGAGTCACTTTTCAAGGACTCATTGGGAAAGGGCAACAACCGAAATTGTTGTGAAGCTTGGCGACATTGAAGAATTGGTCTTAGCACTAATAGATCATGGATCAGAGATAAATTTGATGGTAAAAATCTTACACAAAAATGGGAAATGGCCTATTGATGTAGACCAAAATTGGCAGATTTGAGCTGCCAACATGCTTCCAGGTGACCTCTATATTGTATGAGCAAATGTTAAGGTAACTGTATGGGATGTGTGTGATGAGAAAAATATCTTTATATAGGAGCATTCCTCTTATCCATTGATTTTGGGGCAACCCTACATTACATCTATGTGGATGGCAACCAAGGTGCTCGATGATGGCTCACCCTATGCCAGGGTTCGAAGCTGAGATGGTGAGAAAGCAGTTCAACTCTTGACTATATCTATTGAACATGCCAGGAACAAGGATAGTTTACGTGACCATCCACTGCCAAAGATACGCAAGAAATTTAAAGAACACAGGTTTGCACATGATTTTCTCAAAGTGCCACTATAAAGCAGGACTATGGTGGTACAAGTGAGGAGAAGTTCTCGCAAAGCGAAGCTTTCTCTTCAGGGTTTTTGGGGTTAACATCTGAAGGTTCAGTATCTTACAGAAAATTTAATGATTTGCCAAAGTGGGAAAAACAATATGTTTCAGGTATCCAAAGTGAATTGCAGGGATGTGATGTGCTTGAATCAGATGATGTGATTTCAACGATCTTTGAAGAGGTACCTTATGTAGATACTATGTCAGAGCTTGAAAAGATCAGGCAACACAAGTTACAAAGCACAACTGAAGTGGTTAAGGTCCATTCGATGGACATGTATGAAGAATTGGGTATATATGAAGCACTTATGCATATTGAGGATGATTCAGGTAAAGTAGTTGAAGCACAGGTAGATACAAAGTACAAGATTGTTGCAAAGAAAGTGAGACCAGTGGCTACACCTCTACTAGAAGAAAGCGATGGGGTGATCAAAGAAGCTTCTTGAAAGCCTATACTCAGGAATCCAAAGAACATTGGGTATAAATTTACTAAGGAGACAGTGCAGCAGCTGAAGGTTGGAGAAGATGGTTTTCTCAACGAAGAGGACATCAAGTGTTTTCAAGGTATGCTCAAAAAACATGGTAAAGCTTTAACTTTTGAGCCGAGTGAGATTGGGTGTGTGGATCCAAGTGTTGTTTCACCTATGGTTATATTCATTGTTCCTCATATGCCATGGAGCTTACGTCCTATTCCAGTTCCTAAAGCTCACTTGCCAAAGCTTATCAATTTGCTTAATGAAAAGATACAAATGGGAATTTTGGAGCCATCGTGTGCACCATATTCTATCGATGGTTTAATGTTCCGAAGAAAAACGGTACGTTAAGTTTCATTCAAGATATACAGTCGGTTAATAAGGTAACAATCCGCAATGTGGGTACTGGCCCAATTGTGGATGAATTTGTTGAGGCCTTTGCAGGTAGATCTATTTACTCCATGGGTGATCTTTATTTTGGATATGATCAATTCCAGTTAGCTTTGGAGAGCAGGGATCTTACTACATGGCATACTCCTCTTGGTTTGGTAAGGATGTGCACTCTGCCACAGGGTGCTACTAATTCTATAGCTCATATGATGAACGGCATGATTAAAGTATTAAGAGACTTTATCCCACATGTTACTATTCCTTTCATTGATGATCTACCAATTAAAGGATTTGAAGAAGGTTCCAAAGACGAGGTAAAAGATCAAAGGGTGTCAGCGATATGTTGTTCAACGTATTGCTGACTGTGATGCTATTTTATCGAGGCTTGAAGAAGTTAACGCTCTCAGGTCAAAAATCAACTTTTGGTGCTAAGGAGGTCTTAACTGTGGGGCACATGTGTAGTCTTGAGGGTAGAAGGCCGAGTCCAACAAAAGTTGAAGCTATCCAAAAATGAAGGAAACATGCTCTTCGGTTATTGAAGTTCGTCGATTTCTAGGTGTGTCTGTGTTCTATCTTATTTGGTTGCCACACTTTGCTCATGTTACAGAGGTGCTATATCAATTGCTAAGGAAAGGTAAAAAGTTTGTTTGGGAAGAAGTTCACATATAGTCTATCAGGAAATTAAAGAAGATGCTTCTTGAGGCTCCGACCTTGAAGAAAGTCGATTACAAATGCGGAAGGCCGGTTATTTTAATAGTTGACACTAGCCCGACATGTATTGGATGGGCTATAGGTCAAGATGATGCAGAAGGACACATGTATGCAGTTAGATTTGGAGCCAAGGTTCTCAATGCTCGTCAACAAAGTTATCCACAGGTTAAGAGAGAACTTTGGGGTGTTGTTAATGCTCTACGGTCTGATAAAGAATATTTTATTGGAGCTTCAATCATGGTAGAAACAAATTGCTTGCCACTGATAGGGATGATTGCAAATTGCTCACTCTGGACATTGCCATGCTACGATGGATAGCCTATATTAAGTCTCTTAACTCTGAATTTTATCATATTGCAGGTAGAGATAATCCTATTTGCAGATATGTTATCAAGAGCTAGGTTTGAAGATGAAGAAGAGATGCTGACCACAAGTGATGATGTTGGCTTGAAGTTCTGCACGTCTTCTTATCTACATGCCAATTGTACTAATATTTCTCTTGTTTTTGAAGTATTTTTGGAGGAGTTCTATGACGGAGAGTGGCTTATGATTGGCCGCTACCTTAGCACTCTCACTAGACAAGAAGGATGGAATGACCGAGATTACAAGAGGATCAAGAAAAAGGCCTACGGCTATTTTTTGAAAGATGGACATTTATGGAAGCAACCAAAGCACCGAGGAGGGGTACCGCAAAGGGTTGTTTGTGATAAAGAAACTCAACATCAGGTTATCAAAGAATTTTATGAAAGTTTATGGGCTGGACACAGAGGAGTCTAGACAACTTTTGTCAAGATTAAAGACCGTTATTGGTGGAAAGGTATGCATAAAGATGTGGTTCAAGTTGTGGAAACATACTTAACATGCCAACAATATTATAATGTACGACATAGAGATGGATTGCATCCCACCTATCCACTGGTGAGGCGGTCCAGGGCGGGCAACAAGAAGAGTAGCCTCTAAGCACTCTTCTAGGCTCCCGTGCTGCTCAATTGGGTTGGGGTTGGAAAAAAACAACAACACACACACAAACCCGCAACCTAACCCTACACAAATTTGGGGCACCACCTAGTTTTGGATGCGAACTAGAACGCGTAGAGAGAGAGAGAGAGAGAGAGAGAGAGAGAGAGAGAGAGAGAGAGTGCTCGGGCTGCTTTGAAATGTATCGGCAATGATCAAGAAAACATAATTTTATATGTAAGAAATAGAAAGAAGGGGGAAGGGGGTGCTTGTTGCACTAATATCTTCTTACAAATCTGTCATGACCAATCAGAGTGAGATTAGTATTTGTTCAACATAGCTTGAGTGAATTACAACACAACACATCACAAGAAAAGCGACCCCAATCACTGTCTTAAGGCTAGGGGAGTCCTCTCCACCCTGTCGCCCTCTTACAGTATGTGGGATTTATGGCTAAACTGATGACAACGCCCAGAGACAAGCTATTAAGAACTTAAAAAAAACACCAAGACACTTACACATCATTGTTGTCCATTACTTCACGTTGGAAGAGAGACAAAGTATCCAAGCTTAGTCCAAATCCACCCTCCTTGATTCAGCAAATGTTGGGCTTACACTAGTAGGAGAAATGATAGATTTCCTACTCTCAATTGAATGATCACTCTCTCTTACATTGGCATAGAGTTCCCTTGCTAATCACCCGTAATACAACACATGCATATGCATAAGACAATGAGCTTTCACTCAAGAGCTCCTTCTAGAGAGGTTGAGCTTGGCTTCTCAAGCTATAGCATAGTGCTCTTGCTTATGGCTCCTCCCTTTTTGTGCTAGCTACACCCTCCTTTTATAGCAATTTTGGGGGCTAGGGTTACTCCTCTAACCATGGTTGGGTTAGATTTTGCTTCGAATTATCAAGAAGTTGGTGTGGATTCTTGATGCTTGTGACTTACCTTTGGGTCTAAGACCTTCTATTGGAACCTCTCCCCTTAGGCACTTTAGTTTTCTTTATTTCTCAGCAGCCCTAGTTTCAGCTGCATCAAAGGTAGCAGGTGCACCCGCCTCAACTTTTATCTTAAGGTTAGGAAAGAGTCCGGCTATGAACCTCTCCTTCTTTAGAAATTCTGCACCATCACCACGGTCAGCAACATTTCGTATCCATAGAGCCCAAAGACGTAGAAACTCTTGCTTGTACAAGTAGTAGTCATCTAAGTCTTTTTGCTTATGAGAAACAATGTCTTGCCATAGTTTTTTGAGTGTTTTGGGGATCAAAGAAGTATTTCTTGAAATGATTCAAATTTTCTGTGTAATTCCCCTTAACTTCCTCAGGCAAAGAGTCAAACCAAGTGCTAGCATCTTTCCTAAGGACCACCTCAAACATTTCTACACGTTCTTGATCAGTTACTATCCTCTTGATACGGCAAGACATCTTGAAATTCGCTAAAAATAATTCTGCATCCTCTCCAGGCTCTCCAAAGAAAAGAGGATATCCAGACATTTGGCGTTGGCTCTCCATTGAATTGATTTCAAAGTGACTCACGTTTTTGTTTTTTCTTTCTTTAAAAGATTTACACAATAATATTTTCTAAATTGCAATCTATTCTACAAAAAAATAAAAATATTCACATCAAATGACCCATGATAATCAATAAGAGGTAGGATGACAGGGTTTGGTGACGCGAAAATTTCTCCTACTCTTTGGGCACCAAACATGAACACCATACATTGTTAAATATGGATTTTTCTAGTGAAATAGAAGGGGAAAACCTCTATTCTTGGGCCATTATCCATGGTCTATGCATGCCTTAATTCTTAAAACAAAACAAAAATATAGATGTCCAGACTAAGGTCGTACCTAATGAGAGGCAAAATAAAAGGATTCACTGAAGCGTTTATCTCGGCCAACCGAAGCAGACCTAAAATCATGCGAATTACTTGTTGAAATTGAAACTTAGTACTAATAATTATGTGCACCTTTTGCCTTGCAATGGGAATGAAGGGATCATACAAATTCTCGTGATTCATGCAAACTACTTGACTATGCTAAAGATCGAACCTACACAAAACATACACAAGCCGTCCTCCGTGGGGACACCAATTTGAGGCGGTCTGGGGCTGTTACCATATACATGTGGTAGTGATGTGTGTGAACACACTAGGACCGCCGGGGCATTTTTTCCCTCTTTAGGAGGTTTTTTCCCCCGTGCATTGTATATACGCCCATCACTCTAGGGCTATCTATCTTTCCATTGCACACTAAGTAACACACTCTCTATTGTGTGCCTTGAGCTTCCTTCGTCTTCTCCAAGCTCTGTGTGTTTCTCTGCAACCCTAATTCCAACAATTGGTATCGGAGCAGGTCACGTCCTCCCGGGCTTAGTCGCCAGCTGCTCCAGCACACGCCTCCTCACTTTCTCCGATTTCAGTGAGCTTTGGCGAGCGTTCGCAGGTCGACAAATATTTTGGGAAAGCTCTAAGAGCTTGGTCTGCTCAGAATTTTGATTTGGGCTCATTTCGGCCTCCGTTTCCACTACGGGCAGTACTGCACAGGCTATTTCGTCATTTTATGCAGATTTTCTGTCAGTGCCGTTTTCTGCATAACAGGTGCCTTATAGTCTTCTACGGTTTGTGCTATATAACACAAGTTGTTCCCGCTCCATTTCTCCTGTTTTCGGGCAGTTTTCACATCAGGTGCAGCATTTACCATGGCTGACAACAACAACACAGATGTGTTCAAGATGTTTGCTGCTGAGGACAGGTTGGATGGGGACAACTACCCTATGTGGGCTTATAGGATGCAACATGTTCTTGTGTCAAAAGGTGTTTGGAACATTGTGCAGGGCATTGATGTACGTCCTGGTTCTGAAGATGTAGGCGATGTTGAGGATGTTGCAGGTCTTGCTGCAAGGATTTCAGCTGTTAGAGTTGTTTTGCCTACGGCAGAACAAGCTTGTTGGGATGTTAAGGATGCGCAGGCTCATGCATTGATTGCGTTGTCTGTGAAGCGCACCATTATTCCTCACATCCGTTCAGCAAAATCTGCAAAACAGGCTTGGGATATTCTAGCAGGTCTTTATGCAAGCCGCAATGAGACTAAAATTGCTTTGCTGCGTAAAGAGCTAGAGTCGAAGATTATGCATGAGGAAGATGATATGGACACTTTCCTTGCTAGTGTCAAGGATATCAATGAGCAACTCATTTCTGCAGGTGAAGTCATTTCGGACAGTTTCCTTGTGCAGACTGTTCTTGATGCCTTACCAGATTCCTACCAGACTTTTGCTAGTACTTGGAGACTCATGACCCAAGGAAATCCTGAAGTTGTCAAGTTTGATGCATTATGCACATTGCTGTTACAAGAGTCACTTTCTAGAAAAAACAGGATTAGGCAGCGTGCAGTTGAACAGGCTTTTATTGCTTCTCAAAGAAAGGGTGGTAACAGTAATGCAGCCACTTCTTATGGTTCTGCTGCGAGTGGAAAAAATTCTGTTCCTAATGCTTCTGGTGGCAACACTTCGTCTGGCAATTCTGGTGATAAGGGCAAAAAGAAGATGCGTTGCCATTATTGTAAAGCCAATGATCACTTGATCAAGTCGTGTCCTAAGTTGAAGGCCAAAGAGGCTAAGAAGAAAGAGGGTGGTTCCACTGCAAATGTTGGTTCCAATACAAATGCAGCCATTGTTGAGTCTTCTGTGAAAGGAGATTGTGATGCTGATGTTGATGCAGAATGGGCTTTTAGCGCAGAGTGCACTTACAATCCTGCTATCCATGATGCATGCTTGTCAGTTGCTGCAGATTCACATGTGTGGTATTTCGACAGTGGTGCTACAAAGCACATTACCTCACATCGTGAATTGTTTACCTCTCTCGAGTCTGTCCCTCATGGGAATTCAGTCACTTGTGCCAACAACGCCTCTTATCCAGTTCAGGGAGTTGGAAAGATTGTGCTCATTGCCGCTAATGGCAGTTCCTTCACACTTGTTGATGCACTTTATGTACCTGGGATCAAGAAGAATCTCTTGTCTGTATCCGCACTTGCTAGACTTGGACTTGTAGTCAAATTTGTGGATGACAGATGTATAGTTCATGATCTCAGTTTTGGTGATGAAATTGTTGCATCTGGGCTTTTGTGCCGTGGGTTGTATAAGCTCACTTTGTATGAAAAGTGTGGACAAAATTTTGCAAATGCTGTTGCAGATTCAAGGGCTATTTCAGATGAAAAACTTTGGCATGCACGTTTTGGTCATCTGAATTTTTCCAGTTTGCTGCGTTTGCAAAAATCTGATATGGTTGCTTCTTTGCCGCCTCTTGAAGCACCTATCAAACATGTTTGTGAAGGCTGTATTCTGGGTAAAATGCAGCGTTCTAAGTTTCCAAAGGATGTTTCAGTTAGGGCCACATGCAGGTTGCAGCTTGTGCATAGTGATGTTTGTGGGCCCATGCAAACTCCGTCCTTGGGCAATTACCTGTACTTCGTGACTTTCATTGATGATTACTCCAGGCATGCGTGGGTATTTCCGCTTAAAGCGAAGTCCGAAGTTTTTATGTGCTTCAAACAATTTTTGGCTATGGCTGAAAATGTCTCAAAATGTACTATGGGCACCCTCCGTTCCGATCGAGGGGGGGAGTATATGTCTCATGAATTTAATGCATTTCTGGCTAGTCGTGGGATAAAACACCAATGTACAGTGCCTTATACACCTCAGCAAAATGGTGTTGCTGAGAGGAAAAACAGGTCACTAACGGAAATGGCATGATGTATGGTCAAAAGTCAAGCTTTGCCGCATTCTTTTTGGCTTGAGGCCATCATGTGTGCCACTTATGTACTTAACAGGTGTCCTACGAAAGCTTTGCAGTCTATTACTCCATATGAAGCATGGCATGCTAGAAAGCCTTCTATTGAGCACATGCGTGTTTTTGGCTGTTTGGCATATGCTTTGGTGCCACAAGTGCAGCGCAGAAAATTGGATGATAAGGCTGTCAAATGTATTTTTGTTGGTTATAGTGCTGAAAGCAAAGGTTACAGGTTGTATCATCCGCAAACAAAACGTATTCTGGTTTTACGGGATGTAGTGTTTGTGGAGGATTCTGTTCAGCCCTTGCTGTCATGTACTAGAGATAGTAATGTAAGCTCACAGGACATTTATGACACTTTGTTGCCTCTTTTCAGTGGTGGAAATACAAATGTAAGTTCCAATGAGGCAAATGTATAGCCTATGGGGGTTTCTGAAAATGTTTTAGAACAGCCTATTGCTGATGCAGATGTACATGATGTACTTGATGAGGAAAGGGCTGAAAATGAGCAGGCTAGAGGTATGCCAAAATGGCTGGTGCACACTTTGCGTGACAGTAAATTGGATGCACCTTTATCTAGTCGTACTCGTTCAGGTTCTCGCCATGCATCTTATGCATCAGATTGTTATGCTTTGGCTGTGTCTAGTTTACATGATGTTGAGGAGCCTCTGTCTTTTGATGAAGCACAGAATTCAGAAAATTGGATTGCTGCCATGAAATCAGAATGATGCACTTATAGAGAATGACACATGGACTTTATGTGATTTGCCTCCTGGCAAAAAGGCCATTGGTACGAAGTGGGTTTACAAGTTGAAACGCAAGCCGGATGGTGAGACCGATCGCCATAAGGCTCGACTTGTTGCAAAGGGTTATGCACAACAAAAAGGCATAGATTATGAAGAGACTTTTGCTCCCACTTGTCGTATGACTACTGTGCGTTTTCTATGTGCATTGGCAGCTCATTTTGGTTGGGATGTACATCAATCAGACATTGTTACTGCTTTCTTGAATGGTGACATATTTGAGGAAGTTTATGTAACGCAGCCTCGCGGTTTTGTCATAAAAGGACAAGAGGACAAAGTGTGCAAATGTAAGAAGGCTTTGTATGGGTTGAAGCAATCTCCTCGTGCTTGGTATGAGAAAGCTGACACTCATTTGGTTAAACGAGGCTTTCGTAACAGTCCAACAGAAAGCACATTGTATGTAAAGCGTGAGGATGATGTATTTCTCATTGTGGTTCTTTATGTTGATGATTTGCTGATCACTGGACCAAATGAGAGACATATTGCTGAATTTAAGGCTGATTTGAATGCTACTTTCAAGATGAAAGATTTGGGGCTGTTGCATCATTACTTGGGTATACAGTTTAAGCAGCGTGATGGTGGTATTGCCTTGTGTCAGAAAAGTTACATAGAGACATTGCTATGTAAGTTTGGACTTGAGGATTGCAAACCTATTGCCACTCCCATGGAAACAGGTTTGAAGTTGAGTCTACATGATGTTGGCGATCCTGCTGATGTCACTCTTTACCAAACTGCTGTTGGCTGCCTCATTTATGTATGCAACACGAGGCCAGATATTCAGTTTGCAGTCTCGCAGGTCAGCAGATTTATGCATAGCCCAGGGTCTAAGCATTGGCAGGCTGTCAAGAGGATTTTCCGCTACCTTAGTGGCACTTTACATCTTGGCTTGTTTTATCCCAAGGGGGGATCATTGCCGCCAGACTTACATGCTTTTTCGGACTCAGATTGGGCTGGTTGTTTTGACACACGAGTGTCCACAAGTGGTTTTTGTTTCATGCTTGGCAGTTCATGTATATCATGGTTGAGCAAGAAGCAACCTACTGTGGCCACTTCGAGTTGTGAGGCTGAGTACAGGGCAGTCTTCACAGCTACCGTTGAGTGTGTATGGCTCAGACGCCTTATGGCTGACTTGGGTGTTGGACAGGACACTGCCAACACTATCTACACTGACAGCCAGAGCGCATTGGCAGTTGCGAGGAACCCAGTTTTTCATGCTCGCACAAAGCACATTGAGGTGCATTACCACTATGTCAGGGAGAGGCTCTCAGCAGGAGAGATCAGCTTGGCTTATGTGCCAACACAGGACAACCTTGCAGATCTTTTCACAAAGGCATTGTCTCGTGATAAGCTTGAAGCTTTCCGCAAAGCTTTGGGCTTACTCCCCTTTGTGGACTGGTCATGTCGTCAGGGCATGGCACTTCCCTTTACTCATGTGCCAGCTCTCGTTCACCGCATCACTCCAGGGGGGATTTGTTACCATATACATGTGGTAGTGATGTGTGTGAACACACTAGGACCGCCGGGGCATTTTTTCCCTCTTTAGGAGGTTTTTTCCCCCGTGCATTGTATATACGCCCATCACTCTAGGGCTATCTATCTTTCCATTGCAAACTAAGTAACACACTCTCTATTGTGTGCCTTGATCTTCCTTCCTCTTCTCCAAGCTGTGTGTGTTTCTCTGCAACCCTAATTCCAACAGGGGCGGGCAACAAGAAGAGTGGCCTCTAAGCACTCTTCTAGGCTCCCGTGCTGCTCAATTGGGTTGGGGTTGGAAAAAAACAACAACACACACACAAACCCGCAACCTAACCCTACACAAATTTGGGGCACCACCTAGTTTTGGATGCGAACTAGAACGCGTAGAGAGAGAGAGAGAGAGAGCGAGAGTGCTCGGGCTGCTTTGAAATGTATCGGCAATGATCAAGCAAACATAATTTTATATGTACGAAAGAGAAAGAAGGGGGAAGGGGGTGCTTGTTGCACTAATATCTTCTTACAAATCTGTCATGACCAATCAGAGTGAGATTAGTATTTGTTCAACATAGCTTGAGTGAATTACACCACAACAAATCATAAGAAAAGCCACCCCAATCACTGTCTTAAGGCCAGGGGAGTCCTCTCCACCCTGTCGCCCTCTTACAGTATGTGGGATTTATGGCTAAACTGATGACAACGCCCAGAGACAAGCTATTAAGAACTTAAAAAAAAACACCAAGACACTTACACATCATTGTTGTCCATTACTTCACGTTGGAAGAGAGACAAAGTATCCAAGCTTAGTCCAAATCCACCCTCCTTGATTCAGCAAATGTTGGGCTTACACTAGTAGGAGAAATGATAGATTTTCTACTCTCAATTGAATGATCACTCTCTGTTACAGTGGCATACAGTTCCCTTACTCATCACCCCTAATACAACACATGCATATGCATAAGACAATGAGCTTCCACTCAAGAGCTCCTTCTAGAGAGGTTGAGCTTGGATTTTGGGGGCTAGGGTTACTCCTCTAACCATGGTTGGGTTAGATTTTCAGCACTTATCTAATTTCTTTTGCTTGGAATTATCAAGAAGTTGGTGTGGATAGATGAAGAAGAGAGAGAGGAGAGAAGTGGAGGTGATAGGACTTTTCATAGTAGGTTAGTGTTAGTAAATTAGTAGAGTTAGTATTTTTATTGATTTACAAATGGAATTGGATATTTACAATGGGAGTATCCAAGTAGGATACAAATAAGGAAGAAAAAACTCTTAATTGGTAAGAAAATATGGATTTCTTACAATGTTAATGCTCCAAGTGTCTTGAGTAGGGTCAATTTTGACGCTTGTTGACGGTCCACTAGCTTTGATGGTACGTTTTTTCTCCACTCTTGACCTCCCTTGGGAGCCAAGGTAAGTGAACAATAGTAATCAATCACCATGATGCTGTCTTTCAAGAGAAGAGGTTGAATTTTGTGGTTTTTTTATAGATATGGGTAATATGGATGAGGAAAAATGAGACTAGGTGGTCAATTTTGGAATGGAATTGTGTGTAGGAGACATGAGTTCACCATGGTTGAGAAGAAGGTGAGTAGGGTGCAGAGAGGAGTGGTGAGAGAGGTGGGGATGATGAGTGGAGAAGTGTGTGTAAAAGAGGAAAATGATAAAGTGGAAGAGGGAGTGTGGCTGCATAGCATGGGCAAACTGAGGTCCACCTCTCTCACCACTCCTCTCTGCACTCTACTCACCTTCTTCTCTTATTCTTCAAGGTTGAGAAGAAGGTGAGTAGGGTGGAGAGAGGAGTGGTGAGAGAGGTGGGGATGATGAGTGGAGAAGTGTGTGTAAAAGAGGAAAATGATAAAGTGGAAGAGGGAGTGTGGCTGCATAGCATGGGCAAACTGAGGTCCACCAATAAAATCATAGCTCACAGCTCGTTGCTCAAAAAAATATGAAAAACTTTGAGGTAAAATTTCAGCCCACGAGCTACAACTTTTGTTTGTATCACCTTTTCAAATTCGGGGAGCATGTGATCTTTAAAAATTCAGCAAAACCGCTATTTTTTTTATACTGCACAAAGTCCTTGTGAGGTCCTTCTTTGGATGATTCTTTTGAATACTTCCAAGAGTGAGCCCCATATAGTGCATGCATGCATGCCACATATCCTTGACCTTATTTGGTAGGTCTATAATTGAAGATATTGTTGAGATCATGATATAAGTGAATAGTACAACTAAGAAAATCAAATATTGAGGGGTCTTAAAAAATATGTACATGTCAAATATAAATAATATAGGTGGAAAAAATATAAAGGGGTCAAAATAAATCTCTCTCATTATAAGTCTACCATAAAAAGATGAATATTTTTGGTGGTCTAATTTATGAGAGTAATAGAGAATAGATGTAGGAAGGAAAAAATCACAACAGTGAAAAAATATACACATAAATAGAACTAGTTTTTTTGGATTTTTGTTGGGATGGAGTTACACCAAAAATAAGAGAAGCTTGCATGAAATTATTTTTATATGGAATAAAGAGTATGCAAAATGGTAAGGAAAAATATGGTAATGGTGAGTCAATGTACATAGCATAAATAACACACCATGGGTAGAAATATTTAAATAAATACCAAAATAATTATGAAAAATCCTTTTATTTAGGCCCTATATACAATGAAATATTTACACACAAATGGACCATAATATACTTATAATATTTATTTTATTTATTTTTTTGGCTCAACTAACCCAGTGACTAGCTAATTGAGGGTTTTTAAGAAGATATGGAAAAAGTCCCCTAACTCACACACACCTATATACAGTGAAATGGTAGGGATAGCCACACTGTTTGGATGATTTTGGTAGGGTGCCGAGATCTTCATTGTTTGGCCCCTCAGAATTTTGGCTGGAGTTACACTCATGCTTCATGTAACAATACTTACATGAGACAGCTGCCCTTTGACAGATCTTTGGTAGATCCTTTGGTAGAAGGCGACTCAAATAAGGCTTCAAGTGATACCCGTTTACCTTCCTGGACTACTCTTTCCCATTCAAGTCCATAAGTTGATAGTAACTTGAATTGAAAGCCTTCTTGACTATGTATGGCCCCTGCCATCTAGTTTCAAACTTGGCATCAAAACGATTATCGAGTCGATTGTCATACCTTAGCACAAGATCTACTTCATTGATGCCTTTGTCCTTCAGTTTCTTGTGAAGCTTTTCCTTCGTCTGTGTGGCTTTCCTCTTGTAGCACTCGTATGTTGCTTCTCTTTTCCACTCAATCTCAGCTAAGGTAAAAAGTCAATCCATCCATGCTTCTTGATCATCTTGTGCTGCTTTGCCATGAAGTAGCATTGTTGGAATGTTGATCTTTATTGGTTGTAAAGCCTCTTGACCATAGACCAAGTGAAATGGTGTGAACTCCGTGGCTTCCCTATATGTGGTTCGATACTCCCACAAGGCACCATCCAAGAAGTCATCCCACAACTTTGTCTTGTTTTTCACCATCTTTCTAATGATGCCTGCAATGACACCATTAGCTTTTTCTACCAAACCATTTGATTGGGGATAGTAGGGTGTACTGTGACGATGTAGAATGCGAAGTTCTTCACAGACTTCTGTGAGCAATCCCTTTCTAAACCCTGGACCATTATCAGAAACAATCTCCAAAGGTGTGCCAAATCTACAACAAATGTGAGTGTAGACGAATTTGCTCACTGTCCTCTCATTTACCTTTGCCACACTTTGTGCTTCCACCCACCTAGTCATATAGTCTACAGCCACTAGAATGTAGGGTTTACCATTTTTTGTCCTAGGCAAAGGACCCATAGCATCAATGCCCCACTTTTCAAAGGGTCCATTTGCAAGCACGATTTTCCTTGGACCATAAACCAATCTTCTATTCCCATTTACCTGACAATTGTGACAACTTTTACACCAATGTTGGACATCCACATGCATACTTGGCCAAACATACCCCGCAAGCAAAATCTTCTTCACAGTTAACTCTTGGGCAAAATGACCACCACATGCCTCTTCATGCAAACCTTTTAGAATGGCTGGGATTTCCTCAATAGTTGGTACTCTTTTGCACACTTGATCCTTCCCTCTTTGGTAGAGGGATCCTTCTAAGAAGAGATACGTGCTTGCCTTCTTCATGAGTCTCCTCTTCTGAGCCTTCGTGAAGTCTTGTGGAAACTCACCCTCCAAAATATAGCTAATAATGGGAGTCAATGACTCCAATCCCTGGTATCTCGGTTGCTTGACAGTTGCTGCCACCATGATGACTTGCACTTCTTTCTCAACACATGTAACTACTTGCTGTGCAAGTAAATCGGCATCTTCATTCTGTTTCCTAGGAATACGATATAGAACTGCACTTCTTCAAATTGATTAAACAATCTACAAATGGCATGAACTTTTGTCCTTAGGCTTTCATTTTTGCATGCCCAAATGCCTAAAATTTGCTTCACACAATGAGAAATGCATCCCCTTTTACCATGAGACATTGTATACCTTGGCCAATGCATATATTTAAACCATGAAGTAGTGTGTCGTATTCTGCTTCATTGTTGCTAGTTGAACCTGGTAGATTGACCTTCTCCTTCATGACCACCTCCCCACTTGGGTTGAGCAACACTAGCCCTCCCCTTGCTTTTCCTGTGGCTCATCGAAAAGCTCCATCAAAGAACAAGGTAAAAGCATTAGGAATACTTTTAGGTGGTGGCAATGGTAGGGTCTTTGCTTCAGGCACCTTAATCTCCTTCTCATGTACCCTATAAGTAAGGATCCCTGCCAATTGTGCACGCACACTATCTTCTACCTTGAAAGAGTATTGGAACTCTTGCAATTCCATAATCCACTTTGAGATCCTAGTGCTAATATTCATTTGAGATGACACCCAAGGAAGCAAATTTTCTACAGTGAGAATTACCAAAGGTTTTGGTAGCAAGTAGGATCTAAACTTTCTCACCGAAAACATGAGAGAAAGCATCATGAGTTTTGCCTCCATGTAGCCTCTCTTCAAAGCATTCATGACCCTACTAGCAAAGTAGATGGGTCGCATCCTAGTACATCTTGTTGTAGTAAAACTGCACCAATTGTTTCCTTCCCAACACTAGAGCTAACAAAGAATGTGTACCCCCAACAAGGAGGCATGAGTGTTGGTAGCTCTGACAAAATGACTTTAATGTTACAAAAGTACTCTTCAAGCTCATAAGACTATGCAAATTCTACTTGTTGTGTCAACTTTTGCAAAGGATGAAGCAACTCAGAAGCTAAGTGAATAAAGCGTGACATATACTTCACCTTTTGAATGAATGAGATGACCTCTTTGAGATTCTTGGGTGATGGGAGCTCAATAAGAGCCTTTGCCTTTGAAGGATCCACCTCAATGCCTTTATAGGAAACCTTGTGACCAAGCAAGATCACTTCATCCTCACTTATGTGACACTTGTCGGGGTTGAGTTGACCTCCCATGTCGTAGAGCTTCTTTAAACCTTCTTCTATCCTTTGTAGATGCAATGGTTTTGAGCTATAAATGCAGAAATCATCAATGAACACCCTGATTGACTTTCCAAATAATGCTTGAAACACCATGTTCATGAAACATTGGAAAGTTGCAGGAGCATTTGTCAGGCCAATTGGCATAACTCTAAAAGCATAACAACCCCAAGGAGTGATGAAGGTTGTTTTTAACTGATCTTCCAATGCGATACCTATTTGAAAGTAACCTGAGTAGCCATCACACACAGTGTACTTCTCATGACCAGCTACCTCATTTAGTATCTCATCCTAAAATGGGAGGGGAAAGTGATCTCTTTTTGTTGCCTCATTGAGTGGACGGTAATCCACACACCCTCCACTTGCCGTTTTTCTTAGGAGTGACAACAACGGGAGAGACCCACTCTGAATTCTCCACTGGATAAATGAAACTTGCTGCTAGAATCTTTCTTACCTCCTTGAGTAAAGCCTACTCCTTGATGACTCCTAGCCTTCGTAGCTTCTGAGCCTTAGGTGTGGCCTCTGGCTTCAACTCAATTTTGTGTCGAGCAACATCTACTCCACACACATCAGTGTAGTCTTTAGCGAAAAGCCTAGCAGATTTCCTTAGCACACATCTGAACTCCTCTCTTTCGTCCTTTGTAAGTGTTGTAGACAACATACCTTCTAACATTCCTTCATCTTGCACATTTTGGTTCTCTTGGGAACCTACCTCTTCCAAACCTGGGCAAGAGGTCTCTTGGTTGTTTGGATTAAACCTTACCCCCATGACTTCAATGGAAGACTCCTCTTCAGTAATGCTGCCGCTACTTTCTCCTTCTAAAGTGCTATCGGTCCAGCCTTCCTCCGTCTCACTTTGAGATGATTCTTCATGGAGATCCTCTTGGCATTGCTCCTTCATGTCAAAGAAAACCTTCTTATGATTGTCATTCCTGCAAATTAGCTTTCCACTCTCCCAATCCTGCAAAGCTCGCATTTTCATTAGCCATGGTCTCCCTAGGATAAATGGGTAACCATTTCCTTTGGTAGACATGACATAGAAATCCACTGCCTTCTTGCCTCGTCCATGGTCACTCTGTGATGTGACACCTTCTTTCTCTTTACCTTTTCCTCGGCCACGCTTAATGCCATTTGCTTCCATGTCAACCTCATTTGAGTTTGTCACCTCTACCACATGCACATTTGGATCTGGCAAAGGTGGAACTCATTCCACTCCTTGTGGAGGTGGTCTTGCTGCATTTGGTCTTTGTAGAAGCTTTGGTTGTTGACCAGTTCCTTCACCTGCATTCATCACCTACACAAGCCGTCCTCCGTGGGGACACCAATTTGAGGCGGTCCGGGGCGGGCAACAAGAAGAGTGGCCTCTAAGCACTCTTCTAGGATCCCATGCTGCTCAATTGGGCTGGGGTTGGAAAAAAACAACAACACACACACAAACCCACAACCTAACCCTACACAAATTTGGGGCACCACCTAGTTTTGGATGCGAACTAGGACGCGTAGAGAGAGAGAGAGAGAGAGAGAGAGAGAGAGAGAGAGAGAGAGAGAGAGAGAGAGAGAGAGAGAGAGAGAGAGAGAGAGAGTTCTCGGGCTGCTTTGAATTGTATCGGCAATGATCAAGCAAACACAATTTTATATGTAAGAAAGAGAAAGAAGGGGGAAGGGGGTGCTTGTTGCACTAATATCTTCTTACAAATCTGTCATGACCAATCAGAGTGAGATTAGTATTTGTTCAACATAGCTTGAGTGAATTACACCACAACACATCACAAGAAAATCCACCCCAATCACTGTCTTAAGGCCAAGGGAGTCCTCTCCACCCTGTCGCCCTCTTACAGTATGTGGGATTTATGGCTAAACTGATGACAACGCCCAGAGACAAGCTATTAAGAACATTAAAAAAACACCAAGACACTTACACATCATTTTTGTCCATTACTTCACGTTGGAAGAGAGACAAAGTATCCAAGCTTAGTCCAAATCCACCCTCCTTGATTCAGCAAATGTTGAACTTACACTACTAGGAGAAATGATAGATTTTCTACTCTCAATTGAATGATCACTCTCTGTTACAGTGGCATAGAGTTCCCTTGCTAATCACCCCTAATACAACACATGCATATGCATAAGACAATCAGCTTCCACTCAAGAGCTCCTTCTAGAGAGGTTGAGCTTGGCTTCTCAAGCTATAGCATAGCGCTCTTGCTTATGGCTCCCCCCTTTTTGTGCTAGCTAAACCCTTCTTTTATAGCAATTTTGGGGGCTAGGGTTACTCCTCTAACCATGGTTGGGTTAGATTTTCAGCACTTATCTAATTTCTTTTGCTTGGAATTATCAAGAAGTTGGTGTGGATAGATGAAGAAGAGAGAGAGGAGAGAAGTGGAGGTGATAGGACTTTTCATAGTAGGTTAGTGTTAGTAAATTAGTAGAGTTAGTATTTTTATTGATTTACAAATGGAATTGGATATTTACAATGGGAGTATCCAAGTAGGATACAAATAAGGAAGAAAAAACTCTTAATAGGTAAGAAAATATGGATTTCTTACAATGTTAATGCTCCAAGTGTCTTGAGTAGGGTCAATTTTGACGCTTGTTGACGGTCCACTAGCTTTGATGGTACGTTTTTTCTCCACTCTTGACCTCCCTTGGGAGCCAAGGTAAGTGAACAATAGTAATCAATCACCATGATGCTGTCTTTCAAGAGAAGAGGTTGAATTTTGTGGTTTTTTTATAGATATGGGTAATATGGATGAGGAAAAATGAGACTAAGTGGTCAATTTTGGAATGGAACTGTGTGTAGGAGACATGAGTTCACCATGGTTTCTCTTATTCTTGAAGGTTGAGAAGAAGGTGAGTAGGGTGCAGAGAGGAGTGGTGAGAGAGGTGGGGATGATGAGTGGAGAAGTGTGTGTAAAAGAGGAAAATGATAAAGTGGAAGAGGGAGTGTGGCTGCATAGCATGGGCAAACTGAATCCCACCAATAAAATCATAGCTCACAGCTCGTTGCTCAAAAAAATATGAAAAACTTTGAGGTAAAATTTCAGCCCACGAGCTACAACTTTTGTTTGTATCACCTTTTCAAATTCGGGGAGCATGTGATCTTTAAAAATTCAGCAAAACCGCTATTTTTTTTATACTGCACAAAGTCCTTGTGAGGTCCTTCTTTGGATGATTCTTTTGAATACCTCCAAGAGTGAGCCCCATATAGTGCATGCATGCATGCCACATACCCTTGACCTTATTTGGTAGGTCTATAATTGAAGATATTGTTGAGATCATGATATAAGTGAATAGTACAACTAAGAAAATCAAATATTGAGGGGTCTTTAAAAATATGTACATGTCAAATATAAATAATATAGGTGAAAAAAATATAAAGGGGTCAAAATAAATCTCTCTCATTATAAGTCTACCATAAAAAGATGAATATTTTTTGTGGTCTAATTTATGAGAGTAATAGAGAATAGATGTAGGAAGGAAAAAATCACAACAGTGAAAAAATATACACATAAATAGAACTAGTTTTTTTGGATTTTTGTTGGGATGGAGTTACACCAAAAATAAGAGAAGCTTGCATGAAATTATTTTTATATGGAATAAAGAGTATACAAAATGGTAAGAAAAAATATGGTAATGGTGAGTCAATGTACATAGCATGAATAACACACCATAGGTAGAAATATTTAAATAAATACCAAAATAATTATGAAAAATCCTTTTATTTAGGCCCTATATACAATGAAATATTTACACACAAATGGACCATAATTTTATTATTATTATTTTTTTGGCTCAACTAGCCCAGTGACTAGCTAATTTAGGGTTTTTAAGAAGATATGGGAAAAGTCCCCTAACTCACACACACCTATATACTGTGAAATGGTAGGGATAGCCACAGTGTTTGGATGATTTTTTTAGGGTGGGTTAACTCACTATGGCAATTACGGAGAGCCGAAAAATAGCTATCACTGGTTATGCACTACAAGTGGGCGGTGGACCTTATTATAATGCCAATAGGAGTGTGGCGGATGAGGTATATTGTTCTTGCCAGAGAAGATCTTACTAACCAGGTTAAAGGCAAAGCTTTGCGTACCAAAGCTACCAGTCGAGTATGCAAGTGCTTGCTTGAAGATGTTATTTCCAGGTATGGATGTGTTGGCAAGATTACTGCTGATAGAGGAGAGCTAGATGTAGATGAAGCTTGAGAGTTTTTTACTCATATGGGCATTAAACTCGCTCTCACTACAACATACAATCCAAAAGGTAATGGGAAAAGTGAAAGAGGACATCCGCCTCTTGTTAAAGCTTTAGCGAAAGCGTGTCAAGGGCATATTGGTGATTGGCCTAAACTCTTGCCGTTTGCTTTATGGGCTGATCACACTACACACAGTTCTGTCACTTGTTTTATGCTGTTTGAGTTGATGTACGGGAAAAAACCCATTATGCCTACAGAGGAAGTGGTTATGACGCCATGGGAAGAAGGTATGTCTACAGAAGATTTGCTTGCTCTACAGATTTTCCAGCTTGAGAGGCGTCAAGAAGACATTGAATAGGCTAAAGAGAAGCTTAAGGAGGCAAGGTTAAAAAATAAAGCAGCTTTTGATGCACAGCACAGACTACGACCTAATGCTATCAAATATGGTGTGACTGGGTACTTGTTTATGACAATAGCTTGGAGACTCAATATATTGCTATGTGGAAAATGGTTAAACGGTGGTTTGGACCATATATGGTGCTTCATGTTTTTTATAATGCAACATATCAACTACGTGAACTTGATGGCACTGTACTCAAGGTGCCTATTGCAAGAAAACGGATCAAGCTATTCAAGAAGCGAGAAGGCAAGATTGTTCTTGAAGATTTCAAATCAGATCAACCTCCAGAAGATACTATTATGTATGCATCAGATGATGTGTCTGATGTGATTTTTAATGAAATTGATTAAGTGCAATTGGCACAGTCCGGAGGCTGTGCAGGTTGAGAGAGGATGTATGTCGTGCAGCTCCACTTCCATGACAAGAAAATGAGAAAAGGGATTCCAATCAGGTTTATTTTAATCCTATGTGATTATTCAACAGTAATAAGGGCTTGCTAACAAGCCAATTTTAAGCTAAAAGTATGCTAGATGCGGTTGTAAAGGGCCAAAAGATGTCTTGTTAATGCTAATACTGAGTATGCTTGAAGTGGTCATAGCTGGGATTTTATTGATCAAAATTGTAGTACTTGAAGTGCTCTACATGCCTGTCTTTACGGCTCGTCAATTGGAGCTACAGATAGGAAGTTATGTCAATTTGAAAATTGAGCAGTAGCAGATACGTACTGGAGTGGACAGCTATTGATGAAGGGTCAAAGTTGATATAAGTACATGGGCCTAAAGTGCTCACTTTGAAGAGCGTGGCAGTCTTTTCAATTTGTCAATCGAAGTTCCGGTTGTCAAGATATGGCCAGTTTAAGTTTCACTAGGGGCCAGTTCCGTACCACTCTGGTCGCCCGGGCAATTGTTCATCTAGTAATTTTTTAGTATCAGCCATGCTCTAGAAATGTTCAAAATCTCATCTCTTATAGTGCATTGATAGCGTTAGTGCTTCAGTTGAATTATATACCATGGCCGGTTAATGGCAGTTCAAATTGATTTATACTAACCATAGTTTATCAGGACAATGCCTTGGTCGATAGATATGCCAGGTATGGTGGCAACCAAAGGCCATCTCCACTAGCAAATGTATTTTCAAGTCGAATGATGGTCATCAGCAGCAATGGAGCAGCAGTGCTTGTCCGGTATACATGCTAGATGAGATGCTTGTCCGATATACATGCCAAATGTGGTGCCCTTTTGAATCAAAAGGCATTATATGGCCGCCCACCAAGGCACCCTAAAGACACCCAAGGGATGGAACCCAATTAATTAAGGGTTTGGAGAGTGTGTGAAAACAAAAGGAGAAAACAAGCATGACGAGTAGGTAGATGACAGGTGGCAGCGCCTGAGGGAGGAAACTGCTCGCAGTGAGCTTCACGCTACTTGGATGGCAACTCTCTTCTGCACACCTCTCACAGCTAGAGGCCCCACGCCTTCTCGTCTCACCTTTCAAACACAAATCCCTCGACACCAGTAATGTTGCACTTGATCTTCTGAAGGTTTCTTTCTGAATTGACTAGTCTTGTTGTGGTGGTGTCCTTGAGTCAAATTTTTTTTGCATCTCCTTTGCTTTGACTACCTACTTCAATCGATGTTGACTCAGTTGGCTGCAACTGCTGAGCATTATCTACTTGCATCTGAGTAGCCTTGGATCTTAAAAGATCCAATGTACTTTCTGGAAAAAATTATCTCTTCGAAGGAGGTTTTGATGGTGACCTTTGTGTAGCTTTTTGATCTTTAGGTTTTGTTGAATCTAAACTCTTGCAAGGGAGACATTGCTGTCTGTGTCTTTCTTATAAATTTTATATTTTGATACATGATAATTTTGACACATAACTTTAACCATTATTTTTTACAAGTATGGTTTACATATTCTTAACTTAGCAACTAAGGGCATTGCTTTTATAGCGGTATTTGTTCATTGCAATTGAGAGGTGGCAAAATCATAAGTGAGGTGGCGAATAGATACCATGGTTATAAATATTTTGTAATGAATATTTCTTTATTAAAGTGCTCTTTATGATCTATAGTCCCTTTATGTCTAGGCGGACAATCTATAATCAATTTGAGTATTCAAGAAATCTATAAATAAATACATGGTGCAACAGAAAAATGCTCACTCTTGTAAGGGGGAGATTGCACATAGTGTTTGTGTCTTTCTTCTCCTCTCTCACCTCTCCTCTCTTACCATGCCTGTGTAGCACTCCACTTTAGGAGGTGCACTTGCACGTTCTCTTCCCCTGTTTCTCTTGCTCTCTATCTTTCTGGTATCCATCTTGTTGTGGATTTTGTGTGTACATGATCATTCAGGTATGTGGAGTCTGTTGATTTTATCGTTAGTCGCATGCTATTTTTTGTATGTTGCAGTAACTATGCGCTCCCGACTGTTGCATTACTAATGCAAATATACATGATGTACTTGATGTGGAAAGGGCAGAAAATGAGCTTTTGTTTTATGCTTGACAGTTCATGCAAATCATGGTTGAGCAAGAAGCTACCTATGTTGGCCACTTCCAGTTGTGAATCTGAGTATAAGGCAGTCTTCACATATACATTTGTGTGTGTATTGCTCAAACGCCTTATGGATGATTTGGGATCGGCAACCCCGCTAGTGCTTGGAGGCACGTGCGTCATATGATGCATTAAAATAGAGGATACAAGGGATCCTTCTACCCATCATAGAGGGAAGCCATGGAAGGGGCTTTCTCTAATCAACCACACAATCCTACTTACTAATCACTTTTCTCACAATCATGTGATTGAAATTAACCTCTCACGTCAATCACCTTAATGACAACTCCTAATCACACAACTACACAAGCATGCAATCAACATACCTACATCGCATTAGTGTGGCCATTCTGGTCCATCCCCTTAATGCTACTATGTATGCATATACACAAATCACACACCTTGTAGAGAGACAGAGAGTGAGAGAGAAAGAGAAGGAAGGAATAGCCTTCACACACCCTGGCCAATGGTGTGGATATAAGAGATTAACTTAAAAAGGGACTATAGATCTAACATCACACTAATACAATCTCACTTTGCAGAATCAAAATGAAGAAGACTAATAAGAAAGAAAGTGAAATTGATTATAGAAATAAAGAGCAACATGGGCATGCAAAGCCTATGATCCTCATGACCATCCACTCTACAAAGAAGAGAGCTCACCCAAGAATGACTTCTCATTTAGCATAGGGTTCTTTTATAGTTTTGGGCTTCAAGCCCTTCAACTATGGGATAAAGTTGAGCCTTTAGCCTATGCTTATACAATCGGTGTATAATTGGTGTAGAGCATGTGTTAGTCACTGCTAACTGTTGGGGTATAAAGCCCAATGTGGTCGCCCAGGTAAGTGGGCGGGCCGCCAGGTATGTACACATATTCTTTTGTAAAAACCTAATAAGAACTCACTATGCTCTACACATTACAGTAGAGCGAGTTCACCATATCGTCGTGCTCTTCTTCTCGCACTCTCTCTCGCGTCGCACTTCCGCTCGTACTCCTTCAACTGGTATTAGAGCTCAGATCGAGGCTCAAGGCAGCACTGCAGGAGGCTAGAGTCACCAGCTCAGATTGGAGTGAAATTGGACAGGCAAAGACACGGCCTCAAATCTTGTCATTCTGAGGTCATCTTGATCACCGTTCGGCTTCGACAAAGTTCAGCGCAGGCCATTTTCGACTACGTGGTCTCAGCGGGTGCAAATCCGACTCTGCAAATTTGGGGTTTTTGGCCTACGACTGAAGGTGCTGAGGATATCGACACTCCCAGAGTGTTGATTTGTGGATGTCTACACATCGAAGGACGGCTCACAGTTCTTGGAGGCGTGTCACATAGGACACGGGCGCATCTACACATAGATTGTAGGTGACATCCACTAGTTCATCAGGTAGCTTGTGTTTGCTGCTTGATATTCCAAATTTCATCCTGACATTGCAGGTACTTCCACATGGGATGTATTGTCAGAGATGATGTATGTCTGTTGAGGGTTTGCTAGATGTGAGTCACGCAGCAAACAACCGCCGCAGCGGTTACAGCATACAGTGGGAAATTTGTGGATGTATGACTTTGTGGGAAGTCTATGTACTGTCAGATTTACTGCAGCCTTTTTTGAGGGTTGAGTGAGGTTTTATTGAGCTGGGGGATTCTCGAATGTTGAGATCCTTTCGGTGATACAGGTCTTGGAGCGATCCCTCGAGCACCCTTAGATAGGCAGCTAGGATGTATTGACTGTGAGTTAGACAGTTGGGATTGCATCTTTGCTTTATTGCCGTTGACGCATTGTCGCAGTCTATGCTTACAGGACATTGACAGGACAGTCTGAGACAGTACAGGTGTAGGACAGGTTTACCCACAGCTTACAGTGTTAGAGAGACAGTGGTTTTTTCAGCTCTTTTTTGGTCTGTTTTTAGTACACCATAGCCATTTTACAAAGGAGACTCTGCCAAAATTTTTGCAGAATCTGAAGCTTTCTTGGTTCATTTGACATGTTGATATTGGTTCAGAGGCCAGTTTACAAGGGAAACTCTGCCGAATTTTTCCCAGGAAAGTAAACTACTGTGAAACGTAGCTATGGCTGGATCACAGGACACTGCTCTTTACAATATCAAGAAGCTGGATGGAACCAATTTCCCATTGTGGAAGAAGCAGATTTGGCACGTGTCGGTACAAAAGAAGCAGATAAAACCTATAAAGCTCAAGGGGATAAACCTGAAGATATGGACGAAGATGAATGGAGCGAAATGGATGAATTGGCACTTTCTACCATTATGCTGACTTTGGCAGAAAGCGTTTACTTCAATGTAGCAGACGAGATGTCGGCTTATCACGCATGGTTAAAGCTGAGTGATCTTTATGAGAAGCAGAGTGCAGCTTCACAGGTATACTGGCTTAAGAATCTTGTTGACTTGAAGATGAAAGAAGGGACACCTATGTCCAATCATCTGAATGAATTCAACACAATCTATAGTCAGTTGTCAGCTCAAGGTGTCAAGTTTGATGAACCTGTTAGAGCTATGTTCCTGTTGATCACATTGCCAGAAAGTTGGGACACTTTTCGCACAGATTTGAGTAATTATGCACCTCCAGATGGTTTGAACATAGCAGGTGTAGAAGAAAGTCTGCTTCCTGAAGAAACCAATAGAAAGACAATGGACAAAGGCAAAGGAACAGCCTTAGTTGTCAGGGGAAGGACCAAAGAAAAGTACAAAGGTGGAAAGAGGAATCAGTCTTGTAGTAAGTCCCGCAGTGCTAAAGGCAAGAATGACATAGAATGCTACCATTGTGGCAAGAAGGGTCAGATGAAAAGAGACTGCAGAGAATGGAAAGCAGAAAAAGGCAAAGAGAAAGCTGAAGACGATGGTGAGAAGAACAAGTCCTCAATGAAGATTCAAGAAATAAATGTGACAGACACTGTTGCAGAGGATGATAGTCTAGTGTCAGGAGACATCTACTTCTGGAAGAATACAATGGACTCAACTCTTCTTACAGCATCTGATGGAAATGCACTGAGTAACTGGATTATAGACTCAGGGGCATCACTTCATGTGTCTCCAAACAAGGAGTGGTTTACCTCTTATGTGACCACTAAAGATCATGTTCGGCTAGGCAATGGGAAGACATGTGAAATCTTAGGTGTTGGAGATGTTCAATTGAAGTTTCAGAATGGCTCTTCTTTCACGCTAAAGAATGTGAGACATGTTCCTGCAATTACAAAGAGCTTGATCAGCACAGGTTTACTTGATGATGCTGGCTACATCACCACTTTTGGACAGAACATGTGGAAGATATCCAAGGGTTCTATGACAGTAGCACATGGAGTAAAGTCTGGAGGACTTTACATGATTTATGTATCAAATGTCTCTAAAAATGTAATCAATGTAACCGAGCAGCCGAACGTTTCTTTGTGGCATAGCCGGTTAGGACATATGTCCAAGAAGGGAATGGAAATCTTGTGTCGTTCTGGTTATTTGCCTGGCTTTTCATTTAATGATTTTGAATTCTATGAATATTGTCTGTATGGTAAGCAAACACAGCAGCCACATAAGCATAGAATCAGTAGAAGAGATACACAGTTGGCACTTGTTCATAGTGATTTGTGTGGACCTATGCCTAACCTATCTCTAGGGGGGGCTTCTTACTTTATGACATTTATAGATGATTACTCGAGGAAAGTATGGGTTTACTTTCTCAAGCACAAGGATGAAGCGTTTAGTGTTTTCAAAACGTTTGTGACACTTGTGGAGAATCAGAGTGGCAAGAAGCTTAAATGCTTACGCACTGACAATGGTGGAGAGTATGTTTCAAAGGCCTTTCAGGACTTTTGTGAGTCAAAAGGTATAAAACGTGAACTTACTGCTCCTTACAATCCTCCTCAAAATGGTGTTGTTGAGAGGATGAATAGGAACATACAAGAGAAGGTCAGAAGTATGTTGTCTAATGCATAGCTACCAAATGGGTTTTGGGTTGAAGCTGTATCAACAGCTGTTCATCTTGTAAATAGATCTCCTAGCAAGGTTTTGCAGAAGGATTCAGTGCCAGAGATGGTATGGTCAGGCAAAATGCCCTCATACAAGCATCTCAAAGTCTTTGGCTGTGAGGCATATATTCACGTTCCAAAGGAATTTAGGAACAAACTTGAGCCAAAGAGTAGAAAGTGCATCTTTCTAGGCTATGGTAATTCTGGTGAGATGGGGTACAGACTTTGGGATCCCGAATCCAGAAAGGTTGTCCGCAGCAATGATGTTCACTTTAATGAATCCAAATATCATTCTAAACCAGAGAGGGTTGAGGAGATTAGAAGAGCTGTCTTCCAAGAAGATGGACCTGCACGTGCAGGACAAAATGTCAGGGCTCAAGAGGAGCAAGGGCAGGATAGAGTGGAACCACAGGTTGTGGCTGAGCCTGAGCCACCTATTGTGCGTAGATTTGGACGTGTCACGCGACCTCTTGATAGGTTTGTTCCATCTATGAACTATGTCATGTTGACTGATTGCAATGAGCCTTCATGTTACAAGGAAGCAGTGCAAATGAAGGACTCCGGGAATTGGCAATTAGCCATGCAGTCAGAGATGACAGCTCTGCATAAAAACAAGACATGGAAGCTAGTTAAATTACCACAGGGTAAAAAGGCTCTACCTTGTAAATGGGTTTACAGGTATAAGATCACCGCTCATGATAGTCAGCCAAAGTAAAAAGCAAGGCTTGTTGCCAAGGGCTTTAAGCAAGAACAAGGCATTGGCTTTGATGAAGTCTTCTCTCCTATGGTCAAGATGACTACATTGAGATGCTTTCTTGCATTGGTTGCCATATTAGATTTGGTGTTGCACCAAATGGATGTCAAGACAGCGTTATTGCATGGTGATTTAGATGTGGAAATTTACATGCAGCAACCAGAAGGGTTTGTTGAGAAAGGCAAAGAAGATTGGGTATGCCAGTTGTTAAAGAGTCTTTATGGCTTAAAACAATCACCGAGGGCATGGTACCATAAATTCCACAAGTTTATGCTTTCTCAAGGCTACAAATGTAGTGAGTTCGATCACTCTCTATATACAAAGAAGGCTAAGGATGGTAGTTGGCTGATCCTTATTTTGTATGTGGATGACATGTTGATTGCTAGCAAGCACTTGGAAGAAATTTCAGCTTTGAAGTCAAAGATGGCAAAATCGTTTGACATGAAAGACATGGGTGAGGCAAGTCATATACTTGGTATGCGCATTGAGAGAGACAGATCAAAGAAGTTGATTTGGTTATCTCAAACAGAGTATATTGACAAGGTTTTGCAACGTTTCAATATGGAGAAGGGAAAGGCACTGAGTGTTCCATTGCCACCATATGTGAAACTTAGCAAACAAAATTGTCCTGTGTCTGAGGAAGAACATGCTGAAATGGATAAGATTCCATATGTGTCTGCAGTGGGTAGTTTGATGTATGCAATGATTGCTACTCGCCCAGACATTGCATTTGCAGTGGGAGTAGTAAGTCGATACATGTCAAACCCAGGCAAGAAACATTGGGAGGTAGTGAAAGGAATATTGAGATACCTGAAAGCTACAAAGAGTATGCGTATATGCTATGGAAGTCAGGAGCTAAGTGTAAAGGGTTTTACAAACTCAGATTATGCAGGTGACTTAGACAACCGAAGGTCTACGTCAGGGTATGTCTTTACATTGGCTGGTGGAGCAGTATCATGGCGTTCTAGATTACAAGATTGTGTTACTCAGTCTACTACAGAGGCTGAATATGTTGCAGCATCAGAGGCATGCAAAGAATCAATTTGGCTTAATCGACTAGTAACAGATTTGGAAATCAAAGAAGAGATGCCTGTGTTATATTGTGATAGTCAAAGTGCTATACAATTGGCTCGCAATCCAGTTTATCACTCAAAGACAAAGCATGTGGATGTGAAGTATCATTTCATCAGGGAAATGCTCGAGGATAAGCAACTTCAGATTGTCAAAGTTCACACCACAGAAATTCCTGCTGATCTACTTACAAAAGGACTTCCCTCAGAGAGCTTTGCGCATTTTCGCAAGCAGTTAGGTGTAGGGTAGTACATCACTTCTCTACATCTCTTGTATATTAGCTTGTATAGTAGATTCTCTCACACTTAAAGTACCACATTGGACTTTAAGTGGGAGGTTGTTGGGGTATAAAGCCCAATGTGGTCGCCCAGGTAAGTGGGCGGGCCGCCAGGTATGTACACATATTCTTTTGTAAAAACCTAATAAGAACTCACTATGCTCTACACATTACAGTAGAGCGAGTTCACCATATCGTCGTGCTCTTCTTCTCGCACTCTCTCTTGCGTCGCACTTCCGCTCGTACTCCTTCACATCAGTGGGAAAAGGTACCAACACTTATTGAACACAACAAAAAAAACATAAGGAATCCTAACCTAATTATTTGCACTCCCCCTAGAGAGTCAAGGGAATAGGATATTGTAGAGATTGGGGGGAAACCCTAAGGCTAAACTCCTATCCTCATCGTCAAGATAAACAAAGTCATCATCCATGAGACCATATGTGCCATCCGTGTAGTCATGTAAATCTTCTTCTTCATCATAGGTACCCATGTTTACTAAGAAGGTCACTAGACGCCTATAGTCATCTTGGTCAAAAGGATAGGCTTGTGCAATGGGAGAAACACTCTCTACTAAGTATGGATCAGTCGTGGTCAAGAGACGTATCAGCCACTCTAACTCCTCAAAATTCCTTTCACATGCTAGCGTACTTACCAAATCCCATTCACATGCAAGCACCGGAAAGACCATTTGAAACATTTGTGAAAAGTAACGAGGGTACCTCTCACCCAAGGCAGGAGTGGATGACTCTAGCGTACTGGCCATATCTGTACACGCAAATATATGATGGTTAGAGTGAAAATATTACAAGGGTCGTGTTCTTGTGCATAATGTGTTTTAATGATTTTGTATTATGGTTCTTGCTATTTTACTTTTTTATCTTGTTTTTGTGAGTATAAGGCTTTATATATACATTCCCTAAGATTGGAGATTAAGAGGTCAGGGAGAAAGGTTGAGAGGGAAGCAAGTGAATAATGGATGTCAGCAAACACTCCCCCCTTCCTTGGGTAGATCATACCATTTGAAATGATGTCCTCACCCTTTGAAACCAGTTGTTATAGGTGAAGGCTTTAACCAATAGTTTTCGATCGCCCTATGCGTTTCATCTAGTTGCAAGGGTGATAAGGTATTCTCTCATGATTTTATTTTCAACATCGTTGTAGGTGTGAACTTACAATGGGAGGTGTAAAATCTTTCTTGCTTGTATGGATATGTGCAATGATAGGTGGAGGTTGTGTCGAAGCTTCTATTTCCGTACAAGAACTACATGAAGAGAAAGAAGCTTCATTTGTTTTCCCTGTTCCTGAGCTAGGTGGAACAAATCGTTCTTTCTTCGGTACCCAAACTAGCTTTGGAGCACGTGTGTAGCATTCTATGATTTTTTTCTTTCCACGATCTTTAATTCGTTTTGAAGCCACAGGATTGGGCTCATATGGGTCAAGTGACAAGTAAGAACACAATCTACGTTTTGGCACCCAGATTTGATCATTTCCTTCATAGTAGCCTTGGGCTTCCAATAGTTTTTTAGGAATCCAACGCCACATTTCCTTACATTTCTTGGAGCGAGTGGAACGTTTCTTACAAGGCTTTTGTTTTTTAGCCCTAGCTATGGTCGCTAAAGAAGCTTTAGGAACTCACTTGTATGTTTTCTTCGTTACATTAGGATGAGTCTTGTCAAAAGCTATATGCATTGCTTTTAGCATATTTAAAGGTACGAGTGGTGGCATTTCATCGCCTTCAGGTGTTACCCACGTCGTCCCCCTATTTCCCCAAGTGTCTATGGTTGCTGCTAGGTGGACCCAATCCACATTGTCCGACTCAGTCATCCCAGGTAGTACATCCATATAAGAAGAACCTTCCCCAACATCAGTGTCCGCTTTACACGTGTAACAATACTGCAATGGGGCCAAGTGAACTGTGGTGTCAGATCTATGATCAATTATAAACTTGTTTCCTAGAGGATGTGCTTGACCAGTAACAAGATCCACTCGAATGACAGAATTTTGGAACTGCAAGTAGACATGGTTTTTAGACCAGTCATGCACCATTTTTGCTTCCCTCATGAAAGGACGTCCTAAGATCATCTCCAATGCCATAGTGTGCTTGGAGAAATCCATAACAATGAAGGTAACTCTTATTTTATGATTAAAGACTTTGATCTTGAGATCTTCTAGCATCCCAATAGGTTTAACAATAGACCCATTGGCCATCTTCACTACTATGGTTGTGGTCGCAAGGTGAGGTCTTCCCATAGTTTCCCAGAAATTTTTAGTCACAATGCTAACCCCAGCGCCACCATCAAGGATTCCCTTCACAGTTAATCCCTTAGTAGTGATTGGTATGGTCACATTGGATTCATCACCCTCAAAGTATTGTCCCAACTTGTTAACATGTATTTCTATAGCAAGGTTCTCATATACGTTGGGTTGTGGATCTATGTATTCCTCCTCTATTGGCATCTCCCCAGCTCCATCCATCTGTGCAAATTGTGGTAGCCCAAACTTCAATTCTCCATTGAGGAAGGCTCGAAGAGCTAAGACTAGCTCAGGGTCTTTATATAGTTTGGACATGATGGTGGTTCTAACTTCTGAAGACATGAAATCCATCAATTTGGCAATGTTTAACGGCACCTTTTGGCCTTGAGTCCCTTGACATGGGGAAGATGGGATCTCCATTTCTTCGATAGGATCAGGTAGTCCCTCTGTAAAAATTCTTTCCATCAAGAAGTGAGTACGCCCACTTTCCCATGACTTTTTCTTGGATGACACTAGGTATGTGCAAGGGTCTATGGACTTGGTGAGGTTGTTGTTGCATAGGGAACATGATGTCAGTAATCTGGATCTTCCTAGGTGTTGGTTCTAGATCCCTTTGGGTATCTTCTACCAAACTCCTTAATTGCTTGACTCGCTCAATCTCCTATGTAGGGTTTGGGTAAGTTCATATCTTCTTTTTGGATCCTGGCCATTGTGGCTCATGAAGATCTTCCTTGTTGGTTTCTATGTTAGTGGTAGTTTTGGTCTCCATGGTTTCACCTGAATCAGAATCCTCTTCAGCGTCATTCATATATACGGGGTCGTCACCAGTCCCTATGTTGGTCTTTGAACTGCGGTCTGACTTCGCTACTTTTTGCGATCTCTTCCTTCGTGTTTTCTTATTTTTTTGAGATTGGAAAATTGATGCCGTGTCTCTTTCCTCAAGAATATAATTTTGTTTTTGGAGCATCGATCATGTGAGTACGTTTACTGGTACCACGGGTGTACTTGGTGATGGCTCCTCGGTAACTTCAATCAACTTTAATGGTGTGATCTTCGGTGCATTTGGATTATTTGGACATTGGGCAATCAAATGATCTATGCCACATCGATTACACATGAGTATCGGCATTGTAGACGTGCTCGCTTGATTGGTTTGCATTAGTGTGGCGTTCTTTTGTAGCCTAATAGGGCACTCGGCTACACGATGTGGACCTCCACACTCATAGCATTGAAGAGGTGGTCTCTTAGCGGTGTAATTGATATTTTGGCCTCTTGCCGCAAGAGCAGCTACTTGATAGACAGGTTTGACTTGTCCCCAATAGTCCTCCATGTAGTATTGTGGACTTTCTTCAAGCTCATCCATCCCATAGGCGATATTAGGATCCATATCTTCCTCACAGCCTTCCAAACAAGCAATAGATGACTCACAACCTACTTGATTCACATAAGTGATTCTCGAATGTGGTGGTTGCGGTCCTAGCACTGGAGGTGGTAAAGGTGTTGTTTGTGTTAGGAAATAAGACGTAGCTAAATAGATATTTGAGTAGATTACTTAATGGAGAGAAATAGATTTAGACACAAGAGATTATAGAGTAGAGTGAGAGAGAGAGAGAGAGAGAGAGTACACACGATATACGTGGTTCACCCAATGTGGGCTACATCCACGGGAAAGCAGGCACTCAATGGCTTTAGCACTTCAAAAGAAGAAGTAGTTTACAAAGGGATTAAACCCTTAATAGAGCTCCCGCCTTGCTTCACTCTCACCACCTCACACTCACCTTGTTGCATCAACTTCACACTATGAAATGTGTGTAGAAATGGCCTCCTTTTATAGGCCAAAAGGGTTGCCCTCTCTTATGAGAGGCAGCCATGTGTAGCCGCCCTTGTGTGAATAAGTCCAAGTCGGACCTTCCAGTCCGCCCATGTGTGGCCGCCCTTGTGTAGACAAATCCGCTTTTGACTTCTGACCACCGGCCACCGGCCATTGACTTCTGACCACCGGCCACCGGCCATTGACTACTGGCCACCGGCCAACCGACCGGTTGTTTTCCGACCACTTTCCGACCGCCGTCCGGCCATAATATTCCGACAAAAAGGAATATTCTGGCAAGGAAAAAAGTCTCGGGGGCTTCCGTCCCCGAGGCCCCTAAAGTTGCCCTTGATTTTTGGCCGTGAAAATTTTGGTTTCTAGGGAGTGATTTTCCTTCACACACGATGGCTTCTCCTCATAATGGGGACCTTACAAATGTGCGCTTTTATCACAGAAAATTACAAGGGTAAATCAGGCTCCATATTAACAATCTCCCACTTGGAGACTGATCTCCAAACCAAACCTGTGACTGCTTTCCATTCTGACTTCTTATCCTTGAATGCTGATTGAAGATGAGCAAAAGATCAACTTCTCCTTGTTGACCACCTTTGTAAACATGTCTGCTGGATTTTCACTTGTATGCACCTTTCCTAGCTTTAGCTGTTCCTCTTCCAAAAGAGTGCGTATGAAGTGATATCTCACCTCAATGTGCTTTGTCCTTGAATGAAAGGCTGAGTTCTTCGCAAGATGGATAGCGCTTTGGCTATCACTGTACAAGACACAATTGTCTTGTTTGAATCCAAGCTCTTCTAAGAATCTGTGAAGCCACAGAATTTCTTTGCTTGCCTCCGTCATTGCTACATACTCTGCTTCCGTGGTAGAAAGTGAAACCACTTTCTGCAGCTTTGAAGCCCAGGTTACTGATGTGCCTCCAACCGTAAACACATAGCCAGTAGTGCTCCTTCGAGTATCTTTGTCACCTGCCATATCTGCATCAGCATACCCTTCTAGAAAAATATCAGTTCCTCCAAAATACAAAGCATTTGTTGTTGTCCCTTTTAGATACCTAAGTATCCACTTCACAGCTTGCCAATGCTCTTTACCTGTGTTGTCCATGAACCTACTCACAACTCCCACTGCATGTGCAATGTATGGCCTTGTCCAGACCATAGCATACATTAGAGACCCTACCGCTGCAGCATATGGAACTTTAGACATATAGGCTATCTCCTCTTGTGTCTTTGGACACATATCCTTCGTTAGTTTAAAATGACTAGCCAAAGGTGTAGAAACTAGTTTTGCATTTTGCATTGCAAACCTTTCTATTACCTTCTTGATGTAATATTCTTGAGATAGCTTTATTGTCTTCTTCGTCCTTTCACATGCTACTTACCTAAAAGCATTCTTGAAGCTAAACTTTGCACAAATGCATGTGCATTAAAGTGCATAGAAACATTCTCTAAACCTATATTCAAACATTCATCCTCTACTTGAGGAACCACTTACTAGTTTCCTCCCTATTTTCTAGCATGGCTTTTCTAGACCTTTGTGAAGGGTGTGTGTGCAAGTGCGGTGCGTGTGTGGATAGAGAGAGAGAGAGAGAGAGAGAGAGAGAGAGAGAGAGAGAGAGAGAGAGAGAGAGAGAGAGAGAGAGAACACATAGAGTGGTTGGAGAAACCTCTCACCAAAAGTATATGAGAGTGCTCCTTATTGCTTGCATATGTACAATCAATAAGGTAAAACATTGGGCGACCGAATACAATGTCCACCAGCTCATTCACTCAATCTACATGCAATCATATCAGCTCTAGTGATAGGCGAGCATGAAAATCCATGCTAGAGCCTACATGCAAATCCCACACACATCTCTTTATGGTCTTCATAGTTGCACAATGCATCATGCTAGTGTTAGTCATCGTGCGATTGAAAACCCCTACTGTAAATGCTCCCATTGCAGTTGCTAGGTTGAGTCTCAACATGCAGATGACGCCCAAACACTGATGAAATCTATGCAAACTTGGTTGTAATAGACTTTGTAGTGTTAAATGTTAGCTGGAAACTTGTCACACTAATTGTACTAACCTTATCTATTCTTTTAATCATATATAATGATAAGGAGTAGTGAGCCATTCGAATCCTCATTGAGAGATCCACCAATAGTCGGTGTTTTCTCTTCTTCTCCCTCACACGTTGCACGCACTACGCACTCTTCAAGTGGTATTAGAGCATGGTTAGGGTTTGGGCCAATTGGCCAAACACTAATCACATTCATTGTATTAACCTTATCTATTCTTTTGATAATATAGAACAATAAGAAGTAGTGAGGCATTCAAATCCTCACATTGAGAACTCCATCAACACTCTTTGTCTACTTTTCTTCTCCCTCACACTCTGCATGCACCATGCACTCTTCAATTGGTATCAGAGCCGAAGGTTGTAGTGTACTCCTTTCCCGGCGTTTCCCTCTTCCCGATGAGCTTCACACTGAGAACTATTCAAGAGAGAGTCACTTCCATGCTATCTATGGCAAATTGAGCTCAAGAGTTTTTGGAAGAAGCTATTAAGAGCCATCACATGTGCCTAAAAATCTTAGAAAGAAGTTGGATCCCAAATCACACAAATACATCTTAATTGGCTATGGTGTAGATGGAGAGATGGGTTATGTCTCTGGCACCCAGAATCTCATAAAGTTATTTGCAACTCATAAGTGATCTTTAATGAATCAAAGATGCACATACAACTTGGGGAAGAGGTTGAGTCGATGTCGATCTTGAAATGTTCATGACATGCCTCTTCTACTAGTGGACAGAGGTGTCACTATCAGGAAATCAATGTTACAATTTGAAATGATACAATCTACCCACTTTTTCTTTACCCAATCTACCAAAAAACCTCAAATCTCAAGCTCTACATAAGCCTAAATTGCATCTTCAACCTCAGAATTTATGCACACAACTTTGAGCACCTATCATACCTTCAAAAGTGCATCATACTTGCACATTGCACAAATTAGAAAACCTAAAATGTCTTATATATATCCAGTCTAAGCTGAATATTAGAAAAATGTTAAGGAATTGCAAAAACTTTCTCCTGCAAAGTTGTAAATCACTTCAAAATAAAGGGGTGCCATGGACAAAATTTTCATATCTGCAATCTATGAGGAGAAAATTGATTTGCAAGGGAGTGTTGTTGTGCACACATAGTTTTTAGGGAACCTTCACCTACACACTAACTTCCACACACTCTTTTGAGTTTCCAAAAGAGCATACATCACTCTCAATTGAGTTTACCGGCTCCCATTGCATTCTCACAAAGCTTCCAAGATTTCTTGATCTCTCCACCACCAAGAGAAAGCAAGTTATTGCCTCAAAGCTCTTGACATTGCCATGCTCCCTGCCATCAACGTGCACTCTGATACCAGTTGAACAGTGTGTGAGTGTGGTTCATATGTGGAGAGGGAGAAAGAGAGAGAGAGAGAGAGAGAGAGAGAGAGGGAGAGAGAGAGAGAGAGAGAGAGAGAGAGAGAGAGAGAACACATAGAGTGGATGGAGAAACCTCTCAGTAGAAGTATACAAGAGTGCTCCTTATTGCTTGTATATTTATGATGAATAAGGTGAATCAATGGGTGGTTGGATACAGTGCCAAGTCTAAGGTAAGGCACAACACCTTTACCCCAAAATTTGGAAGCATATGCAAACCCTCTTTTATAAGTCCTTTGGTTTCACTAGAGCCTTAGGAATGTTCCCTAGCACTCCTTTTAGCTTATCTCCTCCTTTTGGAATAATAAACCTTTTCTCGTAGAAAATAGCTATATGCTACACTCTGATTTCTAACTCATTTAATCAATCAACTCCCACTCTTTTCTCTAAATGGCCAATTTAAGCTATGAGAGATGCCTTTTTTATCAGTCATCAAAACCTAAAGCCGCTCTCTATTGTAGGTAGGCCTTTGTCATGCAAAGCCACCATTGGCTATGAACAACAATGTGTGCTGGTTCAAACTATATCTACCTTCTCCTACAGCATGAGCTATTTTTTTTTATCCAACATTTCCAATCATGCTCCAAGGTTCTGGTGCTTTTGTCTCTTTGGGTGGATAATATGCTGGACTAGCCACATATCCACTTGGCTCTTTGTAATATGTAGGCATAGGCACTAAGGCTTGCTCCTCCAATTCCTCTATAGTGGGTGCATACCTAATGCCCACCGGTCTTGCTCCTGGCAGAGGTGCTTGTTGCCCCAAAAATGGTTGTGGATGTTCGATCCCTACTGGACCTGGCAAATTTCGTGTTGTATACCTAGGCATTGGTGGTAATTGAGGAGGTGCTACCTAGGCTGGTGGGGCATATTGTCGCTCTCTCACATATCCCTTGTTGTAGTAACACTCTTACGTCCCATGATTAGTCCATTTTTGCTGGATGGCACACCACTTGGGTTGCTTAGCTTGGGACTTAGCAAATGGGCTTATCCTTTTGAGAACTTCTTCAATAAGTTTCTGCTGACTTACAGCTACTTCACTCTTTTGTGCTAATTTTGTGCACTTTGATCCACTTTGCTATGATGACGAATCATCATTTAAATCCTTATAGTCACCTTCCTTGTAGACAACACAGTTTTCTAGATATAGAGCTTCTTTGGTCAACTCATTCAGTGTTGTGCTCCTCTTCACATGTAGACACTTTTGAAGGCTCGCATTTCTCAGTCCTTGGCTAAATATCAACATGAGTCTAGACTTTGTTGGTAACTCTTCCACATGGAAAAATTTTACATAGCGGTTCAGGCTTAAGTCCACTTCTCTTATCAATTCTCCTTCTTTTTGCTTGAATTTATGGATTTTCAAGAATATATTATGAGCTATCTCTCTTTGAGAGAATTCCTTAATAAACTCATCAAATCCCTCCTCCATGGACTCAAAATCTCTACGTTCAACGGAATCAAACCAGGTGGCAGAATCCTTCTCTAGAGTTAACCCAAAACCTATGAGCTACATGGGAAAGTCAAGGATGTCCTCAACTTTAATGACATGCACAAATGCTGCCACATGATCCCTTGGATCCCTATTTCTAGAACATTTTTCATTTTTGAGCTTGAGAAGGTCTGATCCTCTAGTGATTCATCATTCTAAACATAGGATCTCCCATTCCTCCTCTATGAGCCCTTTCTGGCCTATGATAGGGTACATGTTCCTCCCCCAGGGGTGCTCCTAATGCATAATTCTTGATTGGTCTAGCAAGTTGTCATTCCTCTGCTCGGACCCTTTCTTCTCATTCTTATTCTCGATGTGGTGCTTTAGTTTGTGTCGGATTTGTCATTCTCTTTCTACTCTCATCCTGTTATTGTTGATGGAGTGGTGATTTTGACAGTGCTTCTATCCCTGACATGGCTTGATATCACCCTCTTTCATGTTCAGGTCTGGTGTTGCAAATTGCTCGACCCATGCTTGAAATGATAACGACGATGTTTGTGAGTTATGCGGGTTTGGCAATGGTTGTATATGTGATTGTGATGTGGTGTCATAATCATCCGAAAAGGGATTTGTAGACATTCTAGGGGTTTCTATGGGATTTTGCTTCTCTTCCAAAGCTTGCACCAAAAGTTCTAGAGTTATCACTCTCCCTGCATCTTCTGGGTGAATTGGCTCATATTCTCATGCGTACTTATCAACAAAAATAATATGGGTTCCAGTTACAAAATCATACAAAACCAAGTACAAGACTTTGTCTATGCTAAATTTATTCACATGGGGTTCCATGCACTGTAGTAAGAGGTGACTCTTCCCTCCTTGTGCTTGTAAATCCCAATATTTTCTTGAATTGAAGCCATTCTCTCTACTCTCTTGTCATGAATGTAGAAGGCTCCAGAAAGAGTGAGTTTAGAGGTAATTCTCCAGTCTCCATAACCATCTTCCCATTTTCTATGTTGTCTCCATACTGATTGTATTTTTTTGGGTCTTTGACGATGAGATAGTGGTTTCCCTTCTCATCGCAAAACCTATCACCATCGTCGGTTACCATGATTACTGTCAATCCTCTCACTGTCTGTTCTTCAATACAGATGCATTACCGTCCTTGAACATCAGCATACATTAGGGTTCCATGGCCATTTGTTCCCTTTAGGAAGATTGCCTTGTATTTTGCTATGTTTAAGGGTTTTTGGGAGGTGCTACCTGCCATACTCTTTTGCTGTTGGAAACCTCCAAGTTGTTGGTTAGCCATCCACTGATATGATCCTTCAGAAGAGGTATCAATATCACTACCCTCTTCTATGATTGGTGATAGCGAATCTATTCTTGCTTGGTTTACACTCTCTTTAGTCGACACTAAGCTAACCAGATCTCCTATCACTCTTCGGTCTCTTTTAAGACACCTACTAGATCTCAAATTCATCAAATATTTCGCACACACAACTATCAATACAAACCTCTTACCTTAGAAGTATGCTTTAATTGCTCTTTGCTCTGATTTTCTTTCCAACCGCTTTCTCAACTTTTAAAGTACTTTGCACTCCAAAATGATCATCAACTTGCAGGATCTCTAGTTTCGGCGATTTTTACAAAATTTTGACTCTGCAATTTTTTGCCAAACTAGTGATTCTCACTTAAGTGCTCTACGGTGTTGGCCGGTATAACTAGAGGGTTAATCTCAACCAAACATCTGTATATAAGGACTTGATTCCCTCTATGCACTAGTCTGAAAGGATAGATGGGATCCTAGGGTCACAAGAAAGGCTCTTGGCTGGTTAAAATCTTAGTCTGGCCCCTATCTATGCTTGGAGACTGCATACGCATATGATATCTCTAAGCTTAGAATTTGCCCAAACTTCAAGTTTAGAATCTCCTTGATATGCTCTATTCACCCAAAGTTCTGCTTTGTGATTTTGACATCCCTTGGCAAATCTATCCCTCCTCATTCTGTCTTAGTTGCTACTATCAACCTATTTGGGAGATTATCTAAGACAAAGATGCTCCAAATTAGGTACTGGCTCAAGATGGGTGTCTGTGGTTGGATGGTCTAAACTCTATGAGCTTACTCCAGTCCAAACCCACCCGCTTTCGACCTAGTTGGTTGTCTCCAATCCATATCAAATATATGGTTGGATACTCAATGGTTGAGTCATAGTTTATCGTCAATCATGGAAGACTGTCTGTAAGTGGTTAGGGGAAAGCACCTCACTCTTACTGCTACTATTCATCCCGTGTTGGATGGGCAGCTTACAAGTATTTTCTGCTAAAGAATCTGCTAAGAGCATACATTAGCACAACGCATTCTGAATGGGCCATTCTCTCCCTATTCTAGAATTTTCTTGAGTAAGGTTTTCAACTTTGAACACCTGTTGTGGTGGGGTTGGATACCCTTTCAATAGTTTCATAAGTCAAGACTTAACAGGTGTGCTGACTTGGCAGGTAACCTTCATTAGGGGTGAACATGTAGTTCTGTGTGTTCCAAAATGTTCCGAAGTCTGCCATAAGGACACCCCATATTCTACTTCTTAGTAGCTATGAGCTTTTAAGATACTCACACAAGTTGGAAATCTGGCTCACAACTTCATGAAAAGTTGCACCAAGGTTTTTTCCAGTAGCTTCAGAAAGGCTGCAAACTGGTTAGATACAAGTGGTTGCAAAAGGAAAACAATGTTGAAAATCAAGCTGTTGTTCTTGGTTTCATTGAACCTCCTCACTGCACCAAGTATGGGTCCTATGGACAATTGGCCCGCGTATGGGAGCCAATCAAGAAAACATCAGTGTTCTTACAAAGATACTATCACTTGTGTTTTCAAGGATGAAAACGCTTCTCCAAGGGGGGATTAATGCATTATCATGCCAAGGGCAATGCTCGATGGTCAAGGACCAGGCCCAAGGGGCCGACTGCAAGTGTGGATAGGGAATGAGGCCCAAGGGGCTATTTAATGGGAGGTTGGGAGGTTCATTCTTAAGGCAGTTCCACGAGGGGCCTTTCAGTCAAGGCCGGCCAAACCATATTGGATGGCTGTGAAAAATTTCACGGATGGGAGTGAGCACTATTATTCCACCCATGTAAAGTTGCACATTCATCCGATATGGTATGGGCGGTCAAGTCCCATACTATGCGCTAAAATGGGTTGTATGAGCCATATATCCCATTTTAGCACATAGTATGGGCTTTAACTGCCTATATCATATCGGATAATTGTGTAACATTACAGGGGTGAAATAATGGTTCTCACCCCCACCCGTGGAAAGTCTTGTGGCTGGTTTGGGCGGTCATGAACCATACTATGTGCTAAAATGAACCGTATGTCTCATACGACCCATTTTAGCACATATTATGGGCCTTGGTATCCCATACCATATCAGATGGCTATGAGACATTCTAGGGATGGGAGAAGAGATCTCACCCCCACCCATGCAAAGTCTTATGGCAATCCAATATGGTTTGGGTGGTCTTGAACCATACTATGCGCAAGAATGGGTTGTATGGTCATACCGTTCATTTTAGCCCATAGTATGGGCTTTGACCACCCAAACCATATCGAATAGCTACGAGACTTTTCACAAGTGAGAAAATAGTACTTAACCCAGCCCATGCAAAGTCTTAAGGCCATCCAATATGGTTTGAGAGGTCTCGACCCATACTATGTGCTAAAATTTGTTGTATGAGCCATATATCTCATTTTAGCACATAGTATGGGCCTTGACTACCCATACCATATCAGATGGCTGGGAAAATTTGTGAGGGTGAAAAAAATATACTCTTCCCCACTTGTGCAAATTCTTATGGCCATCCAATATAGTTTGGGCAGTCCCGACCCATACTATGCGCTAAAATGGATCGTATGGCTCAAAAGTCCCATTTTAGCGCATAATATGGGTATTGACCACCCATACCATATTAGATGGTTGTGTAACATTGTAGGGGTGAATTAATGGTGATCACCCCCATCCTTGAAAAGTCTTGTGGCCATCCTATATGTTTGGCGGCTAAGTCAACAATGGCCAAACGGGCCAGTCAAAGATGCTATTTACTATTTTTAGTAAATGCTAACGAAGCCAGATGATGCGGATGCGAAGTAAAGATAAAGATGAAGCAAGTACAAGCAACAGATGCAGATAAGAGTTGGAATTGATGACTATCTATGGAGTTACGATCACAATTGAAGGTCACTTAAGTTTTAGGATTTTCCGTCAAATGATCGCAAATGCGGGTTGTAATTATGTTTTGGGCTCATCAAGAGTTCCAAGTTGTAAACATTGAGCTATATTTAGATCCTAGGCAGTGCAGATAGCAGATTAAGTGAGTTTGGCCATTTGGGTGCCCGGCCACTTCTAAAAAGCCTAGAGAGTATATAACTCAAAACACACAATGTGAAAGGGGAATCTTACTCACTTGAGATAAGCTTTGTGAAGAAGGGGATGGCTATGGAGTCCTTGAGCTTTCTACGCGCGTGCATGGACAATTCGGCCTCATGCCAATAGCTAAACTCTAACCTCTTCTCTCTCATTTGCTCATGGTGTAATCAATGCTTGATTGATCAAAGATTAGTGGATGATTTGTTGATTAATCTCTCTCTTTTTTCATATTTCCCTCTTGTTTAATCATTCTACTAAGTGTGTGTAGGCTTGTGTAGAGTGTTGGTGCCCGGTGTGGTCATTCTATGCTATTCTATGCTCATTGTGTGCTTGATTAGAGTCGGATTAGTGATTGATTAGAGAGTAGTGTGTGATTAAGCTTGTGTGTGAGAGATTAGGCCGAATGGTAGAGTAAGTAGTGTGCTCATTCCTCGTAGCAACATCATACCCGCTCCGTAGTTTTCTTTGTGTGTAGGTTTCACCTTCTAATCCTCCATTTGGCACGCACAAGCCACTTGTGTGTTTCCATGCCCTAGCCGGATCCTACTCCTCGGATTGACATTATGTTGATGTCCTCCCTATGCTAGGATGACGTCCCAACATTGGCGTCGCTGCCGGGGAGCGATTGCCTAAGCTAGAGGTGCCATTGGTGTGATTAGGAGACACTAATTTCCCTAATTTTTTGTTAATTTTGTTACTTTTTAGATTAGGTGTGTTGATTAATTGAGTGGTTTTTAGTGTGATTAGTGCTTGGGTTAGCATTGATTATGCTTAGAACATCACAAAACAACCCACACACATCATTAGTTCTTGATTTTGATCACTAATTTTGACCATCAAATTCACTAATTTTCACTAATTTTCCCTAACTTTGATGCTAATTTCCCGTTGATTGATAAGTGTTTTTTGTGCTACACACAAGTAGAAAGTGAGTTGGGTGTAGGGACAACATGCCTATGTGATCCACACACTCATATCCTACTCCATTTGTGCGCAAATCGTAGCCGAAATCACCTATTAATCACTAATTTTCACTAATTTTTCACTATTTATTTGGGCATTTTGCAAAGTGCTGATTTGGATTGATTAATTGATGCATGTCCATGATGATTATATGTTTACATTCATGCTAAACAATGCTACACATTGATATTTTTGTTGGTTGTGTGTAGGCGATTTTATGGGAGCGACACACACACACACACACACACACACTAGTGTGTTGGGCACTAATCAAGTGCTTAATCGCTGAGTTTGTGGCTAATTAAGGTGCTGAAATTAATGCTAATTTTTTGATTTTATGTGCAGGTTTGGTTCATGAACCAAGTGCATTCATCAAATGCAAAACTAGGTGCGGTTTATGCCCGCTTGAGTGTAGGCGGAAGTGCCTAATTTGGGGTAATTTGGGGCTGTTTTGGAGTCCAATTTTCTTATGAGAAGCATGTGATTGCTTATGGTCATCAATGAGCTATGGTTATGTTTTTCTAATTCCGTTGTGATGCCGAAATGCTGTCGAAATTTGGTCAAATTTGGTTATGTATGCTTATGTGCATGATTTGAAGCAGAAAGCGTGTTAATGATTGATTAAATTTGAGATTTGGATGCTCGAATTGATTTTTAATTGATGCAAAATGTTGTTTTTGAGTGCGATTAGTCATCGTGCAAGAGAGGGTGATTTTTGTGTTCATCTAAGCGCAGTTTCGAGACGATTTGTGTGCTTAAAGAATGATGTTTCGTGCGATTTTGATTAAATAAGTGATCAATTTCGATGTTTCGATTGCTTGATTGCAAATGTTCAGGTTGGTGGGCTGATCTAGAATTTTTGGAAATTTTCTAGTAATTTTTGACAAATTTTTGGTAATTTTTGGCAATTTTTTTGCTAATTTTCACTCAAATGTTCTAATTATGCTAAGAAAATTGATAAATCGCTTAATTCGGGTGAATTGTGGAGTTCCGGATTTTTGAGTGTTTTTGCGTGCTAGTTTAATTTTTTTTATATTTTTAGGTTTTTGTTTGATAAGATTTGATTTTTTTTAATTTATATTGGTGTATTTTATTATTTTTCTGTGTTTTTCTATTTTTGTTTGTGTTTAGTGATTTTTTTTTGTTTTCTTTTTAGAATTATTTTTTTGTGTTTTTAATATTTTTTGTGCATGTTTTGATTTTTTGAGTGTTTTTTAGATTTTTTGTGTTTTTTATTTATTATTGGTGTTCATTTTGGTATTTTTTTATTATTTGTGTATTTTATTAATTTATTTTTGTAAGTGTTTTTTATTTTTTTTTTATTCTTTGAATTATTGTATGATTCTTGGAATTTTTAATGTAATTTTTGCATTTTTGTGTGTTTTTGTATATATGTTTTGATTTATGTGAGTTTTTTTTAATTTATTTGTGTGTTTTTCTTATTTTTGGTTTTTTTTTTAACTCACCTATCTCGCAGCATTGACGAAGCTGGCCGCCCGCCGGCTTTAATCTCGCTTTGATTCACTCGGACCTGACCTACCCTCCTACTCAATCATTGCTAGCTTGACATCCTACGCCTCCTGCCCCTAGACCTCCTACGTGCGCACTGTGGCCAAGTTATCCTACGTGCTCTTAGCCTAGACCTCCTATGCAGTTGTTGCTGCCAGCCTAGTGTCCTACGCATTCACAGCTGGCCCAAGTCATGCTATGAACGCGCTCGCGTACCCTTGCTGTGCCGGCTGCACACCTCCCTTGCCGCCTGCTGCGCACTTCCCTTCGGCCCACTTGACTTGGCTTTAAACACACACACACACATTGCTGGTCTTCAACTGCACATCTAGCCCACCAGCCCTGCTTACCCGCTACAGTCCAACCAAACTGCTTTTCCTTGCAAGAAGTTAACACTTCGTAGCCTGAGCCAGCCCTGCTCACTGAAATTATGCAGTCGCCAAGAGTGGCAGCTAGCAACTTGCAACTCTCTCTCTCTCTCACTCACACACCCATTTTCTGTTGCAGGTCTACCTCGCCGAAACAGTAAACGCACACGCAGTAGAAGCGGGCTCAGCCGGGTGCATCATTGCGCTCAAAAAGCATGCTTTGTTGACCAAACACACACACACACACTACTCACACTCTATCGCCCACCCCGCCTTGCTCGAGATCCCTGGCCTGCCTTGGCTGCCCATGACGGCTCTGTCCAAACAACACACACTAGTGACACACACGTGCAAATTGGTTGCATGCCCTCCACAAGCAAAAGCTGCCAGTCGGCTGTCTCGAATGCATTACGGCCTAGGTAATGGAACCTCCAAACAACACACACACGAACACTTACACATGCACACACTCATACACAACACACTCTCCCTCCCTCACCCTTTGCCCGCCATCGTGCTCGCTGCTTCACGCTCACACACACACACAGTAGCTTTAATTTTTACTTTTTAAAGAAAAAACAAAAAACAAACAAGAGCTCATTCACACACTCACAAACACATACACATACACTCGGACTCGTCGTACGCGTAGCTAACACAACACAAACACACACACTCGTCGCAGACGCCCATTAAAAACGAAAAAAATAAAAATAAAAATAAAAAATAGATAAAAAATAAAATACAAACCCTCGTTCCCACCCCGCCTCGACAAGCCGTCAACAAGCACCGCGCTCACAAGAATACACATATGCGCATACACGCACGCGCGCTCATACACACATGCTAGCACAAACGCGCATCGAATACAAATACGACATCACACACACACTCTACAGTGCCTCGCAATCGGAAGGGACAGCTGGGAAGTAGGGACCCGCACTGCTCTGGAAAACGAGGAAATAACAAACCCACAGCCCACAACACACGAGCGTCATCGACTTAATGAAATCTCTGACGACAGAAACAAAAGGAAAAGAGGGCTTCAAGTATTCGAATAGGAGGTGATTCACACATCTCCCATTGAGTTGATATATTTGCTGCCATCACACACGAGGAAGGCCAAACGGCAGCTTCGAAGTATTCCTCTAACAGCGATAAGCAAGATTCAATTGACAACGAAATTTTGCTGCAGTAACTGGTAGTGGCCATAAGGAGACCGGAAATTGAGCATTGCCAGGCAGAGCTTTCCATGCAAGTCATCAAAAGAGCAAATCGAAGCGAAAAAATTGAGTGTGCCAGGGATAAGAGTAACAATGAGGCCAGAAAAGAAAAAGTTGTGGACAGATACACTTCAGAAGTCGGATGACCTATGGTCACCTACGTGGTGGTTTAATTTAAATTAAAAGCCATATAAAGTGTGTTGTCAACAGGCAAATTGAGGTCGTTTTAGTTCAGGTCAAAAGTGCTTTGCTAATCTCCAATTTTGCAGATTAAGAGCAAATTTCATCGCTCAATCAACTGGAATCAAGGTATCACAAAGGCGAGTAGTCGTTGCAGTACAGTGGTAAGTATCTTTCCAACTAGTGCTACAACTATACAGGTAAATCAGATCGTCGAGATCATAGCTAAGCCTAGCAGAAAGCTTTGAATTAGGAAAACCACTGGTCACCTGTGGGAGGGGCTAGAAAACAAAAATGGAGCAGCAGATGCAACAGCCACAGTCAATGGCAACATCGACAAATCAAAGCAGTTATGATGCAGCTTCAAGCTCATTAATAACAGTCAAATCAGTTGGCATCAGGTTGGAGTCAATAGGTCATTTCAAAGACTTTCCATGCTACATGGATGATGCAGACAATAGCTATTTAAAGTCCAAGCAAAATGCTTTGAAAAGCCCGACAATATAGGTTGTGGAAGTAGACGAAGCTACCAACATGGCTAATTCACAAAAGAACCTAATGGAAGATTGTTTAGGATCGGTGTACATGAAGCTCAAACCAGGTAGTGAGTTGGACATAATAAAATTGCACAGGCAAGATCTTCCAGAGGTTAGCAATTGTCGAGTCACTGTGCACTTGATAAAGTCAAATTACAAGGACAAAAACTATAGCAGTCTCTATAGAGATATGGAGGGTAGATGGTACAAAGCAGAAACGCCTCAACAAGCGACGGAAGAGCCAAATCAATGCTTCATAGCTCATGAAGATGGTTCAAAGTTGGGTTACAAATACGCGTCGACAAGTGGTAATATTTACCGCTTGATAATGAGCTTACCTTTAGCTTCTAATGCAAATACAGTGGTAGCTCAGAACAGAGAAATCGCTCAAGAGACGGGGCCTACTATAATCAATCGGCCAAAAACTGAAGACACAGTCAGCAGGAGGGAATTCCTTGAAGCCATGTGTGAACGACAGTTGCCTTCAACCATTTCAGAAGTCAACAAGCAACCTGAGCCAATAGCCCTTCATTGGATCCACGAAACGAGATGGAAAGATCCAATTTATGTAGATTTTGATGGACAAAGATGGGTTCAAGTCACGCGGGTAAGGACATTTAGCGAGTCAGTTCCCAGGACACTATGGGCAACGCGCATTCGAGACAAGAGCTATGATATAGATGGAAGATGCCATCTTGTCACCTTCAACTCCACAAGACCAAATTGAGCAACGGACACATGACGAAATGATATCTAACCAGATGAGTACCACAACACAACAGTCACAGGTACAGAACACTACACATGCACCACAAAATGTACCAACACAAACACACGTACAATCAATGGAAAAATCAGCTATTGAGTTAGCACGACTTCACAAAGACCTAGCTCAATCAGCTGAGCTAGATGACAAACCTAGAATATCCACATCTGGCATAAGAAAGATACCTCTTACAGATAGGGAACATTCTCGGAGGGGGGGAGTCCAATCTCGACTAAAATTCAGCAAACAATAGAAGCCAAATACAGGATTGAATCGACAACATAGTCCTAAGACTATACAAAAGCCACAGATAAACACTACAACAAAAACATGTGTTATCGACGCATATATCGACGCTGCCCGTCGCTATACGCATCGCTGTGAAACTAGTCGCTATTAGCGACGCGGATAGCGACGCGGATAGCAACGCTCATAGCGACGCATATAGCAACGACCATAGGAGAAAAAAAAATTCTTGGGCAGAGGGCAGGTAGCCTGGCCTGTGCCCAGTTAAAAGATGGACACAGCCACAGCCAGACTTCCTGCCCTCTGTCCAAGAAAGCGAGCAGCACCAAAATATCAACCATGCTCCCACGCGAAGAAATTTCGGCAGAGTTCCCTTTGTTTTTACATAAACTTTTCAAAAAAAACCATATCATGTATACGCCTCCTACATGCTATCCATGTAGGATCTCACATGAGATTTAAGGCCAATGAAAGACAACCGTACTAACTGAAAAGTATAGCCATAACTTAAAAGCATAACCATAACGAACCATAACCATAACTTAAAAGCATAACCATAACTTAAAACCATAACCGGCTATAACCACTTTGATCAAAACCATAATGCAGATAACCATAACCATAAACAAAATTAACAATAACCATAAGCATAACCAGAAAGAGAAACAATAATTGTCTATACAATGACAATGACAATAATCATAACCATAAGGGAAACAATAACAGTCTGAACACTAACTGTTTGTACAAAAAAGAGACACAAAAGCGTGTCTGTGTCTCACAAAGCATATAGATGAAATCTGGTCCATTAATGACTAGGCGTCGCAACCTGCACATAGGACAACTCACAAAATTAGTATTGATATTACTTCACATATACTGACTTAATTAAATCAACTCACACATATTAACATCTCACCTCAAGCGATCAGCGAGACTGTAAGGCCTCCCACTCTACAGGCTCTCCTAAAGCTTCAAGATCATTCAGTACTTCATAGATACCTCTGCGATATCCATCTGACTCCTCCTCGTGTGATGGAGCTCGATGCATCGCAAGATTCTGCGTTTATACAAAAATCAAAGTAATAAGAATACATGATTCATCGCATTTTAAAAAACGCCATAGTTAAGATTGGATTAGAAACGCACAAACTCATAGCGAAAGGTGTCGAAGCCTCCGCTGCCAAGATGAGATGTCCCCCTAGTCATCTGTCATACCTGCGCGGCCTCACGCTAATGTTTGAACCGCGTGGCCGTTGTTCGCTCATCCTCCCTGATCTGCAGCCACGTCTCGTGTGGGATGCCCGAAGGCTTCGGCGAGCCGGTCCTGAAAGCCTTCCGAGCTGCATCTCGTCGATGTTTGATGGTGTCCCGTGCAACACCCTTGATCCAGCGTGCCGAAACAACGGAAGAACCCAGAGCAGGCTGGTACTCTCTCAGGATGGTCTCCACTATGTAAGTGACTCTTTCCTTGTCTTGCTGATCCCAAGACGTCAGAATGCTGGTCGAAAACTGCAGCTCCACGAGCTGGCGAATCCGTTGTCGCCTCTCAGTCCCGACTCTATCCATGTCAATAGAACCATCTCCCCGTACAGTATAGAGCTTGGAGGCACTAGGATCGTGTGCCTCCCAAGGTGCCCGAGGTGTGCCAAGAGGTGTGTCGAGAGGTGTGCCTGGGTAATACCCTTTTCACTTGTCACTCTTTGTTTTTTAGCAATACCCATGGCGCTCTTGGAAGTTTTGTTTGACCAGCTGGATTGGTGAAAGGCCACAGCTCTCGCATCTTTCCAACCGACTGTAAATCATCTCGTGAAGCTCGATTGTCTTTCATTCCCATGATTGTCTTCCAGAGGAGCTCTCCCACATTCTTGAATATATGCATTGGATCCAGCAAATGGTTAATTAGTAGATCACCCCAGTACGGCAACGTATGGAGAATGGCCAAACGTTTCATTCCTGGAACAGGTTGCCCCTCATGTTGCTCCCATCGACGACGCCACTCTTGTACATGCATAGGACGATATTCGACGTGACCAAGCTGACCTTCGCGCAAGTGATGGCCATCTGGAAGATAACGGTGGTGGCCTTGATAAATTGTCTTTCGAAGAGAGGTAGAATAGCGCACATCCAAAGACTGTCCGCAAATTGGACATGCATTGTATCCCGAAGTTGTTAGTCCTGCATATATCAAAGCATGAATCAGTCCAAGGCAAAGGGCTTGCAAATAGCGAGAATTTTGTAAATCAATAACCATTACCAGAAGCTTCTCCGTATCCTGGCCAATCATGCATAGTCCACATAAGAAGTCCATGGATCCTTATATGCTGTTGTCCTACTGGTTCAATCGCATCTGCTATGTCGATCCCATGCCATAACTCTTGGAGCTCGTCAACTAGTGGAGCTAGATAAACATCCATGTTTTTTGCCTTGAACTTACTAGGTACAATCAAGCTTAAAATCAAATGACCCTTCTTGATAGCAAGCCACGGCGGGAGGTTGTAATTGATAAGGCACACAGGCCAAGTGCTCCATGACGAGCTTCTCAAGCCAAATGGATTGACTCCATTTATTGCCATGCCCAAACACAAATTGCGTTGTTCACTCTTAAAATGTGGCCAGGTATTTTCAATGTGCCTCCAAGCCTTCGAATCAGCGGGCACCCTAAATGTTGCGTCAGTGGATCTATTCGTAGAATGCCACCGCATCAACTTTGCAATGGAACCACAACGAAACATGCTTTTGATCCTAGGAATAATAGGGAAATGCCGCAACACTTTAGCTGGCACTGCCTCGCCAACTGCATCTTGTTTGTAGCGCATTGCTCCACACTTAGGACACGACAGACAATCTTCGAATTCATTGCGAAAAAGAATGCAATCATTTGGACATGCATGAATCTTGTTGTAGTCCAAGCCAACTGAGGTCAGAAGTTGCATTGCGTCTAATCTAGCGGGGGGCATTTCATTGCCAGCCGGGAGAAGTTGCTCCCGCAATAACTTGTTTAAGCCACATTTAATTAAAAAGCTCTCCAAGCACATCACCGTTGCAATCGGAAAATCTCTTTTGTAAATTACGTACCTAAACAAAGCAGTGACGCTTGCATCTGACCACCCGTACACTGACTGAAGATTCAAAAACGCCAGACAAGTACGAAGCACAGATATTTTGGCGCCTTCATAGATTGGTTGACGTGCCAACTTCCTCAACATGTCTTCAGAAGATAGGCGCACGGCTTCTGGTGCTGCTTCGTTCGCGTTCTCCTCGCTTGTCTGCAAGAAGACATCCAGCATCTCCTCCATGCCATCGTCTTCTGTCTGTAAGCCCTTTTCTGCTTCCATTCGTGGCTCTATATTGGTCGGACCTTCACGCATAATCTTTTTTCTCTCTCTCTCAGATGTAGGTGCTATGTCGCGGAAATCAATGCCCGTTCCGTAGGAGTCGTATCGCAGATTCTGTACGGTTTCTCTAGCAAACTCTCCGTACTTGTGCACATGCTCATTACATATCCTACGCTTGCGCAGGATTTGATACTTGCAGAGCGTGCACGAGCATGCAATCTTTTCCTCCATGTTAGTTGATGACGTTGCCATCTACAATGATTATGAATGTTGTTTTAATATATATATATATACTCCTCACAATGTAAACTACCTCGCATTCTCTAGTCTTGCCCAATCTCCGTACACCTTGGTCCAGAGGTGTACGGAGATCTGGACCACCGTGTCAAAATCTCGTCTTTATTGGTCAAATCCTTTATTGGCACTCCCAGGTGTACATGGCAATGCATGTAGCAGACAAAACCCCTTTGCCTCTTTTAGTTCCATAGTTTCTTCTCTGTCTACGAACCCACCTGCCTCCATTCCGAGGTAGCCTATCAGCGAAAGCTTTCCAATGCCGCAATTGATGAAAGCACAAGCCATGGAAGTTCTCAGCCCAATGAAAGTTTTCTACCTGATTGTAAACCGGACGGGGCCTCCATGTCCAAGCCAGAAGATAATGTGGAGATGGATGAGCAACTTGAGAAATATTCAGAAGCCTTGCATGGTTCTTGCTCAAAAAAGCGATCTCGATCTCTCTTTCTCTCTCGATCTCGCTCTCGCTATCTCTCTTTCTCTCTCTCTCTCGATCTCGCTCTCGCTATCTCTCTTTCTCTCTCTATTTTCTTATTTTCCTATCTCTCTCTCTGTCTCACTCTTCACTTCCCTACCTCTCTCGCTCTCTCTCTCTCTCTCTCTCTCTCTCTCTCTCTCTCTATATATATATATATATATATATATATATATATATATATACATAGATATAGATATAACTCTCTTTCTGATCTATCTCTCTATTTCCTATCTCTCTCTCTCTCTCTCTCTCTCTCTCTCTCTCTCTCTATCTATATATATATATATATATAACTCTCTTTCTCTCTCTCTCTCTCTCTCTCTCTCTCGCTCTCTACTTCCCTATCTCTCTACTGATCGAACGAGCGACTGAGCTAGGGAGATCTAGACGTCCACGACTGCGGAGGACTACATAACATCGACAGAGGCTGCATCGGAGGATCTAGCTAGGTCACTTTGGCTCGACATGCATAACGCCCGGTCAGACTACTGACCATGGAGGAGATTGATGAGATCCGCCAGCGACATCTGCTGGATCTCCTATGATCTACCTATCCGAGCTAGCTGGTTTAACCGTTTAGTCCATACCCAGCAGTTTAGGATTCCATAATATTTTATTTTGTCATCTTCTTACTCTGACTTTGTATCAGATCCATCACATTGTAACTTTCTTGTCTCATGTCTCATAGGTCACTTTGGCCTTTCGAAGACGTTAATATAACATTTCATTTCATTTCTCTCTTTAATTATTTTTCTTTAATTTTAATTTTCTAAGCATACATTAATTCTCTCTCTCTCTCTCTCTCTCTCTCTCTCTCTCTTTCCTACACACACACACACTTCTCTCTCTCTCTCTCTCTCTCTCTCTCTCTCTCTCTCTCTCTCTCTTTCCTACACACACACACACCTCTCTCTCTCTCTCTCTCTCTCTCTATTTCCTACACACACACACACACACCTCTCTCTCTCTCTCTCTCTCTCTCTCTCTCTCTTTCTTACACACACACACACCTCTCTCTCTCTCTCTCTCTCTCTCTCTCTCTCTTTCCTACACACCTCTCTCTCTCTCTCTCTCTTTCCTACACACACACACACCGCTCTCTCTCTCTCTCTCTCTCTCTCTCTCTCTCTCTCTCTCTCTCTCTCTCTCTCTCTCTCGCTTTTGTTCTATGCGGATGATGTAGTGCTTCTAGCACACACTTTAGAAGATGCACAAAAGCTTATGGTTGTCCTTGAGAACTTTTGCTTGCATAGTGGGCTGATTGTAAATGAATCCAAAACAAAGGTTATGCTTGTGAAAACCAACCATAAGGAGAAGCCATGCATTGTGTACAACAACGAGACACTTGAAGTTGTTGAGAGCTTTAAGTACCTTGGCCTTGAGGTTCCATCCAATCACAAGTGGCATGAATGTGCTATGCGTCGTTTGGAAGCGGGAAAGAGAGCATATTATGCATTTGAGAACATCTGTAATGCGGGAAACATCAATTGTTGGGTTCTCAAGAAGTATCTTTTTGATGCATTGGTGACACCGGTTCTTCTTTATGGAGTTGAAGTGTGGGGCGGGAGCATCTCAAAGTCTACTTGGAAAGAGTTTGAGAATGTCCAAAAGCGTTTTCTTACAAACTTTCTCCAAGTTAAGACACAAACACAATATATGCTCCTACTTCTTGAGTCGGAATCTCTTCCAATTGAGGTTATGGGCATGGAAAGGGTTGTGGAGTACATGATAAAGATGCGTCAAAACCCCTCACATCGACTTCCTACAATTGCATGGGAAGCAAGTGAAAAAGTTCAAAAGACGCATAAAAGCAAGATCTTGAGCACGGGATGGATGCAAGACATAAAGAAGTGGTTTGGGAGATGGGATGCATTACACTTGCTACATGATGCTTCAATTGACTCTCAAGTGAATGAAGCTTTTCTACAACGCCAATGTATTACGGCTTGGGAGAAATCCGGTGGGTCACGCTTCATACATTACACCACCTATATTGCCCCCAACTACAAAACCATGTTCTTCGCTGAGAGAGGAAACCGTACTCACAATTACATGCTTGAGCCTATTCCCTTGTCCGCGATACGCACTATCGTAGCAATTCGGCTTAGCTCCCATTTCCTTCGATGCGAGATACGGCGTTGGGGCAATGGAGAAGAGTCAAATCGATTGTGCACATTATGCTCACTGCAAGTTCGAGAGTCTGAGTACCACACACTACTAGAGTGCTCAGCTTTTGACCACATCCGAACTTGCTTCTCTCACATTTTCAGCCATAACTTAGACCTACACACTTTCCTCTCCCAGCCAAAGTGTGGGCTCTCCATTGCGACTCTCATCACTACAATTTTGGAGCATCGAGAGTCACTCATCAGCCATACATATACTACATCACATGTAACTTTGGTCCCATAGGTCATATTTGACCTCCGAGGACGATAATAAAATCTATCTATCTACCTCTCTCTTTCCTACACACACACACACACACGATGTAGAGAGAGAGAAAGAGAGGGGTTGGGGGGGGGGGGGGGGGGGGGGGGGGGGGCATAATACCTGCGCAGCAAGTGGAGGCCAAGATTTGAGCAGAGCGCAGGCGAAAATGGCCCCTGCTGCTCCCGAGTTTTGCTTTTTTCCCCCAATTTTTTTTGCGTCGCTATAGGCGTCGATATATGCGTGGGAAGTAAAGCCTTTCCACGCGTATATCGACGTACATTGAGACGCGTATATCGACGCGTATAGCGACGCCCGCTAATTTCGTCGAAATATACGCGCGTCGATATCTCCATGTTTTATTTTTTAAAGGAAAAAAGGGAAAAAAAACAAAAAACAAACAAGAGCTCATTCACACACTCACAAACACATACACATACACTCGGACTCGCCGTACACGTAGCTAACACAACACAAACACACGCACTCGTCGCAGACGCCCATTAAAAACAAAAAAAATAAAAACAAAAATAAAAAATAGATTAAAAAAGAAAATACAAACCCTCGTTCCCACCCCGCCTCGACAAGCCGTCAACAAGCACAGCGCTCACAAGAATACACATATACGCATACACGCACGCGTGCTCATACACACACGCTAGCACAAACGCGCATCGAATACAAATACGACATCACACACATACTCTACAGCGCCTCGGACTCAGAAGGGACAACTGGGAAGTAGGGACCCGCACTGCGCCGGAAAACGAGGAAATAACAAACCCACAGCCCACAACACACGAGCGTCATCGACTTAATGAAATCTCTGACGGCAGAAACAAAAGGAAAAGAGGGCTTCAAGTATTCGAATAGGAGGTGATTCACACATCTCCCACTGAGTTGATATATTTGTTGCCATCACACACGAGGAAGGCCAAACGGCATCTTCGAAGTATTCCTCTAATAGCGATAAACAAGACTCAATTGACAACGAAATTTTGTTGCAGTAATTGGTAGTGGCCATAAGGAGGCCGGAAATCGAGCATTGCCAGGCATAACTTTCCATGCAAGTCATCAAAAGAGCAAACTGAAGGGAAAAAATTGAGTGTGCCAGGGATAAGAGTAACAGTGAGGCCAGAAAAGCAAAAGTTGTGGACAGATACACTTCAGAAGTCGGATGACCTATGGTCACCTACGTGGTGGTTTAATTTAAATTACAAGCCATATAAAGTGTGTTGCCAACAGGCAAATTGAGGTTGTTTTAGTTCAGGTCAAAAGTGCTTTGCTAATCTACAATTTTGCAGATTAAGCGCAAATTTCATCGCTCAATCAATTAGAATCGAGGTATCACAAAGGCGAGTAGTCGTTGCAGTACAGTGGTAAGTATCTTGCCAACTAGTGCTACAACTATACAGGTAAATCAGATCATCGAGATCATAGCTAAGCCTAGCAGAAAGCTTTGAATTAGGAAAACCACTGGTCACCCATGGGAGAGGCTAGAAAACAAAAATGGAGCAGCAGATGCAGCAGCCACAGTCAATGGCAACATCGGCAAATCAAAGCAGTTATGATGCAGCTTCAAGCTCATTAATAACAGTCAAATCAGTTAGCATCAGGTTGGAGTCAATAGGTCATTTCAAAGACTTTCCATGCTACATGGATGATGTAGACAATCGCTATTTAAAATCCAAGCAAAATGATCTGAAAAGCCCGACAATACAGGTTGTGGAAGTAGACGAAGCTACCAACATGGCTAATTCACAAAAGAACCTAATGGAAGATTGTTTAGGATCGGTGTACATGAAGCTCAAACCAGTTAGTGAGTTGGACATAATAAAATTGCACAGGCAAGATCTTCCAGAGGTTAGCAATTGTCGAGTCACTGTGCACTTGATAAAGTCAAATTACAAGGACAAAAACTGTAGCAGTCTCTATAGAGATATGGAGGGTAGATGGTACAAAGCAGAAACGCCTCAACAAGCGACGGAAGAGCCAAATCAATGCTTCATAGCTCATGAAGATGGTTCAAAGTTGGGTTACAAATACGCGTCGACAAGTGGTAATATTTACCGCTTGATAATGAGCTTACCTTTAGCTTCTAATGCAAATACAGTGGTAGCTCAGAACAGAGAAATCGCTCAAGAGACGGGCCTACTATAATCAATCGGCCAAAAACTGAAGACACAGTCAGCAGGAGGGAATTCCTTGAAGCCATGTGTGAGCGACAGTTGCCTTCAACCATTTCAGAAGTCAACAAGCAACCTGAGCCAATAGCCCTTCATTGGATCCACGAAACGAGATGGAAAGATCCAATTTATGTAGATTTTGATGGACAAAGATGGGTTCAAGTCACGCGGGTAAGGACATTTAGCGAGTCAGTTCCCAGGACACTATGGGCAACGCGCATTCGAGACAAGAGCTATGATATAGATGGAAGATGCCATCTTGTCACCTTCAACTCCACAAGACCAAATTGAGCAACGGACACATGACGAAATGATATCTAACCAGATGAGTACCACAACACAACAGTCACAGGTACAGAACACTAGACATGCACCACAAAATGTACCAACACAAACACACGTACAATCAATGGAAAAATCAGCTATTGAGTTAGCACGACTTCACAAAGACCTAGCTTAATCAGCTGAGCTAGATGACAAACCTAGAATATCCACATCTGGCATAAGAAAGATACCTCTTACAGATAGGGAACATTCTCGGAGAGGGGGAGTCCAATCTCGACTAAAATTCAGCAAACAACAGAAGCCAAATACAGGATTGAATCGACAACATAGTCCTAAGACTATACAGAAGCCACAGATAAACACTACAACAAAAACAGGTGTTATCGACGCATATATCGACGCTGCCCGTCGCTATGCGCATCGCTATACACGTCGCTGTGAAACTAGTCGCTATTAGCGATGCGGATAGCGACGGGCACAGCGACGTGCATAGCAGAAAAAAAATTTCTTGGGCAGAGGGCAGGTAGCCTGGCCTGTGCCCAGTTAAAAGATGGACACATACACAGCAAGACTTCCTGCCCTCTGCCCAAGAAAGCGAGCAGCACCAAAATATCAACCATGCTCCCGTGCGAAGAAATTTCGGCAGAGTTCCCTTTGTTTTTACATAAACTTTTCAAAAAAAACCATATCATGTATACACCTCCTACATGCTATCCATGTAGGAACTCACATGAGATTTCTGGCCAATGAAAGACAACCGTACTCGCTAAGGCTATTATACATGCCACCACCTATGTAAACTTTCATGGTTGTTCTAGTAATTATCATGCAAGTGTTGCTCATTGTCTTGAGTCATGTTCTCTCTCTCTCTCTCTCTCTCTCTCTCTCTCTCTCTCTCCATGCATTGTATCCCGAAGTTGTTAGTCCTGCATATATCAAAGCATGAATCAGGCCAAGGCAAAGGGCTTGCAAATAGTGAGAATTTTGTAAATTAATAACCATTACCAGAAGCTTCTCCGTATCCTGGCCAATCCTGCATAGTCCACATAAGAAGTCCATGGATCCTTGCATGTTGTTGTCCTACAGGTTCAACCGCATCTGCTATGTCGATCCCATGCCATAACTCTTGGAGATCGTCAACTAGTGGAGCTAGATAAACATCCATGTTTTTTGCCTTGAACTTACCAGGTACAATCAAGCTTAAAATCAAATGACCCTTCTTGATAGCAAGCCACGGCGGGAGGTTGTAATTGATAAGGCACACAGGCTAAGTGCTCCATGACGAGCTTCTCAAGCCAAATGGATTGACTCCATCCATTGCCATGCCCAAACGCAAATTGTGTGGTTCACTCTTAAAATGTGTCTAGGTATCTTCAATGTGCCTCCAAGCCTTCAAATCAGTGGGCACCCTAAATGTTGCGTCAGTGGATCTATTCGTAGAATGCCACCGCATCAACTTTGCAATGGAACCACAACGAAACATGCTTTTGATCCTAGGAATAATAGGGAAATGCCGCAACACTTTAGCTGGCACTGTCTCGCCAATTGCATCTTGTTTGTAGCGCATTGCTCCGCACTTAGGACACGACAGACAATCTGCGAATTTATTGCGCAAAAGAATGCAATCATTTGGACATGCATGAATCTTGTTGTAGTCCAAGCCAACTGAGGTCAGAAGTTGCTTTGCGTCTGGCCTAGAGGGGGGCATTTCATTGCCAGCCGGGAGAAGTTGCTCCCGCAATAACATATTTAAGCCACATTAAATTAAAAAGCTCTCCGAGCACATCACCGTTGCAATCGGAAAATATCTTTTGTAAATTACGTACCTAAACAAAGCAGTGACGCTTGCATCTTACCACCCGTACACTGACTCAAGATTCAAAAACGCCAGACAAGTACGAAGCATAGATATTTTGGCGCCTTCATAGATTGGTTGACGTGCCAACTTCCTCAACATGTCTTCAGGAGATAGGCGCATGGCTTCTGGTGCTGCTTCGTTCGCGTTCTCCTCGCTTGTCTGGAAGAAGGCATCTAGCATCTCCTCCATGCCATCGTCTTCTGTCTGTAAGCCCTTTTCTGCTTGCATCCGTGGCTCTATATTGGTCGGACCTTCACGCATAATCTTTTTTCTCTCTCTCTCAGATGTAGGTGCTATGTCGCGGAAATCAATGCCCGTTCCGTAGGAGTCGTATCGCAGATTCTGTACGGTTTCTCTAGCAAACTCTCCGTACTTGTGCACATGCTCATTACATATCCTACGCTTGCGCAGGATTTGATACTTGCAGAGCATGCACGATCATGCAATCTTTTCCTCCATGTTAGTTGATGACGTTGCCATCTACAATGATTATGAATGTTGTTTTAATATATATATATATATATATATACTCCTCACAATGTAAACTACCTCGCATTCTCTAGTCTTGCCCAATCTCCGTACACCTCGGTCCAGAGGTGTACGGAGATCAGGACCACCGGGTCAAAATCTCGTCTTTATTGGTCAAATCCTATATGGGTAGACACATACATGCACTCCCAGGTGTACATGGCAATACATGTAGCAGACAAAACCCCTTTGCCTCTTTTAGTTCCATAGTTTCTTCTCTATCTACGAACCCACCTGCCTCCATTCCGAGGTAGCCTGTCAGAGAAAGCTTTCCAATGCCTCACTTGATGAAAGCACAGGCCATGGAAGTTCTCAGCCCAATGAAAGTTTTCTACCTGATTGTAAACCGGACGGGGCCACCATGTCCAAGCCAAAAGGTAATGTGGAGATGGATGAGCAACTTGAGAAAGATTCAGAAGCCTTGCATGGTTCTTGCTCAAAAGAGAGATCTCGATCTCTCTTTATCTCTCGATCTCACTCTCGCTATCTCTCTTTCTCTCTCTCTCTCTCTCTCTCGATCTCGCTCTCGCTATCTCTCTTTCTCTCTCTATTTCCTTATTTCCCTACCTCTCTCTCTCTCTCTGATAGAGAGAGAGAGAGAGAGGTAGGGAAATAAGGAAATAGAGAGAGAAAGAGAGATAGCGAGAGCGAGATCGAGAGAGAGAGAGAGAGAGAAAGAGAGATAGCGAGAGTGAGATCGAGAGAGAAAGAGAGATCGAGATCTCTCTTTTGAGCAAGAACCATGCAAGGCTTCTGAATCTTTCTCAAGTTGCTCATCCATCTCCACATTACCTTTTGGCTTGGACATGGAGGCCCCGTCCGGTTTACAATCAGGTAGAAAACTTTCATTGGGCTGAGAACTTCCATGGCTTGTGTCTACCCAGGGAAGTTCTCAACCCAATGAAAGTTTTCTACCTGATTGTAAACCGGACGGGGCCTCCATGTCCAAGCCAAAAGGTAATGTGGAGATGGATGAGCAACTTGAAAAAGATTCAGAAGCCTTGCATGGTTCTTGCTCAAAAGAGAGATCTCGATCTCTCTTTCTCTCTCGATCTCACTCTCGCTATCTCTCTTTCTCTCTCTCTCTCTCTCGATCTTGCTCTCGCTATCTCTCTTTCTCTCTCTATTTCCTTATTTTCCTATCTCTCTCTCTGTCTCGCTCTTCACTTCCCTACCTCTCTCTCCCTCTCTCTCTCTCTCTCTCTCTCTCTCTCTCTCTCTCTATATATATATATATATATATATATATATATATATATATTTCTGATCTATCTCTCTATTTCCTATCCCTCTCTCTCTCTCTCTCTCTCTCTCTCTCTCTCTCTCTCTCTCTCTCTCTCTCTCTCTCTCTCTCTCTCTCTCTCTCTCTCTCGCTCTCTACTTTCCTATCTCTCTACTAATTGAACGAGCGACTGAGCTAGGGAGATCTAGACGTCCACGACTACGGAGGACTACACAACATCGACAGAGGCTGCATCAGAGGATCTAGCTAGGTCACTTTGGCTCGACATGCATAACGCCCGGTCAGACGACTGACCATGGAGGAGATTGATGAGATCCGCCAGCGACATCTGCTGGATCTCCTATGATCTACCTATCCGAGCTAGCTGGTTTAACCGTTTAGTCCATACCCCGCAGTTTAGGATTCCATAATATTTTATTTTGTCATCTTCTTACTCTGACTTTGTATCAGATCCATCACATTGTAACTTTCTTGTCTCATGTCTCATAGGTCACTTTGGCCTTTCAAAGACGTTAATATAACATTTCATTTCATTTCTCTCTTTAATTATTTTTCTTTAATTTTAATTTCCTAAGCATACATTAATTCTCTATCTCTCTCTCTCTCTTTGATTACCTACACACACACACACATTTCTCTCTCTCTCTCTCTCTCTCTCTCTCTCTCTCTTTCCTACACACACACACACGATGTAAAGAGAGAGAGAGGGGTTGGGGGGGGGGGGCATAATACCTGCGCAGCAGGTGGAGGCCAAGATTTGAGCAGAGCGCAGGTGAAAATGGCCCCTGCTGCTCGCAGGTTTCGCTTTTTTTCCCCAATTTTTTTTGCATCGCTATAGGCGTCGATATATGCGTGGGAAGTAAAGGCTTTCCACGCGTATATCGACGTATATCGACGCGTATAGCGACGCCCGCTAATTTCGTCGATATACGCACGTCGATATTTTGTCGATATACGCGCGTCGATATCTCCATGTTTTATTTTTTAAAGAAAAAAAAGAAGAAAAAACAAAAAACAAACAAGAGCTCATTCACACACTCACAAACACATACACATACACTCGAACTCGCCGTACGCGTAGCTAACACAACACAAACACACGCACTCGTCGCAGACGCCCATTAAAAACAAAAAAAATAAAAATAAAGATAAAAAATAGATAAAAAATAAAATACAAACCCTCGTTCCCACCCCGCCTCGACAAGCCGTCAACAAGCACTGCGCTCACAAGAATACCCATATACGCATACACGCATGCGCGCTCATACACACACGCTAGCACAAACGCGCATCGAATACACATACGACATCACACACACACTCTACAGCGCCTCGGAATCGGAAGGGACAGCTGGGAAGTAGGGACCCACACTGCGCTGGAAAACGAGGAAATAACAAACCCACAGCCCACAACACACGAGCGTCATCGACTTAATGAAATCTGTGACGGCAGAAACAAAAGGAAAAGAGGGCTTCAAGTATTCGAATAGGAGGTGATTCACACATCTCCCACTGAGTTGATATATTTGCTGCCATCACACACGAGGAAGGCCAAACGGTAGCTTCGAAGTATTCCTCTAACAGCGATAAGCAAGATTCAATTGACAACGAAATTTTGTTGCAGTAACAAGTAGTGGCCATAAGGAGTCCGGAAATTGAGCATTGCCAGGCAGAACTTTCCATGCAAGTCATCAAAAGAATAAATTGAAGGGAAAAAATTGAGTGTGCCAGGGATAAGAGTAACAGTGAGGCCAGAAAAGAAAAAGTTGTGGACAGATACACTTCAGAAGTCGGATGACCTATGGTCACCTGCGTGGTGGTTTAATTTAAATTAAAAGCCATATAAAGTGTGCTGTCAACAGGCAAATTGAGGTCGTTTTAGTTCAGGTCAAAATTGCTTTGCTAATCTACAATTTTGCAGATTAAGAGCAAATTTCATCGCTCAATCAATTGGAATCGAGGTATCACAAAGGCGAGTAGTTGTTGCAGTACAGTGGTAAGTATCTTGCCAACTAGTGCTACAACTATACAGGTAAATCAGATCGTCGAGATCATAGCTAAGCCTAGCAGAAAGCTTTGAATTAGGAAAACCATTGGTCACCCGTGGGAGAGGCTAGAAAACAAAAATGGAGCAGCAGATGCAATAGCCACAACCAATGGCAACATCGGCAAATCAAAGCAGTTATGATGCAGCTTCAAGTTCATTAATAACAGTCAAATCAGTTGGCATCAGGTTGGAGTCAATAGGTCATTTCAAAGACTTTCCATGCTACATGGATGATGCAGACAATCGCTATTTAAAGTCCAAGCAAAATGCTTTGAAAAGCCCGACAATACAGGTTGTGGAAGTAGACGAAGCTACCACCATGGCTAATTCACAAAAGAACCTAATGGAAGATTGTTTAGGATCGGTGTACATGAAGCTCAAACCACGTAGTGAGTTGGACATAATAAAATTGCACAGGCAAGATCTTCCAGAGGTTAGCAATTGTCGAGTCACTGTGCACTTGATAAAGTCAAATTACAAGGACAAAAACTATAGCAGTCTCTATAGAGATATGGAGGGTAGATGGTACAAAGTAGAAACGCCTCACCAAGCAACGGAAGAGCCAGATCAATGCTTCATAGCTCATGAAGATGGTTCAAAGTTGGGTTACAAATACGTGTCGACAAGTGGTAATATTTACCGCTTGATAATGAGCTTACCTTTAGCTTCTAATGCAGATACAGTGGTAGCTCAGAACAGAGAAATCGCTCAAGAGATGGGGCCTACTATAATCAATCTGCCAAAAACTGAAGACACAGTCAGCAGGAGGGAATTCCTTGAAGCCATGTGTAAATGACAGTTGCCTTCAACCATTTCAGAAGTCAACAAGCAACCTGAGCCAATAGCCCTTCATTGGATCACGAAACGAGATAGAAAGATCCAATTTATGTAGATTCTGATGGACAAAGATGGGTTCAAGTCACTCGGGTAAGGACATTTAGCGAGTCAGTTTCTAGGACACTATGGGCAACGCACATTGGAGACAAGAGCTATGATATAGATGTAAGATGCCATCTTGTCACCTGCAACTCCACAAGACCAAATTGAGCAACGGACACATGACGAAATGATATCTAACCAGATGAGTACCACAACACAACAGTCATAGGTACAGAACACTACACATGCACCACAAAATGTACCAACACAAACACACGTACAACCAATGGAAAAATCAGCTATTGAGTGAGCACGACTTCACAAAGACCTAGCTCAATCAGCTGAGCTAGATGACAAAGCTAGAATATCCACATTTGGCATAAGAAAGATACCTCTTACAGATAGGGAACATTCTCGGAGGGGGGGAGTCCAATCTCGGCTAAAATTCAGCAAACAACAGAAGCCAAATACAGGGTTGAATTGACAACATAGTCCTAAGACTATACAGAAGCCAGAGATAAAGGATCACATGTTGATAACAGACATAGAATTAAAGTTGGTCACTGAAGTAGGGGCTGAAACGACCATCTACCAGGGTTATAATGGAAGCTATTACAAGCTTCTTGAGAATGCCACAATCGAAAAAAATTAGGGGCAATCAGTCAAAGCTAGCGTCAGTGTTGGTTTTTAAGTATCTACATGTCATGCTGATGACATATTTGATCAAAGATACTATGGGCAACGAATACCAACAATATTATGGACAGATACCTCGACCAGGTATAGAACAAATAGGAATAGATGTGCATTGCTATGAATGTGGCATTAATAATCTAATACCCAATTGCCCAGTAAAGATGCACTTAGATATGATGAAGCAGCAAAACCAAGATAGTATCAGACAGCAAGTAGTTGAATCATTAAAGCAGACGTCTCCAAGTCGAAAGTTGCCAGAAAGAAAGCATATTTTTTCAAAGGATACCAGAGACAAATTGATGACTAAAATATTGGAGGTCAAAGGCGTCAATGATATTTCAATTGAAAATCAAGCTGCCAAAAAAGATCAGCTACAAAAGATAGTCTCAAATAGCTTGGAATTTTTTACGCTTGAAGTCGAAAAATACAACAAGGATGTAGCGGACGATTCAATGTCAGAGGAAGTGGATGAAGAAATTATATGACCAAGAACCAGAGCAGGCACGGGCAGTCAAGGATTTTCCATTGAAGAATGCAACAAGCAAGAATGTGGAATCAAAGATTCTACATAATATTGCTAATAGCACAGATAGTTCATCGCTAAGAGATGCACCTCAGAATTCAACAAAGTCAGAGATCAAGTCTCAAAGCCAAGAAAAAGACATCTCAATGTGTTCAAAGGCTGGCTTGAATCAAAAGGCAGAGCCGGTCATAAAGTCAGAGCCTAGTATTGTCTTGCCAGTGGAAGATGCCAAGGAGCCACAGGTGACACAAATCATAATAAACTTGAACAATCAGAAGAAAATGGTGCATCAAGCACATGAAGCCTGTCAAAAGACCTACAAACAGATCAATAAAGAGCAATGTGAACCAAAGGCCACGGTAAGCATTGCATCTGGAGAAAAGAGTCAACATACTTCTGTCTAGCTGGCAGAGGAAATTGAAGACTCAAACAAATTGTCAAATATAGAGGTACAAAGGACTGTTCAAGTCAGTTTAGATGCAGAACTCACCAAAGCATGTCATCCACAAGCAAAGAAGTCCAACAAGGAAGTCACAAATGCAGCTAAACAATCAATGTGAACATCTGTGGATTCAACACCCCAGGGAAAGATGGACCAACATTCTACACTAAAGTATAAAAAGGTCTTTTAGCCAAAATACCCAACGATGAGTAAACAAAGACACAACAGGCACATCAAAACCTATGTTGCGGCCAATGACATCAATGTCAAAGATCCAGTTTGGGTAAATGATCCTAGTCCAAACAATTTAGGTAAACAAATGGGATGGATTGCCTCCCAGTACAGCTTGGAAGAGCAAGGCTACTACAGTGGTCAACCAAATGTTTGGTTACCTAAACCAAAGATATCAGGCTATACAGTAGCAAATAGCTTCAAAACAAAACAACAAACAGGAAAATCAAGATCAACTGAAAAGAGGAGATCGAACAACAGGGTTAGAAATAGGTTCAAGAACGATTCTCAATCTAGAAGGCCTACATATCTTCAAGGGAATTTACCAACCGTGATTCCCAAAAAGGGCAAGGAACAGATATAGTTGAATACAAAAGTACGGACAAAAATATTTGTGCCATGAAATATACTTAAAGCGCAGGGATATGACAAAGGACAAAAACAAATCTAGCTACCCAAGGCACCAAGACCAGATTTTACACAACTTGAAGATTATTACAGCTACAAACACCGAAAAACCAAGGATACAGGTCCAAAAAGTTAATATGTCGTCTGTAAAAACAAGCCAACAACAAATAGTAGATACAAATGGGTGCCAAAGTAGACAAACGTGCAGAAGAAGATTGAAGTCAGCTCCCAATTCCAACAAAATGAAACTCGCCAATCTTCTCAGATAATGGACCAAAAGTTAAAACAAGCAATTTTGACAACCAAGGTCACGCAGGTATGGCAGAAAAAACCTACTCTGCCAATATGGTCCTTTAATAACCCTCTTTTTGAGGATTTGAGCTCTAAATGTCTAGATATATACTTTGTTGAGAGCTCAAGACTACTAGTAGTCAAGTGAAGTCAAGTCAAAAAAAAAAAAGGTCAAGAGTCGGGCAGCTGAGCCAATAAATGAGCAAAGCGTTAGACCTAAGCTTCGAGTCCTAATATTTTTATGTGGTCTATGAGTCTCACTAATTAGGCTACAGCTCAAGCTGGAAGAGTTGAGCATAATTATATCAAGACTCTCATTTTGAATAGGGGAGCAAAGTCAATGTATTATTTTAATCATGGTGGCGAGGCGAAGTGTTCAAACCAAAACACACACACACTTGTGCACATTAGGAGAATACGAACCATTGCATCAAACGCCCTTCTCAAGAGTAGTGAGAGCTAGTAAAGTGAATTTAATTTACTTTTTTAGCTGCATTAACTCTGAGGAGCACCCATCTATAGTCTTCTCTCGCACAACATAATCTTACCCATGCATAAATCTGTGCAAGCATATCGAATGTCCCATAATTGGACATTTGCATTAAGCACTCTTTATTGTTCCACCCATGCACTCACCTTGCAGGTACACGCAGCAACAAAGCAACTCCAGACTCAAGGCAAATCATCGACCCTTTTCAAGGGACAAAGGGCTTAAACAATTCACTTTCACATTATTTATATAAGCCTACTAAATTCAATCCCTAAACACCAATCATTGTATATTCCCATAATAAGATCACATACCTTTGGGCACTTTTTCCCATGAGGTTTTTCCCCATTGGTAATCCAGGGTTTCCAGACCCTAAAGCACTATACATAGCCTTTGATATTTTCTTTATTCCCATAATAAATCAAGCCAATTGCTTTTACCTGAACCCAAATGCCTAATCTCATATTCACCAACAAGTCAACCCAACAACTTACAACTCTTCAAAACAACATTCACCACCAATTTCAAATCTCTCCAATGCAAGCCAAACAGGCAGCTCACGAGGACGTGCACTGAAATTGGATGGGGGGAGTGTTTGGCGGCTAAGTCAACAATGGCCAAACGGGCCAATCAAAGATGCTATTTACTATTTTTAGTAAATGCTAACGAAGCCAGATGATGCGGATGCGAAGTAAAGATGAAGTTGAAGCAAGTACAAGCAACATATCCAGATAAGAGTTGGAATTGATGACTATCTATGGAGTTACGGTCACAATTGACGATCACTTAAGTTTTAGGATTTTCCGTCAAATGATCGCAAATGCGGGTTGTAATTATGTTTTGGGCTCATCAAGAGTTCCAAGTTGTAAACATTGAGCTATATTTAGATCCTAGGTAGTGCAAATAGCAGATTAAGTGAGTTTGGCCATTTGGGTGCCCGGCCACTTCTAAAAAGCCTAGAGAGTATATAACTCAAAACACACAATGTGAAAGGGGACTCTTACTCACTTGAGATAAGCTTTGTGAAGAAGGGGATGGCTATGGAGTTCTTGAGCTTTCTACGCGCGTGCATGGACGATTCGGCCTCATGCCAATAGCTAAACTCTAACCTCTTCTCTCTCATTTGCTCATGGTGTAATCAATGCTTGATTGATCAAAGATTAGTGGCTGATTTGTTGATTAATCTCTCTCTTTTTTCATATTTTCCTCTTGTTTAAGCATGCTACTAAGTGTGTGTAGGCTTGTGTAGAGTGTTGGTGCTCGGTGTGGTCATTCTATGCTATTCTATGCTCATTGTGTGCTTGATTAGAGTCGGATTAGTGATTGATTAGAGAGTAGTGCGTGATTAAGCTTGTGTGAGAGAGATTAGGCTGAATGGTAGAGTGAGTAGTGTGCTCATTCCTCGTAGCAACATCATACCCGCTCCGTAGCTTTCTTTGTGTGTAGGTTTCACCTTCTAATCCTCCATTTGGCACGCACAAGCCACTTGTGTGTTCCCATGCCCTAGCCGGATCCTACTCCTCGGATTGACATTATGTTGATGTCCTCCCTATGCTAGGATGATGTCCCAACACTATACCAGATTATGTGCTAAAATGGACCATATGTTTCATACGGCCCATTTTAGCACATATTATGGGTCCTAATCGTCCATACCATATCGTATGGATATGAAACTTTACAGGGATGAAATAATAGTGCTCTTCATCACCCATAAAAAGTCTTGTGTCCATCCAAATTGGTTTTGTTGGTCTCAAATGTAAGAACTAGGGAAAACTAGACTGAAGATCTTACTCCCAACCTCCCATTATATAGGCAGGCACCTAGCCCCTTGCCCTAGACGGATCCCCTGTTCACACTGTCTAGCCTAGCCCTTGGCCGTAGTCCATGACCATCCTAGTCCTTAGGTTACAGGACCCTTGTCCTAACATTACTCCCCCCTTAAGAAGAGTTTTCGTCCTCAAAAACAAAAGTGGGAAACTTCTTCTTAAGAACACTAATGTTTTCCCAAGTGGCACCTTCTTCAGTTCGGTCTTTCCACTTGATTAAGGCTTGTTGTCGTACGTGATGTCATGTACGCAACTCATGATAATCCAGAACACGTTTAGGTTCATGCGGTAAGGTAGGAGGTTCAATGTAATCAACTAAAACCTGTTGGTCAATGACGTTGTCGTCCCCATGTAACCGCTTTCGTAGACGGCTTACATGAAACATCGGATGAATCCGAGAATGTGATGGTAGTAACAGTTTGTAGACACAATCACCGACTCACTTGATTATTTTGAAAGGCCCACATTATCGGGGAGATAATTTAGGTGTCGATCCAATTTTTAGACTTTCTGAATGTTTTGGCACACGTAAAAATACTTCCTCCCCTTCAGGTAACTTGCCGACGTTTCTCATCAGCGTATTTCTTATACCGATCCTGTGCTTGCCGGACATTCTGACGAGCAAGTTTCAGCATATCCATGTGGTCTTGGAGAAAATCCTTCACCTGTTGGAGTTTTTCGGCTGCCAACCCCACCGTAAGTGGTGACCTAGGTTGAAACTCGTACATGAGCATGAAAGGACTAAAACCTGTTGTGACATGCTTAGAATTGTTGTAGGCAAATTCGAGAATAGGTAAGTATTCTTCCCAGTCTGGCTGTTTTTTGTTGACGTATGCTCTTAGCATATCCTCTAGCACCTGGTTAACCCGTTCCATTTGACCATCCATTTCTGGATGATCAGTTGTACTGAGGTTTAGTTGTGTACCCAATCGTTTAAATATAGCTCTCCAAAAGTGGCTGTTAAACTTGGGATCACGGTCACTAACAATGTTACTTGGCAACCCATACAATTTGTATAGATTGTCCACAAATAACTTGGTTAGTTCCGGTGTCTTAACCGTTGATTTGGTCGGAATAAGCTTACATAGTTTAGTCAACCTGTCTACCACCACCCATACTGAGTCATGACCTCGTATAGTGGTTGGTAAACCTACAATGAAATCCATAGAGATACTTTCCCATTTTCCATTGGGAATTTCCAAAGGATGTAAGACTCCTCCTGCTTTCAGGCGCTCTGCCTTGTTAACTTGACATTTTTGGCAATGCAAGACATAAGCTTGAACAAAGCCATGTAAACCTAGCTAGTAAAACTGTCGTCGTACGAGAGAATAAGTTTTTCTAATCCCCGGGTGCTCTGCACTTGGACTATCATGACATTCATAAACAATTTGTCACCGAATGCCTGTGTCCGTCGGTACACAAACTCTCCCCTTGTGGAGTAGGTACCCATTGTCGATGGTAAAATGCTTCCATCGCTGTAGTTCATCACTTAATAAAGGAGAACTAGGTGTGGAGGTTAATTGTACACTACCTGCATTGGAGTGAGAAGGATCCCTCTTTTGAACATGGCTCCACACTTTGGAATATGTTTCATCTTGCTCATATTTGCCCTTGAGAGAATCTAAAAATTCACTATGAAGTTCCATGAACAAGAGCGAATTGATCTCTGGCATTCAACTTAGAGCGTCTGCCACTACATTGTATCGGCCTTTGCGATATCTTAAATTTGACATCATATTCCTGAAGGATCTCGGCCCACCTGGCTTTTCGACCCTTTAAATCTGTTTGTTGTGTAAACCATTTGATGCTTTCATGGTCAAACACAATCTCGAACTAAGTCCCATACAAATAGTGCCGCCATTCTTTAAGGCAGACACTATTGCATAAAGTTTGCATTCGTAAGCAAAATAATTCTACCGAGCTGCATCAAGCTTCTTACTTTCAAATGCAATCGGCCGTCCGTCTTGTAACAGGACTGCTCCAATAGCACGATCACTGGCATCCGTTTCCAAAACAAATGGTTTCAAAGGATCTACAATAGCCAGTATAGGAGCTGTAGCTAATGTATCTTTGAGCGTTTCGAAACTGTGTTGTTCAGCGGATTCCCACTGAAAAGCTTTACCTTTGCCTTTTAGTTGATCCATCATAGGAATAGCAATGTGAGCATAGTTTTTAATGAACCTTCGGTAAAAACTTGCAAAGCCTAAAAAGATATGTAATTCTTCCAGATTTTTAGGAGGTGGCCATTTCCGGATGGTATCCACTTTGAATTGATCCATGTATAGGCCATTAGCTGAAATAACATGCCCTAAATAATGAATTTCCTCCTTGAGAAAATCACATTTAGATTCCTTGGCATATAACTTTTTTGTGCGTAACAACTCAAATACCTGCCTGAGATGTTGTAAGTGTTCTTCTTCAGAAGCACTATAAACTAGAATGTCATCGAGGAAAACAATGACAAATTTGCCCAAATATGGCTTCAAGACACTATCCATAAGTGTCATGAATGTTGCAGGCGCATTGGTTAACCCAAAGGGCATCACCAAAAACTCGTAGTGTCCAAACCGTGTTTGGAATGCAGTCTTAGGTATATCGGCAAGCCGAATACGGACTTGGTGATATCCTGACCGCAAGTCGATTCTCGTAAAAATGAGAGCATGAGTTATCTTATCAAATAACTCATCTACTCTTGGCAATGGGTATTTGTTCTTAACTGTAACCGCATTTACGACCCAGTAGTCTACGCACATGCGCATACTGCCGTCCTTTTTCTTCACTAAAAGGATAGGTGAAGCCCATGGTGAAGAACTGGGTTGTATAAACCCTCTGCTAAGGTAGTCAGCAAGCTGATGTTCCACCTCAGCAGCCTCTGAGTAACTCATACGGTAAGGTGGTTTACTAACAGGTTTACAGCCTGTAATCACGTCAATGCCATGTTGTACTGAGTGTGTCGGCTGTAAACCTAATGGCAAATCATTAGGAAAGACATCATGAAATTTCTTTAATAATTTTTGTAATTGATTAGCAACGTTTGCTTGTGTAGAATTAGCAATTGGTGGAATAGAGGAGAGAGAAGCATGCGGCGTTGAGGAATGTTTAACAGACTCAATGTTAGAAAGAAAATGAGACAGTGAGTAACACAAAAAAACCTGTTCTATTTCATTATAAAAAACAAGCTGCATAAGCTTAGCAGTACAAATCAGGGGTGATGAAGGTATATCCTTTTCTCCTAACAACAACACATGTGTGCCATGGGAATCAAACATCAAGCTGTTGTGCTCATAGCTACGCTTCAGTGATGGTCCTAGGCTATGCAACCACTCCCTACCAAGAACCACATCAGCTCTTTCCATGTTCATAACCTGAAAATCCAAACAATTAGAGTACCCTTGTACTTCCAATGGAACAGCTCGGCATTGAGTATCCCATATTTCAGTATCATGTCCATTTATCATTGCTACCTTGTAGTGGTGGGTACTCGGAGTTTGAGGCAGTTTGAGCTTTTTCACCAATCCATAATTGATGAAATTGTGAGTAGCACCGTCATCTACCAATATGCGCACCTTTTGCCCTTGTAGATATCCGTGCATACATACTAACTCATGTGGTCCAAAGGTTTGTTTCCACATGGAAGCTGTGAGACAACATTCATGCACCACCTCAGTGTGTGTTACTTCCACTGTGAAGAATTTTGAGGAAGACTCAAGAGGCAGTAGTTTCACCGTGTGCACTGCTTTCTCCTTCCCCTGAGCAGGAGATTTCCCCTTGGGACAATCCTTTTTATCGTGGCCTCTTCCTAAACATTGAAAACATAGCTTCTCTTTCTTGGCTTTATCAAAATCCTCAGGAGAGAGAGGACCCCTGGACCCCTTGGGTCTTTTAGATGCATCTGAATTAGCAACTAGAAATTTTCTTTTATTGTGCCCGTACTGAGTGCGTGTATTACCATGTATACTAGCAGGCACGTTACTATTATGTGCTTTCTTATCATCAGGGTCATCATGAATATGTGCTTTTACTATGGCTTCCTCAAGTGTTTTAGGGTCTTAGGTCTTGACATACTTCTTACGCTCTGGAGTCAGACCTCGTATGAACCCTCATACTTGTTGAAAGGTATCCAAGCCTTCCAACTTGAGGATAACGTCCCGATAGTGAGAGATATATTCAAGGAGTGATGGGTATTGGCGCATGGAACATGTATCCCAAGCGGTCCAATTCCGATCGGCCTCATTTGTAGGAAAAAATTCCTTGCTAAACATTGCTTGAAAGGCTGCCCAACTCTGTGGTATGATGTTCTTCTCCTTGAGAGACATCCACCATTTGTAGGCCTTGCCTTCCAGAGTTAAGCTCGTTTTCAGAGCTCTGACTGCTTCCGGAGTACGCCGTAACGCGTGAATTCCATACCATTTACTGAGAAAGATGTTCACTGCATCCTTATTGCGGTCTCGGTCTTCGCCCTTGAAAACTGGTGGTTTAAAGTTCTTTAACAAGTCATCCACCTCTTTGGCAGTGAGAGTATGCAATGTCTCATTAATTGGGCCTTGCCCTTGTGTTCCAACGTGCTCATGCATGTGGGTGTGAGCAGGACTCTTAGACTGCTGTTGCATTAATTGAATGAATAATGTGGAAAGTTTAGTAACATTTTCATTTAAAGCTTTAAAATTTTCATCCATGACTGTCATGCGTGTCTGAAGTGCACGAAATTCTTGAATATCAAGCAATTCGTAAGTATCTTCTCCTGCCGTAGCGTCGTGGGTACTCTAGGATCCGGCCATGAGCCGTCATTGGTAGGATCAGGAGTACTTTGCTCAAAATCGAATGTCATGTTGATATCCGAATCCATGGCTACACAGTGCAGTGAAAGAAGTACTCAGAAAAAAAAAACTGATGTTGAGAGCACTCGCCAAGTATAGGAGCTTTGCTAACTCCTCTTGTGCGTTGTAGCACCTGACCGTCGAAAAAGAAAGAACTTGCACAATCGGCGTAGAAAACGAACTCCGCAAAATCGCCCGTGGCTCACAAGACGACTGAAATCTTGTAGTGGAGATGGTCGAATTGGAGATGGTGGAATTGCCATCGTTGTGAAGAAGCTTGATTATTGAAAGCTTTCGTAATCGGCGAACGATTATGTTGCATGAACTCCAATTGAACTGTCGCAATTGTAAAAATATACAGAAATCTGGAATTTTTTCCAAGCACTGAGCGGAATCGTAAGCCATCAGGCTCGAGGGAAAGCCGACACGGCTTGATTCTTGCACCGAGTATGGAGGTTGAGGCTTGTGAGTTGCCTTGCTTGTGGGAAGGACCACCAAGAAGGTCCAAGGCTCAGAACTTCATGGTAATTGGCCTTGCCATGTGAAATAAGGCGTTTTTTTTAAAAAAAAATGCCGTAGACAACGCGAGCAGGTAATGCGAGCAAGACAGAGATTGTGTGCGGCTTGCTCAGGCACCACTAGGCCACGAGCTCTTGGAAGCACACCATCTTCACCAGGGCGCTCATTTCAAGCCTGGACGCGCGAATTCTGTGCACCACACACCGCCGTCCAAAACGGAAAACGTACCCGATTTAGGCAAGCCAACTTGCTAATTTTGGTAAAATCCCTAAAAAAGCCACGGTTCGCACCTTAAAGCCCTATTTTTAGGAGCCAAAAGTGAACGCCTAGAGAGAGAGTGGAAGAGAGACCTCCTAGCCAACCTAAGCTCTGATACCAGTGTAAGAACTAGGGAAAACTAGACTGAAGATCCTCCTCCCAACCTCCCATTATATAGGCGGGCTCCTAGCCCCTTGCCCTAAACGGATCCCCTGTCCACACTGTCTAGCCCGGCCCTTGGCCGTAGTCCATGACCATCCTAGTCTATGACCATCCTACTTCTTAGGTTACAGGACCCTTGTCCTGACATCAAACCATAGTATGCGCTAGATGGGTTGTATGGCTCATACGATCCTTTTTGCGCACAGTATGGGTTTTGACCACCCAAACCATATCGAATACCTGTGAGACTTTCAACAATTAAGAAAATGAAGGAGTACGAGCGGAAGTGTGACGTGAGAGAGAGTGCGAGAAGAAGAGCACGACGATATGGTGAACTCGCTCTACTGTAATCTGTAGAGCATAGTGAGTTCTTATTAGGTTTTTACAAAAGAATATGTGTGCATACCTGGCGGCCCACCCACTTACCTGGGCGACCACATTGGGCTTTATACCCCAACAACCTCCCACTTAAAGTCCAATGTGGTACTTTAAGTGTGAGAGAAGCTACTATACAAGCTAATATACAAGAGATGTAGAGAAGTGATGTACTACCCTACACCTAACTGCTTGCGAAAATGCGCAAAGCTCTCTAAGGGAAGTCCTTTTGTAAGTAGATCAGCAGGATTTTCTGTGGTGTTAACTTTGACAAGCTGAAGTTGCTTATCCTCGAGCATTTCCCTGATGAAATGATACTTCACATCCACATGCTTTGTCTTTGAGTGATAAACTGGATTGCGAGCCAATTGTATAGCACTTTGACTATCACAATATAACACGGGCATCTCTTCTTTGATTCCCAAATCTGTTACTAGTCGATTAAGCCAAATTGATTCTTTGCATGCCTCTGATGCTGCAACATATTCAGCCTCTGTAGTAGACTGAGTAACACAATCTTGTAATCTAGAACGCCATGATATTGCTCCACCAGGCAATGTAAAGACATACCCTTACGTAGACCTTCGGTTGTCTAAGTCACCTGCATAATCTGAGTCTGTAAAACCCTTTACACTTAGCTCCTGACTCCCATAGCATATACGCATACTCTTTGTAGCTTTTAGGTATCTCAATATTCCTTTCACTGCCTCCCAATGTTTCTTGCCTGGGTTTGACATGTATCGACTTACTACTCCCACTGCAAATGCAATGTCTGGGCGAGTAGCAATCATTGCATACATTAAACTACCCACTGCAGACGCATATGGAATCTTATCCATTTCAGCCTATTCTTCTTCAGACACAAGACAATCTTGTTTGCTAAGTTTCACATATGGTGGCAATGGAACACTTAGTGCCTTTCCCTTCTCCATATTGAAACGTTGCAAAACCTTGTCAATATACTCTGTTTGAGATAACCAAATCAACTTCTTTGATCTGTCTCTCTCAATGCGCATACCAAGTATATGACTTGCCTCACCCATGTCTTTCATGTCAAACGATTTTTCCATCTTTGACTTCAAAGCTGAAATTTCTTCCAAGTGCTTGCCAGCAATCAACATGTCATCCACATACAAAATAAGGATCAGCCAACTACCATCCTTAGCCTTCTTTGTATATAGACAGTGATCGAACTCACTACGTTTGTAGCCTTGAGAAAGCATAAACTTGTGGAATTTATGGTACCATGCCCTCGGTGATTGTTTTAAGCCATACAGACTCTTTAACAACTGGCATACCCAATCTTCCTTGCCTTTCTCAACAAACCCTTCTGCTGCTGCATGTAAATTTCCACATCTAAATCACCATGCAAGAACGCTGTCTTGACATCCATTTGGTGCAACACCAAATCTAATATGGCAACCAATGCAAGAAAGCATCTCAATGTAGTCATCTTGACCACCGGAGAGAAGACTTCATCAAAGTCAATGCCTTAAATCCCTTGGCAACAAGCCTTGCTTTGTACTTTGGCTGACTATCATGAGCGGTGATCTTATACCTGTAAACCCATTTACAAGGTAGAGCCTTTTTTCCCTGTGGTAATTTAACTAGCTTCCATGTCTTGTTTTTATGCAGAGCTGTCATCTCTGACTGCATGGCCAATTGCCAATTCCCGGAGTCCTTCATTTGCACTGCTTCCTTGTAACATGAAGGCTCATTGCAATCAGTCAACATGACATAGTTCATAGATGGAACAAACCTATCAGGAGGTCGCGTGACACGTCCAGATCTATGCACAATAGGTGGCTCAGGCTTAGCCACAACCTGTGGTTCCACTCTATCCTGTCCTTGCTCCTCTTGAGCCCTGACATTTTGTCTTGCACGTGCAGGTCCATCTTCTTGGAAGACAACTCTTCTAATCTCCTCAACCCTCTCTGGTTTAGAATGATATTTGGATTCATTAAAGTGAACATCATTGCTGTGGACAACCTTTCTGGATTCGGGATCCCAAAGTCTGTACCCCATCTTACCAAAATTACCATAGCTTAGAAAGATGCACTTTCTACTCTTTGGCTCAAGTTTGTTCCTAAATTCCTTTGGAACGTGAGTATATGCCTCACAGCCAAAGACTCTGAGATGCTTGTATGAGGGCATTTTGCCTGACCATACCATCTCTGGCACTGAATCCTTCTGCAAAACCTTGCTAGGAGATCTATTTACAAGATGAACAGCTATTGATACAGCTTCAGCCCAAAACCCATTTGGCAGTTGTGCATTAGACAACATACTTCTGACCTTCTCTTGTATGGTTCTATTCATCCTCTCAGCAACACCATTTTGAGGAGGATTGTAAGGAGTAGTAAGTTCACGTTTTATACCTTTTGACTCACAAAAGTCCTGAAAAGCCTTTGAAACATACTCTCCACCATTGTCAGTGCGTAAGCATTTAAGCTTCTTGCCACTCTGATTCTCCACAAGTGTCACAAACGTTTTGAAAACACTAAACGCTTCATCCTTGTGCTTGAGAAAGTAAACCCATACTTTCCTCGAGTAATCATCTATAAATGTCATAAAGTAAGAAGCTCCCCCTAGAGATAGGTTAGGAATAGGTCCACACAAATCACTATGAACAAGTGCCAACTGTGTATCTCTTCTACTGCTTCTATGCTTATGTGGCTGCTGTGTTTGCTTACCATACAGACAATGTTCACAGAATTCAAAATCATTAAATGAAAAGCCAGGCAAATAGCCAGAACGAGACAAGATTTCCATTCCCTTCTTGGACATATGTCCTAACCGCCTATGCCACAAAGAAACGTTCGGCTGCTCGGTTACATTGATTACATTTTTAGAGACATTTGATACATAAATCATGTAAAGTCCTCCAGACTTTACTCCATGTGCTACTGTCATAGAACCCTTGGATATCTTCCACATGTTCTGTCCAAAAATGGTGACGTAGCCAGCATCATCAAGTAAACCTGTGCTGATCAAGCTCTTTGTAATTGCAAGAACATGTCTCGCATTCTTCAGCGTGAAAGAAGAACCAATCTGAAACTTCAATTGAACATCTCCAACACCTAAGATCTCACATGTCTGCCCATTGCCTAGCTGAACATGATCTTTAGTGGTCACATAAGAGGTAAACCACTCCTTGTTTGGAGACACATGAAGTGATGCCCCTGAGTCTATAATCCAGTCACTCAGTGCATTTCCATCAGATGCTGTAAGAAGAGCTGAGTCCATTGTATTCTTCAAGAAGTAGATGTCTCCTGACACTAGACTGTCATCCTCTGCAACAGTGTTTGTCACATTTATTTCTTGAATCTTCACTGAGGACTTGTTCTTCTCACCATGGTCTTCAGCTTTCTCTTTGCCTTTTTCTGCTTTCCATTCTCTGCAATCTCTTTTCATGTGACCCTTCTTGCCACAATGGTAGCATTCTATGTCACTCTTGCCTTTAGCACTGCGGGACTTGCTACGAGACTGATTCCTCTTTCCACCTTTGTACTTTTCTTTGGTCCTTCCCCTCACAACTAAGGCTGTTCCTTTGCCTTTGTCCATTGTCTTTCTATTGGTTTCTTCAGTAAGCAGACTTCCTTCTACACCTGCTATGTTCAAACCATCTGGAGGTGCATAATTACTCAAAGCTGTGCGAAAAGTGTCCCAACTTTTCGGCAATGTGATCAACAGGAACATAGCTCTAACAGGTTCATCAAACTTGACACCTTGAGCTGACAACTGACTATAGATTGTGTTGAATTCATTCAGATGATTGGACATAGGTGTCCCTTCTTTCATCTTCAAGTCAACAAGCTTCTTAAGCCAGTATACCTGTGAAGCTGCACTCCGCTTCTCATAAAGATCACTCAGCTTTAGCCATGCTTGATAAGCCGACATCTCGTATGCTACATTGAAGTAAATGTTTTCTGCCAAAGTCAGCATAATGGTAGAAAGTGCCAATTCATCCATTTCGTTCCATTCATCTTCGTCCATATCTTCTGGTTTTATCCCCTTGAGCTTTATAGGTTTTATCCCCTTGAGCTTTATAGGTTTTATCTGCTTCTTTTGTACCAACACGTGCCAAATCTGCTTCTTCCACAATGGGAAATTGGTTCCATCCAGCTTCTTGATATTGTAAAGAGCAGTGTCCTGTGATCCAGCCATAGCTACGCTTCACAGTAGTTTACTTTTCTGGGAAAAATCCGTAGAGTTTCCCCTGTAAACTGGCCTCTGAACCAATATCAACCTGTCAAATGAACCAAGAAAGCTTCAGATTCTGCAGAAATTTTGGCAGAGTCTCCTTTGTAAAATGGCTCTGGTGTACTAAAAACAGACCAATAAACAGCTCAAAAAACACTGTCTCTCTGACACTATAAGCTGCGGGTAAACCTGTCCTGCATTTGTACTGTCTCTCACTGTCTTGTCACTATCCTATAAGCATAGACTGCGACAATGCCTCAACGGAAGTAAAGCAAAGATGCAATCCCAACTGTCTAACTCACAGTCAATACATCCTAGCTGCCTATCTAAGGGTGCTCAAGGGATCGCTCCAAGACCTGTATCACCGAAAGGATCTCAACATTCGAGAATCCCCTAGCTCAATAAAACCTCACTTGACCCTCAACAAAGGCTGCAGTAAATCTGACAGTACATAGACTTCCCACAAAGTCATACATCCACAATTTTCCCACTGTATGTTGTAACCGCTGCAGCGGTTGTTTGCTGCGTGACTCACAGCCAGCAAACCCTCAACAGACATACATCATCTCTGACAATACATCCCATGTGGAAGTACTTGCAATGTGAGGATGAAATCTGGAATATCAAGCAGCAAACACAAGCTACCTGATGAACTAGTGGATGTCGCCTACAGTCTGTGTAGATGCGCCCATGTCGTATGTGACACGCCTCCAAGAACTGTGAGCCATCCTTCGATGTGTAGACAGCCACAAATCAACACTCTGGGAGTGTCAATATCCTCAGCACCTGCAGTCGTAGGCCTAAAACCCCAAATTTGCAGAGTCGGATCTGCACCCGTCGAGACCACGTAGTCCAAAATGGCCTGCACAGACCTTTGTCGAAGCCGAACGGTGGCCGAGATGACCTCAGAATGAAATTCCGAGAACACCCAGCCCTTCGGGCTGTCCCACAGGATTTGGGGCCATGTCTTCGCCTGTCGAATTTCACTCCAATCTAAGCTGGTGACTCTAGCCTCCTGCAGTGCTTCCCCGAGCCTCGGTCTGAGCTCTGATACCAGTTGAAGGAATACGAGCGGAAGTGCGACGCGAGAGAGAGTGCGAGAAGAAGAGCACGATGATATGGTGAACTCACTCTACTGTAATGTGTAGAGAATAGTGAGTTCTTTTTAGGTTTTTACAAAAGAATATGTGTACATACCTGGCGGCCCGCCCACTTACCTGGGCGACCACATTGGGCTTTATACCCCAACAGGAAATAGTACTTAACCCTACCCATGCAAAGTCTTATGTCCATCCAATATGGTTTCAGAGGTCTCGACCTATACTATGTGCTAAAATTTGTTGTGTGAGCCATATGTCTCATTTTAGCACATAGTATGGGCTTTGATTGCCCATACCATATCGGATGGCTAGAAAAATTTGTAAGGGTGGAAACTTTATACTCTCCTCCACTCGTGTAAAGTCTTGTGGTCATCCAATATAGTTTGGGCAATCCCAACCTACACTATGCGCTAAAATGAGTTGTATGGCTCATACATCTTATTTTAGCGCATAATATGGGGCTTGACCACCCATACCATATCAGATGATTGTGTAACATTGCAGGAATGAATTAATGGTAATCAACCCCATCCCTGCAAAGTCTTGTGGCCATCCCATATGTTTTTGGTTGTCCCTAACCATACTATGTGCTAAAATGGACTATATATCTCATACGGCCCATTTTAGAACATATTATGGATCCTAATCATCCATACCATATTGGATGGATATAAAACTTTACAGGGATGGAAGGATAGTGATCATCTTCACCCATACAAAGTATATTTGACCATCCAATATGGTTTTGTGGTCTCAAACCATAATATGCGCTAGAATGGGTCGTATGGATCATACGGTCCATTTTAACACATAATATGGGCTTTGACCATGCAAACCATATCGAATAGCTGTGAGATTTTTTCACGAGTGAGGAAATAGTACTCAACCCCATCCATGAAAAGTCTTAAGGCCATCCAATATGGTTTGGGAGGTCTCGACCCATACTATGTGTTAGAATTTGTTGTAAGAGCCATATGTCACATACTATGTTGTAAGAGCCATATGGTTTGGGAGGTATCGACCCATACTATCTGCTAAAATTTGTTGTAAAAGCCATATGTCCCATTTTAGCACATAGTATGGAACTTGAATGCCCATACCATATCGGATGGTTGAGAAAATTTTCATGGGTGGGGGTGATCACCATTTCACCACCCGTGCAAATTTTCACAACCATCGGATATGATATGGGTGGTCAAGGCCCATACCAAGCGCTAAAATGGGTTGTATGAGCCATATAGTCTATTTTAGCACATAGTATGGGTTGAAACCATTCAAACCATATTGGATGGCTGTGAAAATTTTCATGGATGGGGGTGAGCACCATTTCTCCACCCATGCAAAGTTGCACAATCGTCCAAGTTTAGGGTTTATGGGTTAAGGTTTAGGGTTTAGGGTTTAGGGTCTAGGGTTTAGGGTTTAGGATTTAGGGTTTAGGGTTTAGGGTAGCCATACAACCCATTTAGTGCATAGTATGGATGGGGACCCGACCAAACCATATTAAATGGATGTGAAGCACCATTCCCCCATCCGTCCAAATTTTCACAACCATTCGAGTTTGGGATTTATGGGTTGGGATTTAAGGTTAGGGTTTGGGGTATAGGGTTTAGAATTTATGGTTCAAGGTTTAAGATTTATGGTTTAGGGTTTTGGGTTTATGGATTAGGGTTTAGGGTTCAGGATTTGTGGTTCAATGTTTATGGTTTAGGGTTTAGGGTATATGGTTAGAGTTTAGAAATAAGGATTTAGGTTGAGAGTTTAAGGTTAAAGGTATTGGGTTTATGGTTTAGGGATTACCGTTCTGGGTTCAGAGTTTAGGGTTTACAACGCATAGTATGGATCGAGACCGATGAAACCATATTGGATGTCGATAAGACTTTGCACCGGTGAGGATGAACACCATTTCCCCACTCGTGCAAGGTTTCATAGTCATTTGATATGGATTGGGTGATCAAGGTCCATACTATGCGCTAAAATGGACCATATGGCTCATACGACCTATTCTAGCGCATAGTATGAGTCTTGATCACCCAAAGTATATTGGATGGCCACGAGAGTTTTCATGGGTGGGGGTGAGCACCATTATCCCACCCCTGAAAATTTGCACAACCATCCAAATTGGTATGGGCGTTCAAGGCCCATACTATGTGCTAAAATGGGTCATATGAGACATACGGTCTTTTTTAGTGCATAGTATGGTTCGAGATTGCCCAAACCATATTGGAAGGCCACAAGACTTTACATGGGTGGAGGTGAGAACTATTATCTAACCCCTACAAGGTTGCACAACCATCCGATATGGTATGAGTGGTCAAGGCTCATATTATGTGCTAAAATGGGTCGTATGAGCCATGTGGCTCATTTTAGCACACAGTATGCTTCGGGACCGCACAAACTATATTGGATGAATAAAAAACTTTTTACGGGTGTGGATGAGTGCTATTCATCTATCCATGTTGTTTCATAGCCATCTGATATGGTATAGGCAGTCAAGGCCCTTACTATGCGCTAAAATGGGTTGTATGAGACATATGGCCCATTTTAGTGCATAGTATGGGTCAGGACTACCCAAACCATATTGAATGGATTTGAAACTTTTCATGGATGGGATTGAGCACAAATTACCCATGCATGCAAAGTTGCACATCCATCCAGTATGGTATAGGCTATCAAGGCCCAAACTATGCGTTAAAATGGGATGGCTCATACGACCCTTTTTAGGGCATAGTACGAGTCGGGACCACCCAAACCATATTGGATGGTTGTGAGACTTTGCATGGGTGAGGGTGAGAACCATTTCCCCATCCATACAAATTTTCACATGGATCAAATATGGTTTGGGAAATCAATGCCCATACTATGTGCTAAAATAGTTCGTATGGCTCATATGGCCAATTTTAGCGTATATTATGTATCAAAACCTCCCAAACAATATCGGATGGACACAAAAAAATTCACTGGTGGAGGTGAGTGCTATTTTCCAACCCATGAAAAGTTGCATATCCATCCAAACTACTATGGCTGGTCAAGGCCCAGACTATGCGGTAAAATGGATCGTATGGTTTGTACAGTCCATTTTAGCGTACAGTATGGTTCAGAACCACCCAAACCATATCGGATGGCCACAGGAATTTACACGGGTGGGGTTTTAACTCCATTTCTCCATCCCTAAAAAGTCTCGTGTCCATCCTTCTAGTTATAACACAGGTGGCCCCGTTGACGCTACCGGCCCCATCATTGTGTCATCGGCCATGGCGTTGTCCGTTTCGTTCTTCACGCACCAGTCGACCCTCGTTGACACACCCATCATGTTGGCTCACCGGTCTGTCCACGCCATCCCATCGTCGCATCTGTCCACGGCCCGCCGTTGGCCTCGTCGATGCTATCGGCCCCATCATGATGAAGTCAACGGTGGCATCGTTTGCTCCGTCCTTCACGCACTCTTTAATCCTCACATGGATCACACGTTGATCCACGCGGCCACCATCACCCTTGACGTGCATGGATTGTTGGCTCCATCGGTGCTACTGGCCTCGATCGGCTCCATCACGGTGTAGTCGATGGTGGGGTCATTCACTCGGTGCTTCAAGCACCTGTTCATCTATCCACCCTTGTTGGCCTGATCCATCCCATCATCAAAGACTTGCACGGATGACCCCTTGATTGTCCTCGCTTGAAGTAGTCGGCCCCACCGGTGCACCCGACCTTGATCGGCTCTGTCACATTGTCATTGACAATGACGTCGTCTGCTTCGTGCTTCACGTACTTGTCAGCCCTTGCCGACATACTCTGAGTGTCAGCCCAACTGTCGGTCCACACCGTCCCATCAACACGTCCATGCCCTCGGTTATCCTTCGTCCTTAATTTCTAAGGTAGATCTTTAAAAAATGAACAGTTGAAGTTTTTTTTTTTTTTGCATGGTCACATTCCTTGGGTCATAATCTATCAAATGACCGTTGGATCTTGCAAAATAAATTCTACATCATAAGATATCTGGTGTAAAAAAATTAGATTTTTGTAAATAGAAATTCTAACAAAGAAAAATGAATATTAATTATACAAAGATCCAAAAAATTATTAATAAATCAGGTTAAATTGCTTGCCAAGTGAACATATCATGTGCAAGAGAGTAAGTAAAGAAGAAAATCCCATAAAAAGTTATAAGTATTTCTTCATCAAGATCACACTGCTGTGACCACGTGTGACAGGCTGAACCAGATTAGTCCTTGCACAATAAAATTACCATTTAGATGTGAAAAAATGAAGATCAAAGCTTTCCATTGTGTTTGCAACTATGTGCTTTGTGTGGCTACCAAATCTTGCCTCTGCAACTATGTGCTTTGTGTGGCTACCAAATCTTGCCTCTTCAAAGTAAGTGCAAGCAAGTCAAATGTACATAGGAATGGCAAAAAAAAGGTTGTTTCTTTGCTGTTTTGGTGGGGGCAACTGCTGAAAGCGGGTACACCTTATCATGCATACACCCTATTTTCATATCCATCATCAAATAATCCCTTTAGTAATTTATTAATATTTCTCATGCTAATAAGTACTCCATAATGCATGTACCTCAAAGACACTTTTTTCCCATTGGGCTTTTTCCTTTGGTCATCCAAGTATTAGACCCTAATTTAGATCATCATCATTCTACTTCTCTTGTACATACTCTTAATAAATAAACAACAACCTTGCCATTATGCTGCTGCAACACACAAATGCGACGCTGTCTCTTACATTAGAGACAAATTCAAACCAATGAAGATGCAACGACGGAATGAACCTCATCAATAAATTCAATGAAAAATGAAGACAATCAACCCATCAACAACCAATCAAAAACCTTCCATCGCCTCCACGGACACTTCTCAACAGTGCTCGAGGACGGGCACTAAAATCAAAAGGGGGGGATGTTAAATGAGTCTACATCAGTTAACAAGTGTTTCTAAAGACCGAAGCCTTGTGAATTCACATCAAAGATGAATATGAAGAAGCAGTGAAGAATGGAGAAACAAATTTTTTACATTTTCTCGAAATGGCCATGTATTGTTATTTCCCAATTTATTTAGCCATTGTGATAATTGTAACGTGTTACGGGCTCAATGAGAGTTCCAAGATGTAAAAAATAGGTCAGTTAGTGTGCCTAGGTTGCAGATACAGTAAGTTGTGGAGCCTCAAAGATCTTGGGCACGCGGACATTTCACATTTAAACCTTATGGCTAAGGTATCAAAGCCAGCTTTTATAAGGGTCTTGTAAGTTGTGGATAATGAAAGTGAGCATAGGCTGCAATACAGTCGTGTGAGCTCTCTTATGTTTCAATGTTTCGTGTCTCCCTCATGTGGTGTTGCATTGCAAATCCGAGTATACTAACGTGCTCGCAGGTGAAAGCTCTCTCTTTCTACGTAAATTTCTGGAGATGAAGTTGTGTTTTTAGGCATGCCCGTCTACGAGATATTTTCATTCCCTATGCACAATACACACATTTAAACTAGTTTTTTACCATAGGAATAGATAAAGCACCACGTTCTAAGAAAGCTATAGAGTGCTTCAGAGTCCAAACCCGACTGACCTAAAATGACATTTGAGCACATAAGAGTGTTGAGGATACTCTGCATGTTCTAGGTAGGAAGTTTTGTCGCATTTGGAGAACTATAACTACATGAAATCAACGTATTATGCTTTGATAAACATGAATATTTATCTTAGGTGCAATTTTTCTAGAGTGTCAGAAATGACTTTTGAGCACATAGGGATGTTGAGGATACTTTGCACATGCTAGGCATTAAGTTTGTGCCATTGGAGCACCTTAGCTATACAAATTCATCGGATCAAGCTTGCAGTAAGGAAAGTGGCCTTTGGTGTCTTACATGCACCGGAGATTGATCTAGGGGAGAGCACACTAGACTTGGGTTTTCCAAGAGATTAACTATCTCTTGGAGATTCCATGCACTAGTTGGGTCAACTACATCCCACGGATTGACATTTCATGTCTGTGGTTCTCGATTTGCTAGCATCAATATGGTGAGGCTTGGCAGTCAGCCGACAATATTGCCTAAATCGACAAATCGGCACCAATTAGTCGTGCTACATAAATTGATGAATCTGCAATTGTGCTACCTAGACCGACAAATCTTCACTCATATTGCTTAAACTTGTGAATCTATTGTCTATTAATGTGCTATTTAAATTGACAAATATACACTCTTGCTGCCTAAATTGGCAGATCTGTACGGCTAGCTAGTGTTGTCTAAATAAAAAAAATTGCACTAATATGAGCATTTACACACTGCCTAAATCAGTGATTATATGTGCACATGACCAATAGAATAGGCAAGGCATAGGAGACAACACATATATTACCTGTTTGATACCAAAGTGAAATATGTTTGAATAGTGAAGTATGCAAAAGTTGTTGTTGACCATCCCATATCACGTGAGCTCAAGTGAGTAGCTTTATAGCTTAACATTAATTCATGTCAATAGTAATTCCATTCAATACAAGTACCGTGACGATGATAGGATTGATTGATTTCACAGCTCATATAATTAATGAAAATAACTAACAGAGCCATGTCTTTTAAAACAATGTCTAACGGTATTCTATGTTGTTGCAAGCTTGAGTGTCGTAGAGACAAAAAAAAAGTCGATCAGTAATGAGTGATTGGTAAATTTGTGTTGCATAGGTGTTTGGGGTTCGATTGGTACTGGGTCAGTAAAATAAATAAATTTATACCTTGATGTTGAAAGAGCAGATAGTGGATAACCCCTTTGAAGAGGGAGTTATTAAATTCGATAGCATGTGGTTATGTTGTGCTTTTGTGATGAGGAAAAGAAGGTTAGTCTGCTCGAGATGTCCGACACATATATAAAATTTACCTTTAGGAGCAATTAAATGGACAACAATACAGGGATTAATGGATAAATGTTGAAGGTTAGTCTGTTGGAGATGTCGTATACATATATAAAATTTACCTTTAAGAGAAATTAAGTGGATAACAATAGAGGGATTAATGGAAATTTCAACAAATAGTAGAAAAAACTTAAAACAACTTATTGTGCTAATGTCTACACTATGCTAATATGTTTTACATGAGAGAGTGGAAGATTTAAGGGTAATTAAAAAAATGAGAATTTAATTTGTGGTTTTATAGACATTAATGAAACTATAGAAATTTCTTTATGGACATCATACCAATGGTTGAAAAAGGTGAGGTTGGTGGATGATATGTGTTTGCATTCATGGATTTTTGCCTTTGCTTTTGTGTGGTTTTTGTGAGGTGGTCAGAGAAGCATGGGGATTGATAATCCCATTGGTCCCTAATGCACATGTCCCAAAAGTCAAAGGACATCCATGGTTTATGATAGTTGTCATGCATGATGATATTCTGGTGAAGATTACGTCACAAAATTTTCTAAATACATTTTGAAATAATCCAAGGGGAACGGAATGAAAATAATAATATACATTTTTTAATGATTCTATCCCATACTTTGAACATAACAACAGAAAAACAATCCCATTGTTGATTTAGAATAAGTACCCTAAGAGCTCGGGTGGTTTCTAATGTTGATGAATGCAGCAAATCAAAGGCGTTAATGTAGAGGATATTGTTGGTAATATGAATTTTTCTAGTATGAATTTTTTATTTAATCTTGGGTGGGGGGTACCAAAGTTGGATACACCATGAAATTTAGGTTGACCTTTTGTAAACTTGTACCAAGCATGTAGGGTATTGCAAACATAGTAATCAATACTTTTACGACCATCGAAAGAATTACGAAAGACCTCGACGCCCCAACAGACATCATTGTCGATTGCAAAGTCTTACAAGATGGAGATTTGAACATCTTATAATGCCATTATAAGTTGTGGGAGTGGAATTTTCCAAACGACGCTGCAAGGATAAAGAAAGATGGATAGGGAGAGATGTGATTATTGTAGCCAGTATGTAGACTCGCAAGTAATTGTGTCAGCGACGACTGATCGCATTATGGTTAGCTTCTATTCGCTATACATGAGGTGACATAAGGGGATTTTGGAACTCCTTTGATGATTTATGAAAGATGGGATATTGGCACGTCTCTTTCAGTTTTTGTAGCTACCCAACACGGCTTCCCATTTTTCCTCCTGGCGTTGTTAAGCCCTCCCTTTTAGATTAGGTGCTCATTGCGTCCAAGGTTGTCGGAATGTGTTTATGAGGGCCTATGGGCGTGTTATGTAATGAGAGGATACCTGATGTGGAGCAAGGAGAGTGGAATAGTTAGACGAGACTTGTCTCAAAAGACACAAGGGTAGGCCATTAAAGAACGAGGGACTAGGGGTGAGAAGAGATAATGAGAATATTTACGACGTTTATTGGCATGAGTTGAGGATGTTAGATGAGGAGCATAATTATAAACGCAAGAGGGAGAGAAGGAGTGGAGGTGGGAGGAGGAGAATAAGCTGAGTTGTTGGATGAATAGGGGGGAATATAAGGTGTGACTGCAGGCTCAGGGATGAAGGGGATTGAAAAAAGAAAATAATCGATCGATTGTGAATTCAATTGAGCATGCTTAGCTAGGTGGTGGGCAAACTTGGCATGCAGTGGTGGCTTAAAAACTGCATGCAATGGGCAACTATATTGTGGGGAAGTTAGCTTGCATGGCTACATCAAGCAGTCAACACCGGAGAGAGAGAGAGAGAGAGAGAGAGAGAGAGAGAGAGAGAGAGAGAGAGAGAGAGAGAGAGAGAGAGAGAGAGAGAGAGAGAGAGAGAGAGAGAGAGAGAGAGAGAGAGATGGTCCATTGGTGGTTGGCTAGCAAGATAGGGCGACTTTGGATGGCGGTTGGTGAGAAAAAGACAGTGTCAGTGTGTGTGTGTGTGTGTGTGGGCATCATGAGAAAATAGGGGAAGAGATAGAAGGTTGGGGGGTGAGAAAACGGCAGTGTTGGTGTGTGTGTGGATGTGTGCATCATGAGCAATGAGTGAGAGAGATAGAGTCTCGGGTGGCAATTATGAGAGAGAGTCAAGAGAGACTACCAATGTCCACATGGGGATCTATATACATAGTTCATGCAATCAGAGAGTGGTTTGGGATGATGAGTGACTTGGGGGTTGACTTTAGGCAAAAGATGCAAGGTTGTAGTGGACTGAGGTTATATGGGGCATGCATGCTACTTGTGAGAGAATGACGTCTGGAGTGGGGAGACATCATGGAGTGGGTCATGCAGGTAGTCTACATGTGGTGGAAAAGTAGGTTGAGTAGTTGTTGTCTACTGCATGATGGCTGGCATGAACTTTACCAGTTTGCATGGTGTGCCTTAGCCGTGATTTGCACCGCCAACTACATGGTTGGGAGTGGACCCCGTGGGGTTGTTGTAGTTAAGCACTTAATGGTTGACGCCAGTGCAAGTGTGGACGTCAGTTTGCTTGTTCTTTGGCCTACATCATGCAACCCAGTTGCTTACATGGTCAATGGTTGCATTTATTGGCCGTGAGTTGAGGGCGTGTGTCTGTGGAGTGGGTATCGATTGGCTGTTGTCATTTTGTTGCCGTTGTCCACGTGGAATGCCCATGTCACCTATTGAGGTCAACCATCGCACGTGGACGATGCTGCTACTAGCTCTATGACCTCGTACTATTGTTGTTGATCCAAAACTCTATCTAGGTATTGGAGGCAACAGTCTTGTGTCGGCACACTGCCCAAGCTGAGTTGTTGTGTTCGCGAGTGTGGACGTTGTGCCACAGCCTGCCACATTGTGACCTGTTCTCTAGCTGCAATGAAAGTTACTGAGGGTAGTTTCCCACAAGGACAAATATCATCAATTTGATAGAGGTCTATTGGGAAATTCCTACATCAAAGATTCTCTCCGATTCTACTTCTTCTTCTCCTTCTTCTACTAACTTATTATGTGTGTGAGTCTATATGCCGTTAAAATTTCTTTTATTCTTCCTTATGCTTCTCCAGTTTTCAATGGAGAGATCCATCAACCTTCTTCAATTTGAAGAAATATATTAGTAGATCTTCTCTTCTTCTCCTGATTTTATTAAACTATACTAAACTCTATAATCCTTCTCTGCCTTCTTCTTCTAATTAAACTTCCCTCTCAATTGATGGTCTCTTGATTTCCTACCATAGCTCTGATACCATTGTAATAGCTACGAGCGTAGAGGGCCCATTACGTGCATGCAAAGTTTGGCATTTGAAACAGCCTTTGAATCCGCAACTCATCGGCAAAATTCTACCCACACTTGTCATACAAAGTGATTATATAGCCCACAACACAAAATGCCAATGCAACAATTTCATCACCAAAATTGGGATCATGAACTATACATTTGTCATCCACAAAGACCAAGTCTTGCAACTACAGATACAAACATAAGGTTCTCTTTTATCCTTGATACATAAAGTGCATCGACAAGTATGAAAGAACTACACTTTGCAGTAGTTAACACAATCTTTCCAACTTGCTTGACCAGATAAGAGGCATTGTTGGCACAAGTGATCGTATACTTGTGAGAAATAGCCTCAAGAGAGGCAAACAAATCACGATGCAAAGTAATGTTCTTTGTGGCACCACTATCAAAGTACCAAACACGACTCTACAACAATTGACATACATGCATCATGGACAGAAGGATCATAAGTACACTCTATACTAAATACCCCATAGAAGATTCTACAATAGCTACACTAGTAGTAGATCTAGCCTCTTTCTTCTTGGCTTGTTTTGCTTTCAACTTAGGAAATTTCTTTATCAAGTGATCATTAACCTTGCAATAAGGGCAATGCATATTCTTTTCATTAAAATTCCTAGACAAGTTGTTGCTACCAATAGAAGCAGTAGACGTAGATGATCTACTACTCATAGAAGAACCACCAGAAGTGACTCCATTGCTAATACCACCTCCTCCTTGATTAGCAACAAAAGCCTATTCAACTACACATTGTTCTTTCTTGAAAGTGATTATTGTAATAGCAATGTGCATAATGCATCAAACTTGGCAACCTCAGGGTTTCCTGGGGTCATAAGTCTCCAAGTACTAGCAAACTTCTAGCAACCCATGGAGAACAGTCTGCACAAGTGAACTTTGAGCAATAACTTCACCTGCAAAAATGAATTGCTCATTTTTGCAAAGGTACTTCAAGGAATAGCTTCACCTTCAAGGATATCAACTCATTGATATCATTGATACCAACATGAAAAGTGTCCATTGTAGTTAGCACATATAATAGGCTCTATTTTTCCACTTAAGCAAGGCTTCAACCTCCCATAAGCTCGCATATTAGTGAATCTACTCAGAGAATTGATCTCAAGCGGGCGTCCAAGCTTAGTAAGTAGGTGCAACCATCCAAATAGTGGTGATAGTCACTATTGAGAGAGGTTAATAGGATTCCATATGCATGCCTATCCTTCTTCCTAGTTCAAATTGTTATTGAGAGAGAGGTTATTATGATTCCATAAGCATGTCCATCCTTCTTCTTAATCTCGATCGGTTGTCTCAGGCTCTCCTAGTGGACTTATAGTGCTCCATAAATCCTTCATCACGAGATGGCATTTTGCCTTGGATTGCCAAGCATGAAATCCATTACCACAAAACTTATTTATTTATAGATTTCTTGAATGCTCAAAATGATTGCAAAGTGTCTTTCCTGAACATAAAATGACCATAGCTCATAATGAGCACTTTAATGAAATATTCATAAACATGTTATCCTTTTGCATAGTCCATAGCTCAATTATGTTTTTTTCCACGCGTCAGCTATAATAAAGAAATAATTATCCATTTCATTACAAGTATAGATTGATTCGTAACATTTTCAAAACCCCCATAGGTTGTACATTTGCCTCATTGGAACTTACATTCAAGTTTCCACCATTAAAAGGAGGCAATAGAGTGTCATAAATGTCATATGAGGTTACATTATTGTATCTCGTAGATGATGCCAAAGGTTGAATAGAATCTTCCACAAATACACATCTACATTTGATAGCCTTATCATCCAAATTTTTGTGCCGCTTTTGTGGCACCAAAGCATAAGCTAAACATCCAGCCGAAGACATGTAAGTGATCAATAGATGGCAAGTCTTATCATGCCATGATTCACAAGGAGTCATAGACTTCAAAGCTTTGGTAGGACACCTATTAAGTACCTAGGTAGCACACATAATAGACTCAAGCCAAAAACAATGTGGTAAAGCTTGACCATTGACCATACTTCATGCCATCTCCATAAGTGACCTAATTTTTCTTTCAACGACACCATTATGTTATGATATATAACATTGTACATTGGTGTTTCATCCCATGACTAGCTAGAAATGCATTAGATTAATGAGACATATACTCCTCTCCGATCTAAACGAAGGTTGCCCATAAGATATTTAAAGACATTTTTAGCCACAACCAAAAATTGCTTGAAACACATAAACACTTTGGAATTAGCTTTAAGCAGATACACCCATGCATGAGTAATCATCAATGAAAGTCTCAAGTATATGTAATTGCATAGGCCCACAAAGATCACTATAAATAAGTTGTAATCTCCATGTCGCCCTTATTGAACCATCCTTTGGAAACATCGGATGTTGCATCTTACCCAAAATACAATCTTCACAAACATAGAAGGTGATTCAAGAGGTGGCAAAGAAGAACCATATCAAATTTCTACAAACACAAAAAACTGGCAAAATTCAGATGCCCAAAATGTGCATGCCAAAGTTTGGCATCTAAAACAGCCTTTGAATCCACAAATGCAATGGAAAAATTTTGCTCACACTTGTTATACAAAGTGAGCTTATATAGGCCACAACACAAAATGCCAAATGAAACAATGTCATCGCCAAAATCAAGATCATGAACTATATGGATTTTTTCAAAAAATTAAGCTCTACACCTGGTTAACCTTATCACTTAGAGAAGGTGGGAGATGCTTAATTGGTTTAAATCTAGGAGTTTTTAAACCGATTTATATTGATCGATTAGTTTATTGATTGATATGTAAGAACATATACGAGATATTGAAAAATAATGACTTTGCAATGTATAATACCTTTGAATAATATGACTAAACATATTATACGACAGTTATTCAGGTTTAAAATGTTTCACAGATAACGTATGATGCAACCTAGCTTCACGAGAGTGATGCGTAGTAAGCAATAAACTTGTATGTTCTCATCAATCTCCAGGATCTTCTTATGGAAAACATATTTGGCAAAAAAATATGCTACTATAGAACCACGAAGACATATTAGAAACATAAAAGTGATGCCATATATATGTAGAGCTCAAAGAGAGATTTCATAATGAGAGCCTATCCTTCTTCCTAGTCCAAATCGTTATTGAGAGAGAGTTTGTTATGATGCCATAAGCATGCCCATCCTTCTTCTTAATCTCAGCTGTCTCAGGCTCTCCTAGTGGACGTAGAGTGCTCCATAAATCCTTCATCACGAGATGGCATTTTGCCTTGGATTGCCAAGCATGAAATCCATTACCACAAAACTTGGCGGTGCTATCCCTCGTCGTGGTGCACTTGGGTATGTGTGTAGCATTGGCAGGATGGGAGCGATCAAGCACCGCTCCTTTTAGGCAGCTTTTCGAGTATGTTGCATGTTTGTTGGGGCTTTAGTTGTAGATTAAAATCCCTTTAAATTAAGAGGCATCGAGAAAGAAGGTATATAAGGCGGTGCTGAAAATCAAACCCACGGGGGCAGTCACCTTCCGGCAGCTTGCTGCCCGGGGGCTGCGCGCGTCGCCTCAGAGGCCTCAGAGGCCTGGCGCACCCCCCTCCCAATCTCCACCATAACAAAAAGTCTGTGCAGGGACGACGGCGAATTGGATTGCTGTGATGCCGACTACTTTTCACGCTCTCGCTCTGGTCTCAGCGCCCTCAAGCTTTTGGCTTGGTTCATGACTCCCGTCTTGGCGGCTCAGAGCATTGGATGGGAATCGATTCTTGATCCGGGATTTCTCTGCAGGATGCCAATTGCTATAGCTTCAATTGGGTCTTCTTTCTTTCTTGCTTTGAGTTAGAACTTAGCGTTCGCCTTTAGTGCATGGGTGGGCAGGAGGAAGCTGTCTTGAGTTCAAGGATACATCTTGGGATTGTCCCTGCTACGATAAAGTCCCTCTCCTCCCCCTGTCTCTCTTTCTCGGCCTTGGACAACCGTCCGTCACTCCGCAACCTGGGGTCATGTATGTGCCACCACTTCTCTCGTCACACCTTGATACGGTGTCAAGAGCCTAGGTTTGCCGACGCCTTCTGTATGCTGGAGAGCTCAAGGAGGTGATGATTAGAGAGCTAAGTTTTAGCCTGCGATTTGCAGTTGCGTTTACGTCGCGTAGAAGCCTCCCACACTTGTATATATTGCATACAAAATTACATATTTCTTGTTATTAGAGAGGTCTCCTCTTTTGAAGGCGTGTGATGTCGCTGTCAGATGCACGTGGCCTACGTGGACATGCTACATCGACTTCAAGAGCCAATCCTGAGGTAGGAGGTTTAGTAAATCGGCAATTTTGTGAGCTTGTTCACATGCCCGGACAAGTCCATTAGATTAGGCTTTTCATTTTTGGAACCCTCTTGGTGTACACACGTTTTATTACACCTCGGTGGGCATCTACAAATACGAGCATGCAAATTTAGACTAGAGAAATCCAGTGCGCCGATTTCCCACGGCAATCGAGTTCCTGTGATTGCTCAATCGAGATTCGACAAACCTCATAAGACCTACCTAAACTCATAATATTATAAAGAGGAGGAGGCGTAAGAAAACTGAGCGCCGCCATCTCTCTAGCATTTGTGAAAGTGCTCTACCTCTCCTTGCCCTTTTTTTTCTCTCGTGCTACACCATTGGTGCAACTTCTCCTGGCCAATTTGCAACCCATTTTCAATGTGCAAGTAGAACTACCAAGAGCCTTGAGTCGAAATGAGTCTCTCTCTCTCTCTCCCCAAAACCCCCGATTCCCACCATCATATATACACGTCAGGATTTATGATTTAGGAGAACGTTACCTTATTCTATTTTAAAAGCCAATCATTATTTATAAATTATTCAAGCTTTAAATCCTATTGGATTGGACAATTATCCTATCTATCCATTTTGCCCCAATCATTATCTATAAACTATTCAAGCTTTAAATCCATTTTCCCCCAATTTGAATTGGGAGATTTGTAAAAGGCTTTACTATAGTACGCATGGCGTTTTTTTACTCTACATTAAGCGAGGAAGCTTTCATCATAGTCTAAGACCTTGAAGCTCTACCCTTTCTCTATTGCTGTATTGAATTACGTCACATCACACTGATTAAGTTAATGATGTCACACACACACTTGCTAAGGCTATTATACATGCCACCACCTATGTAAACATTCATGATTGTTCTAGACATTATCATGCAAGTGTTGCTCATTGTCTTGAGTCATGCTCTCTCTCTCTCTTTCTCTTCTTCCAATCCCCACCGCGTGTGGCTTATTTCCACCATGGTATCACAATAGGATTTATAATTTAAAGGATCCTTACCTTATTCTATTTTAAAGATAATCATTATTATAAGCAATTCAAAATTAAAATCCTATTGATTTGGATAATTTTCGTATATATCCATTTTGCCCCAATTTTAATTGGGAGCCTTTTAAAATGCTTTACTATAGCAATTATGCTCTAATCATGGCGTTTTTTCCCTTTACATTAAGCGAGGAAGCTTTCATCACCTAAAGGCTTGAAGCTCTACCCTTTCTCATGTATGTGCTACCACTCTTGTATAGAGTGGTAGCGAGGAAGCTTTCATCACCTAAAGGCTTGAAGCTCTACCTTTTCTCATGTATGTGCTACCACTCTTGTATTGCTTGAGAGCTTGAAGCCCTCGAGAGGCGCTCCAATCAAGGGAAGAGCACCTTCCCTTAGAGCCTTGAGCTCTCCTTTCATCTTTTGCAAGCTTCAAAGCTGTGTGGCGTTGCTATTTGCACCCATAAGCAGCTGCCCTTTGGCCTCCAAAATCATGCGCACCCATTTGGGTTGAGCTTCAAAAGTTTAGCATTGGCAATTTGTGCTTTATGCACATATTACACAACCGTTTTCTCCTTCTGTAATGCGTTGTCTCTCTCTAGTTATGCTATAGAGACCTTAAAGGTCAATTTTTTCATTAAAATAAAAGTAGTTCCTCAACATGGCCAACATTGGGCTTTCCAAGTACGTAATTAGCATCGATATCGAATTCTCTTTATGGAAGACAAAGAGACGTCTGTTGACGATGCGAGAAGGATTATGGAAAATCGATACTATCGACAAACCCGAACCAATTCGAAGCGATGCTACTCAACATTCTCAATGGATTGAGAAGAATAATATGCTTTGGCATTCATTGGCTTATGTTAAACTGACAATCTTCTTCGCCACCTCAACAAGGGAGTAAAGCAAGTCTGGCAAAGTCTTGAGACAACTTTTGAAGGTAACATGAAGTTTTTCTCTATCTTAATGTTAGGTGCAGCGGAATGAATGTTTGCGCTTTGCTCAAGATGAGTGCTCCAAACTGTGCTCAAGGTTCCTTTTCGTTCTTATGGAAGGTAGAGCCTTCCGTTCTTAATGCGAGAGTGCAATGGACACAAACAAAGTGAATGGACACTGTGCATGCAAGTGTATGAGAATGAGAGATAGAGAGAGAAGAGAGATACGACACCAGAGACGTTGTAAAACCCTCCTCCGAAGGCCCCACTCTCGTCGGCGAGAGTGGTCTACTTATGATTGTACAATCTGGTACAAATGGAATGCCTCAATCTCCACCATAACAAAAAGTCTGTGCAGGGACGACGGCGAATTGCCTCTGTATTGCACTGCCTCAATCTCCACCATAACAAAAAGTCTGTGTAGGGACGACGGCGAATTGGATTGTTGTGATGCCGACTTCTTTTCACGCTCTCGCTCTGGTCTCAGCGCCCTCAAGCTTTTAGCTTGGTTCATGACCCCCGTCTTGGCGGCTCAGAGCATTGGATGGGAATCGATTCTTGATCCGGGATTTCTCTGCAGGATGCCAATTGCTATAGCTTCAATTGGGTCTTCTTTCTTTCTTGCTTTGAGTTAGAACTTAGCGTTCGCCTTTAGTGCATGGGTGGGCAGGAGGAACCTGTCTTGAGTTCAAGGATACATCTTGGGATCGTCCCTGCTACGATAAAGTCCCTCTCCTCCCCCTCTCTCTCTTTCTCGGCCTTGGACAACCGCCCGTCACTCCGCAACCCGGGGTCATGTTTGTGCCACCACTTCTCTCGTCACACCTTGATACGGTGTCAAGAGCCTAGGTTTGCCGAAGCCTTCTGTATGCTGGAGAGCTCAAGGAGGTGATGATTAGAGAGCTAAGTTTTAGCCCGCGATTTGCGGTTGCATTTACGTCGCGTAGAAGACTCCCACACTTGTATATATTGCATACGAAATTACATATTTCTTGTTATTAGAGAGGTCTCCTCTTTTGAAGGCGTGTGATGTCGCTGTCAGATGCACGTGGCCTATGAGGACATGCTACATCGACTTCAAGAGCCAATCCTGAGGTAGGAGGTTTAGTAAATCGGAAATTTTGTGAGCTTGTTCACATGCCCGCACAAGTCCATTAGATTAGGCTTTTCATTTTTGGAACCCTCTTGGTGTACACACGTTTTATTACACCTCGGTGGGCATCTACAAATACGAGCATGCAAATTTAGACTAGAGAAATCCAGTGCGCCGATTTCCCACGGCAATCGAATTCTTGTGATTGCTCAATCGAGATTCGACAAACCTCATAAGACCTACCTAAACTCATAATATTATAAAGAGGAGGAGGCGTAAGAAAACTGAGCGCCGCCATCTCTCTAGCATTTGTGAAAGTGCTCTACCTCTCCTTGCCCTTTTTTTTCTCTCGTGCTACACCATTGGTGCAACTTCTCCTGGCCAATTTGCAACCCATTTTCAATGTGCAAGTAGAACTACCAAGAGCCTTGAGTCGAAATGAGTCTCTCTCTCTCTCTCTCTCTCTCCCCCCCCCCCCCCCCCCCCCCCCAAAACCAAAACCCCCGATTCCCACCATCATATATACACGTCAGGATTTATGATTTAGGAGAACCTTACCTTATTCTATTTTAAAGCCAATCATTATTTATTAATTATTCAAGCTTTAAATCCTATTGGATTGGACAATTATCCTATGTATCCATTTTGCCCCAATCATTATCTATAAACTATAAACTATAGTACGGATGGCGTTTTTTTACTCTACATTAATCGAGGAAGCTCTACCCTTTCTCTATTGCTGTATTGAATTACCTCTCTAGCTTAGCGAATTACGTCACATCACACTGATTAAGTTAATGAATTATGTCACATCACAGTGATTAAGTTAATTGATTAAGCCACCACCTATGTAAAAATTCATGATTGTTCTAGACATTATCATGCAAGTGTTGTTCATTGTTTTGAGTCATTTTTTCTCTCTCTCTCTCTCTCTCTCTCTCTTCTTCCAATCCCCACCGCTTGTGGCTTATTTCCACCATGGTATCACAATAGGATTTATAATTTAAAGGATCCTTACCTTATTCTATTTTAAAGATAATCATTATTATAAGCAATTAAAAATTAAAATCCTATTGATTTGGATAATTTTCCTATATATCCATTTTGCTCCAATTTTAATTGGGAGCTTTTAAAATGCTTTACTATAGCAATTATGCTCTAATCATGGCGTTTTTTCCCTTTACATTAAGCGAAGAAGCTTTCATCACCTAAAGGCTTGAAGCTCTACCCTTTCTCATGTATGTGCTACCACTCTTGTATAGAGGTTCGTTGGCACGATTCTCTCTCTCTCTCTCTCTCTCTCTCTCTCTCTCACGTCCTCTTCCTTGATACGGTGTCAAGAGCCTAGGTTTGCCGACGCCTTCTGTATGCTTGAGAGCTCAAGGAGGTGATGATCAGAGAGCTACGTTTTAGCCCGCGATTTGCGGTTGCGTTTACGTCGCGTAGAAGCCTCCCACACTTGTATATTGCATACAAAACTACATATTTCTTGTTATTAGAGAGGTCTCCTCTTTTGAAGGCGTGTGATGTCGTTGTCAGATGCACGTGGCCTACGAGGACATGCTACATCGACTTCAAGAGCCAATCCTGAGGTAGGAGGTTTAGTAAATCGGCAATTTTGTGAGCTTGTTCACATGCCCCGACAAGTCCATTAGATTAGGCTTTTCACTTTTGGAACCCTCTTGGTGTACACACGTTTTATTACACCTCGGTGGGCATCTACAAATACGAGCATGCAAATTTAGACTAGAGGAATCCAGTGCGCCGATTTCCCACGGCAATCGAATTCCTGTGATTGCTCAATCGAGATTCGATAAACCTCATAAGGACTAAACTCATAATATTATAAAGAGGAGGAGGCATAAGAAAACTGAGCGCCGCCATCTCTCTAGCATTTGTGAAAGTACTCTACCTCTCCTTGCCCTTTTTTTTCTCTCGTGCTACACCATTGTGCAACTTCTCCTGGCCAATTTGCAACCCATTTTCAGTGTGCAAGTAGAACTACCAAGAGCCTTGAGTCGAAATGAGTCTCTCTCTCTCTCTCTCTCTCTCTCTCTCTCTCTCTCTCTATTATACATGCCACCACCTATGTAAACATTCATGATTGTTTTAGACATTATCATGCAAGTGTTGCTCATTGTCTTGAGTCATGCTCTCTCTCTCTCTCTCTCTCTCTCTCTCTCTCTCTCTCTCCCCCAGGTCCCCACCCCCTGTGGCTTATTCCCACCATGGTATCACAATAGGATTTATAATTTAAAGGATCCTTACCTTTTGCTATTTTAAAGATAATCATTATTTATAAGCAATTCAAAATTAAAATCCTATTGATTTGGATAATTATCCTATATATCCATTTTGCCCCAATTTTAATTGGGAGCCTTCTAAAATGCTTTACTATAGCAATTATGCTCTAATCATGGCGTTTTTTCCCTTTACATTAAGCGAGGAAGCTTTCATCACCTAAAGGCTTGAAGCTCTACCCTTTCTCATGTATGTGCTACCACTCTTGTATAGAGGTTCGTTGGCTCTCTCTCTCTCTCTCTCTCTCTCTCTCTCTCTCTCTCTCTCTCTCTCTCTCTCGTCCTCTTCCTTGATACGGTGTCAAGAGCCTAGGTTTGCCGACGCCTTCTGTATGCTTGAGAGCTCAAGGAGGTGATGATGAGAGAGCTAAGTTTTAGCCCGCGATTTTCAGTTGCGTTTACGTTGCATAGAAGCCTCCCACACTTGTATATTGCATACAAAACTATCGGGGGCTATTACAGATTTCTTGCAAATAATTTTTTATTAGAGAGGTCTCCTCTTTTGAAGGCGTGCGATGTCGCTATCAGATGCACGTGGCTCTATGGGCCACGTGGACATCCTACATGACTTCAAGAGCCAATCCTGAGGTAGGAGGTTTACTATTGGCAATTTTGTGAGCTTGTTCACATGCTTAGACAAGTCCATTAGATTAGGCTTTTCATTTTTGGAGCCCTCTTGGTGTACACACGTTTTATTAGGGCCTCGGTGAGAATCTACAAATACGAGCATGCAAATTTACACTAGAGGAATCCAGTGCGCCAATTTTCCACGGGAATCGAATTCTTGGGTTGGTAGATGTGCAGTAGTTCCACCCCAAAAGTACTCTTGTGACATAACTTAATAATAAGTGACTTATCATTTGTTAATAAATTATGTCAAAGTTATTGCTCAATCGAGATTCGATAAAACTCATAAGGCCTAAACTCATAATATAAAGAGGATGAGGCATAAGAAAACTGAGTACCGGCATCTCTCTAGCATTTCTCTCTCGTGCTACCCCATTGTACAACTTCTCATGGTGAATTTGCAAACCCATTTTGGATGTGCAGGTAGAACTACCAAGAGCCTTGAGTCGAAATGAGTCGAGCTCTCTCTCTCTCTCTCTCTCTCTCTCTCTCTATGATGATGATGTGATGATGATAAGAAGGTTTTAATTTTGAACAGTCTTAGCAAAGAAGACAAGTTCATGGAGTCTGTCACAACCCTAAAGGTTGACAGAGAGATGCCCAATGAAGAGATGAATTCCATTCTCTTAGATGAAGTAAAAAAAAGATAGCTGATTTTGACTCTTTTGCAAATTCTATTATCACCAAAGCCAAAGTACAGAAATGCACATTTTGCAAACGATTAGGTTATATTGTTCTAGTCTGCTTAAACGGTTAGAAAAGGAACAAACTCAACACTATATGCACAATTGGTTTCCGCAGAATTCAAAGAAGAGGAAGATCCTAAACCAGAGAAGGCACTTCAAGGGCAAGTACTTCCTTGGTAGTGAGGACTCTTGGGCTTTCTAAAAGCTCACCAAATTAATAAAATTTTTAATATTTTGCGTTGTACTGCATGGCATGTATACCTTTCAAAGGTTCGTTCCTCCTTTAATTTGTTTATATAAATATTCTCAGGGCTTAGACATTGCCCATGTCAATGACATGAGGTAAGACCGCCCATCATTTTTCACGCATCAAACACCCCAACACTTCTATTCTGAGTTTAGTCTATGTACACATAGTTTTTGCTCTATCTTAAAGGATTTGTATTTTGATAGACTGCTACCAATGTCTAAGTGTGTCCAAGACATGTGTGGGCCAACCTTTGAATGGCGAGGGCTCATGCCTCTAAGGCATGCTCGCTCTTTTCAACCTTTGAGCCATGCACGAAAATTTATTTTAGCATCACGTTGGAACATCATCACCTCTGAGCCTAAGGAGTCTATGCTAGCATTCCTACCTTTCTTTTGGAATATGAGGTTTCACTCACCTTATAAACTGAAGTGCAGTTTTTTTAGCTCTATGGAATACCTCTTTAGCTTAGCTAATTATGTCACGATGTCACACACACTCACTAAGGCTATTATACATGCCACCACCTATGTACACATCCATGATTGTTCTAGACATTATCATGCAAGTTGTAAGGCACGTCTGCATGATGTGCACTATAAAATTAACATTTTCACTTTGCACCTGGCTGTAAGATGAAATGTGTAACTATTCAGATTGCTTTTATGTATATGTAGCTTGACTCAAACATTGTCCTCTGGCTTGCACAATTGGACGACATCCGTACATGAACGCTAGGACTCCTTTCTCCCTCCGACTGTGACACCTTTCTCCCTCTGAGTGTGACAACACGTCTCTCTCTCTCTCCCTCTCTCTCTCTCTCTCATGTTCTACGAGAAATAAAGGAAAATTGACTACGCTTGATTGAGAATAATATGGGTGTCTCAAAGCTGGGTCCAAGGCCTAGAGACTGAATGGTCGATGTTACTAGGCTGAATGGAAATCTGCAAACATCAAAGTAGGTTAAGGATTAGGTTAAGCTGCAACCCTTTCGCTCAATTTAATTACCATCTTTAGGAGCCCTTGGTTGTGTAGGGAATGCTATGGGACACAACTTGCATCTTCCTAATGGTCAGCAAGTCCCAAGCTGAGCTATTGTTGGTGCCTATCAATTGGTTTTACTCATCTACTCATGTTCCACAACAAAACCCGAGGCGACAACAATCACAACCAACTAACCAATTGCACTCCAAAATCGTTCAAAATCTAAACTCATAAGGCTCTTGTTCAGACTTTGAGCCATGTATGGAAAGTTGTTTTAGCGTCACGTTGGAACATCATCACCTCTGAGCCTAAGGAGTCTTTGCTAGCAATGCTACCTTTCTTTCCGAATACGATCATCGTTTTTGAGCTATGTTTCACCTCATAGGTTTGACTCACCTTATGAGTTGAAATGTGGGTTTTTTAGCTCTATGGAATACCTCTTTAGCCTAGAGAACTACGTCACATCACACTGGTTAAGTTAATGATGTCACACACACACTTGCTAAGACTATTATACATGCCACCACCTATGTATACATTCATGATTAATCCAGACATTATCATGCAAGTGTTGCTCATTGTCTTGAGTCATGTTCTCTCTTTCTTCTTCTTCTCCCACCCCCCCCCCCCCCCGGCCCCATGGCTGATTCCCACCATGGTATCACAATAGGATTTACAATTTAAAGGATCCTTACCTTATTCTACTTTAAAGCTAATCATTATTTATAAGCTATTCAAAATTAAAATCCTATTGATTTGGATAATTATCCTATCTATCCATTTTGCCCCAATTTTAATTCGGAGCGTTCTAAAGGCTTTACTATAGTAATCATGCTCTAATCATGGCTTTTTTTTTCCTTTACATTAAGCGAGGAAGATTTCATCACCTAAAGACTTGAAGCTCTACCCTTTCTCTATTGCTTGAGAGCTTGAAGCCCTCGAGAGGTGCTCCAATCAAGGGGGGGAGCACCGTCCCATGGAGCCTTGAGCTCTCCTTTTATCTTTCGTAAGCTTTAAAGCTACCTGACATTGCTATTTGCACCCATAACCAGCTGCCCTTTTTGGCGCGTATTACAAAAGGCTTTGGCCTCCAAAATCATGCGCACCCATTTGCGTTGAGCTTTAACACTTTATCATTGGCAATGTGTGCTTGATGCACATATTTATACAACCATTTTCTCCTTCTATAATGTTTTTTTTTTCTCTCTCTCTAGTTATGGTACGGAGACCTTAAAGGTCAATATTTTCATTCAAATAAAAGTGGTTGCTCAATATGGCCTACAATGGGCTTTCCAAGTACATAATTAGCATCGGCACCAGATTCTCCTTATGGAAGACAAAGAACCAACTATTGATGGTGCGAGAAAGATTATGGAAAATTGATACTATCGACGAACCCGAACTAGTTCAAGGCGACGCCACTCAACATTTTCAATAAATCTAGAAGAATGATCTACTTTGGCATTTATTGGCTTATGTTTAACCGACAATCTTCTTCGCCACCTCGATCCGAGCAAGGGAGTAAAGCAAGTTTGGCAAATTCTTGAGACAACTTTTGAAGGTAACATGAAGAATTCAAATTTGTTTTATAAGATGTACAAGCTACAATATCAGTTGGACACTCTTAAAAAGCAGTTAGATTTTTTAAGCCTACTGTTTGAGTAGCTAGCTACAATTGAATGATCACTTGATGATAATGATAAGAAAGTTGTACTTTTGAACAGTCTTAGCAAAGAAGACAAGTTCATGGAGACTGTCACAACACTAAAGGTTGGCAGAGAGATGCCCAACAAAGAGATGAATTCTAGTCGCTTAGATGAAGTTAGAAAAATGGTAGCTAATACCGTCTCTTCTTCAAAATCCTTTATCACCAAAGGCAAACTACAAAAAATCCCAATAAAGAGATGAATTCCAGTCGCTTAGATGAAGTTAGAAAAACGGTAGCTAATACCGTCTCTTGTTCAAAATCCTTTATCACCAAAGGCAAAGTACAAAAATGCACATTCTACAAATGATTAGGCTATATTGATCAAAAGTCTTCTTAAATGGTTAGAAAAGGAACAAACTCAACACTATATGCACAATTGATTTCCACAACAACTGCTACCAACCTCTAAGTGTGTCCAAGACATGTGTAGGCCAACCTTTGAATGGCAAGATCTCATGCCTCTAAGGCATGCTCACTCTTGTTCAGCCTTTGAGCCATGCATGGAAAGTTATTTTAGCGTCACATTGGAACATCATCATCTCTGAGCCTAAGGAGTCTATGCTAGCGTTCCTACCTTTCTTTCTGAATATGATCACCTTTTCTGAGCTATGTTTCACCTCATAGATTTAACTCACATTATGAGCTGAAGTGTGGTTTTTTAAGCTCTATCGAACACCTCTCTAGCTTGGGGGCTATACTCCTCCCCCCTCCCCCACCCCCCCAACCACCACCACACACACACGCACTCATTATGTGGGGTGCAAAGTGCAAAATCTCCATCTCCTTCTCCATGCTTGTTGAGAAGTTGAGAGCCTACACCAACACAATTTACTATGGAATGCAAATCCAACCAAGAGCCATGCTTCAATGCTTAAGCGTGCCAACTTCTCCATCTTCATTACTATGCTATTATGGATGATAAGCAAGAAGAGTGATGATATACGTTACCCAATCCCTTCGTGAGGAAGTCATGTATGAATCCCATGCTCCTCCCTATGCGGGACATAGAGGTATTCAACCTACTCTTTGAAGTTTAGAGATGTACTTCTATTGGCCTACCATGGAAGTGGACATATAAAAGTATGTTTCAAAATGTGTGGTATGCCAAAAGACCAAGTATTATAGAGGGAAGCAACCTGGATTACTCCAGCCATTGCCAATCCCTAATTCACCATGGGAGAGTATATCCATGGATTTTATCTTTAGATTACCCAAAAATCTATCCATAAGAATACGAGAATATGGACAATACTCTATAGGTTTAGCAAGCAAGCACACTTTATTCTTGTCAAGAAGACTATTACGACACACCAAATGGCAACTCTCTTCATATCTCAAATTTTCAAATACCATGGATTGCCAACATCCATCGTGTCAGATAGAGATCCTAGATTGACTAGTAATTTTTGAAAAGGTCTCTTTGAAAAGCTAGGTACAAAATTGAATTTCTCTTTGGCCTATTACCCACAAACGGATGGCCAAAGTGAGATAGCCAACCTTAGGATTCTTGATCTACTAAAGACTTATGTTACAGAAGTAGATCAATGCTCACAATGGGAGAAGTACTTACCCCTTGTAGAGTATGCGTACAATAATAGAGCCCATACTACTATAGGAAGGCACCTTTTGAAATCATAGAGGGAAGACCTAAAAGTCCCTTGCTACTTAAAGTACATGGGAAGATCTTCGCCTGTTGATGAGTATAGCCATGACCTACAAGAATCTTTCCAAAAGATTGAGGAGGTTATATCCACCTCTCAACAAAGGCAAAAGGTTTCTCTGAAGATAAGCACAGAAGGGCCTTAATGTTCAAAGAAAATGATTGGGTATTACTTTAATTTCCCAAGGCTTGATTGAGGCAAACGACGGGCAAAAAATCCTACAGGCCATCAAAAGTATTATGCTAAACTAGCAAAAAGATACTATAGTCCTTTTCAAATCTTGAAGACAATCAATGACATGGCTTATCAACTCAAGTTTCCCAACCATTGGCTCATACAAAATGCCTTTCATGTGAGCCTACTTAAGCCCTACAAAGGAGAGCCACCAAGAGAGCTAATTATTGAAGACCGTCCAGAAATCAAAGACCAAGAAGAGGTGCTACAACCCGAAGCTATCCTTTGGCATGCGGACAAGGTACTACGACATGGTAAGATTATCAGACGGTATCTTATTAAGTTAAAAAATTATCCTTTTGAATATGCTAGATGGATGCAAGGAATATAGCTTAAGGGTAGTGTGAACCTTGTCAATGCTTACAATGCTACATTAGAGTAAGCAAATGTACATGCTTCTTTTAAATGATCAAATTTTTTTCCTTATAAAAATAATTCTCTTTTTCTTGTGCACAAATTTAAGTAGTATGCATGCTTAGAATCATGTTTGTTATGACGACGTCTCTCAAACACCAAGTAGAATTTGTCACTCTACTTTGGGAGAATGAAATGGACTAAAGAGCAGACATGATTGCGGCAACTAAGTCTCCCAAGCCCCAAATGGATTAGTCATCCATCTTGGAGTGATGTTTTAGGGTAAAAATAGAACCTCTACCTGCTAAAAAAAATCGACTAATGAATAAGTCTTTATCTATTCTACCTTATAGGTGAGGACGACTATGATTTCAAGAGAAAGGTAATGTCATAATATCTAATATCTAACCAACCCAAATGATTTTATCATATTAAACTGATCATTTAATGTGGAAAAATAAACGATAACAAGGGTTAGAATATAGACATGTGCTTATGGATCTATCTCAACATGGGGCCAAGGTCCAAGGAGTCCAAATGAGAGATGGTCTTACAAGGAGCAAGACTAGCTAATGGAGCTTAAAGACCTTAGGGTTAGCTTCATTAAAGTCCCCCAAAGGTTAGTGCTAAAAGTCCTTTGACCTTAGGCAAGCTAGGGATATGCTTGAGGTGAGAACCCGGCCCAAACTTGAGGTGCTTGTCGTGCTTGATGATAAGGAGCTTGAGGTGCGTGTCGTGTTTGAGGTGCTAGGGCTGAGCTTGAGGTGGGAACCTTCTCCAAGCTTGATAGGGTTGAGATTGAGGTGGACCAAGTATGAGGCACTTAAGGTGTTCCAAAAGTCAACAAGGGTCCGTACAAGGAGGGGGTGAGCCCTACAAGTAGGGGCAAGAGAGAGAACACACACACACACTCACACACTCACACAAGGCAAGCCTAGTCCAAGGAGGAAACGAGGACACATGTCAAGTTCCTCTCCATGTTTCCCTCATAAGGTGCCCAAATCCTATTGGTTGGCCTCTATTATTTATCTATTTTCATTAATTGTTTATGCACTTCTCTGTCTCAAAGGGGGAAAGGGGGACACTTGTCCCAAGGTTAGCATGGTTGCTTGATATGCAAGCTGCATGTAATTGGCTAGGCTTGTAGGGGTCCAATCACCTTCCAGAATGAGCTACAAGGGGGGGGGGGGTTGACCAAGGAAGCTAGGGGCTAGCTCGGGTGGTATACTCTTCCCCCCCCCCCCCCCCCCCCCCCCAACTCTCTCTCTCTCTCTCTCTCTCTCTCTCTCTCTCTCTCTCTCTCTCTCTCTCATTGTGTGGGGTGCAAAGTGCAAGAGATCCATCTCCTTCTCCAAGCTTGGAATGCAAATCCAACCAAGAGCCATGCTTCAATGCTTAAGCTTGCCATCTTCTCCATATTCATTACTATGCTATTATATATGCTTAGCAAGAAGAGTGATGATAAGTGAGGAACTATTTCTTTCTCCTATGAATGTTTCTTCTTCCTCTTCCCTACCCTCATTCCCCACTAGCACTCTCCACCTTCAAAGGTGTTTGAGGCCTTGGGATTGAGGCTGAGGTTGGGGATGGTTAATGATTTTACCAAGGATTATGTTATGCTTGTGATGCATGAAGTTTCCCATCTTCAATGCATCACCTAGGTCACAAGGAGCAACAAAGATTATATTGTACCAAGTCTCTCTTTATGGGAGGATCTATAATACAAAAGCCTATTGGAGGGGGTTCCGGCTCTACATAAATCTGGTCCTCAATTGTTGTCGTGTTCTCTAATTCTCTCTCTTGAAAAAGTATTGTTCATGCCACGCTAATTAAGTATATGGTTATGTTTCTACCGCTAATTAAGTTCACCCTCTATGTTCTCAAAGTAGTCTCATAAAAATGCTCACTCTAGTTCTTTTAATTTCGCTATTCTCAAAGTTCATAGGCCATTTCCATTACACTTGAGACAAATTTTGAAGGTATTATGAAGTTTTTACTCTATCTTAAAGGATTTGTATTTTAATAGACTACTACCAACCTCTAAGTGTGCCATGTGGGCCAACCTTTGAATGGCAAGAGCTCATGCCTTTGAGGCATGCTCACTCTTGTTCAGCCTTTGAGGCATGCTCACTCTTGTTCAGCCTTTGAGCCATCCGTGGAAGTTTATTTTAGCATCACGTTGGAATATCATCACTTCTGAACCTAAGGAGTCTATGCTAGCATTCCTAACTTTCTTTCCGAGCATGCTCATCTTTTTGAGTTGTGTTTCACCTAGTAGGTTTGACTCACCTTATGAGCTGAAGTGCAGTTTTTTCAGCTCTATGGAATACCTTGCTAGCTTAGCTAATTACATCACATTACAATGATTAATTAATGATGGGACACACAATCGCTAAGGCTATCATAGATGCCACCATCTATGTACACATTCATGATTGTTCCAGACATTATCATGCAAGTGTTGCTCATTGTCTTGAGTGTTCTCTCTCTCTCTCTCTCTCTCTCTCTCTCTCTCTCTCTCTCTCTCTCTCTCTCTCTCTCTCTCTCTCTCTCTCTCTCTCTCTCTCTCTCCCCGCCCCCCCACGAATAATTTAAAGGATCCTTACCTTATTCTAATTTAAAGCTAATCATTATTTAGAAATTATTTAAGATTAAAATCCTATTGATTTGGATAATTATCCTATCTATCCGTTTTGCCCCAATTCTAATTGGGAGCCTTCTATAAGGCTTTACTATAGTAATGATGGCACTTAGCTCTACCCTGTCTCTATTGCTTGAGAGATTGAAGCCCTCGAGAGGTGCTCCAATCAAGGGGGGGAGCACCCTCCCCTAGAGCCTTGATCTCTCCTTTCATCTTTTGCAAGCTTCAAACCTACCTAACGTTGCTATTTGTACCCATAACCAGCTGTCATTTAGCGCATATTACACAAGAATTTGGCCTCCAAAATCATGCGCACCCATTCGAGTTGAGCTTTAACACTTTATCATTGGCAATTTGTGCTTTATGCACATATTTATACAACCATTTTCTCCTTTTGTAATGTTTTTTTCTCTATAGTTATGGCACAGAGACCTTAAAGGTCAGTTTTTTCATTCAATTAAGAGTGGTTGCTCAACATGGCCTACATTGGGCTTTCCAAGTACGTAATTGGCATCGGCACCAAATTCTCCTTGTGGAAGACAAAGAACCAACTATTGATGATGCAAGAATATTTATGGAAAATCGATACTACCAACGAACCTGAACAAGTTCAAGGAAACACCACTGAACATTCTGAATGGATCGAGAAGAACGATCCGCCTTGGCATTCATTGTCTTATGTTTAGTCGACAATAATCTTCACCACCTTGATCTCAACAAGGAAGTAAATCAAGTAAGGCAAAGTCTTGAGACAAAGTTTGGAGGTAACATGAAAAATTCAAAGTTGTTTCATAAGATGCAACTATACAACCTACAATATCACTCGGACATGCTTAAAAAGCATTTAAATGTTTTAAGCCTACTATTTTAGTAGCTAGCTACACTTGAATGATCACTAGATGATGATGATAGGAAAGTTGTACTTTTGAATACTATTAGCGGGCAAGTTCATGGAGACCGTCACAATGTTGAAGGTCGCCATAGAGATGCCCAATAAAGAGATTAATGCCATTCTCTTAGGTGAAGTTAGAAAAAAGGTAGGTGATTTTGACTCTTCTGCAAAATCCTTTATCATGAAAGGCAAAGTACAAAAATGCACATTCTACAAACGATTAGGTTATATTGTTCATGTCTTCTTCAATGGTTAGAAAAGGAACAAAGTCAATACTATGCACAATTGGTTTCTGCAAAGATCCTAAAGCAGACAAGGCACTGCAAGGGAAAGCGTTGGATGACTCTCTTGATAGCGAGGACTCTTGGGCTTTCCAAAAGCTCACCAAATTCATAAAAAGTTTAATTTTTTGCATTGTAGTGCACAACATGAATAACTTTCAAAGGTTCTTTCCCACGAGGCTTAGACATTGCCCATGCATGTGACATGAGGTAAGACCGCCCAGAAATTCTTAGGAATCAAACACCCCAACACTTCTATTTTGAGTTTAGTCTATGGACACATAGTTTTTATTCTATCCTAAAGGACTTGTATTTTGGTTTGAGTGTGCCCAGGACACGTGTGGGCCAACCTCTTAATGATAGGAGATCATGCCTATGAGGCATGCTCGCTTTTGTTCAACCTTTAGGCTATGCATGGAAAGTTATTTTAGCGTTATGTTGAAATATTATCACCTCTCAGCCTAAGGAGTCTATGCTAGCATTCCTACCTTACCTTCCCAATACGCTCACCTTTTTTGAGCCATGTTTCACCTCATAGGTTGAATCACCTTATTAGTGAAGTGCAATGCTTTTAGCTTGATGGAATACCTCTCTAGCTTACTTGATTATGTCACATCACACTGAGCTAGTTAATGATGTCACATGTACTCGCTCAGGCTATTATACATGCCACCACCTATGTAAACTTTCATGGTTGTCCCAGTAATTATCATGCAAGTGTTGCTCATTGTCTTGAGTCATGTTCTCTCTCTCTCTCTCTCTCTCTCTCTCTCCCCCCCTCTCCCCCATTCCCAACAATTTGACTAGACCTGATAAAGGAAAGCGAGGTGAGAGAGTGGCATATGCTTGAGATTGCATATGATGCATTCATTTATGGGATTGTGTGAAGCATACATATTTGAAAATTTTCACATATTGTGGTACTATTTTTTGGGCATTGTTGTCTGTGACATGGTAAAAGGTGTAAAGATTTGCTATTAGCACGTAGTTTTGATCTATGTCACCAAGATTTCTTGTGATGCAATCAAGATCACAGTCACTAGGGTGCCATGCCTCATCCTTTCCTATTGGAATGAGACCTTTGAAGTTTGGACAAATGTCAGTACCATTTCCATTGGCACTATGTTCAACAACATGATCATCCAGTTGTAGTTCTCTCTTGCAAACTAAATAGTGTTGAGAAAAATATTTTGTCTATGATAAGGAACTTCTTTGTCTCGTTCATTCATTAAAGCATTGGAAGCACTTTATTTGTGGGCATGAATTTGTGATTCTTTGGGATCACCAATCACTTATATGGCTTCAGTCTATGCCAAGACTTGCACATTGGTGTGATAGGCAATCACATTGGTATGATAGGCAATCATGTTGGTCTCAATTCTTTTTTGAACATTCTGGTGTTATGATTGAGCATGTACCTGGTAAAGCTATTGTAGGTTGTATAGTTGCATCTCATGAAACAGCTATTAATTGTTCATATTACCTCCAAAATTTGTCTCAAGACTTTGCCAGACTTGCTTTTCTCCCTTGTTGAGATCGAGGTGGCAAAGAAGATTGTCGGTTAAACATGAGCCAATGAATGCCAAAGCAGATCATTTTTCTTGATCCATTGAGAATGTTGAGTGGCATCATCTCAAACTGGTTCGAGTTCGTCAGTAGTATCGATTTTCCATAATCCTTCTCACACCATCAATAGCTCGTTCTTTGTCTTCCATAAGGAGAATTTGGTGTCAATGCTAATTACGTATTTGGAGAGCCCAATGTTGGCCATGTTGAGCAACCACTCTTATTTGAATGAAATATAGAAGGAGAAAATGGTTGTGTAAATATGTGCATAAAGCACAATTTGCCAATGCTAAAGTGTTGAAGCTCGACCCAAATAGGTGTGCATGATTTTGGAGGACGAAGCCTTGTGTAATAGGCACCAAAGGGAAGCTGCTTATGGGCACATATAGCAACATCAAACAACTTTGAAGCTTGCCAAAGATGAAAGGAGGTTCAAGGCTCTAGGAGAGGGTACTCCCCCCTTGATTGCAACGCCTCTTGAGGGCTTCAAGCTCTCAATAAATAGAGAAAGGGTAGAGCTTCAAGCAATGAATTTTAAAAATAATATTAATAAATGGAAGGTGAATTATTAATAAGTTATGTCATAGGGGTAGTTTCTAGATGAAAATATTGCACATCTCTTAAAACCCAATAATCTGATTGCTACAAGAATTGGCACATTGGCACAGTCTACAAACAATTAGCTCATACTGTTTAAGTCTGCTTAAATGGTTAAAAAAGGAACAAGGTCAATGCTATAGGCACAATTGGTGTCGACAGAATTCAACGAAGAGGAAGATCCTAAAGCAAACAAAGACACTACAAGGGCAAGTGCTAGATGACTCACTTGATAGTGAGGACACTTGAGCTTTCTAAAAGCTCACCAAAATAATAAAAGTTTCAATATTTTGCATTGTATTGCACGGCATGAACAACTTTCAAAGGTTCTTTCCCATAGGTTTTCCTTTAATTTGTTTATATAACTATTGCTAGGGCTTAGAAATTGCCTATGTCTATGACATGAGGTAAGACCACCCATCATTTCTCATGCATTAGACACCCCAACACTTCTATTATGAGTTTAGTCTATGGACACATAATTTTTTCTCTATCTTAAAGGATTTGTATTTTGCTAGACTACTACCAACCTCTTCGTGTGCCTAAGACATGTGTGGGCCAACCTTTGAATGGATGGCTCATGCCTCTGAGGCATGCTTGCTCTTGTTCAGCCTTTGAGCCATCCATGGAAAGTTATTTTAGCATCACGTTGGAATATCATCACCTCTGAGCCTAAGTAGTCTATGCTAGAATTCCTAGCTTTCTTTTCAAACATGCTCATCTTTTTGAGCTATGTTTCACCTAGTAGGTTTGACTCACGTTATGAACTGAAGTGCAAAATTTTATCTCTATGAAATACATTTCTAGCTTAGATAATTACATCACATTACAATAATTAAGTTAATGATCTCACACACAATCGCTAAGGCTACCATAGATGCCACCATCTATTTACACATTCATGATTGTCTAGACATTATCAAGAAAGTGTTGTTGATGGTCTTGAGTCATGTTCTCTCTCTCTCTCTCTCTCTCTCTCTCTCTCTCTCTCTCTCTCTTACCAGCTGATTCTCATCATGATATCACAATAAGATTTATGATCTAAGATCCTTATCTTATTCTATATTAAAGCCAATCATTATGTGAGGGCCATGCTAGGGACCGAAGGCTCCACCATCTCCAAATGGATACACCACAATTGCGGACATCCCTCCCACTTGAGACCGACACCAAGACAGGACTCCTCCTCCTCTTTGATGCCAACTCAAAGGGGTGTTAACATTTACTTTTTCTCATACAGATCCCTTAACACAAAAACACCTTTCCTTATCGGTTCAAATTTCCAATCAAAATCAACATGCTAAATTTGAACTCAACCTTCCGCACTCAACTGGTGGGAGTACCCTTGGTTCAAGGTCACTGCTGATTTTTACTTAATGTACAATATAAAATTGGGTTCAACTTTACGACCAAGAAGTTAACCCTCCAAAATCTACCCTCCCATCGAACCATTTGATAAATGTACCTTTCCAAGGTAGTACTCTGATACTAGAAAACTATATTCTAATCATGTAAACCAAGAATACATTTTAAGCATTTGAAAGCGTCATGCAAACTCTTGCAAGTGTGAATTTATTTGGTGGTTCCTACCTTTTTCCTTTTTAAACTTTTTTAATTCTTTTTTCTTTAGTATTATTAAAGCTATCTAGTTATCTTTCAAGCAATCACATATACTTATCTACCATATCCCTATCCTCGTCCTAGGATGTTTCCTTTGCCACGTGTGGAGGTGGTGTCTTTACACAATTTCCTTTTTTTTTCTTAAGGCTTACAAAATTAATCTATCTTAAGTTCCTTTTTGATAAATATCTTGAGAAGAAAAGCAAAGGTTTGATTGTTGATTAGACAATTGTGGGATAGACCTTTTAGGTTCCTAGTCTTTCCAAGGTTCTTTTTTACCACAAACAATTAGAAGAGTTCCTAGTCTTTCCAAGGTTTCTTTTTACCAAACAATTAGAAGAGTTCCCTAGTTAAATCATATCTTCCTCCCTTATTTGATCCCTTCTTGGATCCATTTTTCTTCCTCCTTTTCTCATCGGCATCAGGCCTATTCGGACTAGACCAATTTCCAAACCCATTTGCAGGTCCTCCCACCCGACCAGGACTCACTCCCATCCAATCACAATTCTAGGGCCTTGAATGAGTCCGAGCTCAAAATATAGACCAACGGTTATCAGTCCTAGCCAAAAAGACCATCTCCCATTGCATCCCACAGGTAAACACTTGTGCTGGTCTTTTCCCAAACATGTAAGACAGATTTCACACTTAAAATCTTCTATGTTATGCTAGGGCTATCCACGTCAAATCTTTTCAGTAAAGTTTTAATTCTAGTTTAAATTTAGATTAGGTTCATTGAGTTATACTTAAACAAGATCTTAACAAAGCAATGAATCTCTTGGGAGTTAAGGTTTTGTCTCGACGTAAGTTGAAAGATAACCTAGTCTTGGAAAACTTCCATTTTTTTCTTTGCGTCATTTGCCATCCATGGGGCATCTCCATGGAAGCAGTGGGAGTTTTATGTTCAAGAGTCACAGTTGTCACTTTTGTGAATCTATCCCCTTACTCTCGCCCTTTGTAATCGCAAAGAAAACTTGAAATGAATAGTGCATATGCTCTCTACAATGACCTTTGCTTTGGTATGAACCATGAATGGTAAACACAAATCTTTAGAATGCACCAACTTGCGATCTTAATGCAAATAATTTTAAAACTTTCTTTGTTTAATTATGCAAGAGTTGATGATAATTTATGAAAGAGTGGGGGGACGGATACAGAGAGAGCTTTCGAAGGGAGCTTTTGAGAGAGCTTTTTTCCGTTCCTCTACTTGGGCAATCTTATCTCGCCAAAATCTCTCCACGCTGTGGCTAGAGAATGCTTATTGGAGGCAGCTTTTTTTCAAAAATTGAATTCCCTATTATATTCAAACTATCATTGTCTTTTAAAAAATTTATGCTTGAAACATATTTGAAGGACATAAAGATACAATCCACACTTTTAGGACATGTGAGTCTTGACACAAACCACAATTTAACTCAGCACATAGCACACTCTAAAAAAGAACTATGTTATGCACAATGTAAACAAACTGCAAAACAACCTCAACCCAATACAGAGCATCCACAAACAAAGAAATATGATATGTTCAAAGTAGATAGACTGCAAAACATTCTTTACTCAACATACAACATTGGCATTAACAAAGTAATATGTTATGCACAAAGTTGACAATTTTTCAAAACAAAAAGACATTACAAGATCTCAAACCCGAAGTAAGATTTATCATTAATAGAGTTTCAATACCAAATTAGTGGTAGTTACTGTAAGCAGGTCTCCGCGACGGATGTCTACAACATAGCTCATTTGTACTAACATAATGTCAATATGCAAGGAAGCGACTCGGGGTGGGACACGGAGACTTAATGAGAGTGTCAATCTCACCAAAGTGAACTCTCGTTCTTACGACAAAAGCAAATCAACCACTTCATAGTCAGACAATCAGTATGCGTCCATTCTCAACATTCAACGTAATCACGCCTTTTCGGTATCCAAACGAATCCGGAATGTCACGAAACTTGAGGAGAGGTATCACAACACTTATGGGCTTAATCCTACCAAGTTATATCACCATCTGGGAAGGTACATAAATCACGATCCATCACAAAAAATGTGCAGAAAACCGAAACAGAAGTACTTGGAAAGATCCACCTTAAGCATAGAAACACTTATCCATGGTCAAAACATTAAAAAACAACCATTTTAACTCCCAAATCAATGCATTTAGCTCATAAAAGGTACGTAGCAAACCATAGCAGAATTGGAAATGATTACACTTAGATTGTAGAGCAAGAGACAAGGAATGCAATGTGCTATTTGGAATAGAATTCTGATTACCCGTTCAGGAGAAAAGACGATTACAAGTTGTAGTCACAAGAAGCTTCCACAATGTACGTTTTCTTCCTTTTGCTAATGATCATCTCTTCTTCAAAACTAAGATTTTGACTTTAAAAGTTATGGGGATTTCCCATGGCCATCCGGCCTCTTACAAGGGGTAGACTCAGAGAAATAAAAAAGGGTATGGTCTAATCTCATCATGATTACAACTCATCTTAGGCTGAATTACAAGGTTTTCTCCGAAAAATAGAGTGTCCACCGGGTTTGGTGTACGTATGTATGTATGCGTCCGTATCCACCAAACATTCCCCCCTTCCTATTCATTGCACGCCCTTGTGCAAGCTGCATCTGAGCGAGTTCACTTTAGTGCCTTCTTTCGAGGGTTGCAGTGAGATTTCTAAACTCTTGAGCTCTGGCTTCGATCTCGACTTTGGTTGCCAGCTCTCTGAAGGGATTATTGCTGATTGTACTTTGGTAGGCAATATGGCAGGCTGGCAGATCTTTCGTCATTGTATTGAATATGGAAGAGTCCACTTCGAAGAAACCTATCATGAAAGCTTCTTCGAAGGTTTGCATGTAATGAGATGGCAGAAACATGACTCTTGCATATAATCCCATGATAACATTTCTACTAGGGATTTCGGTCTCCATATTCCAGCAAATACCCCGCACCCCCTTGACAAACACCTGCCATGGATGCTCTGCTGCTTCAATGTCTCTGAAAGGTGTAATGCACGTGATGAGAATTTTGGCAATCTTTACCAGCATCTGACAGCGAGGTCTGGGATCTCTTTCATCATATTGATTACTTCTTTCAGAGTTTGCACCATGTAATGCTATGATGGGGGGTTGTTATTGAGCGGCTTGGTAATTACTAGTTCAGCACTGCCAGTCTTTTGCTTTGCCAAATGTAAAAACTGTCTCAGGATCGCCATCTATTGATGGGACAGTAAGTGGGGTCGATCCTGAGATGCTGGGGGCATTCCTGTAATAGGTTTCGTCAGTTGGTCATTGATCGAACCATTTTTTCTCCAGAGAGGTTAATTGTCAAGGATGGTTTCAATCTGAACTGCTGCAATTGGAACCTCTCTGTAGTCCCCTCTGTTGTTTGGTTCAATTTCTGGGATCATCTTTTGCTGCCATAATTGAACTTCTTGCCGCATCAACGGTAGTGCAATCATTTCGTGCCCATGATTTTTTGCAACCTCATTTGGAGTGATCATGAGGAGGGAAACCGATTCCAGCGCTTTTAGTTCATATTGCATATATGCCTTGTGTGAAGGGTCTTTGAATTATGAGATCCAGCGCTGAATTTCATCTTTTGCCGACTCCGAGGTGGGAATGTCGTGGCTGGATCTACAGATTCTTGCGTGCCTTTTCCAGTGCTCATAGTGGGCATTTCTGTTTGATGAGTTTCAAACGTAGGTTGTTTCAATCCTTCACCCTGCTCAAATTCTCATGGGTACTGCTGATGCTTTGTTTGATTTGCCTTCAGAGCCTCTACTTCCTTTCTTGCTTTAGCCAGTTGCTTTTTTAAGTCTTCAATTTCCTCATCCTTGGCCTGTTGTAGGGCCCGATGACCTTCTGTCATGATCTATCTGTCATGTTTTTCTTGTTTTAGGGCCTCCTTTAACTCTTTGATTTCCTGGCTCAAGGAAGTAGAGCCTGCAGTCATAGTGGAAGAGGAGGGTGTCTCCTGTATGGCAAGGAGATGAGTGAGAGACCTGCTAACCACTACATATGAGCCTTATAGCTTCTCATTTTGTTCCTTTTCTCTGGTTAGCTCCTCCTCGAGGCGTTGCTGTCCGATCTATAATGCGGAGTTTGCCTCATTGAATTGTTGCACTTCTTTATAATAGTAAGTTGCATTTTCTCATTCTCTCTGCAACTCCGATTGAACCTAGACTTGTGCGTTCTTTAGTGCCTCTATTTGTTTCTTCAATTGTCAGGATTCTGCTGCTCTTGACACCTCCTTTTTGTTATCTTCTAATTCCAGCTCCTTGAGGCTCTAAAGAGCTCTTTGACATTGGAATTGCAGTTTGATCTTGTCTAGGTGACCGTCAATGTCAAATGAGCTAACTATCTCCGCTCCTTCTTTTATGGCCGCTTGTGTGTGTTGCATTCTTGGCCCATGTTGGTCTTTTTTGCTCTGATCTGATTACTCAGCCACATCAGCTTGCTTTTCCTTCTGTTTCAAACCCTTTGTTGCATCAGAGGTTTTGTCTGCGATTCTTTTTGTTGATCCATCCACTGTTTTGTCTGCTTTTCATTGATCCTTTGCTCCGACTGTCCTGCACTTTCTCCTTTGTCTTGTTCTGATCTCTCTGAAATTGTTTGAGCATCCTTGGGAGAACCGAGGTCTTGCTCTTGTTGTTTCTGTGTCTCGTGTTGTCCCTCTCCTTGCGAGAGACTTTTTTCCTTTTTACTCTTTTCAAATTCGTCAGATGATTCTATATCATCGACGCGTTGCTTCTTTGATTCTTCTTGTTGCCGCTGCTCCATCTTTCGTTTGAGCTCATTGTGAATTCGTTGCCGCATGGTGCTGACAGTTTTCCGTTTCTCTTCAGCTTCCTTCCTCTTTTGTTGCTTGATCCTTTCCAAGGCCTCTGTTTGTCTGCGTATCAAACGGAGCATTCTCGACTTCATCATCTTCTTTCTCGTCATCTGCTTCTGTTTCTTGGGTTTGTTGCTGTTCTTTCTCTTGTTGGCAGAGCTTTTCCCTCAATGCTTGAGCCTCTTCCATTGTCCTCCTAGCATGAGTGATGGGGATAGGTTCTGCCAATGTAGCCTTTTTCTTTAACCGAGTATATCCCAGGGTGTAGGGGCTATCCTTCTCTTCCTCCGAAGACTGGTACTCAGAAGGAGTATCTCGTGGGTGAGATCCCTCTTCCTGGCTACTCCGAGCATCCGACTTTGCTTTCTCACTGTCAGAATCCCTTAGAGGTGCACTTTGCCTAGTTTGTTTGACTCCAGGATTCGGCCTTGTAGAAGGTCCTAGCACTGGTCTCACAACTCTTTTGGACATGTGGATTAGGTCTATCTGCGCTGGGCTAGGTGGTAGATCGTCGATCATGCCCAATGCTTGATAGGCTATTTGTGTGAGCATGGGTCCTCCGTTCATGTAAGCTTTACTTCTTTGACCGCCCTTTAGGTTCGCTTCCACAATCGTGTCAAGAAGGTAGTTGCCAAAGTCGCACAACTGACCACCCTGCCTTCAGCCAAACCCATCGCCATCACCACTCCATATGCAGCAAGGGTTCAATATATCTAGGTGGATTCTGCACCTTGAAATGCTATGATATAAGACACAATGGCAGTTCCGTTTCTAAGTATATCAGGTCTTGATATGTCAGCTTATGGGTGCGTTGCTTCAAAAAGGATTTATCATTGTCGATTGCCTTCGTTTTTTGCAAGAGGTTGTGCGTCCCTTGTGGTAGATGGAGGGCTTCATTGATGATTTCAGCTGTAATTTTTACCTTAACAACTTCCCCATCTTTGTTTGTTAGAGTTGCTTCCCCATTGTACTGAATTGTACTTATAAGCTCGTGAGCTCGTCTGAAATCTGTTCCCCAAGGAGGCAATATTAAGAAATTGTCGAGTTGTAGATACCTAACCCCTGCTTGCACTTCTGGTTTCTGGTGCAAAGTCCACATTTCCTGGGGAAAGATGGTGGCCTTTACAATTTCTCCGTCTGCGGCTTGGAATCTTCCAATGAAAATGTTTGTCGAAACTGCTTCAAGTACTTGCTCGGTGAGGTGAGCTTTATTATTTGATGAGATATCGGTTATCTCATAGGGTGCCACATGCCACTCCCTTTGTGCTTTCCTTCGAGGCATCCTATTGCCAATTTGCAAGTGAAATCGGGTTTTAGCCATTGATCAAAATTGTCGAAAAGTGTAAATTTGACCATAAAATAAAAAACTCACTTAACTCTGTCAAAACTACTCCAAATTTGACCAAATTTCACCAGTGCATCTAGGATTACTATAGGCACAAAACTGTAATGAAACAGATAGATTTTGGCAAAAAGGAACATGGATGGCGATCCATGTTGGAAAGCATTTGAAAATTCTAACTTTGGGAAGTTGTCCCTGGGCATAAGGGGATACTATTGAGAAATTTTCTCTTGATTTAGAGCTTCCCAACATGGATCGCGATCCATGTTGGGCAATATTTTGGAAATCTGATGATACCATCTGGTAGGGTTTATCTTGATTATTACTTGGTCCAAAAAGTTTGGGATTAGGATCAATGGTTTGACATTTGAGCTAAATTTTGGAAATCATGTACAGATTCAGAGATTTTCGCTTTTGGAAGTGGATTTTGGGATTCAAATGGCTTGAAATTTCATGGCTTAGCTTTCTTGATCATACTGAATCAGATGGCATGGGTTTTACTTATTTTGGCCGAAAAGGTAAATGGATCGCGATCCATGTTGGGAAGCATTTGAATACAGTTCTTGTGCACATTGGTTCCTATAGGTTTTCTAGTACACTGTTGAAATTTTTTCAACTTTGGACATGTTTCTCCATAGTTTTCCCCATTTTTTAGTTTATGGCCATATTTTTTCCGTTTTGACCAAATCTGTCTCTGGCAACCACTTTTGGAGTCATGTTTTTCCTGAAATCTCTTCTTGCTTTGATTTCTGATGATAGAGGTCTGTAGTTCATAGCTTTGCTTGGTTCCTTGGCAATTTTCCCCAAACATTGAATTCTTTTGAGGAGGCAAACTGAATCTTGCAAGTTTCACCATTTTGCAAGTAAATTTTTGCTTGGTTTTGATCCCATCACCATTCTTAGATTACATTTTCTTGTTGATAGGCTTCAAGGAGAGTTTGAAGTTTCCCAAATTACTTTAGTAGTAATTTTGACCAAAAGACCATTTACAATTAAAAGTAGCAATCCAAGTGGATTTGATGATCTGTAGAGCACTTTTTGTGATTATTTTGCAACCCCAGTACTATTTGTTCATTGTCTAGCTAATGAGCCACTTTTATCCTGATTTTGACAAAAAGGTACATGGATCGCGATCCATGTTGGGAAGCTTTTTGCAAAAACAGTCATGGGGTTTTGTTCTTGAGCCTCTATTGTTGCTTCTGTAGAAGTTTCCCTGATTTTAGGGTTTTGGGAACATGGATCACGATCCATGTTCCAACACCTTTTCCTACTATTTTTAGCTTAGATGATTCTACCAGGTAGTTGGGGTCTACTGATGAAATTTTCCTTGTTTTTGATGGATTTTGGACTCCCTCTTTGGCCCTGTTAGTTTGCCGATTTTGTGACCTTGTACTGCTTTGATTTGTTGTTTTGGTACTGTTGATGCAGTATGGGTCACACACACATGCTCTTGCAAGGTTAATGATCATACCTGTCAAATCTGGTGTAGTGGGATCCAATGAGGTGGTCGCAGCAGGCAGAAGAGAATCCAAAAACTTTATGCTCATGTGGCTCTCTCTCTCTCTCTCTCTCTCTCTCTCTCTCTCTCAATGCAATGGAGCTTCTGTTGCCCTTTTTTGACTATAAGATCCCAATCTACCTGGAATGCCCATTTATTATTACCTTCATTGCTCATATCATGTTGGACACATCACCTGCGGTTCAAACCGTTCGTCATTCTGACACTCGGTTTACAAATGGCGTCCGATCTGCAATTTTGATCCTTCACAAGTTGGTCCAAAATTCATTTTGTGTTGAATTTTTCCATATTTGCCATGTTTGAAGTCCTTGCTTTGAAGTTTCAGCGTTTGCTTTCAAAAGTCGATTTTGACTTTCTTGGCTCGACTTATCAATTTTTTGTTAATTACCTGTCATTTTTTGCATTTTTGTAAAAGAAAATTATTTACAATGATTATTAGTCGGCCAAAAATTAGCCAAAATTAGTTTCACCTCCCTTATATACATACTCTTATGCCGGTATTAGATGGTGACGGTATGACTCATGATTATGCCCACTAAGAGTCTGTCAGGCTCTGAAAAGTTGTGTTTTTTAAGGAAATGGGAAAGAAAAGGAAACAAAAAGAAAAGAAAAGAAGTAGGATGATAATAATGGTATATACAAATGATACTCCAACTGCATTTTCCACCTTCCTAGAGTGAGTCATCCGCGATGAGCATGTGTTAGAGTGCATGGGAATAAATCGCGTGTCTGTGCATAGCCGTATAGTGTGGCTCTATGATGTTAATGGACGATATGCATGGTAAAACAAATTGCTTGCTAGAGATAGGTGCTGAACAATATGTTCAGTGGCTGTTGGTGGTGAGGTTCCTTGGAAGTTGTGTGGTCCAAACAATAGTATCTGTAGAAGGCATGCTCTGTGTTTGACTATAACCTGCAAGAGTTTTGATACTGCCAATGGGGTCGGTTGTTGGCATTTTTTGGGTGGCCATCAAAATTTTTTTGGTAGGGATCCACTAGAAGAGGCATCGTGAAGGTGATGTTGTTTTGGTTGCCATACCCATTTTGAGTGTGGTTGGATGTTTTGAAGAGAGTGGTCCATTGGGTTAGGCCGTTTGACAACAGCGGTGGGCAATTTGTGATGGTTTAACTTTTGTGCAGGCAATGCAGGTTTACGTGTATTGGTTTGGCGTTTAGGTATCCACAATTGCCTAGGCTTGGTTTCCATGATTGATTTTTTAACCCATATTTTCATGACCATGGTGGTGGATGATCGCTGAGCTGCCTGCAGGTGGTGAAGGTAGAGGTTCCGATTCATAGTCCGTTTGTACGAATGGCACGGCTAAAGATTGGCCCTCATGTTTGATGCGTAATGTGTTGTCCTGTCAGTTTGGTGTGGCCTGATAAGTGCGCATCCACGGAACTCCCAGAATAACTGCTTCGTTCAGCTGATGATCTTCGACCACATGAAATTGATGTGGATAAACTATTCCATCAATGTTGATTGGCAAATTTATGTGGCCGAGACTGTCCATAGTACCTTTGTTTGCGACCTTGAGCCCCTTAGTGTTGGGCATTAGAGGTTCCTGTGTGATTTTTCTGAAAGTGGAGTAGTTAACCACATTAGCCCTGGCCCCTGTGTCCACTAACGCGCTTTCGGTGGTGCTGTCAGTGGCAAGTTGTAACTGAATGCGTAGATCCATCCCTCCTAGACATGTAGTCGCCGCTTGTATGGATGCTATCGGAGCGTCCTGAATAGCCACATCCTATTGTTCTTTCCTCTGGAAGTTTGCTTGTTCCCTGCGTTTCAATATTCTGAATTTGGCCTCCTGCTGTGCTTGTTCCCGAATGTCCTATGCTTGACATCTGCGTTGAGCTACTGCATGGAGTGTTGCGAGTTGGTCTGGTGTCAGTGGAAGAAGATATTTCTTTAACCTGCAACCACTCGTCCAATTAGGCATCTCCTCTCCTGCCAATGTTGCAAGTTTAACGGTGCCACTTTGCGATATATCATGGATCACAAAAGGCCCCATTCCTCGCTTTTTGAGTTTTTTGGAGTGCTGTTTCAAGTGTACATGAGAACGTAATCCCCTTTGTGGAACTCCTTACAAATCACGTGCTGATCATAAAAAGCTTTCATTTGCTTTTTTTGAGCATATATCCCAGCTATTGCTTTAAGTCTAGTTTTATCTAACTATTCTAGTGTGTCTAGTCTCTCCGATAGCTAATGGCCCCGTCCATCCTAATTGTGTTGCCACTCTGAGGGATTTGACTAGGAATTCCAATGGTAGTATCGCATTAATTCCAAATACCAGGTTAAAGGGAGTGGTTCCAATGGAGGTTTTAAAAGCTATGCGGTAAGCCCATAAGGCGGTGTGTAACTTTTGATCCCAATCATTTCTTGAGTCACTAACTATTTTGGTGAGCACTGTGCATAGGATTTTGTTGGTACTCTCTGCCCGTTCGTTGGCTTGTGGATGATAGGGTGCTGACTTTCGATGGACCACCATGAATTCGTGGAGGGTCTCAATGATGTCGTTCACAAAGTGTGTTCCTCTATCGCTTACTATTTTGATTGGTAGTCCATACCGTGTAAAGACGTTTTTGAAAAGGAATTGAGTTGTAGTCCTTGCATCATTTTTTTGGGTTGCTTTGGCTTCCACCCACTTCGTCATGTAATTTGTTGCTACGATGATGTATTGTGCGTGTGTCCTGTATCCTAGAGGGTTAATGGGACCAATGAAGTCAATGCCCCATTTGGCAAAAGCACGTACTCCCATCATCGGCCTCAGTGGCATTTCAACTCTCCTCAGGGGTGGTTTGGTGCATTGACATTCATCGCATCGTTTGACATATGTGGTTGCATCCATGATCAGGCACTAGCTTTGCCATTTTATCAGCAGAGAAGTGTCCTCCGGGTTGTCTCGCGTGTGCTTGATCTAGGATGACGTAATATTCGATTTTTGTAGCACACAGCCGTAATTGTTTGTCTTTTCCCCATCTATAAAGTTGGTTGGCAATGAGAAGATAGTGTTTGGCCTCTTCCTCGATAGTTTTCCTTCTTGCTTTGTCCCATTCTATTGGAAAGGTTTTGTTTTTAAAGTACTCAATGATGTGAGCACTCCATTTAGGTGCTTGTACTACCCGAAACATTGTGGCATGTTCCACTGGGGCTGTATTATACATCTAACACAGGATTTGACATATTTATGGACACTGTATTCCATGTTTGGCCAGTAGATGCCCAGCTTTGTAATCGTTGGCCTGTCTGTGTTTCACTAGTGTGAAATCCCGTTGTCGTGCAGCTCCACTGCCATGATGAGAAAAAGAGCAAAGAAATGCAAGCTAGGCTTCTTTCAAGCCTACACATTAAGTGAGTAGTGATCAGGGCTTGATAACAGGCCAAGTTTAATGATTAGTGTATGCCAGATGTGGCTTAAAAGGGCCAACAGATGCCTCAATGATGCCAAAAATGAGTATGCTTGAAGTGAGCATAGATGGGATATTATGATGTAAAACTGCAATGCTTGAAGTGCTCTACCAACCTGTCTTTACGGCTCGTCGATTGGAGCTACGATGAAGAAGTTATGGCAGTTTGAAGTTGGAGTTAATGCAGATCCACACTGGATTGGGCAGTTGTAGTAGCTGAGGTGACAGAATTGAAGTGAATGCATGGACTTGAAGTGATCACTTTGTGGAGCGCATCGGTCTTTTCAGATTAGCGATTGGAGTTCCGGTTGCCAAGATATGGGCCGTTAAAGATTCACCGAGGGCCAGTTCTGTGCCAGGCTAGTCGGCTCGGCCGGAGTGCCATCTGGGAATTTTTGAGCTTTATTCGGGTTCTGATAAGCGGGAGCAACAAGTGCTTGAAGAGTCTCATGTTCGGAATGTCATCTTTTGTAATGCAATGATTGCAGAGAATGCCGACACGGCTGCGGCAAGGAGTTGGTTTTTTTTTTTGATTGCAAAGAAGATGCCTTCCCTTGAATATAATCAATTAAGCTTGCATCTTGAAAGCATAATTTCACTAAGAGGTTGATAAGGGCATTACAAGATTTGATAGTAATGTTGGCAAGGATTGCTTGGAAGAGAAGTTGTGCTTGGCACTGTTTTGGCCGGCATGTCATCCTTTACAATGGTTGTGGCCACCCATTGGAGATGCTTGGCGGTGTCTTGGCCGAAATGTATACCAAATGTGGTACCTGAAGACTGCCAATGGAGTTGCTTAACATTGCGTGGCCGAATTGTATGCCCTAATGTGGTGCCCTTATGAGAGAAGCCTCCCGCCCAAAGGACAAGGACATGGCCACCCAACTCAAGGAATTAGACTGGCCGCCCATTAAGGCCAAAGGCCACCCATTAAAGGGTTTTACTGGGAAAACAAAAGGAAAAAGGAGGCGATGGTGTGGAAGCTGCGAACAGGCAACGCATGGAGGAGCTTTTTGCTCACGGCAAGCGTGGCGATCTTCGGATCGTGACGAGCAAGAAGCAAAAATGAATCAGCAGCCCATGGCGACCAGTTTCGAAGCCACTCCCATCGATTTCCATGCTGGTCGAACCTTGGCCCTGCCACATCATCGGCGCCGTTCTTACAACGACGGCACCGTCGTTGCATAAACTTTAAGAGGGCAAATAATAGGGCATAAGAAGAGAGTTGAAGACGGGGAATTAGGGGACGAGAAGCATAACAAAGAGAAGAAGGAGGGAAAGCTTGGCAAAGGTTACGAAGGCGGGGAGGGGCCGGAGCAAGGAGCAAAGCTCCATCTCTCTCGCTCTCATGATCGAAGCTCTCGAAGCTCATTCTCTCTCTCTCTCGATCTTGGACAAGGATCCGTGCTAGAGAAGGGGCAAGAAGAAGGAGTCGAGCCTTATACTAGAGAAAGAGACCGGCAAAGCGAGTGAGCTTGGCAAGAAGCGTGAAGGGAGTTAACAAAAGAGGATAAGGAGACCTCGGCTAGCAAATCCGGCATGGGAGGATTTGAAGCAGGTAACAGGCTACCTCTCAAACGTGCCTAAGAACCAGGGTAAAGCAAAAAGGAAGTCTCTCTCTCTCTCTCTCTCATGCTTGAGAAGCAAAACCAAGGATCTCTCTCATACATAAGCAAGCATGAAGTTATCTCTCTCGCCAAGCATAAGATGAGCGGCCATGATTAAGAAGTCAAGAGGAAAGCAGAGGCAGGCAAAGCAAGGGTTAAAGCATCAGATAGCAATTGAAGAGCAGGAGGAAGTTAAAGTGCAGAGCATAAAGAGCAGGAAGTTGCAGGATAATCGATAATAATTGATGCTTGATGATTGAGGCAGTGAACTGACTTGAAGACTGCAGAATCCATGGGCAATCAAAGTAGATGAAGCGACATGAGGGAGTTACCATCATTGTCATCGACTAGATATTGATTGACTAATTGTTAAGCCCTGGTGTCATTAACGGCCGGTGTCGTTAACGGCCCCGGTTAATACTGTAAAGCGGGAGCTTAAACTCTTGGTTAGTAGATGATCCAAGTGACGACGCTGTTAACAGCCCACCTTGGCTAAAGATTAAGTTGTACTCAAACATACTAATCAATTAATTGATGATTACAGCGATTACCAGAGTCAGTTGCATCGATTGTTCTTGTTCTTTCTCTTTCTCACCTCCCACAGCCAGAGGCCCAGTGCCTGCCTGGCTCACGTAGCGAACACATATCCCTGGACACCGTATTTTGTATATGAGCTTGTTTGGGGTAGTAGGTGGTATCTTCAGGATGTACACATAGTCTCAGTATCCCATCCTTACCGGGTTTGTACAGTCGTCCTGCTAAAAGGATGAGATTTCGTGTTTGATAGATCATTGATGGTTGTCTTTCTATCTGCAAAGAGCCGATTGTGAGTAGAGGCATGACCTCTTCGCTCCATCACGGCACCATTTCTATGTTAAACAGATATGAATCAGGAAGTTCATCATCAACACTAGCAGGTGCTTCCCCATGAAATAGTCTCGTGAAAGATGATTGCTCTTTGGTGTGTCGTCCCCTTTTTTACAACCACTGTGAAGTCAAACTCAAGCAACAGTATAAACCAGCGAACAATTCTTCCAGTGTTGCAAGGTTTGTTTACTAGATATATCAGTGCTTGATGATCCACGAAGAAGACAAACTTGTTGGCTAAAAGGTAGTGTCTAAATTTCTTGATAGCATAGATCATTCCGAGACCTTTTCTTTCCGTAGTGGTGTAATTTCTCTCTGCGTTGTTTAGTTGTCGACGACTGGAGTAGCAAATGGGAAAATCCATTGTCTTCTCTCCTGGCTGGGCTAAGATGCACCGAATAGCATAGGCCGATGTATTCACATGGACATGGAATATTTTGCTCCAGTCAGGGGCTTGCAAAATTGGAGCTAAAATCAAATGTTGCTTCAATTTTTGGAAAGCTTGCTCACATTCCTCCGTCCATTCAAACTTAGTTATGAGAGCGTACAATGTCTTAGCTATACAACATACATATATATGAAATTCCGGTAGTATCCGCAATGTCCCATAAATGCTTGCATTTCTTTTATCTTTGCTGGTCTCGATAGTGCAACAATTGTCTGCACCTTTTCTTGATCAGTGAAAATGCCGTTTTTGGACACTATGTGGCCGGAATTCTACCCTGTCTTACCATGCAGACACATTTTTCCGGGTTTAAGTAGATACGATACGTTCTTCATTTTTCAAATACTTTTCCAGATGAGTGATGTCTACACCTTTTCTTGATCAGTGAAAATGCCTTTTTTGGACAATATGTGGCCGAAATTCTACCCTGTCTTACCATGCAGACACATTTTTCGGGTTTAAGCAGATACAATACATTATTCATTTTTCAAAGACTTTTCCCAGATGAGTGATGTGGTCACTTCATTGATGTGAATGAACACAAAGATCATCCATGTAGATCTCTAGAAATTGTCGGAGATATTCTTTGAATGCGTGGGTCATTAGTCTTTGAAATGTGGCCGGGGCATTGGTCAAGCCAAAAGGCATTACCCTGTATGCAAATATACCCCATTCTGTCGCAAAAGCTGTCTTATATTGATCTTCCGCTCAGGGCGAGCTTTTTGAAATTGGGCCTCTAAACCCAAACCAATGGGCCTACCCTCACAAAATGTTCGTAAAGCGGTACGCACACTACTTGGGGCACCACCTTCTTTTGGGAGTGGAGAAGGAAACCAATCAAAATAACACTTGCACTCACCCACTCAAGCAACACACTTTGAAAACCCCTTTACTCTATATACACTTTGGACACTTGAACACCATCAACGATTATGCAATCCAATGCCGTGCATCAAAATGAAATATCAATTTGTGGAATAGCATTCACCTTCTTCCCATAAGAATACCCATAATACATCCAAAATCTTACTCTCTCAAGCACTCATCAAAAAATTCATGCGCACAAGACTTGCCTCTCAAACACACAAGAGAATCACTTACATCAAACTAACACACTTTGCATAGAGAGCTCATCTCCATCTATGCAATGTCGTGACACAAATAAAATCACCATGAGAGGTAGCCACATGCATATGTAATGAAGCAAAAGAGAGTTGGAGTGAGAAATTTCTTTAGAACAATTGAATAAGTGTGGAGAAACAAACCAATGGTAAATTGAGAATAGAACACTTACTTGATTTCTCGCACACCTTTTAAGGGAAGGACAGACGCTGGCTAACCATCACCAATTGCGACACTTGAAAGTTTTGAAGATGATTTCATGATCATTAACATAACCATGAGAGAGATCATGATGTATTTACAAGTTATTGAGGTGCTACAAATGATTTATTGGGTTGATGGAGTAAGAGATGGTAGAATGGAAAGAGTGGAGAATAGAGTTGCACTTCCTCCAAAGAGGAGGGTTAGGAGGGAGGGTGTGAAAGAGGAGAGTTGGGGTTTTCTCTACTATTGATCAAGAAACAACATGAATTTGAAAATATAGGTGTGTGTCCTTGAGTCTCTCCAAGGGGGGCTATTTATAGTTATGTAGGAGTGGGATTATGCTACACTTAATTAGAGTAAGTGATTAGACCTAATTAAGTGTCCTTTGACCACTCATTGAATTTTGGACATAAAACGGACTATTTATTCACCAAAAATATCATTTTAGAATTTGAAGGCTCCATAGGGGTGCATAATGTAGGTGGGCCCCACCATGAGGCCCTACGAGTGGCTCCTGCGGGGTATCTCAACTTGTCTGTCTTGGCATTTAGAAAGCATCTTTAGGTTGGTCCCATCACATGCAAGTGACCTTGAACACTCATTGCTCTTCTAGAAGATGAGTAGGGGAAAAATAAGATCTCACCCTCTTGATTTACTTGATTTACAGTTCCCTTTTGCTGCAAATTTGACAAATTTACACTATTTTGACCAAAACTTTTTACCTGTAGCTCGGAATGACATGCTTCAAAAGGAAAAATTGACCTTCTCAACATGTTTGATATGAATTTGGACTATTCTTCACGCCCATGCACCAAGGAATTTGGTTTGGAAGGTCCACACTAGGCTAGGGAACCTTTTGCTTCCAAGTCTTCTTGTATGGGCCCTTTGCTTGTATGCATCCAAGGGGAATCATGCTTTTTCAAAAGGCTATGATGCTTAAACAAATAGAGGAGGGCCCAATATTATTTTCTTGCGAAAAGAATATACAATTGGAGTCTTTTTGAAAGGAGAGAAACTATATGTATATTCTTAAGAGATATTGGGCCACCTATGTAGGGGGCATAGAAGACTTGTAGAGAGGGACCATAATCTCTGGTAAAGACAAGTGGAGAGTTGATTTCCATGGTAATTTATCTATATGGGGTGGAAGATGGATATATTATTTTTCTACTACTAATTCACAAGAGGTAAGAAAGTTTGGGGGTATATAGTTGGTTATTGTATGCTTATTCTATTTACAAAGCAAAAAAGAAAAGGGTGGTAATATAAATATATGACTAAGGTGACATTTTTGGGAAGAGTATAATGTATGTGTCGCCACAAAGGTTAAACGAAGAGGGGTAATTTACTCTAGATAACTTAATAGCGTAGAAAAATATATACACATATGAGGAAGAGGACGTTGAGTGGGCTGACAAATGTTGCAAAAAGATGGTTACCATTTTATGCCACTCACCGCCTTAATCGTCAACCAATTGTAGCTTGAGAATCCATCCAAGAAACTATAGGCCTCTTTCCCTGCTACTCTCTCAATAACATGATCAGTTATTGGTAGTGGGTAGTTATCCTTGATGGTAGCTGCATTTACACAAGCACGTAGTTTGCCATTCTTTTTGGGTACCACCACAATCGAGGACACCCACTATGTGTGCTCAATCTTGTAGATAAACCTGGTGTCCTTCAGTTTGTCTATTTCCTCCTTGATTTTCTGTGCAAAAGTTTCATTGTACGTGTAAGGACGTTGTTTGCGTGGTCTGGCATCACTCTTAAGGGGAATCGTGTGCTGACATATCTCCGGATCTATCCCCTTTACATCTTTGTATGACCATGCAAAGACATCTTTATATTGCATGAGCGTATCGACTAGAAGTTGCTCTTCCTCTTCAGTAAGGTCCATGGCAATATAGGCCGGTTTAGGCTCCTCTCCTGGTTCTGCTAAGTTGATTCTTTTTGTGTTTTCAGGCCCATCATATGAAGTTCCTGGTTCTTTGGGATCTTGTTTGGATTTTTGCACCACTATCTTCCTATCCTTAATGGTATACTTCTTATAGTGGGATGCTGCATCGAATTTATCATCATTTGATTCCTCGTCAGTTTCCTTTCTGTTGTCCAAACTTCTTTCAATGCTCGTTTCAAATCATTATATTTGACTTTGCGCTCCACCTTGGACAACTTAAACGGTTTTTCGGTATCTTTCTCTTTTTTTGGTTTTTGTTTTGATGTTGTTTTTGTTGAGTCAGGTTTCATATATCGCCCTGAAACCCTGTCCTTGAGGCAGTCAGTCCCTTCGACTAATCTCAATTACTGCATTTTGTCAGTCAATTGAGGTACTAAGTCCTCGTTGTGCTTGTTGTGGTTATTTCTACGTTTATCCCGATACATGCGTTGTTTTCAAGGGTTTTTGTTTGGAAAATCATAGTAGATCACTTGGAGATCCTTCAGTTTGATGCTCTGCCTCGAGCTACTAGACAGATCATCGTCCACGTTATCCTCTAGCGTCTTATCAGTTGAGTCATGAAAATCTTCTTCCTCATTCGTTTGGACAAGGTCCCTTACAGAGATTTCGTCCACTATGCGTCGGCCTTCCGTCACCCCTTCCTTGTCAGGTACGTCTTCCTCGGTCTTCGGAGTTAGGCGGACATTCATCATCTGAAATGGAATGATATCATACCCTTCCTCATCACAAAATTTGGTGAGGGTCAATTCATTGACACAAATATCAAGAGTAGCTAGTATTTGTTGCCAGCTAAACGGTTCGAACATCTCTTCTGGAAAAGGCTCTGGTATGTACGCTTCATCTTGTGCAGCCCTATAAAGAATGTAGTCTTCCTTTTTTAGACTTCCACAATCCGAAGCTTCTCCTATCCATTGGTGAGCTTTGTTCTAGAGCCAAGCCGGTATTCCTCGTTCCTGATCAGTTGTGGAATGCAAGTCTTCTCCTGGGGCTCTTTCTACGTCTTTATAGCTATGATCTGTGACACTAATTTTCGTAGTGACATCCTTGTGGGCCTAAGATAGATATAGTCGTAACCCCAATCCTGAACAATTTTGAGCTGATGCATGAATGGTCTGCCTAGAATGATGTCAAAATTGCTGCTCTCATTGAAATTCATAATAGCGAAGGTGTGTTCATATGCAATTCCATAAGAGGTTACTACAATCTGCTCCAAGATGCCAATAGTCTCTCCAGGTACCCATCCGCTAGTTGAAGTTTCATTCTAGTCCCTCTTAGAGCAGGTTTTCTCCATTTTTTCCACATTGCTTTGGTGGCTATGGCTATTCCGGCTCCACTATCCAATATCGCTACCGATTTTACATCCTTGTACTCTACCAATAGGGTAGTATTTTCTTCTTCACCTTCACAATAGTCCCCTACCTTGTTTACTAGCACTGGCTCATGTTTAGTTTTCTTTGAGGGTTGTGTCTTTAGCGTGTTTCGAGAGGCCTCGGGTGAAGGAATTACAAGCCCTATTTTTTCCAAAATTTTCGCGACCTCATCCCAAAGATGTGGTCTAACATTCAGCAATTTTGACAAAGTCAGTGTACAATGGATAGGTGATGACATCAGCTCGTGAAGAGTTTTAGTATCCATCATCTTAGGATTGGCTTTCCATTGCGATGGAACTTTTCTTACGTACCTCAGATCGAGCTTCAGGGTTACCAATAAATCAAGGTAAAGTCTTCAACGACTATGGTTTACTGTCTTTCGATATCGATGTGCCTGCATCTCCATACAATGATTGGATGTCATTTGGGTAGAGCTCATGCTCCAGGTGGATTTCGAGGATAGGAGCTGACACAAGTGTGGAACTTCCATCTTTCCTATTCCTAATCTATTCCCATAGCTCTTGAGGCCATTGTTCTTATACCTCTGGGATTGGCAGTGGTACCTGAGAATGCGTTCCATCTGCTGTATTGGCTACCACCCTCGTATCCAAAGGTGTTTCATCGACCAGATTGGGTAGGCTATTCGCTTCAATTCCCCTCTCATCTAACTCCCGAATCTTTTCTCGTATGAGTACCTCGGTTTTTGGAGTTGTAGGAACTGATGGTTCCAAAAGCAATTGAGTGGCTTGAATGAGCTCTTTGCACATCTTTAGCCTCTCTTTCTCATAGTCTGGATGAGGTTACGTTAACCACCTATCCTCTTGGGTTTGTTTAGGCTTTAGCATTGCCTCGTAAGCTTTCAGAATTGCATTCAAAGGTTCAACCACCTTGTCTACTAAGACCGACCCTCCTGATGGCAGTTCCGACAGTTTCTTTGTCTCGTTGTTGCTCTTAAGGTCTCTTTCCTTTGAAGTTGTTCCTCTGTTTTTGCAATTTGGTTTCCAATGCCGTTTTCACCTTTTCTCTTTTGGCTTTCATCTTGTTTCGTTTCGCCTTCCAGGATTTCCTAGGGGTTCGGAAAGACAAGTTGTCTATCTTTGTTTGACTGGCCGGGACATTCTTTGCTACCTCATTTGCTTGAGCTCTAGTGACCACTTTTATTGGAATGTTCTGTTCTGTTTCTGATCCACTTGAGCTTGGTACAATCCCTATTTTGTTCATGGTTGCTTTTCCTTTGTTTTCGAGGTTTTTTGGGCAGTGTGGAATAAGATGGTCGGTCGTGCATCCATCACAAAATCCAAAAAAATTCACCCTCTCTCCTTTGTTTGGACACACTCTAGCTTAGTGATCACCTCCATTCATAGCATAGTCCTACAGGTGGTGGAGAAGCTTGTGGAGCTCCCATCCGTTGTCCTGTTCTAGGATGGTAGCCTCTAGGTTTGTAGCCCTAATTTTCCATATACATGAGCATATTCTCATCAACCAAGTAATGATTTTTGGTTGGTTGTGCTATGTATGAGGGCTCGGGTATTTCTTCCGGAATTATCCATGGATTCTATACCTCTGGAGCATATGCATTCCTATCAATTTCCTTTCGTAAGTATTGTTTGAATCTTCTCGGCATGAGACTACCTAGGTTATACTCTGATTAGAAGGTGGTTCAATGGGTTGCGAGATCCTTACCATAGCCCTATTTTCCTGGGGTAAAGGAGGTTGATGTCCCAACACGGATTGAGCTTTTTCCTGACCCATGATTGAGTTATTTGGCCCCACTTGGTACCTTGGAGGGGGCAGAAGTGGATGTCCCCCATGTGGTCCGTATTTTCTTCTGGTGTGCTACAGAACAAAAATGGACAAGCCACGAAACTCACGAATGTTTCTACAATCAGAAACATTCACTCCTGGCCTTTGTTGAAGGTTGCACCACTGGGTTCGATGGTCACCTCCACAAGAATCGCATTTTTGGGTGGGCGGTTTGTCGTGTGTTTGGGTTCATCTTGTTTCCTTGGTTCATCCTCCTGATCACTTCCTTGATCATTCGATCAACGTTCAGCACAGTTGGGTTTTGCCCTCCCAATTTTGTTGTGGACTCACTCCTAGTTGAAGAGGTGCTACTAGTCCTCTGATCTGTGTCTTCAATCACCTCCCCATATGCTTTGCAGTCATCTACAAGATCAAGCGCGTCTTTTGTGACTTTCTCAAAGGTTACACAGGATTTCAGGTGCAAGTCCTTTTTGAGCATGTCATTTCGCATTCCCTGTATAAAGAGGACTAATAGTCTTTCATCCAGAGGTAGTTCTCAAGCAGGGCATCTTTGTATGTACTGCTTGAAACGAAGCGATGATTCTTTCACTTTTTCCTTTTCCTTTTGCCTAAATGCATAGATCTGGGAGACAGTGTTATGCTTGATCCCTCTTTTTGAGAATTCCTCAGCGAATTCTCGGAGAAGTTGCTCAATACTTGGGAATTCTAAGTTGTTTAATGGTTGAAACCAAGTCAGGGCAGTGCCTTCCAATTTCAACCCAAATCCTTCATATTGAGTGTGGAAATCAGTTACCTATTCTTCTCTCAATACTTGTTTGAAGATTGAAAGACGGGCATACGGATCGCCAGATCCATTATACTTTTTGGGCAAGCATTTCTCCACCTGAGATGGTTACATACGCTTGGCCTCTGCAACCATTCTAACAACTCCTAGCCCCCCTGGGATGGATTCTCTTGGTTCGTAATCTCCTCTTAGTACTAATAGTGGTATCCTATCTACCTTGCATTCATCAAGTCGATCTCGTGTGATAGTAGGAGGGATTCCAGTGTATAAGTGAATTCAGGAGCAGAGCTGCCCCTATGTGTGTTCATGGAAGCCCTAGTCGCCGTCGACCCTAAGGGTTCGGTTCTTGGAACTCGTTCATGTCCATAAGAATCCTCCACTCTGGTTCTCAAGGGGCTCTCAAGTACAGTCTCAGGTCTGATGTGAGTAGTCGTGGTTTTTTCAGCTTCCGAATTTACATAGTATTGGTGGAGTGGCCCTCCAAAATATGTATATCTCTCTAACTCCTTCTGATCCATTGGGGAGTACTTTCAGCCATACTTGTCCATGATGACCACCTGAATACTTCTACCTTCCGTGTATGTGTAAATGTCATACAAGTTTTTTTGGTCTGTTAATTCTTTGATGCGGGGCTTGTCACATCTATAATAGAGTGTTTAGTCTCCATTTTGAACTTATAAAGCCCCACATATGTGTTGTCCGTGTTAAGGCGCTCAGTCTCATTGGTGCATCTGAGTACCGCGTTTTTTTTCTCCATTTTGGGTGGTGCATCGGCCGGTTCATTATCTACTTTGTCCTTGGTGCCGGTCATTCCCCATTTATCCACAATATAAGGGTTATGAACCACTAGGTACATCATTCCCTCTCGGTTGAAATATCTATCCCCGTCATAATCAACATCTACAAGGTCTTTGAACTTGCTAGGCTTATTTTCCAACTTAACACAGTAACAGTCCATTCCATCCTTATAGATTTTGGCTTTAAGTACATTTTCAAATTGAAACTTCAAATACAACAACTTCACATCAAATGTAGGCTGAGAAGGACCTGCACCCATCGAAACTGTTCCCTTAGGGTTTGACTTGTTAGAATCTTCAGTCATGAGGCCGTATGATCTCTCAGACAAAGTGTCAGAGAAACTCTCCTCTAAAATGGGTTCCAAAGGTGGCAGTGGTCTCTGATTCACACTTTCTTCCATTGAGTGATTACTCCCTTGATCAAAGATGTTGTAGTTCCTATTCTGGTACAATCTTCATGATCGCAGATTCATGAAGAATTGATAATAAGAAAAATCCAAACCGAGTTACCTCATTAAATAGTGTGAATCTCCCGTTTTCTCTTGCTTGCTGGGTAGTATCTTCTAGTACCTGCAATCTGTCAAAAATGTGCTTGATAGCTGTAAGCTTACATATGTTCTCGTTAGTTCTTGCTTGTTTTGTTCGACAAAACTTAGCACACACTTCCCTACACAACCTCAACAATTTTGATCCAATTTCAATTTTGAAAGAAGCACCTGGTTGCTATGGCCTAGCTCCTTGTGTGGTAAGTTTCTGTCTCTGTTCTGGCTCAGAGGTACATGGATTGCGATCCATGTTGGAAATCCATTTGAACTTTTGTTGATACCATCAGCTTCAGCATGATTTAGGGATTGTATGGTATCACAATTTTTAGAAATGAATCTCTGGATTGGAGGCTAAGTTGAGTTTGTCACTTTGCCTGAGCTTCTGCCAGTTCTGAGCTATTGGAAGGGTTTCTTGCATCCAATTTCAACTCTGGAAAGACCACTAGACTCTTTGTGATACCCTCTAGCTATGGTACTAGTTTGGTGTCAATTTGTGTCAGGGGAACATGGATCGCGATCCATGTTCCTTTGTGTCAAAATACACTGACCACAGCTAGTCCTTGGCCTAGTGATGCTGACTATATGGTTTTTGAATGCTATAAAGCTTTTTAGGACATACAAAAGTCAGTCTTAGGGTTTAGGTCAATGGTTTCTCTCCTTGACCTGATTTTTGCCACCTTTTGTCCTCTTTTGAAATTTCCTGATAAGGGTCCTTTAGGAGAAAGTGCTCCAATTGTTATCAATTCCTTGCTTGTCTTTTGTCAGCTCAAACTTCCAAAAAGGTACATGGATCGCGATCCATGTTTGGCAAGATTTTGGACTGACACTTTGTGAGCTGATCACACAAGGTATGATGATGCTATTCCCCAAGTCTTTTTGGATTTGGTAAGTTTTTTCTAAGTGAGAAGCAGAGTTTTGTGTCTGTTTTGCGGTTTTTTGCAAACTACTTCTTTTCTGGTATTTTGACCAGCTTTTTTCACTTTTCATCTCTGGCTCCTTTTCAAAAAGTTGTTCAACTAGTAATCAGGAGTACACTGGTCAAATCTTGATGTCAGATGTCTACCTGGAACATGGATCGCGACCCATGTTGGGAAGCATCTGGGCATGAAATTTGATTCCGTGAAATCCTTGCTTCTAGTTGGTCCCAATTCTCATCTCTTTTTGGATTTGGGCAATTAAAAGTTCAGTTTTTCCTTATTTTTTCTTTTTTTGAAGGTTTTTGGTCTGCTCACCCCAATTTTTTTATTTTTATGATCTTCTAGCCCTCTTTTTCTCACCAAACTCAAGGTTCTGATGCCTGAGAGCCTGTTCTAAGCAAACAAAATAATTTTAGCACATTTTACTAAAAAGCTACATGGATCGCGATCCATGTTTGGCAAGATTTTTGATAGGTATTTGCACAGTCTTTTTCAACAAGTGTTTTTATCCTCTTCTTGAAAGTTTTAATGGGTTTGGTCTAGTTTTGAAGCTTTGACCATCACTTCTTCAATTTTTTCAAGTTATGGTCTTCAACACCAAAATAAGGTTTTTGATAGTTTTTCCCTCTATCCTTTTGGCCACAAATGATGGTGTAATTTGTTACCTAACCTACTCCTACAACTGAAATGAATATGCAAACATAACTGAACTTAACAGTACAGAAATAACAACGATGTGTGTGGTGGAACAGCCCTTTCCAAGCATGTGAAAAATCAAAGAACGAAATACTATCTTGTACTTCACTCACAGCTTTCTTTGCTCTTAAGGAATAGCACTGGCTAGTCTCGGACTCCAGTCTCTATTAAGCACTAAACCTATGTCTAGCTGCTTCACTGTCTATGGGTAAGCGGAATGGGTATCAAAAGCTTGAAGGGAGATTTTTTTATTTTTTTTGTACACTGAGTCACTCACCACCTAAGGATCGGTTTCCCCGACAGCGGCGCCAATGTTAGCGGGTCGCCGCGACGGACGTCTGCAACATAGCTCTTTTGTACTAACATAATGTCAATATGCAAGGAAGGCCTCGGGGTGGGGCACGGAGACTTAATGAGAGTGTCAATCTCACAAAGTGAACTCAAGGACTACTCGTTCTTATGACAAAAGCAAATCAACCACTTCCTATTCAGGCAATCAGTATGCGTCCATTCTCAACACTGAACGTAATCCAGAATGTCACGAAACTTAAGGAGAGGTATCACAACACTTATGGGCTTAATCCTACCAAGTTCTGTCACCATCTGGGAAGGTACATAAATCACGATCCATCACAAAAAATGTGCAGAAAACTGAAACAGAAGTACTTGGAAAGATCCACCTTAAGCATAGAAACACTTATCCATGGTCAAAACATCAAAAAACAACCATTTTAACTCCCAACTCAATGCATTTAGCTCAAAAACGGTACGTCGGAACCATAGCAAAATTGGAAATGATTACACTTAGATTGTAGAGCAAGAGACAAGGAACGCAATGTGCTATTCGGAATAGAATTCTGATCACCCGTTCAAGAGAAAAGATGATTACAAGTTGTAGTCACAAGAAGCCTCCACAGTGCACGTTTTCTTCCTTTTGCTAATGATCATCTCTTCTTCAAAACTAAGGGTTTTGACTTTAAAAGTTAGGGGGCTTTCCCATGGCCATCCGGCCTCTTACAAGGGGTAGACTCAGAGAAATAAAAAAGGGTATGGTCTAATTTCATCATGATTACAACTCATCTTAGGTTGAATTACAAGGTCTTTTTTTGAAAAAAATAGAGTGTCCATCGGGTTTGGTGTACATACGCCTGTATACGTCTGTATCCAGGACAATTATGCTACACTTGACTATTGAACACACGTAGTAGATCTTCATTTGTGAACCTCCTCTGATGGACGAACATATTTTGATTCAAATCCAAACCAAAATAGCGGAGAAATATGTAGTATATATGCTTGCAGGCCATATATGGTTTATTCTGTGCCACACGTTCTGCAAAGTCTCCACATGTACACATCGGACTATTGGCAACATGAACTTCATACCTCTCTCCTCGAACTTGAGAAGAAGATGTCTCCACCAAGAATTTTTCATGCATGCCTGCCTTCACAACGGTGTGTTGAATAACATGTGCCTCGATGGTTAGACTGATACAATTTTCTAGGTACCTGAATCGATATTCCTGGACAATAACGCACATTGTTGGTTTTCCTCGCTACGATCTTATTTAAGGTGAACCCTCCTGTCTCCAGATTCAACAGCTCCAAGGAATTTATGTTTATTTTTGTCTCCACAGGCCAGGTTCTAGGTACTCTTGTTGGACATTGAGTGATTGTGTTACAAATTTTCCACGTGTGATCCACACTTTATTACAGAACCACATGAATTGTGCCTTCAAAGCGTTACCTTGACTAGTGTTATTTCCTCTTTTCCATGTACAAATTTCCCAGAATGGTGGTGCAATCGCACCTGTGTTCCTTATGTTTTTCTTGCATTTACCGAATCTAGATCCCAACCACCCTTGACATTGAACCCTACTACCCTTTGGTATACAAAGGATTACCCACATTGTCTTATGAGTATCCATCTCTTCTACCATCAGACCATCCTCGTGTTCTTCGACCTCATGAACTACCCTTGCAAATGATTTTTGTGTTCCTTGATGATTGCGGGGAATGTTCTGTGTAATATGTTCTGGTATACAAAGGATTACCCACATTGTCTTATGAGTATCCATCTCTTCTACCATCAGACCATCCTCGTGTTCTTCGACCTCATGAACTACCCTTGCAAATGATTTTTGTGTTCCTTGATGATTGCGGGGAATGTTCTGTGTAATATATTTTGTTTGATGTGGCGCATTCTCCTCTTCACAATCTACTATCAAAACATTTTGTGCCTACGTGATACTATAGTATTATCACCCTCCATTGACAGTCTTTGATAGAGCGGTGTACCTGCCAGCCCATCTTCAATCTCTTTAGTAATAACTGCTAGACCTGGTGCTCTATTTTGTTGACCATGATGACCTAGTTTCTCTGCCAAAGGGAATGCTCCATGATATCTACCCTAAACAAAAGCAAGCATCTTCACAATTTTTAACATTGTGTTTGATAGATCAGAAACGCACACATCGTACAAGCTCAACATTTCTTTGTTCCCTTGCGAGCTTACTTTTTGCGTGGTTCATTTTTGCAAGTTTTTGTAGTTGGAATGTTTGACAAATCATCTAAGTCCTGCAACATAAAGGAAGTACTGTAAATGCAGTGAAGCAAATAATTATACATGCCTCTAAGATAGCATCGAACATAGTTTTACCCCAGCAAATTGCTTTCTCCAGCGAGGGTAACGCACGTGCCAACAACTGAGCCAACAATCCATTTGCAAAAAGTTACTGTTGGATATTTTTCCAATTGCCCACCAAGACCAAATAGTCATGTACAAGCTTGTTGTCTTCTCCTTGCTCCTTGCACATCGCCAAAGTTCACACAGATGCTTGTGTTCATCTTGGAAACTTTTATGCACATATTGCATGGTGGGAATGTGCAAACTTTTCTCCCAATGGAACAAGCAAGAACGTTCTCTTCCCTCCATAATATAGTCAGGCCCTCCATTGAATATAATTCAAATAGATCTCCAATTTTCCCCAGCTTCATCTGCCATGAATCCTCTAAAATCAACTGGTCGATGCTCGCTTTCCAAAAGTACAGAATTCATCATTTCCCAAAACATGGTTTGTGTCTGCATGTCTTCTTCTTTCATCTCACAAATGGCTATTGTTTGCATTTCTTGGATCCTGTGAAGTGCATTGATTAACCATTGTTATACAAACAAAAGTAAAAGAAGAAGTCAGCAAGTCTTACGTAGGGTCGTAAACATGGGCTGCCATTGTTGTCCACCCTGCCACTCTACGCATGTGATCAAACCGAATTGTTTTGGAGGTCCCCATGACCGTCTTGCCGCATTCTCACCTACTCAACACCAGAATCTGGGCCATTGACTGACATTTTGAACACATGACATCTCTTGTATGATCTATGGATTGTCCTGAAAAAAGAAAACCGTGAAAATACTTGTAGCCGCAAAAACTGTTTTTCAACCGAATCAATTGGGACTCTGCACCAACACGAATCCGTGCGGTTGTAGCTTCTCTCATCCAATGTTTGAATCTGAGTGACAAACAACAAAGATGTTAGAAATAACTTGCAAAGGGAGAAAAATTGATACACATATTAGACTGCAATTCAATACCTCCATGTATGAATCAATGGCTGCATCTCCTCAAGTACAGAGAGGAGCTCATTGCTATTCAGTTGCTTCCCATTTTCATGCACCACCGTCTCCGTAACCATCTGCTTTGCAAGATTTAATCACAAATGCCTAGGGCCAGTCACACTGGACTTTCAGACAACACTCGTGACACAAGCTCTCAGGTATGATCGTTGATCACAAAACTCCCTTCACCATGGGTTGATTATGCCTTCCAAGGTGGATAAATAACCCGGTCCAGTTGTAATCAGGTAGTAAGTAATAGACAGTGCATGGATGCTCTCAAAGAAGAGTTGGAGAATTACCACAATGAAAGCAGCATAGTGTTCCATTTCATGAGCTGAACATACCGATTGAAGCAATTGATGGCAACAATTTCCCCGTCCAAAAAGTCTCATTTGGCAACCCATTCATTGCATTTATCGAGCATGAGGTATTTTTACAGATGAGGTGCCCACCACATTTATTTCTCTTGATCAAAGATGGATACCTCATTCTAGAATGGACATGCTTAACCCAACAATGGACATCATATTTCTGATCCATCCTAAACATTTTGAGATAGCCATCTGGCACAACGTAAAGCTCATAAATGCATTCCCCACTGTATATTTGAGGAACTTCATCAACACGCTTCTTAATTGAACATCTAGAGATCATTCGACTTAGCTTTGGGCGCTTGTGGCTATTTAATGCAATATACTTTGTGGTTTTTCCACACGCTCAGAATTGTTTTTAGCATTTTCCTCTCTTAATTTGTCTGCCATTCCCTCATTATAGGCATAAAAGTAATCTTTCACCTTACCAAATGAAATTCTGGAAGATCTTTCATCGTGCATTTCAATGGATTTGTCAGAGAGCTCTACTATTGCCACCTTTGGTGATGAGTGTATATTTATACTGCCGTTCATGACTAATAGAAACTTTGAAGACAATGTTGAATCCAACACAAATTGAAATTGTTGATCTACATGCACACCATCTTTCACTTCTGTCTGAATGTCACCATCTGGAGTTGTAATGATGGCAAACATTTTACTCTCACCACAACCCTCGTAGTCCCCAGGATTCACCATTGAATATCTTGCTGGGCAATCAAGCAAGAATGGGACATCACTGAAATTATTCAAAAATAAACTCACCTTGCTAGACGAGGATGACGCCATAGCTCAACAAATCAAGATGATGCAAATTGATTTTTGTGAATGTCCAAGCTTTCACCTTACCGTATATTTAGAGGCATTTGAGTTACTTAAACAAAGATTTGGAAGCTCAATCTATCATATCATAAATTAGATGCACAAATCAAAGTCCATATTAGAATCAATTCATTCTCTATACATTCAAGTTAGTCTACCCCCATCTATATATTAATCACTATCTCCCTCATTTCAGACTCTTTTATCTCCAATCTCCTAAATTTTATCCCTATCCAATACTCATTTACCGTCCTCCTTTTATTTTAACCATACTTTACTTTGTCTCCATCTATCTCCTCACTCCATCTATCAGTTTCTTTTAACTTTCACTATTTTACACCCTAACTCTATGTATCTAGCACTCCAGCTTGTCGATCTCTATCCATTTCAATTCATAGTGTTGGAATACCTCTAGCTTGCTCATTTTAGCCTTTTCCTCATCAAGTACATCATGTACATCTGCATCAGTAATAATAGGCTGATCTGTAACATTTTCGGAAACCCCCATAGGCTGTACATTTGCCTCATTGGAATCTACATTCAAACTTCCACCACTGAAAAGAGGCAACAAAGTGTCATAATTTCCTGTGAGCTTACATTACTGTCTCTAGTACATGACAGCAAGGGCTGAACAGGATCTTCCACAAACACTACATCCCATGAAACCAAAATACGCTTTGTTTATGGATGATACAACTTGTAACCTTTGCTTTCAACACTATAATCGACAAAAATACAATTGACAGCCTTGTCATCCAATTTTTTGCGCTGTGTTTGTGGCACCAAAGCATATGCCAAATATCCAAAAACACGCATGTGCTCAATAGAAGGTTTTTATCATGCCATGCTTCATATGGAGTAATAGACTGCAAAGCTTTTGTAGGACACCTATTAATGATGGCCTTAAGCCAAAAAGAATGCGGAAAAGCTTGACTTTTGACCATACATCATGCCATTTCCGTAAGTGACCTGTTTTTCCTCTCAGCTACACCATTTTGCTGAGGGGTATAAGGCACTGTGCATTGGTATTTTATCCCATGACTAGCCAGAAATGCATTAAATTCATGAGACATATACTCCCCCCTCGATCAGAATGGAGGGTGCCCATAGTACATTCTAAGACATTTTTAACCATAGCCATAAATTGTTTGAAGCACATAAAAACTTTGGACTTTGCTTTAAGTGGAAATACCCATGCATGCCTAAGTAATCATCAATAAAAGTCATGAAATACCGGTAATTTCCCAAGGACGGAGTTTGCATGGGCCCACAAACATCACTATGCACAAGCTGCGACTTGCATGTGGCCCTAACTGAACCATCCTTTGGAAACTTCGAACGTTGCATCTTACCCAAAATACAGCCTTCACAAACATGTTTGACAGGTGCTTCAAGAGGCGGCAAAGAAGCAAGCATATCAGATTTTTGCAAACACAACAAATTGACAAAATTCAGATGACCAGAATGTGCATGCCAAAGTTTTGCATCTGAAATAGCCTTTGAATCCATAGCTGCATTTGCAAAATCTTACCCACACTTGTTATACAAAATGAGATTATCAGCCCATGGCATAATATGCCAGATGTAACAATTTCATCACCAAAATTGAGATCATGAACTCTACATCTGTCATCCAGAAATTTGACTACAAGTCCAAGTCTAGCAAGTGCAGATACAGAAAAAAGATTCTTCTTGATCCCAGGTACATAAAGTGCATCAACAAGTGTGAAAGAACTTCCATTTGCAGCAGTAAGCACAATCTTTCGAACTCCCTGAACCGGATAAGAGGCGTTGTTGGCACAATTGACAAAATTCCCATGAAGGACAAACTCAAGAGAGGTGAACAATTCACGATGTGAGGTAATGTGCTTTGCAGCACCATTATGGAAATACCACACATGTGAATCTGCAACAATTGACATGCATGCATCATGGACAATAGGATTGTAAGTGCACTCTGCACTAAAAGCCCATTCTGCATCAACATCAGCATTACAATTTCCTTTTACAGAAGACTCAACAATGGCTGCATTTGTAGTGGAACGAGCATTTGCAGTGGAACCACCCTCTTTCTTCTTAGCCTCTTTGGCCTTCAACTTAGGACATTGCTTGATCAAGTGATCATTAGCTTTACCATAATGGCAATGCATCTTCTTTTTTCCCTTATCACCAAAAGTTCCAGACGAATGTTGCCAACAGAAGCATTAGGAACAGAAGTCTTGCCACTTGCAACAGAACCATAAGAAGTGGCTCCATTGTTGTTACTATCCTTTCTTTGAGAAGCAATAAAAGCATGTTCAATTGCACGCTACCTAGTCCTATTTCTTCTAGAAAGTAACTCTCACAAAACAGCAATGTGCATAATGCATCAAACTTGACAACTTCTGGATTTTCTTGGGTCATAGGTCTCCAAGTACTAGCAAAAGTCTGGTAAGAATCTGGTAAGGCATCAAGAACAGTCTGCACAAGGTAACTTTCTGAAATGACTTCACCTACAGAAATAAGTTGCTCATTGATATCCTTGACACCAGCAAGGAAAGCGTCCATATCATCTTCCTCATGCATAATCTTCAATTCTAGCTCTTTTACGCAGTAAAGAAATTTTAGCCTCATTGAAGACCTGCTAGAATATCCCAAGCCTGTTTTGCAGATTTCGCTAAACGAATGTGAGGACTAATGGTGCACTTCACAGACAATGTAAGTAATGCATGAGCCTGTGCATCCTTTACATCCCAACGAGCTTGTTCTACCGTAGGCAAAACAACTCTAATAGCAACAATCCTTGCAGTAAGACCTACAACATCCTCAACATCGCCTACATCCTCAGAGCCAGAACATACATCAATGCCATGCACAATATTCTAGAAGCCCTTTGACATAAGAACATGTTGCATCATATAAGCCCACATGGGGTAATTGTCCCCATCCAACCTGTCCTCAACAGCAAACATCTTGAACACATCTGTGTTGTTGTCAACCATGGTAAATGTTGCACTTGATGTGAAAACTACCCGAAAAGAGGAGAAACAAAGCGAGAACAACACGTGCTATATAGCACAAACCGTAGAAGATTGTAAGGCACCTGTTATGCAAAACATGGCACTGACAAAAAATTTGCACAAAATGATAAAATTGCCTGTGCGGACTTGCCTATAGTGGAAACGGAGGCAAAAATGAGCTAGAATCAGAAATTTGAGCAGACTAAGCTCTACAAGCTTACCCCAAATATTTGTTGACCTACGAACGCTCACCAAACCTCACTGAAATCGGAGAAAGTGAGCAGGCATGTGCTGGAGCAGCTGGCAACTAAGGCTGAGAAGATGCAACCTACTCTGATACCAATTGTTGGAATTAGGATTGTAGAGAAATGCACACAGCTTGGGAAGATGAAGGAAGCTCAACACACACAACTTAGAGTATATTACTTAGTGTGCAATGGAGAGATTGGCATATATACAATGCACTGGGGAAAAAACCTCCTAAAGAGGGAAAAAATGCCCCGGTGGTCCTAGTGTGTTCACACACATCACTACCACATGTATATGGTAACATTGAGCTCTTCAGATCTTCATGCATTTTTGTCTCAATTGCAATTGGCTTGTGGTTGACCAGTAGCCAAATCTTTGTATAACTTGTGTAGAATCCTTGTCCCAACAGGAAGATTCTTTGAGATTTATCTCTGTTCAATATCCTCTTGAGAGTTTGGTTGACTGTAGTAGTATTCAATATTGTCCATTTGTAAATTTTCTTCTTAGGTATCTTCAAATATTGTCGAGTTTGATACCTAGTGGGCCTTCTTTCTTGCGAGGGTCTTGACGTTACTTCATATGCCCTTACCTGCAGTTTTGATACCCATATCTGTCTGCTACCTCTATAGTACTCATGTTCTTTTAAGCTCCATTGTGATGCTATCCATCCCCTGTGTTTGTATTTCTTTGTTGATCTTTCATCTTCAATCCACACTAGATCATTGACTTTTACTAAACTGTTCAAAACAAACACTTGAATTTCTTTTGCTTTCTTGAGTACTTGGGCAGAAATATCTTTGCTTTTTCGGGTGATTCCCTAGAGGTTGTGTTTGGGTCAGCAAAACTGACTTGTTGTTTTGAGAGCCTAACTTGCTTGAAGAAGCTGATCCATGAGGGTACTTTGATGTAGAGGCATATGCTGTCACACCTTTTGCGCTAGTTGGTGGAAGGTCCACTTTAGCCTTACCTTTGTTTGCAAGATTTGTCAATGATTCATGTCACTTTTTCAGCTCTAAATCTAGTTACGTATAACTATTGCTTGCTACCATTTGGGCTTGGGGGGTGCACTATGTAATGATGTTAATGTATAACGTGAGTTCAAAAGGAGGGGTTTTGAAATGCAAAATTTTTTAGGTAGTTTAACAGAGATATTATAAAATAAGGGGTTTTTATATTCAATTTTGGAAAAATTCCCTAAAATAAGGGGTCATTTTATTCATTGGAACATGTTAAAAGAAGGTTTTTCTAATACCTTGCAAATGGCCGTTATATAGGGGGTACTGAACGTTGAACCCCCCGAGCATTTGGAAAGTAGAGCAATAGTCCAATATCTTCTCTATGGGCCTTGTGTTGGTCTAACCATTGATGTCCAAGGATGACATTTCCTTTGAATGATTATCTTACCTGCTCTTCATTCTTTTGGATGCTAAGAGTAGAAACCAATTCTTGTTGACTCGCATCCATACCTAGCATTGCTTTTATTTTTTTGCATGGAGTAATCTCTAGAATGCCTTGGATGTTGTGTGCAACCATATTTCACTTTGCTTCTTTATCCAATAGAGCATTGCATCTGGCACTTGCTCCATTTGCAATACTAAGGACTATAGCTATTCTCATTGGAGGTTCTATCAAGATTTCACAGTGAAGATGCTACGACGGAATGAAACTCACCAAAAAATTCAACCACAAATGAAGACAATCAGCCCATCAACAACCAATTAAAAACCTTCCATCACATCCACGGACACTTCTCAACAGTGCCCCAGGACGGGCACTAAAATTGGAAAGGGGGAATGTTAACTGAGTCGACGTGTGTTAATAGGAGCTGCTAAAGATAGAAGCCTTATGAATGCACATGAAAGATGAATATGAAGAAGCAATGAAGATTGGAGAGACACATTTTTCACATTTTCCCAAAATGGCAATGTATTGTAGTTTCTCGGTTTATTTAGCCATTGCGATAATTGTAACATGTTATAGACTCAGTGAGAGTCCAAGATGTAAAGAATAGGTTAGTTACTGTGAATGGGTTGCAGATAAGTAAGTTGTCGAGCCTCAAAGGTCTTGGGCAAGCATACATTTCACATTTTAAACCTTATGGCTAAGGTATAAAAGCCAACTTTTGTAAGGGTTTTGTGAGTTTTGGATAATGAAAGTGAGTGTACGCTGCAGTACTGTCCTATGAGCTCTCTACTATTTCAATGTTTTGTGTCTCCCTCATGTGGTGTTGCATTAAAAATCTGAGCATACCAATGCGCTCGCAGGTGAAAGCTCTCTCTTTCTACGTAAATTTCTTGTTGATGAAGTTGTGTTTTAATGAGTGCCCATCTACAAGCTATTTTCATTCCCTACGCACAATACACACATCTAAACTGGTTTTCAACCATAGGAATAGATAGAGCACGTCCTAAGGAAGCTATAGAGTGCTTTAGAGTCCGAAAATAACTGACCTAAAATAGGTTGTTCATCTTATGCATGATTTTTTCCGAGTGTCAAAAATGACATTTGAGCACATGAGAGTGTTGAGGATACTTTGAGGAAGTTTTGTTGCATTTGGAGCATTGTAACTACATGATATCAACATATTACACTTCGATAAACATGTTTATCTTAGGTGCCATTTTGCTAGAGTGTCAGAAATGACTTTTGAGCACATAGGAATGTTGAGGATACTCTACACATGCTAGGCATTGAGTTTTGTTGCAATTGGAGACCGTAGCTATACAAATTCATTGGATCAAGATTGCAATAAGGAAACTGGCTTTTGGTGTCTGACATGCACCTGAGACTGATCGGATGGGAAGAGCTATGGTGGGTGCGGTGGGCAGCCATGGCTTTGGAGATGGCGAGCAGTAGGAAGAGTTGAGAGAGAGAGAGAGAGAAAGAGAATTCGAGATACACAGTAAAACTAACGCTCTATTAATATCTTTGTAACCTTACAACATATATAAAGCAAAATTTTCCATGCACAACTCATCCTTAACTGAATCTTATATGCATGCCTTATGAGGCTTGTTCCCACGGGCTTGGAAACCTAACTGAAACCTAACAATTCCCCCCTCAAGCCCAAACTAGACAGGCAACTCATGATACCTCAAGTTTTTGGTGTACTCATCAACCATGAGTTTTAGATCCTCTTACAGCCAAGGATTTCTGGTGTATCCATAACCCGGTGCTATGATAGTAGAACCCCCCCTTGAACAGATAGGGTGTAGGTCAATAAATTAGCTACCAATAGATGGAGTTTTTGGTTCACTGCCAAACCTTTGGTTTCAGGTGTACCCAGTAATCTCACAAGAAGCGGGACCAAAAAGGACTGAGAACACATAGTTTTGGGAGGTCTTACCATTTATGTGTGGCAGTGTCTATAACCCATACAATTCTGACATGATGATAATTGACAAGAATAATATATCAATCATACATAGTGTGTTATTTCTTGCTATGTCAAATTCTCTCTCTCTCTCTCTCCATCTCGTTCTGCACTTTCTCTCGCTGCTACACCTGCTCCTAGCCATGGCACCCACAGGCTTCACCCCGCATAGCCCATCTCCTACGTCTAGACAAGATTCAAATGCATGCACAACTTATCCTTAACTGAATCTTATCTGCATGCCTTATGAGGCTCGCTCCCACGGGCTTGGAAACCTAATTGAAACCTAACACGATCGAGGTGAGAGCACACTAGACTTGGTTTTTCCAAGAGATTCCCTATCTCTTGTAGCCTCCATGCACTAGTGGGGTCAACTACATCCCACGAGTTGACATTTTATATATGTGGTTCTCGCTTTGCTAGCATTGATATGGTGAGGCTTGGCAGCCAGCCAAAAATATTGCCTAAATCAACGATTGGACACCACATTTAGTCGTGCTACATAAATTGATGAATCTGTACTTGTGATGCCTATACCAAAAAATCTACACTGATATTGTTTAAACTTGTGAATCTATTGTTTATTAATGTGCTACCTAAATGGACGAATTTACACTCATGCTGCCTAGATTGGCAAATCTATGTACGGATAGCTGTGTTGTGTAATTCGGAAAATCTACACTAAGAGGAGCATTTACACGCTGCCTAAAGTAGTGAATTTATGTGCACATGACCAATAAAGGAGGCAAGGCATAAAATACTACATATATTACCTGTTTGAATAGTGAAGTATGCACAAGTTGTTGTTGACCATCCCGTATCATGTGAGCTCATGTGAGTAGCTTTATAGCGTAGCTGTCATATAATCTAATATCTAACCAACCCAAATGATTTTCTCATATTAAATTGATCACTTAATGTGGGAGAATAAACGGGAATAAGTGTTAAGATATAGATATGTGCTTATAGATCTATCTCACCACGGGGCCAATAGTAAAGGGGCCCAAATGGGAGATGGTCTATCAAGAGCAAGGCTAACCAATGGAGCATAAGACCTTAGGGTTAGCTTCATTGAAGACCTCCAATAATGTGTGTAAAAGTCCTTTGACCTTAGGTAATCTAGGGCTGAGCTTGAGGTGGGAACCCGGCCCAAACTCGAGGTGCTTGTCGTGCTTGAGGTGCGTGTCCTGCCTGAGGTGCTTGTCATGCTTGAGGTGCTTGATTAAGATGCTTGAGGTGCTTGACTGGCTCCATGCTTGAGGTGCTTGACTTGGTGCATGATTAAGGTGCTTGAAGTGCCTTGAGAAGCTTGCCCGAGATGCTTGTGGGAACACCCCCTACTGCAAGTGCTTAGTCATGCTTGATGACTAAGGGGCTTGCTCATCCAAATTCAAAAAGATCCCTACAAGGAGGGGGGCGAGCCAACAAGGGGGGGGGATGAGAGAGAACACACACACACAAGGGAAGCCCCAGCTTGAAGAGGCGGCAAGGACACTTGTCAAGTTCCTCCTCATGTTGCCTTCATGGTGTGCCTGAAACCTATTGGTTGGCCACCCAAGGGGTCCAATGATAATAAAGTATATTTAATTAATTGATTTTGCATTTATCAAGTCCTCTCTCTCAAAGGGGAAAGGGGGACACTTGTCCCAAGGCTATCCCTGTTGCTTGTAATGGCTTCTGCTTGTGATTGGCTAGGCCTGGAGGGGTCCAATGAGCTTCAAGCATGAGCTACAAGGGGGGGTTGACCCAAGCAAGCTAGGGGGGTGCTTAGTGGGTATACTCACCCACACACACTCACAAAAACTCTCATTGTGTACTATGCAAAGTGCAAGAGCTCCCTCTCTTTCTCCAAGCAAGTAGAGGTTGAGATCCTACACCAACACTCTTGGCTATGGAGTGCAAATCCATCCAAGAGCCATGCTTCAATGCTTGAGCTTGCCATCTATTTCTTCTTCATTACTATGCTATTATGTATGCTAGCACAAGAGTTATGATAAGTGAGGAACTAGCTGTTTCTCGTATGAAATGTTTCTTCTTCTTCTTCCCTACCCTCATTCCCTGCTAGCTCTCTCCACCTTCAAAGGTGTTTGAGTTCTTGGGACTGAGGCTTGGTATAGTTAAAGCTTTCTTCAAGTTTAGGTTATGCTATGATGGTGATGCATGAAGCTTTCCATCTTCATTGCTTCACCTAGGTCACAAGGAACACAAAGAATGTATTGTAACAACTCTCTCTTTATGGGAGAAATCATAATACAAATGCCTATTGGAGGGGGGACCGGCTCCACATAAATCCGGTCCTCAATTGTTGTCATGTTCTCTAAATTCTCTCTCTTGCAAAATTATTGTCTATGCCAAGTTAACTAATTGCTATGATTATGTTGCTATCTTCAATTATGTCAACCCGCTATGCTCACAAAATCATTTCTTGAAAGTACTCTCATTAAATTCCGCTACTCTCAATTGAATAGGCAAATTCCATTCAATTGTTGTCATGTTCTCTAAATTCTCTTCTCTTGCAAAATTATTGTCTATGCAAGTTACTAATTATTACTATGATTATGTTGCTATCTTCAATTATGTCAACCCGCTATGCTCACAAAATCATTTCTTGAAAGTACTCTCATTAAATTCCGCTACTCTCAAATTGAATAGGCAAATTCCATTACATTGGTATCAGAGCTTGTGGTTTCTCTTTTCTTGCTTAAGGAGAGAGGTACTTAAGTAGCCTATAAATGGTTGATGTTGTTAATTATAATAGAGTAATTGGAACTGGGATCTAATATCGGTTTTGTTAAGCCCACTATGTGGGGGATGGTGCACACCTGGGGAGCTTTGGACTTAATAATGGAGTCTTTTTAGACTTGCCTACGGCTTTACCATTATTGAGCCATAAGAAGTCCGAAAGGAGCTAGCCCTTGGCAACTCTGCTATGTTAGACCTACTCATCTACTCTCTATAATTAACCACTTTGAGCCGTGGGTGTAGATACTTAAGAGCCGATTTTCAAAGGCTAAGAGGAGTGGCAACTAAGGTTTTGTATTGCCAAAGCATACACTAAGTATAAACATAAATTTTGTTAACATGGATGACAATAATCAAGAGAGTAGAATGAACATTGATAGCTTTGATTTTGCACATGAAGGTGCTAATGATGATGCTCCCATGTTTGTGAATTATCTCGTCACTAGGTTGCAACAAGCTATGGGCAACCCTGCTTTGCAAGCCGAAGTTACTCAACAACTTCGTGCTTATGGAATTTCCCTTCCTCTCCCAGAGGAGAGAGAGCTTAGGAGGCCTCTTGAAGAGACCCCCAAAAGAAGACTCTCTCCCATTCGAGAGGAGGAATCCAAGGAGAAAGAAAGCAATGACAGTCTAAGTTCTTCTGAAGATGTGGCTCCACGAAGACGGCGGTCTAGACGATCGCCTACTCCTCCCAAGAGGAAAAGAGCAACCCATAGTCCTTCTCCTCATCACTCTGAAAGGAAAGAGAGGAAACAAAGGAAGAAAAGGGCTAGGAAGAGGTCACCCTCTTCTCCTTCTTCTTCACCTTCCTCCTCTTCCGATGAAAGTTATGGCTATTCTCCTAGAGAATACAAGAGGGGAGGACATCGCAAATCATTTCCTGCATGGCGAAGGTCACAAAAGCTAAAGAAGTTCAAGGAGGGAGGAAAGAGTATCTCTTTTCTCACCTATGATGGCACCTTTGGTGCTACCGACAAAGTGTTGGCCTTCATCCAGCAATTTGATGAGGCCTTTGGGGACGAGGGCTTCACAGAGTCCTCCAAGCTACGCCATGTAGCTATGCACTTCCAAAAATCATCTCGTCAATGGTGGGCTAGCCTTCGTGGCAATGGAGAAGCCCCAAAGACATGGAAAACTCTACGAGTTTCCATCATGAAGCAATTTCTTCCAAGTGATACTAAAGATAAAGTTCTTACCGAATGGCGCGGCTTGAAGCTCCTCTCTCATGAGTCTATCAACAAGTATGTAGACAAGTTTTGGGATTTACATCTCAAAGCTACTGTCTTTCAAAACATAGACTTTGTCGAGCAAAGACAACAATTTTGTGCAGGATTACCTGAAGAGATGGCCGAATACATCAACTCTCAACGGCCCGGTACTATTACCGAAGTAATCCACCACACCATGGTTGCTTCACGCATCAATTTCCATTAAGGGGCTAGACGTAATGTCAAGCCCATGAAAAACAAGATAAAAATGATGCAAAGGGGAAATCCAATGCTCAAAATAATTCCCAAGGCACTTCCAACAACAACAATCGGTCCAAGGAGAAGGGAGTTTATAAAGGTAAAAACAAACAAGCCTCCGTTACTCCCTTGATTGGGAAGTTGAGGCTTCATGTCCAAAGCTATGTCGACAAAGAAGACTTCTTCATCTCTCCTCTCCAACATCAGGATGTTATTCTAGGGGCACCATGGTTTGATCGCATGGCTGCCAACATGAAGTTCCCTGAAAGGAGAATTTACTTCACCTACAGGGGAAAGAACATGTATATAGATGCTAGTGAGCGTGGTCGCACTATTCCACTTGTAAATCCTCTTTCTTTTGATAAATCAATGAAGAGCTCAGTTTCTGCGTACATGATTTATGTCAAAGAGTCTCTAAAAGCTAATAATGTTTCATCAAATGAAAATGATAGGAATCAAGAAGAGTTAGACTTGTCTACTTTTCTAAAAGGATTCCAAGATGTGTTCATCGATGATATCCCTATGGACCTACCTCCAAAACGAGGGGATGATGACCATCGTATTGAGCTCCTTCCAGGAAGCTCACCGCCTAACAAACCTCCTTATCGAGTCTCACAAGCTCAACAAGAGGAGATTATGAGGCAAGTACAGGAATTGGTAGACAAAGGGATGGTGAGGCCTAGTTCGTCTCCCTTTTGTTCTCCAGTCCTTTTAGTGCAAAAGAAAGATGGTACATACCGTATGTGTGTGGACTATCGAGCACTAAACCATATCACTATTAGAAACAGATTTCCCGTGCCTCGGATAGAAGATCTGTTTGATAAGCTACAAGGCTCTACCTACTTCAGTAGGATTGACCTTAAGAGTGGCTATCATCAAATAAGGATAGTGGATGAAGATATCCTAAAGACCGCGTTTCACACAACATTTGGTCTTTATGAATATCTAGTCATGCCTTTTGGCTTGACTAATGCACCAGCTACTTTCAATCGTCTCATGGAGAAAAATTTTAGACCATATCGTAAATTCACTGGAGTGTTCTTTGATGATATCATCATCTAATCCAAGTCTTTGGAGGAACATAAGCAACATCTCCAAGTGATTTTTCAAGCCATGAGGGAGAACAAACTTTTTCTCAACCAAAAGAAAAGTGAATTCTTCCTTCAAGAGATTCAATATCTAGGTCATATTATCTCTCACGATGGTATTCGTATGGATCCATCAAATTTAGAGGTAATAAAATCATGGCCTAACCCAAGGAATCTACATGAGCTAAGAAGCTTTATTGGTATGTGTGCATACTATAGACGCTTCATAGCAAAATTCTCTCAAGTAGCAGGACCACTACACAACTTAACAAAGAAGAACGTTAAGTTTGTATGGACTGCTAAGGAGCAAAATGCTTTTGAAAAACTCAAAGAGAAGCTTACTTCCCAACTAGTCCTCGTGCTTCCGGATCTCTCAAAGTCATTTTAGGTCCAATGTGATGCTTGTGGTGATTGCCTTGGAGCGGTTTTGCTTCAAGAAGGGCATGCCATAGCATATGAGAGCCGAAGGCTCAATAGTGATGAATGAGTTTTGGGCATTTATGAGAAAGAGCTTTTAGCTGTTCTACATGCCATAGACACATGGAAGCACTACCTATTCATGGGGACTCCATTTATCCTACGAACCGACCACCAAAGTCTCAAGTATTTCATGACGCAAACCAAGCTTTCCGACAAACAAATGAGGTGGGCAAATTTTCTTTTGCAATTTAATTTCCATATTGCTCACATAGCTGGTAAGCACAATCAAGTTGCCGATGCACTTTCACAACGACCAAAAGTTAATGCGGTGTCTATAGCTACTCACAATGATCTATCCTCTATGATAGATGAGTATGCTACTAACCCTGACTTTAGAGACATAATGTCAGCCCTTGCTTTGGGGAAGAAAGAGGAACCATTCACCTTGCAGGATGGTTATCTTCTCCACGGCAATAGGCTATGTGTTACCCATTCCATTCGTGAGAAGGTTATGTATGAATCCCATGGTCCTCCATATGCAGGGCATATAGGTATTCAACCTACTCTCCGAGGAGTAGAGACGTATTTCTATTGGCCTACCATGAAAGTGGACATACAAGAGTATGTTTCAAAATGTGTAGTATGCCAAAAGACCAAGTATGATAGAAGGAAGCAACCTGGATTACTCCAGCCATTTCCTATTCCAAATTCACTATGGGAGAGTATATCCATGGATTTCATCTTTGGATTACCCAAGTCTATCCATGGGAATACAGGAATATGGACAATAGTCGACAGGTTTAGCAAGCAAACACATTTTATTCCTGTCAAAAAGACTATTAAGGCACATCAAATGGCAACTCTCTTCATATCTCAGATTTTCAAGCACCATGGATTACCCACATCCATCGTGTCAGATAGAGATCCTAGAATGACCAGTAATTTCTGGAAAGGTCTCTTTGAAAATCTAGGAACAAGATTGAATTTCTCTTCGGCCTATCACCCACAAACGGATGGCGAAAGTGAGATAGCCAATCTTATGATACTCGATCTACTCAAGACTTATGTTACCGAAGTAGATCAGCGCTCACAATGGGAAAATTATTTACCTCTAGTAGAGTATGCCTACAATAATACTGTCCATACTTCTACGGGGAAAGCACCTTTCGAGATCATAGAGGGAAGACCTAAAAGTCCCTTGCTACTCATAGTACATGGGAAGATCTTCGCCGCCGATGAGTATAGACATGACCTACAAGAATCTTTTCAAAAGATTAGGGAGGCTATATCCATCTCTCAACAAAGGCAAAAAGCTGCTGCTGATAAGCACAGAAGAGCCTTAATGTTCAAAGAAAATGATTGGGTCTTACTCAAGTTTCCTAAGGCTGGATTAAGGCAAACGACGGGAAAAAATCCTACGGGCAATCAAAAGTATTATGCTAAACTAGCAAAAAGATACTATGGTCCTTTCCAAATCTTGAAGCCCATCAATGAGACGGCTTATCAACTCAAGTTGCCCAACCATTGGCTTATACACAATGCCTTTCATGTAAGCCTACTTAAGCCCTACAAAGGAGAGCCACCAACTGAACCAATTATTGAAGACCCTCCTGAAGTTGAAGACCAAGAAGAGGTGCTACAACCCGAAGCTGTCCTTCAGCATGAAGACAAGGTACTACGACATGGTAAGATAATCCGACGGTATATTATTAAGTTCAAAAATTATCCTTTTGAAGATGCTAGATGGATGCAAGGAGTATAACTTAAGGATAGTATGAACCTTGTCAATGCTTACAATGCTACAGTAAGCAAATGTACAAATTTCTTTTAAATCACTCATGTTTTTGTCTTATAAGACTAGTCCTCTTTTTAATTGTGCACAAATTTAACTAGTATGCATGCTTAGAATCATGTTTGTGATGACGACGTCTCTCAAACACCAAGTAGAATTTGTCACTCTACTTTGGGAGAATGAAATGGACTAAAGAGCAGACATGCTTGCGGAAGCTATGTCTCCCAAGCACCAAATGGATTAGTCATCCATCTTGGAAAGATGTCGTAGGGTAAAAAATGGATCCTCTACCCGCTAAGTATGATTGACTAATGACTAAGTCTTTATCTCTTCTACCTCATAGTCGAGGACGACTATGATTTCAAGAGAGAGGTAATGTCATAAAATCTAATATCTAACCAACCCAAATGATTTTCTCATATTAAATTGATCACTTAATGTGGGAGAATAAACGGGAACAAGTGTTAAGATATAGATATGTGCTTATAGATCTATCTCAACACGGGGCCAATAGTAAAGGGGCCCAAATGGGAGATGGTCTATCAAGAGCAAGGCTAACCAATGGAGCATAAGACCTTAGGGTTAGCTTCATTGAAGACCTCCAATAATGTGTGTAAACTTCCTTTGACCTTAGGTAAGCTAGGGCTGAGCTTGAGGTGGGAACCCGGCCCAAACTCGAGGTGCTTGTCGTGCTTGAGGTGCTTGACTGGCTCCATGATTGAGGTGCTTGACTTGGTGCATGATTAAGGTTCTTGAAGTGCCTTGAGAAGCTTGCCTGAGATGCTTGTGGGAACACCCCCTACTTCAAGTGCTTAGTCATGCTTGATGACTAAGGGGCTTGCTCATCCAAAGTCAAAAAGATCCCTACAAGGAGGGGGGCGAGCCTACGAGGGGGGGGGGGATGAGAGAGAACACACACACACACACACACACACACACAAGGGAAGCCCCAGCTTGAAGAGCCAGCAAGGACACTTGTCAAGTTCCTCCTCATGTTGCCCTCATGGTGTGCCTGAAACCTATTGGTTGGCCACCCAAGGGGTCCAATGATAATAAAGGATATTTAATTAATTGATTTTGCATTTATCAAGTCTTCTCTCTCAAAGGGGAAAGGGGGAAACTTGTCCCAAGGCTATCCCTGTTGCTTGTAATGGCTCCAGCTTGTGATTGGCTAGGCCTGGAGGGGTCCAATGAGCTTCAAGCATGAGCTACAAGGGGGGGTCGACCCAAGTAAGCTAGGGGGGTGTTTAGGGGGTATACTCACCCACACACACTCACAAAAACTCTCATTGTGTACTATGCAAAGTGCAAGAGCTCCCTCTCTTTCTCCAAGCAAGTAGAGGTTGAGAGCCTACACCAACACTCTTGGCTATGGAGTGCAAATCCATCCAAGAGCCATGCTTCAATGATTGAGCTTGCCATCTATTTCTTCTTCATTACTATGCTATTATGTATGCTAGCACAAGAGTTATGATAAGTGAGGAACTAGCTCTTTCTCGTATGAAATGTTTCTTCTTCCTCTTCCCTACCCTCATTCCCTGCTAGCTCTCTCCACCTTCGAAGGTGTTTGAGTTCTTGGGACTGAGGCTTGGTATAGTTAAAGCTTTCTTCAAGTTTAGGTTATGCTATGATGGTGATGCATGAAGCTTTCCATCTTCATTGCTTCACCTAGGTCACAAGGAACACAAAGAATGTATTGTAACAAGTCTCTCTTTATGGGAGAAATCATAATACAAATGCCTATTGGAGGGGGGACCGGCTCCACATAAATCCCGTCCTCAAATGTTGTCATGTTCTCTAAATTCTCTCTCTTGCAAAAGTATTGTCTATGCCAAGTTAACTAGTTGCTATGATTATGTTGCTATCTTCAATTATGTCAATCCGCTATGCTCACAAAATCATTTCTTGACAGTACTCTCATTAAATTACGCTACTCTCAAATTGAATAGGCAAATTCCATTACATTAACAATTAATTAATGTCAATAGTAATTCCACAAGTATCGTGATGACGATAGAATCGGTTGGTTTCATAGCTCATACAATTAATGGAAATAACTAAAATAGGCATGTCTTTTAAAACAATGTCTAACTGTATTGTATGTTGTTGCAAGCTTGATTTTAGCTTGTTAAATATAATTACAAAGAGAATAGCTTACAAGAGAAATGAACAAAATGAGAAGATTAAATGAGGTGGTTCATAAATTCATAGAAGGATATTTAAAAAATGGTTAGGATGTTATCATATCAGTGTGGTAGAGACAAAAAAAATCAAGTCAGTAATGAGTGATTAGTAAATTTGTGATGCATAGGTGTTTAGGGTTAGATTGGGACTGGGTTAGTAAAAAGAAAAATGTATACCTGGACGTTGAAAGAGGAGATAGTGGATAACCCGTTTGACGAGGGCATTATTAAAGTTGATAGCATGTGGTTATGTTGTGCTTTTTGAATGAGGAAAAGAATGTTAGTCTGCTGGAGATGTCGGACACATTAATAAAATTTACCTTTAGGAGCAACTAAATGGACAACAATAGAGGGATTAATGGAAATTAAATAAATAGTAGACAAAACTTAAAACAACTTATTGTGCTAATGTCTACACTATGCTAATATGGTTTACATGAGAGGGTGTAAGATTTAAGGGTAATACAAAAAATGAGACTTTAATTTGTGTTTTATAGACATTAAAGAAACTATAGAAATTGATTTATGGACATTGTACCAATGGTTGAAAAAGGTGAGGCTAGTGGATGATATGTGTTTGCATTCATGGATTTTTTCCTTTGCTTTTGTGAGGTGGTCAGAGAAGCATGGGGATTGATAATCCCATTGGTCCCTAATGCACATGTCCCAAAAGTCAAAGGACATCTGTGGTTTATGATAATTGTCATGCATGATGATATTCTGGTGGGTATTACTACACAAAATTTTCCCAAATACATTGTGAAATAGGCAAGGGGTAATGGAATGAAAAGAATAATAGACATTGTTTTTAATGATTCTATCTCAAACTTTGAACATATTAACAACAAAAAAACAATCCCATTGTTGATTTAGATTAAGTACCTTAGGAGATCGGGTGGTTTGTAATGTCGATGAAATGCAGCAAATCAAAGGCGTTAATGTAGACAATATTGCACTATATCTTCTCCATGGGCCTTGTGTTTTTGTAGCTACTGATGTCCAAGGATGACATCTGCAAGCATGTCCTTTGAATGATTTACTTGAAACTTTACCTACTCTTAATTCTTTAGGATGCTAAGAGTAGCAACCAATGCTTCTTGACTCGCATCCATACCTAGAATTGTTTTTTTTTTGCATGGAGTAATCTCTAGAATGCTTTGGATGTTTTTTGCAACCATATTTCACTTTGCTTCTTTATCCAATAGAGAATTTCCTTTAGCACTTGCTCCATTTTCAATACTAAGGACTATAGCTATTCTCATTGGAGGTTCTATGAAGGTTTTTTTCCTACTTTTGCCATGGTCTTGTCCTGATTTAACTTGGTCTCTATGGAAGTCAACTTGAGACTTTGTTTTCCAATCTGACTTACATCAGTTGGCTCAAATGGCAATGTCTGGATCTTTGGACATCATAGTGATTCTTTGTTGTTTGCATCCTGGTTCTCCTTTACTTCTTGTCTTGATGGCATTCTCTGCTCACTAGATTTCATGGCTTTGTTTGTTCTTTTTTATCTGCACCTGCTTTTGCTCTTTTGAAGTTATGTTGTGTGGAGAGTATTCGTCTTCAATAAAATCTGCTTTGGCATCGATCTCCATTTGAATTGTACTTGTCTTCCGTGGGTGACCAGTCTTGGTCTTCATTCTTTGTTGTCTTTGAAGACTGCATCTTGTTTGCACTCCGCATCTCTAAAACCTTATGGCTATTTGCATGCCCAATATGATGTTATCTATATATCTTTTGTTGTGATCACATGAATTGGGCTATGATGGTTCTTTAGCTTATCTAAATTTTAGAAATGATTCCCCAACATTTTGATTGCTTGTTTTGAGATATGCTAATGAATTTAGAAGCATCTTCCAGCTCTGGTTGGCCACATTTTTTCCATGTGCAAAATAGCATGAGACTCTTGTCTAGCTAAAAATCTAGCTTTGCATCAGTTGTTAACTTTTCTTCATATTCACCAGTGTCGTGCAACTCCAGTTCCATGCAAAAATAAGCAAAGGGATGCCAATTAGGTTTATTTGAATCCTATGTGATTATTCAACAGTAATAAGGGCTTGCATGCTAGATGCGACTCTAAAGGGCCAAAATATGTCTTGTTAATGCTAACAGTGAGTATGATTGAAGTGGTCATAGCTGGGATTCTATTAATCAGAATTGTAGTACTTGAAGTGCTCTATAGGCCTGTCTTTACGACTCGTCAATTGGAGCTACAGATGGGAAGTTATATCAGTTTGAAGATTGAGCAGTAGCATATCTGTACTGGAGTGGGTAGTTGATGAAAGGTCAAAGTTGATATAAGTGCATGGGCCTGAAGTGCTCACTTTGAGAAGCATGGTGGTCTGTTTAGTTTGTCAATTGAAGTTCCGGTTGTCAAGATATGGCAAATTTAAGTTTCATCGGGGGTCAGTTCTGTACCACTCCGGTCGCCCGGGCAATTGTTCATCTGGTAATTTTTGAGTGTCAGCAAGGTTATAGAAAATGGTATCATGTTCAAAATATCATCTCTTATAGTGCATTGATATCTAGTGCTTCAGTTGAATTATATACCATGGCCGGTTAATGGCAATTCAAATTGATTTATATTAACCATAGGAGCCGTCAGTCAACTGAATGCTATTCCTTGGATGATGTAATCACCAAATGTGATGATCTCATAAAATTACATTAACATCTCCATGAGCTTATCACGGCAATGCCTTGGTCCATATATATGCCAGGTATGGTGGCAACCAAAGGCCGTCTCCACTAGCAAATGTATTTTCAAGTCCAATGATGGTCATCAGCAGCAACGGAGCAGCAGTGCTTGTCCGATATACATGCTACATGAGATGCTTGTTCGATATGCATGCCAAATGTGGAGCCCTTCTGAATCAAAAGCCTTTATATGTCCACCCACCAAGGCACCCTAAAGCCTCCCAAGGGATGGCACACAATTAATTAAGGGTTTGGGGTGTGTGTGAAAACAAAAGGAGAAAACAAGCATGGCGAGCAAGTAGATGATGGGCGGCAGTGCATGAGGGAGGAAACCACTCGCAGTGAGATTCACACCACTGGGATGGTAACAACCATGAAGCGTATTTTGCAGAGCAAGCCATGGCACTCCCATTCGGTGTCAAACCCGACCATGCCACGTCAGCAAGGGGCACTGCCCATTAGCGATATCGCTAATGGGTTGGCCAAAAATAGGAAAAACATTTTCTCATGCAAACTCCCAAGCCTGCTTGTATTAAAAAGGGGGATGAAGCCTCAATTTTCTTCTTGTTCTCACTCGTAAAATCCATAAGCTTTTTAGTACTCTAATCCTAAGCTAAACCCCTTAGCTAATCCTAATCCTAATCCAGTTAAGCCATTCTAATCAAAGCTTTCATAGCCATTCGAACTCTAAGCTTCCATAGCCTCTCCTAAGAAAAACTCCAAAGCCTACCAAATCCTATTGCTAAGCCAACTCTCTAATCCTAAGCTTCCTAAATTGCGTTAATCCAAACCCTCCATAGCTTATTCTAATCCTATGCTAAGCCACCGTAAGCCATTTCAAGCCGGAGATAAACTCCATAGCCGAAGCCTGCTAAGCCCACTCAAATCCAAGCTCCCATAGCCATAGCCGAAGAGAAGATCAAGCTCTCTTTTGACCTTGAAGCAGCAAAGGGAGAACAAAGAAGAGAAATATTATCAAGGCAAGCTTGGCAGGACAATTAAGGCAAAGGGGAACACGCCGTCATATTTAATACATTTATCATGGAATTGGACATTATCATCATCAAGTCTACTGGAGTTTGATTTTCTTAATTATCACTTGAATTAAGGCAGATTAAACCATGTAAGGAGCATAAACTCCACAATTAATATTTAATTAAGCAGCGGTACTATTGATTGTCCACTTTGGATAAATCAAGCTTCAGAATTGGGTTCAAGTTCTTTGTTTTAAGATTTGTCTACATTAATCATGTCTGCTGCAACTTTCTTCCGCACACCTCTCACAGCCAAAGGCCCCATGCCTTCCTAGCTCACCTTTCGCACACAAATCCCTCGACATTCTTGGTGAACTCAACACAAAACAAGCCGGGGTGAGAAGTATTTGTGGAGGAAGATGTCGACACTGCAAGAGGCATCCATGCAGCAAATGATGCAGCAGTTTGTAGCATATATGCAACAACAATAGGCTGCCCAACAACAGTATAATCTGCAATAGTGGATTCGTAAAGCTCGACACATAGCTACAAAGAAATTACAACGATTTGAAGGCCAAGATATTAGCAAATTTTTCAATATCTATGAGCAGGCAATGGAAGATAATGGAATCGATGTGATAAGAATGGAGTGGAAGGGTTTCATTTAATTGTAGTGCCAGAACTTAGGGGCCGAAGAAAAGACAATCAGGTAGTTCAACGCCCGAATTGGTAGGAATTCAAGAAGGTGCTAAAGGAAGAATATTTTCTTGAGGGTTCACAAAGGGTAACCAGACAAAGCTTCATGAAGTGGGTGTAGAAGAAAAACAAAAATTAATTATTACTGGAGTTTGAAATGAAATTCGACCAATTGTCCTCGATAGAGCAACGTTGAATGAAGGATTAGAAGGTTGAGCTGATCATTCAGGCTGTTGATCCATGGCTTGAAAAGAGTCTGGTGCAATTGCTGGAGGATTCAATAGGTGAATTGGGTTTAACATCTGATTGGAAGATATTCATTGAAGCGATAAATATGATCGTGAAATGACAGATGAGAGTGGATAAGCTGATTGTGGCTGATGTCATGGATGTTGGGGAGGAAGAACCTAAGGACAAGTCAACCTTGACAATACCCAAAGTGGAGGAGCGAGTTCTCGATGAATTGGTGAAAGGTATTCAAGAGTTAAATTTGTATTTCAAAGCTGTGAAATTTGAAGGGTTAGCTGCAAAGGGGTCTACTTCTGAGCCTAGGCAGCAACCTCTACGCAAAGGATGGGATCGATGCATGTGGTGCGATAGTGAAGACCACAAGTATGTTAAGGAATGTGATGAGTTTGATGAAGCTTACAAAAGGAATGTGGTTTTTTTGGAAGGACAAGAAGATTCACCTCAGGGAAATAGGTGAGATGCTCCGTTTGAACTTTGGTAGGGGCAGCATGAAAAAGCTAGTTGAAGACATACAACATAATGTTGCTCTTGTGGAAGCAGCTACATATGGGCTGCAGGTTTGCGAAAAGGGTGATGATGATAGTGCAAGTTCAAAGGGTCAATTGTGGTCTTATGTTTTAAAGATAGCAGAAGCAGGAAAAGTAACTTATGGGAGTCTACAACAGGTAGGGAATTTAGTTGGAGATTCACCAGCAAAAAAGAAGAAGGTCCTACTCCTAAGCCCACTCCTGAAGTGGTTATGGAGGAGGCTCCCAAGGACAAAAGGCAAGGTAAGCTCAGGGGACCCTCGTATAAGCTTAAATCTGACATTGAATTAGTTACAAATCTAAAGAAAGTTCTTGAAGAGCGCATTCTGAATAGCAAAGTGGAGCTCACATTGGGTGATATTTTGGGAATTGCCAAACGTGATTTTCACAAGGAGATTATTGATATTATCAACAGGAAGCGGCAGATACCAAGTGAGCAGGAGCCAGAATCAGTTAGGAGCCAGATGGTTTGGCACATTGAAGCAATTCTGGATGATTATGGAGAATATTTGACAGATCTTGAGGAAGAAGAGTCGAGGTCCAGGAGTCACTTTTCAAGGACTCATTGGGAAAGGGCAACAACCGAAACTGTTGTGAAGCTTGGCGACATTGAAGAACTGGTCGTAGCACTAATAGATCATGGATCAGAGATAAATTTGATGGCAAAAATCTTACACAAAAAGGGGAAATGGCCTATTGATGTAGACCAAAATTGGCGGATTTGAGCTGCCAACATGCTTCCAAGTGACCTCTATATTGTATGAGCAAATGTTAAGGTAACTGTAGGGGATGTGTGTGATGAGCAAAATTTCTTTATACAGGAGCAATCCTCTTATCCATTGATTTTGGGGAAACCCTACATTACGGCTATGTGGATGGAAACCAAGGTGCTCGATGATGGCTCAGCCTATGCCAGGGTTCGAAGCTGAGATGGTGAGAAAGCAGTTCAATTCTTGACTATATCTATTGAACATGCCAAGGATAGTTTACGTGACCATCCACTGCCAAAGATACGCAAGAAATTTAAAGAACACAGGTTTGCTCATGATTTTCTCAAAGTGCCACTATAAAGCGGGACTATGGTGGTACAAGTGAGGAGAAGTTCTCGCAAAGCGAAGCTTTCTCTTCAGGGTTTTTGGGGTTAACATCTGAAGGTTCAGTATCTTACAAAAAATTTAATGATTTGCCAAAGTGGGAAAAACAATATGTTTCAGGTATCCAAAGTGAATTGCAGGGATGTGATGTGCTTGAATCAGATCATGTGATTTCAACGATCTTTGAAGAGGTATCTTATGTAGATACTATGTCAGAGCTTGAGGAGATCAGGCAACACAGGTTACAAAGCACAACTGAAGTGGTTAAGGTCCATTCACTGGACATGTATGAAGAATTGGGTATATATAAAGCACTTATGCATATTGAGGATGATTCAGGTAAAGTAGTTGAAGCACAGGTAGAGACAAAGTACAAGATTGTTGCAAAGAAAGTGAGACCAGTGGCTACACCTCTACTAGAACAAAGCGATGGGGTGATCAAAGAAGCTTCTTGAAAGCCTATACTCAAGAATCCAAAGAACATTGGGTATAAATTTACTAAGGAGACATTGCAGCAGCTGAAGGTTGGAGAAGATGGTTTTCTCAACGAAGAGGACATCAATTGTTTTCAAGGTATGCTCAAAAAACATGGTAAAGATTTAACTTTTGAGCCGAGTGAGATTGGGTGTGTTGATTTAGGTTTTGTTTCACCTATGGTTATATTCATTGTTCCTCGTATGCCATGGAGCTTACGTCCTATTCCAGTTCCTAAAGCTCACTTGCCAAAGCTTATCAATTTGCTTAATGAAAATATACAAATGGGAATTTTGGAGCCATCGTGTGCACCATATTCTATCAATGGTTTACTGTTCCGAAGAAAAACGGTACATTAAGGTTCATTCAAGATATGCGGTTGGTTAATAAGGTAACAATCCACAATGTGGGTACTGGCCCAACTTTGGATGAATTTGTTGAGGCCTTTGCAGGTAGATCTATTTACTCCATGGGTGATCTTTATTTTGGATATGATCAATTCCAGTTATCTTTGGAGAGCAGGGATCTTACTACATGGCATACTCCTCTTGGTTTGGTAAGGATGTGCACTCTGCCACAGGGTGCTTCTAATTCTATAGCTCATATGATGAATGGCATGATTAAAGTATTAAGAGACTTTATCCCACATGTTACTATTCCTTTCATTGATGATCTACCAATTAAAGGATTTGAAGAAGGTTCCAAAGACGAGGTAAAATATCAAAGGGGTATCAGCGATATGTTGTTCAACGTATTGCTGACTGTGATGCTATTTTATCGAGGCTTGAAGAAGTTAACGCTTTCAGGTCAAAAATCAACTTTTGGTGCTAAGGAGGTCTTAACTGTGGGGCACATGTGCAGTCTTGAGGGTAGAAGGCCGAGTCCAACAAAAGTTGAATCTATCCAAAAATGAAGGAAACATGCTCTTCGGTTATTGAAGTTCGTCGATTTCTAGGTGCGTCTGTGTTCTATCTTATTTGGTTGCCACACTTTGCTCATGTTGCAGAGGTGCTATATCAATTGCTAAGGAAAGGTAAAAGGTTTGTTTGGGAAGAAGTTCACACACAGTCTATCAGGAAATTAAAGAAGATGCTTCTTGAGGCTCCGACCTTGAGGAAAGTCGATTACAAATGCGGAAGGCCGGTTATTTTAATAGTTGACATTAGCCCGACATGTATTGGATGGGCTATAGGTCAAGATGATGCAGAAGGACACATGTATGCAGTTAGATTTGGAGCTAAGGTTCTCAATGCTCGTCAACAAAGTTATCCACAGGTTAAGAGAGAACTTTGGGGTGTTGTTAATGCTCTACGGTCTGATAAAGAATATTTTATTGGAGCTTAAATCATGGTAGAAACAAATTTCTTGCCACTGATAGGGATGATTGCAAATTGCTCACTTTGGACATTGCCATGCTATGATGGATAGCCTATATTAAGTCTCTTAACTCTGAATTTTATCATATTGCACGTAGAGATAATCCTATTTGCAGATATGTTATCAAGAGCTAGGTTTGAAGATGAAGAAGAGATGCGGACCACAAGTGATGATGTTGTCTTGAATTTCTACATGTCTTCTTATCTACATGCCAATTGTACTAATATTGCTCATTTTTTTGAAGTATTTTCGGAGGAGTTCTATGACGGAGAGTGGCTTATGATTGGCTACTATCTTAGCACTCTCACTAGACAAGAAGGATGGAATGACCGAGATTACAAGAGGATCAAGAAAAAGGCCTACGGCTATTTTTTGAAAGATGGACATTTATGGAAGCAACCAAAGCACTTAGGAGGGGTACCGCAATGGGTTGTTTGTGATAAAGAAACTCAACATCAGGTTATCAAAGAATTTTATGAAAGTTTATTGGCTGGACACAGAGGAGTCTAGACAACTTTTGTCAAGATTAAAGACCGGTATTGGTGGAAAGGTATGCATAAAGATGTGGTTCAAGTTGTGGAAACATGCTTAACATGCCAACAATATTCTAATGTGCGACATAGAGATGGATTGCATCCCACCTATCCACTGGTGAGGTGGTCCGGGGAGGGCAACAAGAAGAGTGGCCTTTAAGCACTCTTCTAGGCTCCCGTGCTGCTCAATTGGGTTGGGGTTGGAAAAAAACAACAACACACACACAAACCTGTAGCCTAACCCTACACAAATTTGGGGCACCACCTAGTTTTGGATGCGAACTAGGACGCGTAGAGAGAGAGAGAGAGAGAGAGAGAGAGAGAGAGAGAGAGAGAGAGAGAGAGAGAGAGAGAGAGAGAGAGAGAGAGTGCTCGGGCTACTTTGAAATGTATCGGCAATGATCAAGCAAACATAATTTTATATGTAAGAAAGAGAAAGAAGGGGGTGCTTGTTGCACTAATATCTTCTTACAAATCTGTCATGACCAATCAACATAGCTTGAGTGAATTACACCACAACACATCACAAGAAAAGCCACCCTAATCACTGTCTTAAGGCCAGGGGAGTCCTCTCCACCCTGTCGCCCTCTTACAGTATATGGCTAAACTGATGACAACGCCCAGAGACAAGCTATTAAGAACTTAAAAAAAAACACCAAGACACTTACACATCATTGTTGTCCATTACTTCACGTTGGAAGAGAGACAAAGTATCCAAGCTTAGTCCAAATCCACCCTCCTTGATTCAGCAAATGTTGGGCTTACACTAGTAGGAGAAATGATAGATTTCATACTCTCAATTGAATGATCACTCTCTCTTACATTGGCATAGAGCTCCCTTGCTAATCACCCCTAATACAACACATGTGTATGCATAAGACAATGAGCTTCCACTCAAGAGCTCCTTGTAGAGAGGTTGATCTTGGCTTCTCAAGCTATAGCATAGTGCTCTTGCTTATGGCTCCTCCTTTTTGTGCTAGCTACACCCTCCTTTTATAGCAATTTTGGGGGCTAGGGTTACTCCTCTAACCATGGTTGGGTTAGATTTTCAGCACTTATCTAATTTCTTTTGCTTGGAATTATCAAGAAGTTGGTGTGGATTCTTGATGCTTGTGACTTACCTTTGGGTCTAAGATCTTCTATTGAAACCTCTCCCCTTAGGCACTTCAGTTTTCTTTATTTCTCAGTAGGAAAGAGTCCGGCTATGAACCTCTCCTTCTTTATAAATTCTGCACCATCACCAGGGTTAGCAACATTTTGTATCCATAGAGCCCAAAGACGTATAAACTCTTGCTTGTACAAGTAGTAGTCATCTATGTCTTTTTGCTTATGAGAAACAATGTATTGCCATAGTTTTTGAGTTGTTTGGGGATCAAAGAAGTATTTCTTGAAACGATTCAAAACTTCTGTGTAATTTCCCTTAACTTCCTCAGGCAAAGAGTCAAACCAAGTGCTAGCATCTTTCCTAAGGACCACCTCAAACATTTCTACACGTTCTTGATCAGTTACTATCCTCTTGATACGACAAGACATCTTGAAATTCGCTAAAAATAATTCTGCATCCTCTCCAGGCTCTCCAAAGAAAAGTGGATATCCAGACATTTGGCGTTGGCTCTCCTTTGAATTGATTTCAAAGTGACTCACGTTTTTGTTTTTTCGATCTTTCTTTAAAATTTTTACACAATAATATTTTCTAAATTGCAATCTATTCTACAACAAAATGAAACTATTCACATCAAATGACCTATGATAATCAATAAGAGGTAGGATGACAAGGTTTGGTGACGCAGAATTTCTCCTACTCTTTGGGCACCAAACATGAACACCATACGTTGTTGAAAATGGATTTTTCTATTGAAATGGAAGGGGAAAACCTCTATTCCTGGGCCATTATCCATGGTCTATGCATGCCTTAATTCTTAAAACAAAAGAAAAATATAGACGTCCAGACTAAGGTCGTACCTAATGAGAGGCAAAATAAAAGGATTCACTGAAGCGTTTATCTCGGCCAACCTAAGAGGACCTAAAATCTTGCGAATTAGTCGTTGAAATTGCAACTTAGTACTAACAATTATGTGCATCTTTTGCCTTGCAATGGGAATGAAGGAATCATACATATTCTAGTGATTCATGCAAACTACTTGACTATGCTAAAGATTGAACCTACACAAAACATACACAAGCCGTCCTTCGTGGGGGCACCAATTTGAGGCGGTCCGGGGCGGGCAACAAGAAGAGTGGCCTCTAAGCACTCTTCTAAGCTCCTGTGCTGCTCAATTGGGTTGGGGTTGGAAAAAAACAACAACACACACACAAACCCGCAACCTAACCCTACACAAATTTGGGGAACCACCTAGTTTCGGATGTGAACTAGGACGTAGAGAGAGAGAGAGAGAGAGAGAGTGCTTGGGCTGCTTTGAAATGTATCGGCAATGATCAAGCAAACACAGTTTTATATGTAAGAAAGAGAAAGAAGGGGGAAGGGGGTGCTTGTTGCACTAATATCTTCTTACAAATCTGTCATGACTAATCATAGTGAGATTAGTATTTGTTCAACATAGCTTGAGGGAATTACAACACAACACATCACAAGAAAAGCCACCCCAATCACTGTCTTTAGGCCAGGGGAGTCCTCTCCACCCTGTCGCCCTCTTACAGTATGTGGGATTTATGGCTAAACTGATGACAATGCCCAGAGACAAGCTATTAAGAACATTAAAAAAACACCAAGACACTTACACATCATTGTTGTCCATTACTTTACGTTGGAAGAGAGACAAAGTATCCAAGCTTAGTCCAAATCCACCCTCCTTGATTCAGCAAATGTATGGCTTACACTAGTAGGAGAAATGATAGATTTCCTACTCTCAATTGAATAATCACTCTCTCTTACATTGGCATAGAGTTCCCTTGCTAATCACCCCTAATACAACACATGCATATGCATAAGACAATGAGATTCCACTCAAGAGCTCCTTCTAGAGAGGTTGAGCTTGGCTTCTCAAGCTATAGCATAGTGCTCTTCCTTATGGCTCCCCCCTTTTTGTGCTGGCTACACCCTCCTTTTATAGCAATTTTGGGGGCTAGGGTTACTCCTCTAACCATGGTTGGGTTAGATTTTCAACACTTATCTAATTTCTTTTGCTTGGAATTATCAAGAAGTTGGTGTGGATAGATGAAGAAGAGAGAGAGGAGAGAAGTGGAGGTGATAGGACTTTTCATAGTAGGTTAGTGTTAGTAAATTAGTAGAGTTAGTATTTTTATTGATTTACAAATGAAATTGGATATTTACAATGGGAGTATCCAAGTAGGATACAAATAAGGAAGAAAAAACTCTTAATAGGTAAGAAAATATGGATTTCTTACAATGTTAATGCTCCAAGTGTTTTGAGTAGGGTCAATTTTGACGCTTGTTGACGGTCCACTAGCTTTGATGGTACGTTTTTTCTACACTCTTGACCTCCCTTGGGAGCCAAGATAAGTGAACATGAGTAATCAATCACCATGATGCTGTCATTCAAGAGAAGAGGCTGAATTTTGTGGTTTTTTGATAGATATGGGTAATATGGATGAGGAAAAATGAGACTAGGTTGTCAATTTTGGAATGGAAGTGTGTGTAGGAGACATGAGTTCACCATGGTTTCTCTTATTCTTCAAGGTTGAGAAGAAGGTGAGTAGGGTCCAGAGAGGAGTGGTAAGAGAGGTGGGGATGATGAGTGGAGAAGTGTGTGTAAAAGAGGAAAATGATAAAGTGGAAGAGGGAGTGTGGCTGCATAGCATGGGCAAACTGAGGTCCACCAATAAAATCATAGCTCACAGCTCGTAGCTCAAAAAAATATGAAAACATTTGAGGTAAAATTTCAGCCTACGAGCTACAACTTTTGTTTGTATCACCTTTTCAAATTCGGAGAGCATGTGATCTTTAAAAATTCAGCGAAACCGTTGTTTTTTTCCACTGCACAAAGTCCTTGTGAGGTCCTTCTTTGGATGATTCTTTTGAATACCTCCAAGAGTGAGCCCCCCATAGGCATGCATGCATGCCACATACCCTTGACCTTATTTGGTAGGTCTATAATTGAAGATATTGTTGAGATCATGATATAAGTGAATAGTACAACTAAGAAAATCAAATATTGAGGGGTCTTAAAAAATATGTACATGTCAAATATAAATAATAAAGGTGGAAAAAATATAAAGGGGTCAAAATAAATCTCTCTCATTATAAGTCTACCATAAAAATATGAATATTTTTGGTGGTCTAATTTATGAGAGTAATAGAGAATAGATGTAGGAAGGAAAAAATCACAATAGTGAAAAAATATACACATAAATAGAAGTAGTTTTTTTGGATTTTTGTTGGGATGGAGTTACACCAAAAATAGGAGAAGCTTGAATGAAATTATTTTTATATGGAATAAAGAGTATGCAAAATGGAAAGAAAAAATATGGTAATGGTGAGTCAATGTACATAGCATAAATAACACACTATAGGTAGAAATATTTAAATAAATACCGAAATAATTATGAAAAATCCTTTTATTTAGGTCCTATATATAATGAAATATTTACACACAAATGGACTATAATATACTTATAATTTTTATTTTTTTTATTTTTTTTGGCTCAACTAGCCCAGTGACTAGCTAATTGAGGGTTTTTAAGAAGATATGGGAAAAGTCCCCTAACTCACACACACCTATATACAGTGAAATGGTAGGGATAGCCACAATGTTTGGATGATTTTGGTAGGGTGTCGAGATCTTCATTGTTTGGCCCCTCATAATTTTGGTTGGAGTTACACTCATGCTTCATGTAACAATACTTACATGAGACAGCTGCCCATTGACAGATCTTTTGGTAGAAGGCGACTCAAATAAGGCTTCAAGTGATACCCATTTACCTTCCTGGAGTGATCTTTCCCATTCAAGTCCATAAGTTGATAGTAACTTGAATTGAAAGCCTTCTTGACTATGTATGGCCCCTGCCATCTAGTTTCAAACTTGGCATCAAAACGATTATCGAGTCGATTGTCATACCTTAGCACAAGATCTCCTTCATTGATGCCTTTGTCCTTCAGTTTCTTGTCAAGCTTTTCCTTCGTCTATGTGGCTTTCCTCTTGTAGCAGTCGTATGTTGCTTCTCTTTTCCACTCAAGCTCAGCTAAGGTAAGAAGTTTATCCATCCATGCTTCTTGATCATCTTGTGCTGCTTTGCCATGAAGTCGCATTGTTGGAATGTTGATCTCAATTGGTTGTAAAGCCTCTTGACCATAGACCAAGTGAAATGGTGTGAACTCCGTGGATTCCCTATATGTGGTTCGATACGCCCACAAGGCACCATCCAAGAAGTCATCCCACAACTTTGTCTTGTTTTTCACCATCTTTCTAATGATGCCTGCAATGACACCGTTAGCTTTTTCTACAAAACCATTTGATTGGGGATAGTTGGGTGTACTATGACGATGTAGAATGTGAAGTTCTTCACAGACTTCTGTGAGCAAGCCCTTTCTAAACCCTGGACCATTATCAGAAACAATCTCCAAAGGTGTGCCAAATCTACAACAAATGTGAGTGTAGACAAATTTTCTCACTGTCCTCTCATTTACCTTTGCCACACTTTGTGCTTCCACCCACCTAGTCATATAGTCTACAGCCACTAGAATGTAGGGTTTACCATTTTTTGTCCTAGGCAGAGGACCCATAGCATCAATGCCCCACTTTTCAAAGGGTCCATTTGCAAGCACAATTTTCCTTGGACCATAAACCAATCTTCTATTCCCATTTACCTGACAATTGTGACAATTTTTACACCAATGTTGGACATCCACATGCATAATTGACCATAAACCAATCTTCTATTCCCATTTACCTGACAATTGTGACAATTTTTACACCAATGTTGGACATCCACATGCATAATTGGCCAAACATACCCCGCAAGCAAAATCTTCTTCACAGTTAACTCTTGGGCAAAATGACCACCACATGTCTCTTCATGCAAACCTTTTAGAATGGCTGGGATTTCCTCAATAGTTGGTACTCTTCTGCACACTTGATCCTTCCCTCTTTGGTTGAGGGATCCTTCTAGGAAGAGATACGTGCTTGCCTTCTTCATGAGTCTCCTCTTGTGAGCCTTCGTGAAGTCTTGTGGAAACTCACCCTCCAAAATGTAGCTAATAATGGGAGTCAATGACTGCAATCCCTGGTATCTCGGTTGCTTGACAGTTGCTGCCACCATGATGACTTGCACTTCTTTCTCAAGACATGTAACTACTTGCTGTGCAAGTAAATCGACATCTTCATTCTGTTACCTAGGAATATGATATAGAACTGCACTTCTTCAAATTGATTAAACAATATACAAATGGCATGAACTTTTGTCCTTAGGCTTTCATTCTTGCATGCCCAAATGCCTAAAATTTTCTTCACACAATGAGAAATGCATCCCCTTTTACCATGAGACGTTGTATACCTTGGCCAATGCATATCTTTAAACCATGAAGTAGTGTGTTGTATTTTGCTTCATTGTTGCTAGTTGAACCTGATAGATTGACCTTCTCCTTCATGACCACCTCCCCACTTGGGTTGAGCAACACTAGCCCTCCCCCTCCTTTTCCCGTGGCTCGTCGAAAAGCTCCATCAAAGAACATGGTAAAAGCATTAGGAATACTTTTAGGTGGTGGCAATGGTAGGGTCTTTACTTCAGGCACCTTAATCTCATTCTCATGTACCCTATAAGTAAGGATCCCTGTCAATTGTGCACGCACACTATCTTCTACCTTGAAAGAGTATTGGAACTCTTGCAATTCCATAATCCACTTTGAGATCCTAGTGCTAAGATTCATTTGAGATGACACCCAAGGAAGCAAATTTTCTGCAGTGAGAATTACCAAAGGTTTTGGTAGCAAGTAGGATCTAAACTTTCTCACCGAAAACATGAGAGAAAGCATCATGAGTTCTGCCTCCGTGTAGCCTCTCTCCAAAGCATTCATGACCCTACTAGAAAAGTAGATGGGTCGCATCGTGGTACTGTGGGGATCTTGTTGTAGTAAAACTGCACCAATTGTTTCCTTCCAAACACTAGAACTAACAAAGAATGTGTACCCCCAACAAGGAGGCATGAGTGTTGGTAGCTCTGACAAAATGAATTTAATGTTACAAAAGTACTCTTCAAGCTCATAAGACTATGCAAATTCTACTTGTTGTGTCAACTTTTGCAAAGGATGAAGCAACTCCGAAGCTAAGTGAATAAAGCGTGACATATACTTCACCTTTTGAATGAATGAGATGACCTCTTTGAGATTCTTGGGTGATGGGAGCTCAATAAGAGCCTTTGCCTTTGAAGGATCCACCTCAATGCCTTTATAGGAAACCTTGTGACCAAGCAAGATCACTTCATCCTCACCTATGTGACACTTGTCGGGGTTGAGTTGACCTCCCATGTCGTAGAGCTTCTTTAAACCTTCTTCTACCCTTTGTAGATGCAATGATTTTGAGCTATAAATGCAGAAATCATCAATGAACACCCTGATTGACTTCCCAAAGAATTCTTGAAACACCATGTTCATGAAACATTGGAAAGTTGCAGGAGCATTTGTCAGGCCAAATGGCATAACTCTAAAAGCATAACAACCCAAGGAGTGATGAAGGTTGTTTTTAAATGATCTTCCAATGCGATACCTATTTGAAAGTAACCTGAGTAGCCATCACACACAGTGTACTTCTCATGACCAGCTACCTCATTTAGTATCTCATCCTGAAATGGGAGGGAAAAGTGATCTCTTTTGGTTGCCTCATTGAGTGGACGGTAATCCACACACACCCTCCACTTGCCATTTTTCTTAGGAGTGACAACAACGGGAGAGACCCACTCTGAATTCTCCACTGGATAAATGAAACCTACCGCTAGAAGCTTTCTTACCTCCTTGAGTAAAGCCTACTCCTTGATGACTCCTAGCCTTCGTAGCTTCTGAGCCTTAGGTGTGGCCTCTGGCTTCAACTCAATTTTGTGTTGAGCAGCATCTACTCCACGCACATCGGTGTAGTCTTTAGCAAAAAGCCTAGGAAATTTCCTTAGCACACATCTGAACTCCTCTCTTTCGTCCTTTGTAAGTGTTGTAGACAACATACCTTCTAACATTTCTTCATCTTGTACATTTTGGTTCTCTTGGGAATCTACCTCTTCCAAACCTGGGCAAGAGGTCTCTTGGTTGTTTGGATTAAACCTTACCCCCATGACTTCAATGGAAGACTCCTCTTCAGTAATGCTGCCGCTACTTTCTCCTTCTAAAGTGCTATCGGTCCAGCCTTCCTCCGTCTCACTTTGAGATGATTCTGCATGGAGCTCCTCTTGGCGTTGCTCCTTCATGTCAAAGACAACCTTCTTATGATTTTCATTTGTGAAAATTAGCTTTCCACTCTCCCAATCCTGCAAAGCTCGCATTTTCATTAGCCATGGTCTCCCTAGGATAAATGGGTAACCATTTCCTTTGGTAGACATGACATAGAAATCCACTACCTTCTTAATGCCAAAGGACTCCACAAAGAAATTTTTACAAATGCCTACGCACTTAGCCTTGCTATTGTTTGCCATTTTGACTTTAATTTCAGGTATCTCATGGATGTGCATGCCTAGTCTTTGCATGAGTCCTTCTGTCATGATGCAAATTTGTGCACCCCCATCCACTAGACCTTTCCTAACCAATCTTCCTTTGATGTAACAATCTAGCATAGGTGTAATATCCTCATTCATTTCAGCATGTGCAATTTTTACAACAGGAACACTCTCTTTTATCTTTCTCCTAGTGCTAACTGCCTTCGTTAAATCCCTCCTAGCTTGTGGGCATAATGCAAGAAACTGAGGCCATGAGATATCAGGACCCTTACCTCTCATGTCTTCCAATAGGTTGTATGGAGCCATACCATGTCCAACATGGAAGTCTTGGAGATTGATACCACGTTGAGTCCTCTTATCTTCCTTGGTCTCCTTTGCCTTCTTGCCTCGTCCATGGTCACTCTATGATGTGACACCTTCTTTCTCTTTACCTTTTCCTCAGCCACGCTTAATGCCATTTGCTTCCATGTCAACCTCATTTGAGTTTGTCACCTCTACCACATGCACATTTTTGCTCCATTTGGTCTTTGTAGAAGCCTTGGTTGTTGACCAGTTCCTTCACATGCATTCATCAATGGGTAATTCAAGTTAGGTCTCCCTGGCTCCCCATGCGGCCAAGGACAATTATACATCCCATGTCCAGACTCTCCGCAATTCCAACATTGTAAGACTCTCCTAGGTCGTGGATCTCGCTCTTCAGACTTCCTTGCTTCTCCTTTTGGACCTACAGCTTGTGCAAAGTGAATTGACAAGCTACTGAAAGATTCATTTAACTTCTCGATTACTTCAGCTGCTACCTCAGGAAGCTCCCTAGATGTTGATGCTTGTGACTTACCTTTGGGTCTAAGACCTTCTATTGGAACCTCTCCCCTTAGGCACTTGAGTTTTCTATATTTCTCAGCAGCCCTAGCTTCAGTTGCATCAAAAGTAGCAGGTGCACCCGCCTCAACTTTTATCTTAAGGTCAGGAAAGATTCCGGCTATGAACCTCTCCTTCTTTAGAAATTCTGCACCATCACGAGGGTTAGCAACATTTCGTATCCATAGAGCCCAAAGACGTAGAAACTCTTGCTTGTACAAGTAGTAGTCATCTAAGTCTTTTTGCTTATGAGAAACAATGTCTTGCCATAGTTTTTGAGTGTTTTGGGGATCAAAGAAGTATTTCTTGAAACGATTCAAAACTTCTGTGTACTTCCCCTTAACCTCCTCAGGCAAAGAGTTGAACCAAGTGCTAGCATCTTTCCTAAGGACCACCTCAAACATTTCTACACGTTCTTGATCAGTTACTATACTCTTGATACAGCAAGAAAAGAGGATATCCAGACATTTGGCGTTGGCTCTCCATTGAATTGATTTCAAAGTGACTCACATTTTTGTTTTTTCTTTCTTTAAAAGATTTACACAATAATATTTTCTAAATTGCTATCTATTTTACAACAAAATAAAAATATTCACACCAAATGACCTATGATAATCAATCAGAGGTAGGATGACAGGGTTTTGTAATGCGATAATTTCTCCTACTCTTTGGGCACCAAACATGAACACCATACGTTGTTGAAAATGGATTTTTCTACTGAAATGGAAGGGGAAAACCTCTATTCCTGGGCCATTATCCATGGTCTTGCATGCCTTAATTCTTAAAACAAAACAAAAATATAGACGTCCAGACTAAGGTTGTACCTAATGAGAGGCAAAATAAAAGGATTTACTGAAGCGTTTATCTCAGCCAACCTAAGCGGACCTAAAATCCTGCAAATTACTCGTTGAAATTGCAACTTAGTACTCACAATTATGTGCACCTTTTGCTTTGCAATGGGAATGAAGGGATCATACAAATTCTCGTGATTCATGCAAACTACTTGACTATGCTAAAGATTGAACCTACACAAAACATACACAAGCCGTCCTCCGTGGGGACACCAATTTGAGGCGGTCAGGGGCGAGCAACAAGAAGAGTGGCCTCTAAGCACTCCTCTAGGCTCCCGTGCTGCTCAATTGGGTTGGGGTTGGAAAAAAACAACAACACACACACAAACTGCAACCTAATCCTACAAAAATTTGGTGCACCACCTAGTTTTGGATGCGAACAAGAGAGAGAGAGAGAGAGAGAGAGAGAGAGAGAGAGAAAGAGAGTGCTTGGGCTGCTTTGAAATGTATCGGCAATGATCAAGCAAACACAATTTTATATGTAAGAAAGAGAAAGAAAGGGGAAGGAGGTGCTTGTTGCACTAATATCTTCTTACAAATCTGTCATGACCAATCAGAGTGAGATTAGTATTTGTTCAACATAGCTTGAGTGAATTACACCACAACACATCACAAGAAAAGCCACCCCAATCCACCCTCCTTGATTCAGCAAATCCACCCTCCTTGATTCAGCAAATGTTGGGCTTACACTAGTAGGAGAAATGATAGATTTTCTACTCTCAATTGAATGATCACTCTCTCTTAGAGTGGCACAAAGTTCCCTTGCTAATCACCCCTAATACAACACATGCATATGCATAAGACAATGAGCTTCCACTCAAGAGCTCCTTCTAGAGAGGTTGAGCTTGGCTTCTCAAGCTATAGCATAGTGCTCTTGCTTATGGCTCCCCCCTTTTTGTGCTAGCTACACCCTCCTTTTATAGCAATTTTGGGGGCTAGGGTTACTCCTCTAACCATGGTTGGGTTAGATTTTCAACACTTATCTAATTTCTTTTGCTTGGAATTATCAAGAAGTTGGTGTGGATAGATGAAGAAGAGAGAGAGGAGAGAAGTGGAGGTGATAGGACTTTTCATAGTAGGTTAGTGTTAGTAAATTAGAAGAGCTAGTATTTTTATTGATTTACAAATGAAATTGGATATTTACAATGGGAGTATCCAAGTAGGATACAAACAAGGAAGAAAAAACTCTTAATAGGTAAGAAAATATGGATTTCTTACAATGTTAATGCTCCAAGTGTCTTGAGTAGGGTCAATTTTGACGCTTGTTGACAGTCTACTAGCTTTGATGGTACGTTTTTTCTCCACTCTTGACCTCCCTTGGGAGCCAAGGTAAGTGAACATGAGTAATCAATCACCGTGATGTTGTCTTTCAAGAGAAGAGGCTGAATTTTGTGGTTTTTTGATAGATATGGGTAATATGGATGAGGAAAAATGGGACTAGGTGGTCAATTTTGGAATGGAAGTGTGTGTAGGAGACATGAGTTCACCATGGTTTCTCTTATTCTTCAAGGTTGAGAAGAAGGTGAGTAGCGTGCAGAGAGGAGTGGTGAGAGAGGTGGGGATGATGAGTGGAGAAGTGTGTGTAAAAGAGGAAAATGATAAAGTGGAAGAGGGAGTGTGACTGCATAGCATGGGCAAACTGAGGTCCACCAATAAAATCATAGCTCACAGCTCGTAGGTCAAAAAAATATGAAAACATTTGAGGTAAACTTTCAGCCTACGAGCTACAACTTTTGTTTGTATCACCTTTTCAAATTCGGAGAGCATGTGATCTTTAAAAATTCAGCAAAACCGTTGTTTTTTTCCACTACACAAAGTCCTTGTGAGGTCCTTCTTTGGATGATTCTTTTGAATACCTCCAAGAGTGAGCCCCCCATAGTGCATGCATACATGCCACATACCCTTGACCTTATTTGGTAGGTCTATAGTTGAAGATATTGTTGAGATCATGATATAAGTGAATAGTACAACTAAGAAAATCAAATATTGAGGGGTCTTAAAAAATATGTACATGTCAAATATAAATAATATAGGTGGAAAAAATATAAAGGGGTCAAAATAAATCTCTCTCATTATAAGTCTACCATAAAAAGATGAATATTTTTGGTGGTCTAATTTATGAGAGTAATAGAGAATAGATGTAGGAAGGAAAAAATCACAATAGTGAAAAAATATACACATAAATAGAAGTAGTTTTTTTGGATTTTTGTTGGGATGGAGTTACACCAAAAATAAGAGAAGCTTGCATGAAATTATTTTTATACGGAATAAAGAGTATGCAAAATGGTAAGAAAAAATATGGTAATGGTGAGTCAATGTACATAGCATAAATAACACACCATAGGTAGAAATATTTAAATAAATACCAAAATAATTATGAAAAATCCTTTTATTTAGGCCCTATATAAAATAAAATATTTACACACAAATGAGCTATAATATACCTATTTTTTTATTTTTTTGGCTCAACTAGCCAAGTGACTAGCTAATTGAGGGTTTTTAAGAAGATAAGGGAAAAGTCCCCTAACTCACACACACCTATATACAGTGAAATGGTAGGGATAGCCACAGTGTTTGGATGATTTTGGTAGGGTGGGTTAACTCACTATGGCAATTACGGAGAGCCGAAAAACAGCTATCACTGGCTATGCACTACAAGTGGGCGGTGGACCTTATTATAATGCCAATAGGAGTGTGGAAGATGAGGTATATTATTCTTGCCAGAGAAGATCTTACTAACCAGGTTGAAGGCAGAGCTTTGCGTACCAAAGCTACCAGTCCAGTATGCAAGTGCTTTCTTGAAGATGTTATTTCCAGGTATGGATGTGTTGGCAAGATTATTGCTGATAGAGGAGAGCTAGATGTAGATGAAGCTCGAGAGTTTTTTACTCGTATGGGCATTAAACTCGCTCTCACTACAACATACAATCCAAAAGGTAATGGGAAAGTGAAAGAGGACATCCGCCTATTGTTAAAGCTTTAGCAAAAGCGTGTCAAGGGCATATTGGTGATTGGCCTAAACTCTTGCCATTTGCTTTATGGGTTGATCACACTACACACAGTTCTGTTACTTGTTTTATGCTATTTGAGTTGATGTATGGGAAAAAACCCATTATGCCTACAGAGGAAGCGGTTATGATGCCATGGGAAGAAGGTATGTCTATAGAATATTTGCTTGCTCTACGGATTTTCTAGCTTGAGAGGCATCAAGAAGACATTGAATAGGCTAAAGAGAAGCTTAAGGAGGCAAGGTTAAAAAATAAAGCAGCATTTGATGCAAAGCACAGACTACGACCTAATGCTATCAAAGATGGTGTGACTGGGTACTTGTTTATGACAATAGCTTGGAGACTCAATATATTGCTATGTGGAAAATGGTTAAACGGTGGTTTGGACCATATATGGTGCTTCATGTTTTTTATAATGCAACATATCAACTACGTGAACTTGATGGCACTTTACTCAAGGTGCCTATTGCAAGAAAATGGATCAAGCTATTCAAGAAGCGAGAAGGCAAGATTGTTCTTGAATATTTTAAATCAGATCAACCTCCAGAAGATACTATTATGTATGCATCAGATGATGTGTCTGATGTGATTTTTGATGAAATTGATTAAGTGCAATTGGCACAGTCCGGAGGCTGTGCAGGTTCAGAGAGGATGGATGTTGTGCAGCTCCACTTCCATGACAAGAAAATGAGCAAAGGGATTCCAATCAGGTTTATTTTAATCCTATGTGATTATTCAACAGTAATAAGGGCTTGCTAACAAGCCAATTTTAAGCTAAAAGTATGCTAGATGCGGTTGTAAAGGGCCAAAAGATGTCTTGTTAATGCGAATAGTGAGTATGCTTGAAGTGGTCATAGCTAGGATTTCATTGATCACAATTGTAGTACTTGAAGTGCTCTACAAGCCTGTCTTTACGGCTCGTCAATTGGAGCTACAGATAGGAAGTTATGTCAGTTTGAAAATTGAGCAGTAGCAGATACGTACTAGAGTAGGCAGCTATTGATGAAGGGTCAAAGTTGATATAAGTACATGGGCCTGAAGTGCTCACTTTGAAGAGCGTGGCGGTCTTTTCAATTCGTCAATCAAAGTTCCGGTTGTCAAGATATGGCCAGTTTAAGTTTCACTAGGGGCCAGTTCCATACCACTCTGGTCGCCCGGGCAATTGTTCATGTGGTAATTTTTGAGTATCAGCCAGGCTCTAGAAATGTTCAAAATCTCATCTCTTATAGTGCATTGATAGCATTAGTGCTTCAGTTGAATTATATACCATGGCCGGTTAATGGCAGTTCAAATTGATTTATACTAACCATAGTAGCCATCAACTGAATCCTATGCGTTGGATGATGTAATCACCAAATGTGATGCCTTCATAAAATTACATTAACATCTTGATGAGCTTATCACGACAATGCCTTGGTCGATATATATGCCAGGTATGGTGGCAACCAAAGGCCATCTCCACTAGCAAATGTATTTTCAAGTCGAATGATGGTCATCAGCAGCAACGAAGCAGTAGTGCTTGTCCGATATACATGCTACATGAGATCCTTGTCCGATATGCATGCCAAATGTGGTGCCCTTTTGAATCAAAAGACATAATATGGCCGCCCACCAAGGCACCCTAAATCCACCCAAGGGATGGAACCCAATTAATTAAGGGTTTGGAGAGTGTGTGAAAACAAAAGGAGAAAACAAGCATGACGAATAGGTAGATGACACGTGGCAGCGCCTGAGGGAGGAAACTGCTCGCAGTGAGCTTCACGCTACTTGGATGGCAACTCTCTTCTGCACACCTCTCACAGCTAGAGGCCTCACGCCTTCTCGTCTCACCTTTCAAACACAAATCCCTCGACACCAGTAATGTTGCACTTGATCTTCTCAAGGTTTCTTTCTGAATTGACTAGTCTTGCTGTGGTGGTGTCCTTGAGTCAAATTTTTTTTGCATCTCCTTTGCTTTGACTACCTACTTCAATCGATGTTGACTCGGTTGGCTGCAACTGCTGAGCATTATCTACTTGCATCTGAGTAGCCTTTGATCTTAAAAGATCCAATGTACTTTCTGGAAAAAATTATCTCTTCGAAGGAGATTTTGATGGTGACCTTTGTGTAGCTTTTTGATCTTTAGGTTTTGTTGAATCTAAACTCTTGCAAGGGAGACATTGCTGTCTGTGTCTTTCTTATAAATTTTTTATTTTGATACATTATAATTTTGACACAACTTTAACCATTATTTTTGACAAGTATGGTTTACATATTCTTAACTTAGCAACTAAGGGCATTTCTTTTATAGCGGTATTTTTTCATTGCAATTGAGAGGTGGCAAAATCATAAGTGAGGTGGCGAATAGATACCATGGTTATAAATATTTTGTAATGAATATTTCTTTATTAAAGTGCTCTTTATGATCTATAGTCCCTTTATGTCTAGGCGGACAATCTATAATCAATTTGAGTATTCAAGAAATCTATAAATAAATACATGGTGCAACAGAAAAATGCTCACTCTTGTAAGGGGGAGATTGCACATAGTGTTTGTGTCTTTCTTCTCCTCTCTCACCTCTCCTCTCTTACCATGCCTGTGTAGCACCCCACTTTAGGAGGTGCACTTGCACGTTCTCTTCCCCTATTTCTCTCGCTCTCTATATTTCTGGTATCCATCTTGTTGTGGATTTTGTGTGTACATGATCATTTAGATATGTGGATCTGTTGATTTTATCGTTAGTCGCATGCTATTTTTTGTATGTTGCAGTAACTATGCGCTCCCAACTGTTGCATTACTAATGCAAATATACATGATGTACTTAATGTGGAAAGCGCAGAAAATGAGCTTTTGTTTTATGCTTGACAGTTCATGCAAATCATGGTTGAGCAAGAAGCAACCTATGTTGGCCACTTCCGGTTGTGAATCTGAGTATAAGGCAGTCTTCACATATACATTTGTGTGTGTATGGCTCAGACGCCTTATGGATGATTTGGGATCGGCAACCCCGCTAGTGCTTGGAGGCACGTGCGTCATATGATGCATTAAAATAGAGGATACAAGGGATCCTTCTACCCATCATAGAGGGAAGCCATGGAAGGGGCTTTCTCTAATCAACCACGCAATCCTACTTACTAATCACTTTGTTCACAATCATGTGATTGAAATTAACCTCTCACGTCAATCACCTTAATGACAACTCCTAATCACACAACTACACAAGCATGCAATCAACATACCTACTTCGCATTAGTGTGGCCATTCTGGTCCATCCCCTTAATGCTACTATGTATGCATATACACAAATCACACACCTTGTAGAGAGAGAGAGAGAGAGAGAGAGAGAGAAGAGAGAGAGAGAGAGAGATAGCCTTCACACACCCTGGCCAATGGTGTGGATATAAGAGATTAACTTAAAAAGGGATTATAGATCTAACATCACACTAATACAATCTCACTTTGCAGAATCAAAATGAAGAAGACTAATAAGAAAGAAAGTGCAATTGATTATAGAAATAAAGACCAACATGGGCATGCAAAGCCTATGAGCCTCATGACCATCCACTCTACAAAGAAGAGAGCTCACCCAAGAATGACTTCTCATTTAGCATAGGGCTCTTTTATAGTTTTGGGCTTCAAGCCCTTCAGCTATGGGATAAAGTTGAGCCTTTAGCCTATGCTTATACAATCGGTGTATAATTGGTGTAGAGCATGTGCTAGTCACTGCTAACATTCCCCCCCCCTAATTTGGTGCACATCCTCATGTGTTGCTGATGCAGAAAGCACGTCCATGGAGGAATGTTGAGCTGCAAAACATAAGACAACTCATGAGTATCTAAGGCCAAGAAAGATGAATAAGACAGGAAGTGCAATGAAGATTATGCAAAGTAAATTTTTTCTTCTAAGAGATGGATCAATCATAGCCAAAAACTAAACAACATAAAGCAAAAAAACACATAAACTATCATGAAGATTAAACCATTGAAAATTTCAAATTTATGTATGTAACACAAGCAATCAGTTATGACCGTAGGCTAACGCAAGTTTATAAACCTACTAGCCTAAAAACTATATGATTAATCTTAATAAAGCATCCAAGTCTATCATGTCTATGGACACAAAAAGCTCCTAATCTATTAGTACAATGTCACACTTAGCTTTTTGAAGCTTATGGAAGATTTATTTTTAAAATTTTGATAGGAAAAAAATAAAGAAAATCACAAGGCTACCACCCCAAGGAATGTCTAGCTACAACTCTCGGCTCCTTAGACCCTCAAGGAGGTGTTCCAAGAATCTACTAGCTTACCAAGACGATGGCTAACCTCTATCAACCCAGGGCATCGGTTTAGGGCCTTGACCAAGCAAGCCAAGGTGGTTCCCCTCGCTTGCCAAGTGCCAATAAGGCAGTAGGCCTCACATAGACACAACATAATGTAGAAATTTCCTCTTTGGACACTTTTTTTGCTTTATTGTTTCACTTTTTAGCACTTTGTTTTATTCTTCCATTATGAGAGTGCTTATGGAAAAATGGGCTAAGAGACTAAAAGCCTAATCCTAGGTCAGAGGGATAAGGTGCTCATAAAACAGAGAGTATATATTAGGTCTTCATAATAATTTTTAATAGGATGTTCGATGCTAAGATAGCATTTGCACTCATCTTGGCCGCCCAAGTTGGGTTGACCCAACACTAACACACTCATGCATTAGAAGAAATTTTGAGTAGAAAATATAGAAAGGAGTTTGAATGGACCATAACTTGAAAATTATGGACCTTGAGTCTATACCCATCTTGTACGTGGGTTCTTTTAGCTTAAGTTAGTTGTATTAGACTTTATCCTTGAGCCAAGAGCAAGTCTAACATATGGCATGCCCTCTCCAACATGTCCATGCACATATGGCATATTCATAAGTCAATTATAAGAGCCCTTTCACATGCTACTTACCTAAAAGCATTCTTGAAGCTAAACTTTGCACAAATGCATGTGCATTAAAGTGCATAGAAACATTCTCTAAACCTATATTCAAACATTCATCCTCTACTTGAGGAACCACTTACTAGTTTCCTCCCTATTTTCTAGCATGGCTTTTCTAGACCTTTGTGAAGGGTGTGTGTGCAAGTGCGGTGCGTGTGTGGATATAGAGAGAGAGAGAGAGAGAGAGAGAGAGAGAGAGAGAGAGAGAGACACATAGAGTGGTTGGAGAAACCTCTCACCAAAAGTATATGAGAGTGCTCCTTATTGCTTGCATATGTACAATCAATAAGGTAAAACATTGGGCGACCGAATACAATGTCCACCAGCCCTAGGTAAGGCACATTTCCTTTACCCTAACAACCTCCCACTTAAAGGTGATTCTACTGATAAGTGAGTGCGACTAGCTAAACTACTAGTATGTACAAGAAAATAAGTGAGAGACTATCTCAACATATGCCCATTGTCTCATTCACTCAATCTACATGCAATCGTATCAGCTCTAGTGATAGGTGAGCATGAAAATCCATGCTAGAGCCTACATGCAAATCCCACACACATCTCTTTATGGTCTTCATAGTTGCACAATGCATCATGCTAGTGTTAGTCATCGTGCGATTGAAAACCCCTACTGTAAATTCTCCCATTGCAGTTGCTAGGTTGAGTCTCAACATGTAGATGACGCCCAAACAATGATGAAATCTATGCACAGTTGGTTGTACTAGCCTTTGTAGTGTTAAATGTTAGCTGGAAACTTGTCACACTAATTGTACTAACCTTATCTATTCTTTTAATCATATATAATGATAAGGAGTAGTGAGCCATTCAAATCCTCATTGAGAGATCCACCAATAGTCGGTGTTTTCTCTTATTCTCCCTCACACGTTGCACTTACTACGCACTCTTCAAGTGGTATTAGAGCATGGTTAGGGTTTGGGCCAATTGGCCAAACACTAATCACATTCATTGTATTAACCTTATCTATTCTTTTGATAATATAGAACAATAAGAAGTAGTGAGGCATTCAAATCCTCACACAGAGAACTCCATCAACACTCTCTGTCTACTTTTCTTCTCCCTCACACTTTGCATGCAACATGCACTCTTCAATTGGTATCAGAGCCGAAGGTTGTAGTGTACTCCTTTCCCGGCGTTTCCCTCTTCCCGATGAGCTTCACACTAAGAACTATTCAAGAGAGAGTCACTTCCATGCTATCTATGGAAAATTGAGCTCAAGAGTTTTTGGAAGAAGCTATTAAGAGCCATCACATGTGCCTAAAAATCTTAGAAAGAAGTTGGATCCCAAATCACACAAATACATCTTAATTGGCTATGGTGCAGATGGAGAGATGGGTTATGTCTCTGGCACCCAGAATCTCAGAAAGTTATTTGCAACTCATAAGTGATCTTTAATGAATCAAAGATGCACATACAACTTGGGGAGGAGGTTGAGTCGATGTCGATCTTGAAATGTTCATGACATGCCTCTTCTACTAGTGGACAGAGGTGTCACTATTAGGAAATCAATGTTGAAATTTGAAATGCTACAATCTACCCACTTTTTCTTTACCCAATCTACCAAAAAACCTCAAATCTCAAGCTCTACATAAGCCTAAATTGCATCTTCAACCTCAGAATTTATGCACACAACTTTGAGCACCTAACATACCTTCAAAAATGCATCATACATGCACATTGCACAAATTAGAAAACCTAAAATTTCTTCTATATAGCCAGTCTAAGTTGAATATTAGAAAAATGTTAAGGAATTGCAAAAACTTTCTCCTGCAAAGTTGTAAATCACTTCAAAATAAAGGGGTGCCATGGACAAAAATTTTATATCTGCAATCTATGAGGAGAAAATTGATTTGCAAGGGAGTGTTGTTGTGCACACATAGTTTTTAGGGAACCTTCACCTACACACTAACTTCCACACTCTCTTTTGAGTTTCCAAAAGAGCATACATCACTCTCAATTGAGTTCACGCGCTCCCATTGCATTCTCACAAAGCTTCCAAGATTTCTTGATCTCTCCACCACCAAGAGAAAGCAAGTTATTGCCTCAAAGCTCTTGACATTGCCATGCTCCCTGCCATCAATGTGCACTCTGATACTATTTGAACAGTGTGTGAGTGTGGTTCATATGTGGAGAGGGAGAAAGAGAGAGAGAGAGAGAGAGAGAGAACACGTAGAGTGGATGGAGAAACCTCTCAGTAGAAGTATACAAGAGTGCTCCTTATTGCTTGTATATTTATGATGAATAAGGTGAATTAATGGGTGGCTGGATACAGTGCCAAGTCTGAGGTAAGGCACAACACCTTTACCCCAAAATTTGGAAGCATATGCAAACCCTCTTTTATAAGTCCTTTGGTTTCACTAGAGCCTTAGGAATGTTCCCTAGCACTCCTTTTAGCTTATCTCCTCCTTTTGGAATAATAAACCATTTCTCGTAGAAAATAGCTATATGCTACACTTTGCTTTCTAACTCATTTAATCAATCAACTCCCACTCTTTTCCCTAAATGGCCAATTTAAGCTATGAGAGATGCCATTTTTTATCAGTCATCAAAACCTAAATCCGCTCTCTGTTGTAGGTAGGCCTTTGTCATGAGAAGCCACCATTGGCTATGAAAAACAATGTGTGCTTGTTCAAACTATATCTACCTTCTCCTACAGCATGAGCTATTGTTTTTTATCCAACATTTCCAATCATGCTCCAAGGTTCTGGTGTTTTTGGCTCTTTGGGTGGATAATATGTTGGACTAGCCACATATCCACTTGGCTCTTTGTAATATGTAGGCATAGGCACTAAGGCTTGCTCCTCCAATTCCTCTATAGTGGGTGCATACCTAATGCCCACCGGTCTTGCTCCTGGCAGAGGTGCTTGTTTCCCCAAAGCTGGTTGTGGATGTTTGATCCCTACTGGTCTTGGCAAATTTCATGTTGTATACCTAGGCATTGGTGGTAATTGAGGAGGTGCTACCTAGGTTGGTGGGGCATACTGTCGCTCTCTCACATATCCCTTGCTGTAGTAACACTCTTACGTCCCATGATTAGTCCATTTTTGCTGGACGGCACACCACTTGGGTTGCTTAGCTTGGGACTTAGCAAATGGGCTTATCCTTTTGAGAACTTCTTCAATAAGTTTTTGTTGACTTACAACTACTTCGCTCTTTGTGCTAATTTTGTGCACTTTGATCCACTTTGCTATGATGACGAATCATCATTTAAATCCTTATAGTCACCTTCCTTGTAGACAACACAATTTTCTAGATATAGAGCTTCTTTGGTCAACTCATTCAGTGTTGTGCTCCTCTTCACATGTAGACACTTTTGAAGGCTCGCATTCCTCAGTCCTTGGCTAAATATCAACATGAGTCTAGACTTTGTTAGTAACTCTTCCACATGGCAAAATTTTACATAGCGGTTCAGGCTTAAGTCCACTTTTCTTATCAATTCTCCTTCTTTTTGCTTGAATTTATGGATTTGCAAGAATGTATTATGAGCTATCTCTCTTTGAGAGAATTCCTTAATAAACTCATCAAATACCTCCTCCATGGACTCAAAATCTCTATGTTCAATGGAATCAAACCAGGTGGCAGGATCCTTCTCTCGAGTTAACCCAAAACTTGTGAGCTACATGGGAAAGTCAAGGATGTCCTCAACTTTAATGACATGCACAAATTCTGCCACATGATCCCTTGGATCCCTATTTCTAGAAAATTTTTCATTTTTGAGCTTGAGAAGGTCTGATCCTCTAGTGATTCATCATTCTAAACATAGGATCTCCCATTCCTCCTCTATGAGCCCTTTTTGGCCTATGATAGGGTATATGTTCCTCCCCCAGGGGTGCTCCTAATGCATAATTCTTGATTGGTCTAGCAAGTTGTCATTCCTCTGCTCGGACCCTTTCTTTCTCATTCTTATTCTCGATGTGGTGCTTTAGTTTGTGTCGGATTTGGCATTCTCTTTCTACTCTCATCCTGTTATTGTTGATGGAGTGGAGATTTTGACAGTCCTTCTATCCCTGACATGGCCTGATATCACCCTCTTTCATGTTTAGGTCTGGTGTTGCAAACTGCTCGACCCATGCTTGAAATGATAGCGACGATGTTTGTGAGTTATGTGGGTTTGGCAATGGCTGTATATGTGATTTTGATGTGGTGTCATAATCATCCGAAAAGGGATTTGTAGACTTTCTAGGGGTTTCTCTGGGCTTTTGCTTCTCTTCCAAAGCCTGCACCAAAATTTCTAGAGTTATTACTCTCCCTGCATCTTTTGGGTGAATTGGCTCATATTCTCATCCGTACTTATCAATAAAAATAATATGGGTTCCAGTTACAAAATCATACAAAACCAAGTACAAGACTTTGTCTATGCTAAATTTATTCACATGGGGTTCCATGCACCGTAGTAAGAGGTGACTCTTCCCTCCTTGTGCTTGTAAATCCCAATATTTTCTTGAATTGAAGCCATTCTCTCTACTCTCTTGTCATGAATGTAGAAGGCTCCAGAAAGAGTGAGTTTAGAGGTAATTCTCGAGTCTCCATAACCATCTTCCCATTTTCTATGTTGTCTCCATACTGATTGTATTTTTTTGGGTCTTTGACGATGAGATAGTGGTTTCCCTTCTCATCGCAAAACCTATCACCATCGTCGGTTACCATGATTACTGTCAATCCTCTCACTGTCTGTTCTTCAATACAGATGCATTATCGTCCTTGAACATCAACATACATTAGGGTTCCATGGCCATTTGTTCCCTTTAAGAAGATTGCCGTGTATTTTGGTGGGTTTTTGGGAGGTGCTACCTGCCATAGTCTTTTGCTATTGGAAACCTCCAAGTTGTTGGTTAGCCATCCACTGATATGATCCTTCAGAAGAGGTATCAATATCACTACCCTCTTCTATGATTGGTGATAGCGAATCTATTCTTGCTTGGTTTACACTCTCTTTAGTCGACACTAAGCTAACCAGATCTCCTATCACTCTTCGGTCTCTTTTAAGACACCTACTAGATCTCAAATTGATCAAATATTTCGCACACACAACTATCAATACAAACCTCTTACCTTAGAAGTATGCTTTAATTGCTCTTTGCTCTGATTTGCTTTCCAACCACTTTCTCAACTTGTAAAGTACTTTGCACTCCAAAATGATCATCAACTTGCAGGATCTCTAGTTTTGGCGATTTGTACAAAATTTTGACTCTGCAATTCTTTGCCAAACTAGTGATTCTCACTTAAGTGCTCTACGGTGTTGGCCGGTATAACTAGAGGGTTAATCTCAACCAAACATCTGTATATAAGGACTTGATTCCCTCTATGCACTAGTCTGAAAGGATAGATGGGATCCTAGGGTCACAAGGAAGGCTCTTGGCTGGTTAAAATCTTAGTCTCGCCCCTATCTATGCTTGGAGACTGCATACGCATATGATATCTCTAAGCTTAGAATTTGTCCAAACTTCAAGTTTAGAATCTCCTTCATATGCTCTATTCACCCAAAGTTCTGCTTTGTGATTTTGACATCCCTTGGCAAATCTATCCCTCCTCATTCTGTCTTAGTTGCTACTATCAACCTCTCTGGGAGATTATCTAAGACAAAGATGCTCCAATTAGGTACTGGCTCAAGATGGGTGTCTGTGGTTGGATGGTCTAAACTCTATGAGGTTACTCCAGTCCAACCCGCTTTCGACCTAGTTGGTTGTCTCCAATCCATATCAAATATATGGTTGGATACTCAATGGTTGAGTCATAGTTTATCATCAATCATGGAAGACTGTCTGAAGTGGTTAGGGGAAAGCACCTCACTCTTACTGCTGCTATTCATCCCATGTTGGATGGGCAGCTTACAAGTATTTTCTGCTAAAGAATCTGCTAAGAGCATACATTCGCACAACGCATTCTGAATGGGCCATTCTCTCCCTATTCTAGAATTTGCTTGAGTAAGATTTTCAACTTTGAACACCTGTTGTGGTGGGGTTGGATACCCTTTCAATAGTTTCATAAGTCAAGACTTAACAGGTGTGCTGACTTGGCAGGTAACCTTCATTAGGGGTGAACATGTAGTTCTGTGTGTTCCAAAATGTTCCGAAGTCTACCATAAGGACACCCTATATTCTACTTCTTTGTAGCTATGAGCTTTTTAAGATACTCACACGAGTTGGAAGTCTGGCTCACAACTTCATGAAAAGTTGCACCAAGGTTTTTTCCAGTAGCTTCAGAAAGGCTGCAAACTGGTTAGATACAAGTGGTTGCAAAAGGAAAACAATCTTGAAAATCAAGATGTTGTTCTTGGTTTCATTGAACCTCCTCACTGCACCAAGTATCGGTCCTATGGACAATTGGCCCGCGTATGGGAGCCAATCAGGAAAACATCAGTGTTCTTACAAAGATACTATCACTTGTGTTTTCAAGGATGAAAACGCTTCTCCAAGGGGGGATTAATGCATTATCATGCCAAGGGCAATGCCCGGTGGTCAAGGACCAGGCCCAAGGGGCTGACTGCAAGTGTGGATAGGGAATGAGGCCCAAGGGTCTATTTAATGGGAGGTTCATTCTTAAGGCAGTTCCACCAGGGGCCTTTCAGTCAAGGGCGGCCAAACCATATTGGATGGCTGTGAAAAATTTCAAGGATGGGAGTGAGCACTATTATTCCACCCATGTAAAGTTGCACATTCATCCGATATGGTATGGGCGGGAAAGTCCCATACTATGCGCTAAAATGGGTTGTATGAGCCATATATCCCATTTTAGCACATAGTATGGGCTTTAACTGCCTATATCATATCGGATAATTGTGTAACATTATAGGGGTGAACTAATGGTTCTCACCCCCACCCGTGGAAAGTCTTGTGGCTGGTTTGGGCGGTCATGAACCATACTATGTGCTAAAATGAACCGTATGTCTCATACGACCCATTTTAGCACATATTATGGACCTTGGTATCCCATACCATATTGGATTGCAATGAGACATTCTACGGATGGGAGAAGAGAGCTCACCCCCACCCATGCAAAGTCTTATGGCAATCCAATATGGTTTGGGTGGTCTCGAACCATACTATGCGCAAGAATGCGTTGTATGGTCATACCGTTCATTTTAGCCCATAGTATGGGCTTTGACCACCCAAACCATATCGAATAGCTACGAGACTTTTCACAAGTGAGAAAATAGTACTTAACCCAGCCCATGAAAAGTCTTAAGGCCATCCAATATGGTTTGAGAGGTCTCGACCCATACTATGTGCTAAAATTTGTTGTATGAGGCATATATCTCATTTTAGCACACACTATGGGCCTTGACTGCCCATAGCATATCAGATGGCTCGGAAAATTTCTAAGGATGAAAAAAATATACTCTTCCCCACTTGTGAAAATTCTTGTGGCCATCCAATATAGTTTGGGTAGTCCCGACCCATACTATGCGCTAAAATGGATCGTATGGCTCAAAAGTCCCATTTTAGCGCATAATATGGGTATTGACCACCCATACCATATTAGATGGTTGTGTAACATTGTAGGGGTGAATTAATGGTGATCACCCCCATCCTTGAAAAGTATTATGGCCATCCTATATGTTTGGCGGCTAAGTCAACAATGGCCAAACGGGCCAGTCAAAGATGCTACTTACTATTTTTAGTAAATGCTAACGAAGCCAGATGATGTGGATGCGAAGTAAAGATAAAGATGAAGTAGGTAAAAGCAATAGATGCTGATAAGAGTTGGAATTGATGACTATCTATGGAGTTACGGTCACAATTGAAGGTCACTTAAGTTTTAGGATTTTTCGTCAAATGATCGCAAATGCGGGTTGTAATTATGTTTTGGGCTCATCAAGAGTTCCAAGTTGTAAACATTGAGCTATATTTAGATCCTAGGCAGTGCAGATAGCAAATTAAGTGAGTTTGGCCATTTGGGTGCCCGGCCACTTCTAAAAAGCCTAGAGAGTATATAGCTCAAAACACACAATGTGAAAGGGGACTCTTACTCACTTGAGATAAGCTTTGTGAAGAAGGGGATGGCTATGGAGTCCTTGAGCTTTCTACGTGCGTGCATGGACGATTCGGCCTCATGCCAATAGCTAAACTCTAACCTCTTCTCTCTCATTTGCTCATGGTGTAATCAATGCTTGATTGATCAAAGATTAGTGGATGATTTGTTGATTAATCTCTCTCTTTTTTCATATTTACCTCTTGTTTAATCATGCTACTAAGTGTGTGTAGGCTTGTGTAGAGTGTTGGTGCTCGGTGTGGTCATTCTATGCTATTCTATGCTCATTGTGTGCTTGATTAGAGTCGGATTAGTGATTGATTAGAGAGTAGTGTGTGATTAATCTTGTGTGTGAGAGATTAGGCCGAATGGTAGAGTAAGTAGTGTGCTCATTCCTCATAGCAACATCATACCCGCTCCGTAGCTTTCTTTGTGTGTAGGTTTCACCTTCTAATCCTCCATTTGGCACGTACAAGCCACTTGTGTGTTTCCATGCCCTAGCCGGATCCTACTCCTCGGATTGACATTATGTTGATGTCCTCCCTATGCTAGGATGACGTCCCAACATTGGCGCCGCTGCCGGGAAGCAATTGACTAAGCTAGAGGTGCCATTGGTGTGATTAGGAGACACTAATTTCCCTAATTTTTTGTTCATTTTTTTATTTTTTAGATTAGGTGTGTTGATTAATTGAGTGGTTTTTAGTGTGATTAGTGCTTGGGTTAGCATTGATTATGCTTAGAACATCACAAAACAACCCACACACATCATTAGTTCTTGATTTTGATCACTAATTTTGACCATCAAATTCACTAATTTTCCCTAACTTTGATGCTAATTTTCCGTTGATTGATAAGTGTTTTTTGTGCTACACACAAGTAGAAAGTGAGTTGGGTGTAGGGACAACATGCCTATGTGATCCACACACTCATATCCTACTCCATTTGTGCGCAAATCGTAGCCAAAATCACCTATTAATCACTAATTTTCACTATTTATTTGGGCATTTTGCAAAGTGCTGATTTGGATTGATTAATTGATGCATGTCCATGATGATTATATGTTTACATTCATGCTAAACAATGCTACACATTGATATTTTTGTTGGTTGTGTGTAGGTGATTTTACGGGAGCGACACACACACACACACACACACACACACAATCAAGTGCTTAATCGCTGAGTTTGTGGCTAATTAAGGTGCTGAAATTAATGCTAATTTTATGATTTTATGTGCAGGTTTGGTTCATGAACCAAGTGCATTCATCAAATGCAAAACTAGGTGCAGTTTATGCCCGCTTGAGTGTAGGCGGAAGTGCCTAATTTGGGGTAATTTGGGGCTGTTTTGGAGTCCAATTTTCTTATGAGAAGCATGTGATTGCTTATGGTCATCAATGAGCTATGGTTATGTTTTTCTAATTCCGTTGTGATGCCGAAATGCTGTTGAAATTTGGTCAAATTTGGTTATGTATGCTTATGTGCATGATTTGAAGCAGAAAGCGTGTTAATGATTGATTAAATTTGAGATTTGGATGCTCGAATTGATTTTTAATTGATGCAAAATGTTGTTTTTGAGTACGATTAGTCATCGTGCAAGAGAGGGTGATTTTTGTGTTCATCTAAGCGCAGTTTCGAGACGATTTGTGTGCTTAAAGAATGATGTTTCGTGCAATTTTGATTAAATAAGTGATCAATTTCGATGTTTCGATTGCTTGATTGCAAATGTTCAGGCCAGTGGGCTGATCTAGAATTTTTGGGAATTTTCTAGTAATTTTTGACAAATTTTTGGTAAATTTTTTGCTAATTTTTACTCAAATGTGCTAATTATGCTAAGAAAATTGATGAATCTCTTAATTCGGGTGAATTGTGGAGTGCCGGGTTTTTGAGTGTTTTTGCGTGCTAGTTTAATTTTTTTTGTATTTTTAGGTTTTTTGTTTGATAAGATTTGATTTTTAAAATTTATATTGGTGTATTTTATTATTTTTCTGTGTTTTTCTATTTTTGTTTGTGTTTGGTGATTGTTTTGTGTTTTCTTTTTAGAATTATTTTTGTATGCTTTTAATATTTTTTGTGATTTTTAGTAATTTTGTGCATATTTTGATTTTTTGAGTGTTTTTTAGATTTTTTTGTGTTTTTTATTTATTATTGGTGTTCATTTTGGTTTTTTTTTTAATTTGTGTATTTTATTAATTTATTTTTGTAAGTGTTTTTTATTTTTTTTAATTCTTTGAATTATTGTATGATTCTTGGAATTTTTAATGTAATTTTTACATTTTTTTGTATTTTTGTATATATGTTTTGATTTATGTGAGTTTTTTTTTATTTATTTGTGTGTTTTTCTTATTTTTGGTTTTTTTTTTTAAACTCACCTGTCTCGCAGCATTGACGAAGCTGGCTGCCCGCCGGCTTTAATCTCGCCGTGATTCACTCGGACCTGACCTACCCTCCTACTCAATCATTGCTAGCTTGACATCCTACGCCTCCTGCCCCTAGACCTCCTACGCGCGCACTGTGGCCAAGTTATCCTACGTGCTCTTAGCCTAGACCTCCTATGCAGTTACTACTGCCAGCCTAGTGTCCTACGCATTCACCGTTGGCCCAAGTCATGCTATGAACGCGCTCGCATACCCTTGCTGTGCCGGCTGCGCACCTCCCTTGCCGCCTGTTGCGCACTTGACTTGGCTTTAAACACACACACACACACATTGCTGGTCATCAACTGCACATCTAGCCCACCAGCCCTGCTTACCCGCTACAGTCCAACCAAACTGCTTTTCCTTGCAAGAAGTTAACACTTCGTAGCCTGAGCCAGCCCTGCTCACTGAAATTATGCAGTCGCGAAGAGTGGCAGCTAGCAACTTGCAACTCTCTCTCTCTCTCACTCACACGCCCATTTTCTGTTGCAGGCCTACCTTGCCAAAACAGTAAACGCACACGCAGCAGAAGCGGGCTCAGCCGGGTGCATCATTGCGCTCAAAAAGCATGCTTTGTTGACCAAACACACACACACACACACACACACTACTCACACTCTATCGCCCACCCCGCCTTGCTCGAGATCCCTGGCCTACCTTGGCTGCCCATGACGGCTCCGTCCAAACAACACACACGTGCAAATTGGTTGCATGCCCTGCACAAGCAAAAGTTGCCAGTCGGCTGTCTCGAATGCGCTGGGGCCTGGGTAGTGGAACCTCCAAACAACACACACACGAACACTTACACACGCACACACTCATACACAACACACTCTCCCTCCCTCACCCTTTGCCCGCCATCGTGCCCGCTGCTTCACGCTCACACACACACACAGTAGCTTTAATTTTTATTTTTTAAAGAAAAAAAAGAAGAAAAAACAAAAAACAAACAAGAGCTCATTCACACACTCACAAACACATACACATACACTCGGACTCACCGTACGCGCAGCTAACACAACACAAACACACACACTCGTCGCAGACTCCCATTAAAAACAAAAAAAATAAAAATAAAAATAAAAAATAGATAAAAAATAAAATACAAACCCTTGTTCCCACCCCGCCTCGACAAGCCGTCAACAAGCACCGCGCTCACAAGAATACACATATACGCATACACGCACACGCGCTCATACACACACGCTAGCACAAACGCGCATGGAATACAAATACGACATCACACACACACTCTACAACGCCTCGGAATCGGAAGGGACAGCTGGGAAGTAGGGACCCGCACTGCGCTGGAAAACGAGGAAATAACAAACCCACAGCCCACAACACACGAGCGTCATCGACTTAATGAAATCTCTGACGGCAGAAACAAAAGGAAAAGAGGGCTTCAAGTATTCGAATAGGAGGTGATTAACACATCTCCCACTGAGTTGAAATATTTGCTACCATCACACACGAGGAAGGCCAAACGGCAGCTTCGAAGTATTCCTCTAACTACGATAAGCAAGATTCAATTGACAACGAAATTTTGCTGCAGTAACTGGTAGTGGCCATAAAGAGGCCGGAAATTGAGCATTGCCAGGCAGAACTTTCCATGCAAGTCATCAAAAGAGCAAATTGAAGCAAAAAAATTGAGTGTGCCAGTAACAGTGAGGCTAGAAAAGCAAAAGTTGTGGACAGATACACTTCAGAAGTCGGATGACCTATGGTCACCTGCGTGGTGGTTTAATTTAAATTAAAAGCCATATAAAGTGTGCTGTCAACAGGCAAATTGAGGTCGTTTTGGTTCAGGTCAAAAGTGCTTTGCTAATCTACAATTTTGCAGATTAAGAGCAAATTTCATCGCTCAATCAACTGGAATCGAGGTATCACAAAGGCGAGTAGTCGTTGCAGTACAGTGGTAAGTATCTTGCCAACTAGTGCTACAACTATACAAGTAAATCAGATCGTCGAGATCATAGCTAAGCCTAGCAGAAAGATTTGAATTAGGAAAACCACTGGTCACCCGTGGGAGAGGCTAGAAAACAACAATGGAGCAGCAGATGCAATAGCCACAGTCAATGGCAACATCGGGAAATCAAAGCAATTATGATGCAGCTTCAAGCTCATTAATAACAGTCAAATCAGTTTGGCATCAGGTTGGAGTCAATAGGTCATTTCAAAGACTTTCCATGCTACATGGATGATGCAGACAATCGCTATTTAAAGTCCAAGAAAAATGCTCTGAAAAGCCCGACAATACAGGTTGTGGAAGTAGACGAAGCTACCAACATGGCTAATTCACAAAAGAACCTAATGGAAGATTGTTTAGGATCGGTGTACATGAAGCTCAAACCAAGTAGTGAGTTGGACATAATAAAATTGCACAGCCAAGATCTTCCAGAGGTTAGCAATTGTCCAGTCACTATCCACTTGATAAAGAAAAATTACAGGGACAAAAACTGTAGCTGTCTCTATAGAGATATGGAGGGTAGATGGTACAAAGCAGAAACACCTCAACAAGCGACAGAAGAGCCAGATCAATGCTTCATAGCTCATGAAGATGGTTCAAAGTTGGGTTACAAATACGTGTCCACTGTCGACAAGTGGTAATATTTACCTCTTGATAATGAGCTTACCTTTAGCTTCTAATGCAGATACAGTGGTAGCTCAGAACAGAGAAATCACTCAAGAGACGGGGCCTACTATAATCAATCTGCCAAAAAATGAAGACACGGTCAGCAGGAGGGAATTCCTTGAAGCCATGTGTAAACGACAGTTGCCTTCAACCACTTCAAAAGTCAACAAGCAACCTGAGCCAATAGCCCTTCATTGGATCCACGAAACGAGATGGAAAGATCCAATTTATGTAGATTCTGATGGACAAAGATGGGTTCAAGTCACGCGGGTAAGGACATTTAGTGAGTCAGTTCCTACGACACTATGGGCAACGTGCATTGGAGACAAGAGCTATGATATAGATGGAAGATGCCATCTTGTCACCTTCAACTCCACAAGACCAAATGAGTACCACAACACAACAGTCACAGGTACAAAACACTACACATGCACCACAAAATGTACCAACACAAACACACGTACAATCAATGGAAAAATCAGCTATTGAGTTAGCACGACTTCACAAAGACCTAGCTCAATCAGCCGAGCTAGATGACAAAGCTAGAATATCCACATCTGGCATAAGAAAGATACCTCTTACAGATAGGGAACATTCTTGGAGGGGGGGAGTCCAATCTCGACTAAAATTCAGCAAACAACAGAAGCCAAATACAGGATTGAATCGACAACATAGTCCTAAGACTATACAGAAGCCACAGATAAAGGATCACATGTTGATAACAGACATAGAATTAAAGTTGGTCACTGAAGCAGGGGCTGAAAGGACCATCTACCAGGGTTATAATGGAAGCTATTACAAGCTTCTTGAGAATGCCACAGTCGAAAAAGATAAGGGCAACCAGTCAAAGCCAGCGTCAGTGTTGGTTTTTAAGTATCTACATGTCATGCTGATGACATATTTGATCAAAGATACTATGGGCAACGAATACCAACAATATTATGGACAGATACCTCGACCAGGTATAGAACAAATAGGAATATATGTGCATTGCTACGAATATGGCATTAATCATCTAATACCCAATTGCCCATTAAAGATGCCCTTACATATGATGAAGCAGCAAAACCAAGACAGTATCAGACAGCAAGTAGCTGAATCATTAAAGCAGACGTCTCCAAGTCGAAAGTCGCCAGAAAGAAAGCATATTTTTTCAAAGGATACCAAAGACAAATTGATGACTAAAATATTGGAGGTCAAAGGCGTCAATGATATTTCAATTGAAAATCAAGCTGCCAAAAAAGATTAGCTACAAAAGATAGTCTCAAATAGCTTGGAATTTTTCAGGCCTGAAGTTGAAAAATACAACAAGGATGTAGCGGACGATTCAATGTCAGAGGAAGTGGATGAAGAAATTATCTGACCAAGAACCAGAGCAGGCACGGGCACTCAAGGATTTTCCATTGAAGAATGCAACAAGCAAGAATGTGGAATCAAAGATTCTACATAATATTGCTAATAGCACAGATAGTTCATCGCTAAGAGATGTACCTCAGAATTCAACAAAGTCAGAGATCAAGTCTCAAAGCCAAGAAAAAGACATTTCAATGTGTTCAAAGGCTAGCTTGAATCAAAAGGCAGAGCCGGTCATAAAGTCAGAGCCTAGTATTGTCTTGCCAGTGGAAGATGCCAAGGAGCCACAGGTGACACAAATCATAATAAACTTGAACAATCAGAAGCAAATGGTGCATCAAGCACATGAAGCCTGTCAAAAGACCTACAAACAGATCAATAAAGAGCAATGTGAACCAAAGGCCACAGTAAGCATTGCATCTGGAGAAAAGAGTCAACATACTTCTGTCTAGCTGGCAAAGGAAATTGAAGACTCAAACAAATTGTCAAATATAGAGGTACAAAGGACTGTTCAAGTCAGTTTAGATGCAGAACTCACCAAAGCATGTCATCCACAAGCAAAGAAGTCCAACAAGGAAGTCACAAATGCAGCTAAACAATCAATGAAAACATCTGCGGATTCAACATCCCAGGGAAAGATAGACCAACATTCTACACTAAAGTATAAAAAGGTCTTTTAGCCAAAATACCCAACGATGAGTAAACAAAGACACAACAGGCACATCAAAACCTATGTTGCGGCCAATGACATCAATGTCAAAGATCCAGTTTGGGTAAATGATCCTAGTCCAAACAATTTAGGTAAACAAATGGGATGGATTTCCTCCCAGTACAGCTTGGAAGAGAAAGGCTACTACAGTGGTCAACCAAATGTTTGGTTACCTAAACCAAAGATATCAGGCTATACAATAGCAAATAGCTTCAAAACAAAACAACAAACAGGAAAATCAAGATCAACTGAAAAGAGGAGATCGAACAACAGGGTTAGAAACAGGTTCAAGAACGATTCTCAATCTAGAAGGCCTACATATCTTCAAGGGAATTTACCAACCGTGATTCCCAAAAAGGGCAAGGAACAGATATAGTTGAATACAAAAGTACAGACAAAAATATTTGTGCCATCAAATATACTTAAAGCGCAGGGATATGACAAAGGACAAAAACAAATCTGGCTACCCAAGGCACCAAGACCAGATTTTACACAACTTGAAGATTATTACAACTAGAAACACCGACAAATCAAGGATACAGGTCCAAAAAGTCAATGTGTCGTCTGTAAAAACAAGCCAACAACAAATAGTAGATACAAATGGGTGCCAAAGCAACAAACGTGAAGAAGAAGATTGAAGTCAGCTCCCACTTCCAACAAAATGAAACTCGCCAATATTCTCACATAATGGACCAAAAGTTAAAACAAGCAATTTTGACAACCAAGGTCACGCAGGTATGGCAGAAAAAACCTACTCTGCCAATATGGTCCTTTAATAACCCTCTTTTTGAGGATCTGAGCTCTAAATGTCTAGATATATACTTTGTTGAGAGCTCAAGACAGTAGTCAAGTGAAGTCAAGTCACAAAAAAAAAGTCAAGAGTCGGGCAGCTGAGCCGATAGATGAGCAAAGCGTTAGACCTAAGCTTCGAGTCCTAATATTTTTCTGTGGTCTATGAGTCTCACTAATTAGGCTCTCATTCTGAATAGGGAAGCAAAGTCAATGTATTATTTTAATCATGATGGCGAGGCGAAGTGTTCAAACCAAAACACACACACACTTGTGCACATTAGGAGAATATGAACCATTGCATCAAACGCCCTTCTCAAAAGTAGTGAGAGCTAGTAAAGTGAATTTAATTTACTTTTTTAGCTGCATTAACTCTGAGGAGCACCCATCTATACTCTTCTCTCGCACAACATAATCTTACCCATGCATAAATCTTTGCAAGCATATTGAATGTCCCATAATTGGACATTTGCATTAAGCACTCTTTATTGTTCCACCCATGCACTCACCTTGCAGGTACATGCAACAACAAAGAAACTCCAGACTCAAGGCAAATCATCGACCCTTTTCAAGGGACAGAAGGCTTAAACAATTCACTTTCACATTATTAATATAAGCCTACTAAATTCAATCCCTAAACACCAATCATTGTATATTCCCATAATAAGATCACATACCTTTGGACACTTTTTCCCATGAGGTTTTTCCCCATTGGTAATCCAGGGTTTCCAGACCCTAAAGCACTATACATAGCCTTTTATTTTTCTTTATTTCCATAATAAATCAAGACAATTGCTTTTACCTGAACCCAAATGCCTAATCTCATATTCACCAACAAGTCAACCCAACAGCTTACGGCTCTTCAAAACAACATTCACCACCAATTTCAAATCTCTCCAGTGCAAGCCAAACAGGCAGCTCACGAGGACGTTCACTGAAACTGGATGGGGGGAGTGTTTGGCGGCTAAGTCAACAATGGCCAAACGGGCCGGTCAAAGATGCTACTTACTATTTTTAGTAAATGCTAACGAAGCCAGATGATGTGGATGCGAAGTAAAGATAAAGATGAAGTAGGTAAAAGCAATAGATGCTGATAAGAGTTGGAATTGATGACTATCTATGGAGTTACGGTCACAATTGAAGGTCACTTAAGTTTTAGGATTTTTCGTCAAATGATCGCAAATGCGGGTTGTAATTATGTTTTGGGCTCATCAAGAGTTCCAAGTTGTAAACATTGAGCTATATTTAGATCCTAGGCAGTGCAGATAGCAAATTAAGTGAGTTTGGCCATTTGGGTGCCCGGCCACTTCTAAAAAGCCTAGAGAGTATATAGCTCAAAACACACAATGTGAAAGGGGACTCTTACTCACTTGAGATAAGCTTTGTGAAGAAGGGGATGGCTATGGAGTCCTTGAGCTTTCTACGTGCGTGCATGGACGATTCGGCCTCATGCCAATAGCTAAACTCTAACCTCTTCTCTCTCATTTGCTCATGGTGTAATCAATGCTTGATTGATCAAAGATTAGTGGATGATTTGTTGATTAATCTCTCTCTTTTTTCATATTTACCTCTTGTTTAATCATGCTACTAAGTGTGTGTAGGCTTGTGTAGAGTGTTGGTGCTCGGTGTGGTCATTCTATGCTATTCTATGCTCATTGTGTGCTTGATTAGAGTCGGATTAGTGATTGATTAGAGAGTAGTGCGTGATTAAGCTTGTGTGTGAGAGATTAGACCGAATAGTAGAGTAAGTAGTGTTCTCATTCCTCATAGAAACATCATACCCGCTCCGTAGCTTTCTTTGTGTGTAGGTTTCACCTTCTAGTCCTCCATTTGGCACGCACAAGCCACTTGTGTGTTTCCATGCCCTAGCCGGATCCTACTCCTCGGATTTATATTATGTTGATGTCCTCCCTATGCTAGGATGATGTCCCAACACTATACCAGATTATGTGCTAAAATGGACCATATGTTTCATACGACCCATTTTAGCACATATTATGGGTCCTAATCGTCCATACCATATCGTATGGATATGAAACTTTACAGGGATGAAATAATAGTGCTCTTCATCACCCACAAAAAGTCTTGTGGCCATCCAAATTGGTTTTGATGGTCTCAAATATGAGAACTAGGGAAAACTAGACTGAAGATCTTACTCCCAACCTCCCATTATATAGGCAGGCTCCTAGCCCCTTGCCCTAGACAGATCCCTTGTTCACACTGTCTAACCCGGCCCTTGGCCGTAGTCCATGACCATCCTAGTCCTTAGGTTACAGGACCCTTGTCTTAACATTACTCCCCCCTTAAGAAGAGTTTCCGTCCTCGAAAACAAAAGTGGGAAACTTCTTCTTAAGAACACTAATGTTTTCCCAAGTGGCACCTTCTTCAGGTCGTCTTTCCACTTGATTAAGGCTTGTTGTCATACGTGATGTCATGTACGCAACTCATGATAATCCAGAACATGTTCAGGTTCATGCGGTAAGGTAGGAGGTTCAATGTAATCAACTAAAACCTGTTGGTCAATGACGTTGTCGTCCCCATGTAACCGCTTTCATAGACGGCTTACATGAAACATCGGATGAATCCGAGAATGTGATAGTAGTAATAGTTTGTAGGCACAATCACCGACTCGCTTGATTATTTTGAAAGGCCCACAATATCGGGGAGATAATTTAGGTGTCGATCCAATTTTCAGACTTTCTGAATGTTTTGGCACACGTAAAAATACTTCCTCCCTTCAGGTAACTTGCCGACGTTTCTCATCAGTGTATTTCTTATACCGATCCTGTGCTTGCCGGACATTCTGACGAGCAAGTTTCAGCATATCCATGTGTTGGAGAAAATCCTTCACCTGTTGGAGTTTTTCCGTTGCCAACCCCACCGTAACTGGTGACCTAGGTTGAAACCCGTACATGAGCATGAAAGGACTAAAACCTGTTGTGACATGCTTAGAATTGTTGTAGGCAAACTCGAGAATAGGTAAGTATTCTTCCCAGTCTGGCTGTTTTTTGTTGACGTATGATCTTACCATATCCTCTAGCACCTGGTTAACCCGTTCCATTTGACCATCCATTTTTGGATGATCAGCTGTACTGAGGTTTAGTTGTGTACCCAATCGTTTAAATATAGCTCTCCAAAAGTGGCTGTTAAACTTGGGATCACGGTCACTAACAATGTTACTTGGCAACCCATACAATTTGTATAGATTGTCCACAAATAACTTGTCTAGTTCCGGTGTCTTAACCGTTGATTTGGTCGGAATAAACTTACATAGTTTAGTCAACCTGTCTACGACCACCCATACTGAGTCATGACCTCGTATAGTGGTTGGTAAACCTACAATGAAATCCATAGAGATACTTTCCCATTTTCCATTGGGAATTTCCAAAGGATGTAAGAGTCCTCCTACTTTCATGCGCTCTGCCTTGTTAACTTGACATTTTTGTCAATGTAAGACATAAGCTTGAACAAAGCCATGTAAACCTAGCTAGTAAAACTGTCGTTGTACGAGAGAATAAGTTTTTCTAATCCCCGGGTGCTCTGCACTTGGACTATCATGACATTCATAGACAATTTGTCACCGAATGCCTGTGTCCGTCAGTACACAAACTCTCCCCTTGTGGAGTAGGTACCCATTGTCGATGGTAAAATGCTTCCATCGCTATAGTTCATCACTTTATAAAGGAGAACTAGGTGTGGAGGTTAATTGTACACTACCTGCATTGGAGTGAGAAGGATCCCTCTTTTGAACATGGCTCCACACTTTGGAATATGTTTCATCTTGCTCATATTTGCCCTTGAGAGAATCTAAAAATTCACTACGAAGTTCCATGAACAAGAGCGAATTGATCTCTGGCATTCGACTTAGAGCGTTTGCCACTACATTGTATCGGCCTTTGCGATATCTTAAATTTGGCATCATATTCCTGAAGGATCTCAACCCACCTGGCTTTTCGACCCTTTAAATCTGTTTGTTGTGTAAACCATTTGATGCTTTCATGGTCAAACACAATCTCAAACTAAGCCCCATACAAATAGTGCGGCCATTCTTTAAGGCAGACACTATTGCATAGAGTTTGTATTCGTAAGCAGAATAATTCTACCGAGCTGCATCAAGCTTCTTACTTTCAAATGCAATCGGTCGTCCGTCTTGTTACAGGACTGCTCCAATAGCACGATCACTGGCATCCGTTTCCAAAACAAATGGTTTCAAAGGATCTACAATAGCCAGTATAGGAGTTGTAGCTAATGCATCTTTGAGCGTTTCGAAACTGTTATGTTGAGCGGATCCCCACTGAAAAGCTTTACCTTTGCCTTTTAGTTGATCCATCATAGGAATAGCAATGTGAGCATAGTTTTTAATGAACCTTCGGAAAAAACTTGCAAAGCATAAAAAGATATGTAATTCTTCCAGATTTTTAGGAGGTGGCCATTTCCAGATGGTATCCACTTTGGATTGATCCATGTATAGACCATTAGCTGAAATAACATGCCCTAAATAATGAATTTTCCTCCTTGAGAAAATCACATTTAGATTCCTTGGCAGATAACCTCTTTGTGCGTAACAACTCAAATACCTGCCTGAGATGTTGTAAGTGTTCTTCTTCAGAAGCACTATAAACTAGAATGTCATCAAGGAAAACAATGACAAATTTGCCCAAATATGGCTTCAAGACACTATCCATAAGTGTCATGAATGTTGCAGGCGCATTGGTTAACCCAAAGGGCATCACCAAAAACTCGTAGTGTCCAAACCGTGTTTGGAATGTAGTCTTAGGTATATCGGCAAGCCGAATACGGACTTGGTGATATCTTGACCGCAAGTCGATTCTCGTAAAAATGCGAGCATGAGTTATCTTATCAAATAACTCATCTACTCTTGGCAATGGGTATTTGTTCTTAACTGTAACCGCATTTAAGACCTAGTAGTCTACGCACATGCGCATACTGCCGTCCTTTTTCTTCACAAACCCTCTGCTAAGGTAGTCAGCAAGCTGAAGTTCCACCTCAGCAGCCTCTAAGTAACTCATACGGTAAGGTGGTGTACTAACAGGTTTACAGCCTGCAATCACGTCAATGCCATGTTGTACTGAGCGTGCCGGCAGTAAACCTGATGGAAAAGCATTAGGAAAGACATCATGAAATTCCTTTAATAATTTTTGAAATTGATTAGCAACGTTTGCTTGTGTAGAATTAGCAATTGGTGGAATAGAGGAGAGAGAAGCATGCGGCGTTGAGGAATGTTTAACAGACTCAATGTTAGAAAGAAAATGAGACAGTGAGTAACACAAAAAAACTGTTCTATTTCATTATAAAAAATGAGCTGCATAAGCTTAGCAGTACAAATCAGGGGTGATGAAGGTATATCCTTTTCTCCTAACAACAACACATGTGTGCCATGGGAATCAAACATCAAGCTGTTGTGCTTATAGCTACGCTTCAATGATGGTCCTAGGCTATGCAACCACTCCCTACCAAGAACCACATCAGCCCTTTCCATGTTCATAACCTGAAAATCCAAACAATTAGAGTACCCTTGTACTTGCAATGGAACAACATGTCCATTCATCATTGCTACCTTGTAGTGGTGGGTTCTCGGAGTTTGAGGCAGTTTGAGCTTTTTCACCAATCCATAATTGATGAAATTGTGAGTAGCACCGTCATCTACCAATATGCGCACCTTGTGCCCTTGTAGATATCCGTGCATACGTACTAACTCATGTGGTCTAAAGGTTTGTTTCCACATGGAAGCTGTGAGACAACATTCATGCACCACCTCAGTGTGTGTTACTTCCACTGTGAAGAATTTTGAGGAAGACTCAAGAGGCAGTAGTTGCACCGTGTGCACTGCTTTCTCCTTCCTCTCAGCAGCAGATTTCCCCTTGGGACAATCCTTTTTGCCATGGCCTCTTCCTAAACATTGAAAACATAGCTTCTCTTTCTTGGCTTTATCAAAATCCTCAGGAGAGAGAGGACCCCTGGACCCCTTGGGTCTTTTAGATGCATCTGAATTAACAACTAGAAATTTTCTTTTATTGTGCCCGTACTGAGTGCGTGTATTACCATGTATACTAGCAGGCACGTTACTATTATGTGCTTTCTTATCATCAGGGTCATCATGAATATGTGCTTTCACTATGGCTTCCTCAAGTGTTTTAGGGTCTTGGGTCTTGACATACTTCTTAAGCTCTAGAGTCAGACCTCGTATGAACCCTCATACTTGTTGAAAGGTATCCAAGCCTTCCAACTTGAGGATAACGTCCCGATAGTGAGAGATATATTCAAGGAGTGATGGGTATTGGCGCATGGAACATGTATCCCAAGCGGTCCAATTTCGATCGGCCTCATTTGTAGGCAAAAATTCCTTGCTAAACATTGCTTCAAAGGCTGCCCAACTCTGTGGTATGATGTTCTTCTCCTTGAGAGACATCCACCATTTGTAGGCCTTGCCTTCCAGAGTTAAGCTCGTTTTCAGAGCTCTGACTGCGTCCGGAGTACACCGTAAGGCGTGAATTCCATACCATTTACTGAGAAAGATGTTCACTGCATCCTTATTGCGGTCTCGGTCTTCGCCCTTGAAAACTCGTGGTTTAAAGTTCTTTAACAAGTCATCCACCTCTTTGGCAGTGAGAGTATGCAACGTTTCATTAATTGGGCCTTGCTCTTGTGTTCCAACGTGCTCATGCATGTGGGTGTTAGCAGGACTCTTAGACTGCTGTTGCATTAATTGAATGACTAATGTGGAAAGTTTAGTAACATTTTCATTTAAAGCTTTAAAATTTTCATCCATGACTGTCATGCGTGTCTGAAGTGCATGAAATTCTTGAATATCAAGTAATTCGTAAGTATCTTCTCCTGCGGTAGCGTCGCGGGTACTCTAGGATCTGGCCGTGAGCCGCCGTCATATGTAGGATCAGGAGTACTTTGCTCAAAATCGAATGTCATGTTGATATCCGAATCCATGGCTACATAGTGCAGTGAAAGAAGTACTCAGGAAAAAAAAAACCTGATGTTGAGAGCACTCGCCAAGTATAGGAGCTTTGCTAACTCCACTTGTGTGTCATAGCACCTGACCGTCAAAAAAGAAAGAACTTGCACAATCGGTGTAGAAAATGAACTCTGCAAAATCGCTCGTGGCTCACAAGACGACTGAAATCTTGTAGTGGAGATGGTCGAATTGTCATCGTTGTGAAGAAGCTTGATTATTGAAAGCTTTCGTAATCGGCGAACGATTATGTTGCATGAACTCCAATTGAACTGTTGCAATTGTAAAAATATACAGAAATCTGGATTTTTTTGCAAGAACTGAGCGGAATCGTAAGCCATCATGCTCGAGGAAAAGCCGACACGGCTTGATTCTTGCACCGAGTATGGAGGTTGAGGCTTGTGGGAAGGACCACCAAGAAGGTCCAAGGCTCAGAACTTCATGGTAATTGGCCTTGCCATGTGAAATAAGGCATTTTTTTAAAAAAAATGCCATAGACAGCGCGAGCAGGTAATGCGAGCAAGATAGAGATTGTGTGCGGCTTGCTCAGGCACCACTAGGCCACGAGCTCTTGGAAGCACACCATCTTCACCAGGGCGCTCATGTCAAGCCTAGACGCGCGAATTCTCTGCACCACACACCCCCATCCAAAACGGAAAACGTACCCGATTTAGGCAAGCCAACTTGCTAATTTTGGTAAAATCCCTAAAAAAGCCACGGTTCACACCTTAAAGCCCTATTTTCAGGAGCCAAAAGTGAGAACGCCTAGAGAGAGAGTGGAAGAGAGACCTCCTAGCCAACCTAAGCTCTGATACCAGTGTAAGAACTAGGGAAAACTAGACTGAAGATCCTCCTCCCAACCTCCCATTATATAGGTGGGCTCCTAGCCCCTTGCCCTAAACGGATCCCCTGTCCACACTGTCTAGCCCGGCCCTTGGCCGTAGTCCATGACCATCCTAGTCCTTAGGTTACAGGACCCTTGTCTTGACATCAAACCATAGTATGCGCTAGATGGGTTGTATGGCTCATACGATCCTTTTTGCGCACAGTATGGGCTTTGACCACCCAAACCATATCGAATACCTGTGAGACTTTACACAAGTAAGGAAATAGTACTTAACCCTATCCATGCAAAGTCTTATGTCCATCCAATATGGTTTCAGAGGTCTCGACCTATACTATGTGCTAAAATTTGTTGTGTGAGCCATATATCTCATTTTAGCACATAGTATGGGCCTTGATTGCCCATACCATATCGGATGGCTAGAAAAATTTGCAAGGGTGGAAACTTTATACTCTCCTCCACTCATGTAAAGTCTTGTAGTCATCCAATATAGTTTGGGCAATCCCAACCTATACTATGCGCTAAAATGAGTCGTATGGCTCATACGTCTTATTTTAGCGCATAATATGGGGCTTGACCACCCATACCATATCAGATGATTGTGTAACATTGCAGGAATGAATTAGTGGTAATCACCCCCATCCCTGCAAAGTCTTGTGGCCATCCCATATGTTTTTGGAGGTCCCTAACCATATTGTGCTAAAATGGACTATATGTCTCATACGGCCCATTTTAGAACATATTATGGGTCCTAATCATCCATACCATATTGGATGGATATAAAAATTTGCAGGGATGGAAGGATAGTGCTCATCTTCACCCATACAAAGTATATTTGACCATCCAATATGGTTTTGTGGTCTCAAACCATAATATGCGCTAGAATGGGTCGTATGGCTCATACGGTCCATTTTAACACATAATATGGGCTTTGACCATGCAAACCATATCGAATAGCTGAGAGATTTTTTCACGAGTGAGGAAATAGTACTCAACCCCATCCATGAAAAGTCTTAAGGCCATCCAACATGGTTTGGGAGGTCTCGACCCATACTATGTGTTAGAATTTGTTGTAAGAGCCATATGTCACGTACTATGTTGTAAGAGCCATATGGTTTGGGAGGTCTCGACCCATACTATCTGCTAAAATTTGTTGTAAAAGCCATATGTCCCATTTTAGCACATACTATGGAACTTGAATGCCCATACCATATCGGATGGTTGAGAAAATTTTCATGGGTGGGGGTGATCACCATTTCACCACCCGTGCAAATTTTCACAACCATCGGATATGATATGGGTGGTCAAGGCCCATACCAAGCGCTAAAATGGGTTGTATGAGCCATATAGTCTATTTTAGCACATAGTATGGGTTGAAACCGTTCAAACCATATTGGATGGCTGTGAAAATTTTCATGGATGGGGGTGAGAACCATTTCTCCACCCATGCGAAGTTGCACAATCATCCAAGTTTAGGGTTTAGGGTTTAGGGTTTAGGGTAGCCATACAACCCATTTAGTGCATAGTATGGATGGGGACCGACCAAACCATATAAAATGGATGTGAAGCACCATTCCCCCATCCGTCCAATTTTCACAACCATTCAAGTTTGGGATTTATGGGTTGGGATTTAAGGTTAGGGTTTGGGGTATAGGGTTTAGGGTATAGGGTTTATAATTTATGGTTCAAGGTTTAAGATTTATGGTTTAGGGTTTTGGGTTTATGGATTAGGGTTTAGGGTTTAGGATTTGTGGTTCAAGGTTTATGGTTTAGGGTTTTGGGTTTATGGTTAGAGTTTAGAAATAAGGATTTAGGTTGAGAGTTTAAGGTTAAAGGTATTGGGTTTATGGTTTAGGGATTACGGTTCTGGGTTCAGAGTTTAGGGTTTACAATGCATAGTATGGATCGAGACCGATGAAACCATATTGGATGGCGATAAGACTTTTCACCGGTGAGGATGAACACCATTTCCCCACTCGTGCAAGGTTTCATAGTCATTTTATATGGATTGGGTGATCAAGGTCCATACTATGCGCTAAAATGGACCATATGGTCATACGACCTATTCTAGCGCATAGTATGAGTCTTGATCACCCAAATTATATTGGATGGCCACGAGAGTTTTCATGGGTGGGGGTGAGAACCATTATCCCACCCCTGAAAATTTTCACAACCATCCAAATTGGTATGGGCGTTCAAGGCCCATGCTATGTGCTAAAATGGGTCATATGAGCCATACGGTCTGTTTTAGTGCATAGTATGGTTCGAGATTGCCCAAACCATATTGGAAGACCACAAGACTTTACACGGGTGGAGGTGAGAGCCATTATCTAACCCCTACAAGGTTGCACAACCATCTGATATGGTATGAGTGGTCAAGGCTCATATTATGTGCTAAAATGGGTCGTATGAGCCATGTGGCTCATTTTAGCACACAGTATGCTTCGGGACCGCACAAACTATATTGGATGAATAAAAAACTTTTTACGGGTTTGGATGAGTGCTATTCATCTATCCATGTTGTTTCATAGCCATTTGATATGGTATAGGCAGTCAAGGCCCTTACTATGCGCTAAAATGGGTTGTATGAGACATATGGCCCATTTTAGTGCATAGTATGGGTCAGGACTGCCCAAACCATATTGAATGGCTTTGAAAATTTTCATGGATGGGATTGAGCACAAATTACCCATGCATGCAAATTTGCACATCCATCCAGTATGGTATAGGCTATCAAGGCCCAAACTATCCGTTAAAATGGGATGGCTCATACGACCCTTTTTAGGGCATAGTACGAGTCGGGACCACCCAAACCATATTGGATGGTTTTGAGACTTTGCATGTGTGAGGGTGAGAACCATTTCCCCATCCATACAAATTTTCACATGGATCAAATATGGTTTGGGCAATCAATGCCCATACTATGTGCTAAAATAGTTCGTATGGCTCATATGGCCAATTTTAGCGTATATTATGTATCAAAACCTCCCAAACAATATCGGATGTACACAAAAAATTTCAATGGTGGAGGTGAGTGCTATTTTTCAACCCATGCAAAGTTGCATAGCCATCCAAACTACTATGGCTGGTCAAGGCCCAGACTATGCGGTAAAATGGATCGTATGGTTTGTACAGTCCATTTAGCGTACAGTATGGTTCGAAACCACCCAAACCATATCGGATGGCCACAAGACTTTACACGAGTGAGGTTTTAACTCCATTTCTCCACCCCTAAAAAGTCTCGTGTCCATCCTTCTAGTTATAACACAGGTAGCCCCGTCGACGCTACCGGCCCTATCATTGTGTCATCGGCCATGGCGTTGTCCGTTTTGTTCTTCACGCACCAGTTGACCCTCGTTGACACACCCATCATGTTGGCTCACCGGTCTGTCCACGCCATCCCATCGTCGCATCCGTCCACGGCCCGCCGTTGGCCTCGTCGATGCTATCGGCCCCATCATGATGAAGTCGACGATGGCATCGTTCGCTCCGTCCTTCACACACTCTTTAATCCTCACGTGGCTCACACGTTGATCCACGCGGCCACCATCACCTTTGACGTCCATCGGTGCTACTGGCATCGATCGGCTCCATCACGGTGTAGTCGATGGTGGGGTCGTTCACTCGGTGCTTTAAGCACCTGTTCATCTATCCAACCCTATTGGCCCGATCCATCCCATCATCAAAGACTTGCACGGATGACCCCTTGATTGTCCTCCCTTGAAGTAGTCGGCCCCACCGGTGCACCCGACCTTGATCGGCTGTGTCACATTGTCATTGACAATGACATCGTCTGCTTCGTGCTTCACGTACTTGTCAGCCCTTGCCGACATACTCTGAGTGTCAGCCCAGCTGTCGGTCCACACTGTCCCATCAACACGTCAATGCCCTCGGTTATCCTCCGTCCTGAATTTCTAAGGTAGATCTTTAAAAAATGAACGGTTGAAGTTTTTTTTTTTTGCATGGTCACATTCCTTGGGTCATAATCTATCAAATGACCGTTGGATCTTGCAAAATAAATTCTACATCATAAGATATCTGGTGTAAAAAAATTAGGTTTCTGTAAATAGAAATTCTAACAAAGAAAATTGAATATTAATTATATAAAGATCCAAAAAATTATCAATAAATCAAGTTAAATTTCTTGCCAAGTGAACATATCATGTGCAAGAGAGTAATTAAAGAAGAAAATCCCATAAACAGTTATAAGTATTTCTTCATCAAGGTCACACTGCTGTGACCAGGTGTGACAGGCTGAACCAGATTAGTCCTTGAACAATAAAATTACCATTTAGATGTGGAAAAATGAAGATCAAAGCTTTCCATTGTGTTTGCAACTATGTGCTTTGTGTGGCTACCAAATCTTGCCTCTTCAAAGTAAGTGCAAGCAAGTCAAATGTACATAGGAATGGCAAAAAAGAAGTTGTTTCTTTGCTGTTTTGGTGGGGGCAACTACTGAAAGCGGGTACACCTTATCATGCATACACCCTATTTTCATATCCATCATCAAATAATCCCTTTAGTAATTTATTAATATTTCTCATGCTAATAAGTACTACATAATGCATGTATCTCAAAGACACTTTTTTCCCATTGGGCTTTTTCCTTTGGTCATCCAAGTATTAGACCCTAATTTAGATCATCATCATTCTACTTCTCTTGTACATACTCTTAATAAATAAACAACAACCTTGCCATTATGCTGCTACAACACACAAATGCGACGTCGTCTCTTACATTAGAGACAAATTCAATCTGATGAAGATGCAACGAAGGAATGAACCTCATCAATAAATTCAATGAAAAATGAAGACAATCAACCCATCAACAACCAATAAAAAACCTTCCATCGCCTCCACGGACACTTCTCAACAGTGCTCGAGGACGGGCACTAAAATCAAAAGGGGGGGATGTTAACTGAGTCTACGTCAGTTAACAAGTGTTTCTAAAGACCGAAGCCTTATGAATTCACATCAAAGATGAATATGAAGAAGCAGGGAAGAATGGAGAGACAAATTTTTTACATTTTCTCGAAATGGCCATGTATTGTTATTTCCCAATTTATTTAGCCATTGTGATAATTGTAACGTGTTACGGGCTCCATGAGAGTTCCAAGATGTAAAAAATAGGTCAGTTAGTGTGCCTAGGTTGCAGATACAGTAAGTTGTGGAGCCTCAAAGGTCTTGGGCATGCGGAAATTTCACATTTAAACCTTATGGCTAAGGTATCAAAGCCAGCTTTTATAAGGGTTTTGTAAGTTGTGGATAATGAAAGTGAGAGTAGGCTGCAATACAGTCCTGTGAGCTCTCTTATGTTTCAATGTTTCGTGTCTCCCTCGTGTGGTGTTGCATTGCAAATCCGAGTATACTAACGTGCTCGCAAGTGAAAGTTCTCTCTTTCTACATAAATTTCTGGCGATGAAGTTGTGTTTTTAGGCATGCCTGTCTACAAGATATTTTCATTCCCTATGCACAATACACACATTTAAACTAGTTTTTGACCATAGGAATAGATAAAGCACCACGTCCTAAGAAAGCTATAGAGTGCTTCAGGGTCCAAAACTAACTGACTTAAAATGACGTTTGAGCACATAAGAGTGTTGAGGATACTCTGCATGTTCTAGGTAGGAAGTTTTGTCGCATTTGGAGAACTGTAACTACATGAAATCAACGTATTATGCTTTGATAAACATGAATATTTACTTAGGTGCAATTTTTCTAGAGTGTCAGAAATGACTTTTGAGCACATAGGGATGTTGAGGATACTTTGCACATGCTAGGCATTAAGTTTGTGCCATTGGAGCACCTTAGCTATACAAATTCATCGGATCAAGCTTTCAGTAAGGAAAGTGGCCTTTGGTGTCTTACACGCACCGGAGATTGATCTAGGGGAGAGCACACTAGACTTGGATTTTCCAAGAGATTAACTATCTCTTGGAGCTTCCATGCACTAGTTGGGTCAACTACATCCCACGGATTGACATTTCATGTCTGTGGTTCTCGATTTGCTAGCATCAATATGGTGAGGCTTGGCAGTCAGCCGACAATATTGCCTAAATCGACAAATCGGCACCAATTAGTCGTGCTACATAAATTGATGAATCTGCAATTGTGCTACCTAGACCGACAAATCTTCACTCATATTGCTTAAACTTGTGAATTTATTGTCTATTAATGTGCTATTTAAATTGACGAATCTACACTCATGTTGCCTAAATTGGCAGATCTGTACGGCTAGCTAGTGTTGTCTAAATAAAAAAATTTGCACTAATATGAGCATTTACACACTGCCTAAATCAGTGATTATATGTGCACATGACCAATAGAATAGGCAAGGCATAGGAGACCACATATATTACCTGTTTGATACCAAAGTGAAATATGTTTGAATAGTGAAGTATGCAAAAGTTGTTGTTGACCATCCCATATCACGTGAGCTCAAGTGAGTAGCTTTATAGCTTAACATTAATTCCATCCAGTACAAGTACCGTGACGATGATAGGATAGATTGATTTCACAGCTCATATAATTAATGAAAATAACTAACAGAGCCATGTCTTTTAAAACAATGTCTAACGGTATTCTATGTTGTTGCAAGCTTGAGTATCGTAGAGACAAAAAAAAAGTCGATCAGTAATGAGTGATTGGTAAATTTGTGTTGCATAGGTGTTTGGGGTTAGATTGGTATTGGGCCAGTAAAATAAATAAATTTATACCTTCATGTTGAAAGAGGAGATAGTGGATAACCCCTTTGAAGAGGGCGTTATTAAATTCAATAGCATGTGGTTATGTTGTGCTTTTGTGATGAGGAAAAGAAGGTTAGTCTGCTCGAGATGTCTGACACATATATAAAATTTACCTTTAGGAGCAATTAAATGGACAACAATACAAGGATTAATGGATAAATGTTGAAGGTTAGTCTGTTGGAGATGTCGTATACATATATAAAATTTACCTTTAAGAGAAATTAAGTGGATAACAATAGAGGGATTAATGGAAATTTCAACAAATAGTAGAAAAAACTTAAAACAACTTATTGTGCTAATGTCTACACTATGCTAATATGTTTTACATGAGAGAGTGGAAGATTTAAGGGTAATTAAAAAAATGAGAATTTAATTTGTGGTTTTATAGACATTAAAGAAACTATAGAAATTGCTTTATGGACATCGTACCAATGGTTGAAAAAGGTGAGGTTGGTGGATGATATGTGTTTGCATTCATGGATTTTTGCCTTTGCTTTTGTGTGGTTTTTGTGAGGTGGTCAGAGAAGCATGGGGATTGATAATCCCATTGGTCCCTAATGCACATGTCCCAAAAGTCAAAGGACATCCATGGTTTCTGATAGTTGTCATGCATGATGATATTCTGGTGAAGATTACTACACAAAATTTTCTAAATACATTTTGAAATAAGCCAGGGGGAACGGAATGAAAATAATAATAGACATTTTTTTAATGATTCTATCCCATACTTTGAACATAACAACAGAAAAAAATCCCATTGTTGATTTACAATAAGTACCCTAAGAGCTCGGGTGGTTTCTAATGTTGATGAATGCAGCAAATCAAAGGCATTAATGTAGAGGATATTGTTGGTAATATGAATTTTTCTAGTATGAATTTTTTATTTAATCTTGGGTGGGGGGTACCAAAGTTGGATACACCATAAAATTTAGGTTGACCTTTTGTAAACTTGTACCAAGCATGTAGGGTATTGCAAACATAGTAATCAATACTTTTACGACCATCGAAAGAATTACGAAAGACCTCGACACCCCAACAGACATCATTGTCGATTGCAAAGTCTTACAAGATGGAGATTTAAACATCTTATAATGCCATTATAAGTTGTGGGAGTGGAATTTTCCAAACGACGCTGCAAGGATAAAGAAAGATGGATAGGGAGAGATGTGATTATTGTAGCTAGTATGCAGACTCGCAAGTAATTGTGTCAGCGATGACTGATCGCATTATGGTGAGCTTCTATTCGCTATACATGAGGTGACATAAGGGGATTTTGGAACTCCTTTGATGATTTATGAAAGATGGGATATTGGAACGTCTCTTTCAGTTTTTGCAGCTACCCAACATGGCTTCCCATTTTTCCTCCTGACGTTGTTAAGCCCTCCCTTTTAGATTAGGTGCTCATTGCGTCCAAGGTTGTCGGAATGTGTTTATGAGGGCCTATGGGTGTGGTATGTAATGAGAGGATACCTGATGTGGAGCAAGGAGAGTGGAATAGTTGGACGAGACTTGTCTCAAAAGACACAAGGGTAGGCCGTTAAAGAACGAGGGACTAGGGGTGAGAAGAGATAATGAGAATATTTACGACGTTTATTGGCATGAGTTGAAGATGTTAGATGAGGAGCATAATTATAAACGCAAGAGGGAGAGAAGGAGTGGAGGTGGGAGGAGGAGAATAAGATGAGTTGTTGGATGAATAGGGGGGAATATAAGGTGTGACTGCAGGCTCAGGGATGAAGGGGATTGAAAAAAGAAAATAATCGATCGATTGTGAATGCAATTGAGCATGCTTATCTAGGTGGTGGGCAAACTTGGCATGCAGTGGTGGCTTAAAAACTGCATGCAATGGGCAGCTATATTGTGGGGCAGTTAGCTTGCATGGCTACATCAAGCAGTCAACACCGGAGAGAGAGAGAGAGAGAGAGAGAGAGAGAGAGAGAGAGAGAGAGAGAGAGAGAGAGAGAGAGAGAGAGAGAGAGAGAGAGAGAGAGAGAGAGAGAGATGGTCCATTGGTGGTTGGCTAGCAAGATAGGGCGACTTTGGATGGCGGTTGGTGAGAAAAAGACAGTGTCAGTGTGTGTGTGTGTGCGTGTGTGTGTGTGTGTGTGTGTGTGTGTGTGTGTGTGTGTGTGTGTGTGTGTGTGTGTGTGTGTGTGTGTGTGTGTGTGTGTGTGTGTGTGTGTGGGCATCATGAGCAAATAGGGGAAGAGATAGAGGGTTGGGGGGTGAGAAAACGGCAGTGTTGGTGTGTGTGTGGATGTGTGCATCATGAGCAATGAGTGAGAGAGATAGAGTCTCGGGTGGCAATTATGAGAGAGAGTCAAGAGAGACTACCAATGGCCACATGGGGATCTATATACATAGTTCATGCAATCAGAGAGTGGTTTGGGATGATGAGTGACTTGGGGGTTGACTTTAGGCAAAAGATGCAAGGTTGTAGTGGACTGAGGTTATATAGGGCATGCATGCTGCTTGTGAGAGAATGACGTCTGGAGTGGGGAGACATCATGGAGTGGGTGATGCAGGTAGTCTACATGTGGTGGAAAAGTAGGTTGAGTAGTTGTTGGCTACTGCATGATGGTTGGCATGAACTTTACCAGTTTGCATGGTGTGCCTTGGCCGTGATTTGCACCGCCAACTACATGGTTGGGAGTGGACCCCGTGGGTTGTTGTAGTTAAGCACTTAATGGTTGACACCAGTGCAAGTGTGGACGTCAGTTTGCTTGTTCTTTGGCCTACATCATGCAACCCAGCTTCTTACATGGTCAATGGTTGCATTTATTGGCCGTGAGTTGAGGGCGTGTGTCTGTGGAGTGGGTATCGATTGGCTGTTGTCATTTTGTCGCCGTTGTCCACGTGTAATACCCATGTCACCTATTGAGGTCAACCATCGCACGTGGACAATGCTGCTACTAGCTCTATGACCTCGTACTATTGTTGTTGATCCAAAACTCTATCTAGGTATTGGAGGCAACAATCATGTGTCGGCACACTGCCCAAGCTGAGTTGTGTTCGTGAGTGTGGACGTTGTGCTACAGCCTGCCACATTGTGACCTGTTCTCTAGCTGCAATGAAAGTTACTGAGGGTAGTTTCCCACAAGGACAAATCTCATCAATTTGATAGAGGTCTATTGGGAAATTCCTACATCAAAGATTCTCTCTGATTCTACTTCTTCTTCTCCTTCTTCTACTAACTTATTATGTGTGAGTCTATATGTTGTTAAAATTTATTTTATTCTTCCTTATGCTTCTCCAGTTTTCAATGGAGAGATCCATCAACCTCCTTCAATTTGAAGAAATATATGAGTAGATCTTCTCTTCTTCTCTTGATTTTATTAAACTATACTAAACTCTATAATCCTTCTCAGTCTTCTTCTTCTAATTAAACTTCCCTCTCAATTGATGGCCTCTTGATTTCCTACCATAGCTCTGATACCATTGTAATAGCTAGGAGCGTAGAGGGCCCATTACGTGCATGCAAAGTTTGGCATTTGAAAAAGCCTTTGAATCCGCAACTCATCGGCAAAATTCTACCCACACTTGTCATACAAAGTGAGCTTATATAGCCCACAACACAAAATGCCAATGCAACAATTTCATCACCAAAATTGGGATCATGAACTATACATTTGTCATCCACAAAGACCAAGTCTTGCAACTACAGATATAAACATAAGGTTCTCTTTTATCCTTGATACATAAAGTGCATCGACAAGTATGAAAGAACTACACTTTGCAGTAGTTAACACAATCTTTCCAACTCGCTTGACCAGATAAGAGGCATTGTTGGCACAAGTGATCGTATACTTGTGAGAAATAGCCTCACGAGAGGCAAACAAATCACGATGCAAAGTAATGTTCTTTGTGGCACCACTATCAAAGTACCAAACACGACTCTACAACAATTGACATACGTGCATCATGGACAGAAGGATCATAAGTACACTATATACTAAATACCCCATAGAAGATTCTACAATAGCTACACTAGTAGTAGATCTAGCCTCTTTCTTCTTGACTTCTTTTGCTTTCAACTTAGGACATTTCTTTATCAAGTGATCATTAACCTTGCAATAAGGGCAATGCATCTTCTTTTCATTAGAATTCCTAGACAAGTTGTTGCTACCAATAGAAGCACTAGACGTAGATGATCTACTACTCATAGAAGAACCACCAGAAGTGACTCCATTGCTAATACCACCTCCTCCTTGAGTAGCAACAAAAGCCTATTCAACTACACATTGTTCTTTCTTGAAAGTGATTATTGTAATAACAATGTGCACAATGCATCAAACTTGGAAACCTCAGGGTTTCCTGGGGTCATAAGTCTCCAAGTACTAGCAAACTTCTAGCAACCCATGGAGAATAGTCTGCACAAGTGAACTTTGAGCAATAACTTTACCTGCAAAAATGAATTGCTCATTTTTGCATAGGTACTTCAAGGAATAGCTTCACCTTCAAGGATATCAACTCATTGATATCCTTGATACCAACATGAAAAGTGTCCATTGTAGTTAGCACATATAATAGGCTCTATTTTTCCACTTAAGCAAGGCTTCAACCTGCCATAAGCTCGCATATTAGTGAATCTACTCAGAGAATTGATCTCAAGCGGGCGTCCAAGCTTCGTAAGTAGGTGCAACCATCCAAATAGTGGTGATAGTCACTATTGAGAGAGGTTATTAGGATTCCATAAGCATGCCTATCCTTCTTCCTAGTTCAAATTGTTGTTGAGAGAGAGGTTATTATGATCCCATAAGCATGTCCATCCTTCTTCTTAATCTCAGTTGTCTCAGGCTCTCCTAGTGGACTTATAGTGCTCCATAAATCCTTCATCACGAGATGGCATTTTGCCTTGGATTGCCAAGCATGAAATCCATTACCACAAAACTTATTTATTTATAGATTTCTTGAATGCTCAAAATGATTGCAAAGTGTCTGTCCTGAACATAAAATGACCATAGCTCATATATAATGAGCACTTTAATGAAATATTCATAAACATGTGTGCCAGAACATTCAGAAAGTCTGAAAACTGAACCGACACCTAAATTATCTCCTCGATATTGTGGGCCTTTCAAAATACTCAAGCGAGTCGGTGATCGTGCCTACAAACTATTACTACCATCACATTCTCGCATTCATCCGGTGTTTCATGTAAGCCATCTACAGAAGCGGTTACATGGGGATGACAACATCATTGACCAATAGGTTTTGGTTGCTTACATTGAACCTCCTACCTTACCGCATGAACCTGAACGTGTTCTGGATTATCATGAGTTGCGTACACGACATCACGTACGACAACAAGCCTTAATCAAGTGGAAAGACCGACCTGAAGAAGGTGCCACTTGGGAAAACATTAGTGTTCTTAAGAAGAAGTTTCCCACTTTTGTTTTCGAGGACGAAAACTCTTCTTAAAGGGGGAGTAATGTCAGGACAAGGGTCCTGTAACCTAAGAACTAGGATGGTCATGGACTACAGCCAAGGGTCGGGCTAGACCGTGTGGACAGGGGATCCATCTAGGGCAAGGGGCTAGGAGCCCGCCTATATAATGGGAGGTTGGGAGGAGGATCTTCAGTCTAGTTTTCCCTAGTTCTTACATAAAGTGACCATAGCTCATAAGGAGCACTTTAATGAAATATTCATAAACATGTTATCCTTTTGCATAGTCCATAGCTCAATTATGTTTTTTTCCACGTGTCAGCTATAATAAAGAAATAATTATCCATTCCATTACAAGTAATAGGCTGATTCGTAACATTTTCAAAACCCCCCATAGGTTGTACATTTGCCTCATTGGAACTTACATTCAAGTTTCCACCATTAAAAGGAGGCAATAGAGTGTCATAAATGTCATATGAGCTTACATTATTGTATCTCATAGATGATGCCAAAGGTTGAATAGAATCTTCCACAAATACAACATCTACATTTGATAGCCTTATCATCCAAATTTTTGTGCCGCTTTTGTGGCACCAAAGCATAAGCTAAACATCCAGCCGAAGACATGTAAGTGATCAATAGATGGCAAGTCTTATCATGCCATGCTTCACAAGGAGTCGTAGACTTCAACGCTTTGGTAGGACACCTGTTAAGTACATAAGTAGCACACATAATAGACTCAAGCCAAAAAAATTGTGGTAAAGCTTGACTGTTGACCATACTTCATGCCATCTCCATAAGTGACCTAAATTTTCTTTCAGCGACACCATTATGTTATGATATATATAACATTGTACATTGGTGTTTCATCCCATGACTAGCTAGAAATGCATTAAATTAATGAGACATATACTCCTCTCCGATCTAAACGAAGGTTGCCCATAGGATATTTAAAGATATTTTCAGCCATAACCAAAAATTGCTTGAAACACATAAACACTTTGGACTTAGCTTTAAGCAGATACACCCATGCATGTGGGGAGTAATCATCAATGAAAGTCTCAAGTATATGTAATTGCATAGGCCCACAAAGGTCACTATAAATAAGTTGTAATCTCCATGTCGCCCTTACTGAACCATCCTTTAGAAACATCGGATGTTGCATCTTACCCAAAATACAATCTTCACAAACATAGAAGGTGATTCAAGAGGTGGCAAAGAAGAACCATATCAAATTTTTGCAAACACAAAAAACTGGCAAAATTCAGATGCCCAAAATGTGCATGCCAAAGTTTGGCATCTAAAACAACCTTTGAATCCGCAACTACATTGGCAAAATTTTGCCCACACTTGTTATACAAAGTGAGCTTATATAGGCCACAACACAAAATGCCATATGAAACAATGTCATCGCCAAAGTTGAGATCATGAACTATACATTTGTCATCCACAAACTTGACAACAAGACCAAGCCTTGCAATTGCAAATACAAACATAAGGCTCTTTTTAATCCTTGGTATATAAAGTGCATTGACAAGTATGAAAGAACTACCATTTGCAGTAGTTCACACAATATTTCCAACTCCCTTGACCGGATAAGAGGCATTGTTGGCACAAGTGATCGTAGTCCTGTGAGCAATAGCCTCTCGAGAGGCAAACAAATCATGATGCGGAGTAATGTGCTTTGTAGCACCACTATCAAAGTACCAAACATGTGACTCTGCAACAATTGACATACATGCATCATGGACATAAGGATCATAAGTACACTCTACACTAAATACCCCATAGAAGATTCTACAATAGCTATACTAGTATTAGAACCAGACTCTTTCTTCTTGGCTTCTTTTGCCTTCAACTTAAGACATTGCTTTAACAAGTGATCATTAGTCTTGCAATAATGGAAATGCATCTTCTTTTTTCTTTTTTGCATCAGAATTCCTAGACAAGTTGTTATTGCCAATGGAAGCAGTAGTCATAGGTGATCTACTACTCATAGAAGAAACACAAGAAGTGGCGACATTACTAATACCACCTCTTCTTTGAGTAGCAACAAAAACCTATTCAACTACACAATGTTCTTTCTTGAAAGTGATTATTGTAATAGCAATGTGCATAATGCATCAAATTTGGCAACCTGAGGGTTTCCTTGGATTCTAAGCCTCCAAGTACTAGCAAAATTCTAGCAATCCATTGAGAACAGTCTGCACAAGTGAACTGCGAGAAATAACCTCACCTACAAAAATGAGTTGCTCTTTTTTGCAAGGTCAACTTCAAGGAATAACTTCACCTTCAAGGATATCAATGATTTGCTCATTGATATCCTTGTACCAACAAGAAAAGTGTCCATTTCATCTTCCACTTGCATAATATCTAACTCTAGCTCTTTACACAACAATGCAATTTTAGCCTCATTGCGACTTGTATAAAGACTAGCCAGAGTATCTCAAGCCTATCTTGTTGATTTTTCTGAGCGAATGTGAGAAGTAATAGTTTGATTAACAGATAATGCAATCAATGCATGAGCGTGTGCATCTTTAACATCCCAAACTAGATTGTTGGGATGTAGGCAAAACAACTCTAGCAGTGAAACAAACGTGCTAGAACCTGCAACATCCTCAACAGAACTTGTATCCACAAAAGGCAGATGCACATCAATGCTCTGCATAACATTTCAAATTCCCTTTTTGACACAAGAACATGCATCATCTTGTAAGCCCACATTGGGTAGTTCAATTCAGAGAAAGTGAGCAAGGGGTGCTGGCAATGTTGTCAACTACGTCTGAGAGGATGCAACCTGCTTTGATACCAATTGTTGGAATTAGGGTTAGAGGGATTCACACACATCTTGGAGAAGATGAAGAAACTCAAGGCACACAACAAAGAGCGTATTGCTTAGTGGGCAAATAGAAAGATAAGTTAGCGCTAGAGTGATGGGCATATTTACAATGCACGGGGGAAGAAACCTCCCAATCAAATAGGTTTAGGGTGTCATGGATTAGGCTAGTAAAATTTAGTTACATTTGTGCCTTAGGGTATAAAGTTAGTTAGCCTCCTAAGTATGAATCATAACAACAATGTAGTAGTTTCTCTCTTGGTTGTTTGAGCAATTTCTCTTACTTCTTGTAAGCTTGGCTTGGTGTACTTGGTTGTTTTGAACCTTTTCTCTTTCTTCTAGTTGGACAAAGAAAGCACAATAAACAAACCTCTTGGTTGCTATGAGATGATACTCTTAACCCCACGTTGACTCTATTTGTAGTTAGCGCATATAATAGGGCTTTCTTAGTTGTTTTTGAGCCAATTCTAAGTGAGCATAGATGGTATCTACTTTAAAATTCACTAGTTGTGCTTGAGCCAATGGCTCTTACCTCCCACGGAAGAGAAGTCATTGGTGAATTTAAGCATAAATTGGTTGTGTTTGAGCTTTAGTTCTTACCTCCATGTTTATGTCTTTAGGGTCTCTTTGTTACCATACATGTGCTAGCGGTGTGTGAACACAGGGCATTTTTTTCCACAAAGACTAGAACTATTGTATCCTAGGAATATTCAAGCTATAATTAAGCAACCTATATAGGATTCCAAAAAAAGATCAATTTAATGGATTTTTTCAAAAAATTAAGCTCTACACCTTTCACTTCTTGGGTTAACCTTATCACTTAGAGAAGGTGGGAGATGCTTAATTGGTTTAAATCTAGGAGTTTTTAAACCGATTTATATTGATCGATTAGTTTATTGATTGATATGTAAGAACATATACGAGATATTGAAAAATAATGACTTTGCAATGTATAATACCTTTGAATAATATGACTAAACATATTATACGACAGTTATTCAGGTTTAAAATGTTTCACAAATAACGTATGATGCAACCTAGCTTCACGAGAGTGATGCATAGTAAGCAATAAACTTGTATGTTCTCATCAATCTCCAGGATCTTCTTCTGGAAAACATATTTGGCAAAAAAATATGCTACTATAGAACCATGAAGACATATTAGAAACATAAAAGTGATGCCATATATATGTAGAGCTCAAAGAGAGATTTCATAATGAGAGCCTATCCTTCTTCCTAGTCCAAATCGTTATTGAGAGAGAGGTTGTTATGATGCCATAAGCATGTCCATCCTTCTTCCTAATCTCAGCTGTCTCAGGCTCTCCTAGTGGACGTAGAGTGCTCCATAAATCCTTCATCACGAGATGGCATTTTGCCTTGGATTGCCAAGCATGAAATCCATTACCACAAAACTTGGCGGTGCTATCCCTCGTCGCGGTGCACTTGGGTATGTGTGTAGCATTGGCAAGATGGGAGCGATCAAGCACCGCTCCTTTTAGGCAGCTTTTCGAGTATGTTGCATGTTTGTTGGGGCTTTAGTTGTAGATTAAAATCCCTTTAAATTAAGAGGCATCGAGGAAGAAGGTATATAAGGCGGTGCTGAAAATCAAACCCTAGTTAATAAGCGCAAGGGGGAGGAGGTATAAAAGCCAGAGAGGGCACTCAGGGAAGCTCATACCTTTCTAGGCCTTTTGGCTAAGATCAAGTGTAGTATCTGTTCTTATCAGTTTAATATCTGATACGTGGTCCATCGGGCCACATGATATTAACCTAATTTTTCTCAAGGGGGCAGTCCCCTTCCGGCAGTCCCCTTTCTCAAGGGGGCAGTCCCCTTGCTGCCCGGGGGCTGCGCGCGTCGCACTGCCTCAGAGGCCTGGCGCACCCCCCTCCCAATCTCCACCATAACAAAAAGTCTGTCCAGGGACGACGGCGAATTGGATTGCTGTGATGCCGACTTCTTTTCACGCTCTCGCTCTGGTCTCAGCGCCCTCAAGCTTTTGGCTTGGTTCATGACTCCCGTCTTGGCGGCTCAGAGCATTGGATGGGAATCGATTCTTGATCCGGGATTTCTCTGCAGGATGCCAATTGCTATAGCTTCAATTGGGTCTTCTTTCTTTCTTGCTTTGAGTTAGAACTTAGCGTTCGCCTTTAGTGCATGGGTGGGCAGGAGGAAGCTGTCTTGAGTTCAAGGATACATCTTGGGATTGTCCCTGCCACGATAAAGTCCCTCTCCTCCCCCTCTCTCTCTTTCTCGGCCTTGGACAACCGTCCGTCACTCCGCAACCGGGGTCATGTGTGTGCCACCACTTCTCTCGTCACACCTTGATACGGTGTCAAGAGCCTAGGTTTGCCGACGCCTTCTGTATGCTGGAGAGCTCAAGGAGGTGATGATTAGAGAGCTAAGTTTTAGCCGGCGATTTGCAGTTGCGTTTACGTCGCGTAGAAGGCGTGTGATTAGAGAGGTCTCCTCTTTTGAAGAGACCTCTCTTGTTATTAGAGAGGTCTCCTCTTTTGAAGGCGTGTGATGTCGCTGTCGGATGCACGTGGCCTACGTGGACATGCTACATCGACTTCAAGAGCCAATCCTGAGGTAGGAGGTTTAGTAAATCGGCAATTTTGTGAGCTTGTTCACATGCCCGGACAAGTCCATTAGATTAGGCTTTTCATTTCTTGGTGTACACACCTTTTATTACACCTTGGTGGGCATCTACAAATACGAGCATGCAAATTTAGACTAGAGGAATCCAGTGCGTCGATTTCCCACGGCAATCGAATTCCTGTGATTGCTCAATCGAGATTCGACAAACCTCATAAGACCTACCTAAACTCATAATATTATAAAGAGGAGGAGGCGTAAGAAAACTGAGCGCCGCCATCTCTCTAGCATTTGTGAAAGTGCTCTACCTCTCCTTGCCCTTTTTTTTCTCTCGTGCTACACCATTGGTGCAACTTCTCCTGGCCAATTTGCAACCCATTTTCAATGTGCAAGTAGAACTACCAAGAGCCTTGAGTCAAAATGAGTCTCTCTCTCTCTCTCTCTCTCTCTCTCTCTCTCTCCCGCTTCCCACCATCATATATACACGTCAAGATTTATGATTTAGGAGAACCTTACCTTATTCTATTTTAAAGCCAATCATTATTTATTAATTATTCAAGCTTTCAATCCTATTGGATTGGACAATTATCCTATCCAAGCTTTAAATCTTATTGGATTGGATAATTAGCCTATGTATCCATTTTTCCCCAATTTGAATTGGGAGATTTGTAAAAGGCTTTACTATAGTAAGCATGACGTTTTTTTACTCTACATTAAGCGAGGAAGCTTCCATCACAGGCTAAGACCTTGAAGCTCTACCCTTTCTCTATTGCTTGAGAGCTTGAAGCCCTCGAGAGGTGCTCCAATCAAGGGGGGGAGCACCCTCCCATGGAGCTTGAGCTCTCCTTTCATCTCTCGCAAGCCTCAAAGCTACCTGACGTTGCTATTTGCACCCATAACCAACTACCCTTTTTGGCACGTATTACACAAGACTTTGGCCTCCAAAATCATGCACACATATTCACGTTCAGCTTTAACACTTTATCATTGGCAATTTGTGCTTTATGCACATATTTATACAACCATTTTCTCCTTCTGTAATGTTATTTTATCTCTCTTGTTATGGTACAGAGATCTTAAAGGTCAATATTTTCATTCAAATAAGAATGGTTGCTCAACAGGCCTACATTGGGCTTTCCAAGTACGTAATTAGCATCGGCACTAGATTCTCCTTATGGAAGACAAAGAACCAACTATTGATGATGTGAGAAGAATTATGGAAAATCAATACTACCGATGAACCTGAACAAATTCGAGGCAACACCTCTCAACATTATCAATGGATCAAGAAGAATGATGCGTCTTGGTATTTATTGTCTTATGTTTAGTCAACAACTTTCTTCACCACCTTGATGTTAACCAGGCAGTGAATCAAGAGTGGCAAAGTCTTGAAACAATTTTTGGAGGTAACATGAACAATTCAAAGTTGTTTCAAAAGATGCAACTATACAACCTACAGTATTAGTCCGAAACGCTTAAAAAGCATTTAGAGTTTTAAGCCTACTGTTTTAATAGCTAGCTACACTTGAATGATCACTTGATGATGATGATAGGAAAGCTGTACTTTTGAATAGTGTTAGCAAAGAAGACAAGTTCATGGAGACCGTCACAACCTTGAAGGTTGGCAAAGAGATGCCCAACGAAGAGATGAATGCCATCCTCTTAGATGAAGTTAGAAAAAAGGTAGCTGATTTCGACTCTTTTGCAAAATCCTTTATCGCAAAAGGAAAAGTACAGAAATGAAAATCTGCAAATGATTAGGTTATATTGCTCATGTCTGCTTCAATGGTTAATAATGGAACACAGTCAACACTATGCACAATTGGTTTTGCAAAGATCCTAAAGCAGACAAGGCATTGCAAAGGAAAGTGTTGGATGACTCACTTGATAGTGAGGACTCTTGGGCTTTCTAAAAGCTCACCAAATTCATAGAAGTTTCAATTTTTTGCATTGTAGTGCACAACATGAATAACTTTCAAAGGTTCTTTCCCACGGGTTTTCCTTTGGTCTGTTTATATAATTATTGTCAGGGCTTAGACATTGCCCACCGCCCATGATCTTAAAGGATTTGTATTTTGATAGATTGTACCAACGTCTAAGTGTGCCCAAGACACGTGTGGGCCAACCTTTGAATGGCAGGGGCTCATGCCTCTAAGGCATGCTCGCTCTTTTCAACCTTTGAGCCATGCACAAAAAGTTATTTTAGCATCACGTTGGAACATCATCACCTCTGAGCCTAAGGAGTCTATGCTAGCATTCCTACCTTTCTTTTGGAATATGAGGTTTGACTCACCTTATAAACTGAAGTGCAGTTTTTTAAGCTCTATGGAATACCTCTCTAGCTTAGCTAATTATATCACGATGTCACACACACTCACTAAGGCTATTATACATGCCACCACCTATGTACACATCCATGATTGTTCTAGACATTATCATGCAAGTTGTAAGGCATGTCCTGTACGATGAAATGTGTAACTATTCAGATTGCTTTTATGTAGCTTGACTCAAACATTGTCCTCCGGCTTGCACAATTGGACGACACCCGTACATGAACGGTATCAGGTTGGTGGTGTAATTCAAATTTTATAGTTTGTTGATGCTTTCTTTATTTTTTGAGTTTGTCAAATCTTCCTTAAGTTTAGTTTAGCCACATGTTTTCCTCACGAGTGCATGCTCAATCTTGATCATCTATCTATATCTCAAGTAGACACGCACTTCTTTTCTCATAGTTTGGCAATTCAACTTATGTATTGGAATATTCAATGCACTCTGTACATATTTACTTTATTCCTAGGTGGTTGTTGGGAATCTACATGTCTTTTTTTGGTTTGAAAGTGCATCTTAAATATTGCAGCCCAATGTTCTCATTTGCATAACCGGTTTGTAGCATGAATACAACCCTTTATCCCAGCCGCTTTTCCTCCTCAAATACGTTTTGCACCAGGTTTTGTGATCGATAGCTAGGACTCCTTTCTCCCTCCGACTGTGACAACACGTCTCTCTCTCTCTCTCTCTCTCTCTCTCTCTCTCTCTCATGTTCTACGAGAAATAAAGGAAAATTGACTACGCTTGACTGAGAATAATATGGGTGTCTCAAAGCTGGGTCCACGATCTAGAGACTGAATGGTCGATGTTACTAGGATGAATGGAAATCTGCAAACATCAAAGTAGGTTAAGGATTAGGTTAAGCTGCAACCCTTTTGCTCAATTCAATTACCCTCTTTAGTAGCCCTTGGTTATGTAGGGAATCCTATGGGACACAACTTGCATCTTCCCAATGGTCATCAAGTCCCAATTTGAACTATTGTTGGTGCCTATCAATTGGTTCTACTCATCTACTCATGTTCCACAACAAAACCCAAGGCGACAACAATCACAACCAACTAACCAATTGCACTCCAAAATCTATCAAAATCTAAACTCATAAGGCTCTTGTTCAGACTTTGAGCCATATATGGAAAGTTGTTTTAGCGTCACGTTGGAACATCATCACCTCTGAGCGTAAGGAGTCTTTGCTAGCAATGCTACCTTTCTTTCCAAATACAATCATCTTTTTTGAGCTATGTTTCACCTCATAGGTTTGACTCACCTTATGAGTTGAAATGTGGGTTTTTTAGCTCTATGAAATACCTCTTTAGCTTAGAGAACTACGTCACATCACACTGGTTAAGTTAATGATGTCACACACACACTTGCTAAGACTATTATACATGCCACCACCTATGTATACATTCATGATAGATCCAGACATTATCATGCAAGTGTTGCTCATTGTCTTGAGTCATGTTCTCTCTCTCTCTCTCTCTCTCTCTCTCTCCCCTCTCTCTTCTTCTTCTTCTTCCATCCCCCCCCCCCCCCCCCCCCCCCCCCCCCCACCCCCCATGGCTGATTCCCACCATGGTATCACAATAGGATTTATAATTTAAAGGATCCTTACCTTATTCTACTTTAAAGCTAATCATTATTTATAAGCTATTCAAAATTGAAATCCTATTGATTTGGATAATTATCCTATCCATCCATTTTGCCCCAATTTTAATTGGGAGCCTTCTAAAGGCTTTACTATAGTAATCATGCTCTAATCATGGTGTTTTTTTTCCTTTACATTCAGCGAGGAAGCTTTCATCACCTAAAGGCTTGACGCTCTACCCTTTCTCTATTGCTTGAGAGCTTGAAGCCCTCGAGAGGTGCTCCAATCAAAGGGGGGAGAACCCTCCACTGGAGCCTTGAGCTCTCCTTTTATCTTTCGCAAGCTTTAAAGATACCTGACATTGCTATTTGCACCCATAACCAGCTGCCCTTTTTGGCGCGTTGGTGCACCCAAAACATGTCGATGCCAGATATGGGCTCATGCAAGGGTATGGATGCATACAGGCGCACATGATGGTGCTAGGGCATGTGTCTAAAGCTGTTGTGGCCAAGCGGAAGTGGAAGTGTATGTCCAATGCGGTTTTTTAGGCCAAGAAGGTTCTAGAATGGGGCTAACAGGGCTGGCAATCAAAAAGGTATCCAGAAGGTGGCCATCGTGTGCCAAAGTGTGGTCTTTAATGTGCTCTCAGGCCGGTTCAAATGGCTCGTCAAACGAAGCCCCGGGGCTCTAGATATTGCAGTTTAAAGAAAGGGTGTGTAGCAGATCCCCGACAAGCAGGGCAGATGGGGACAGGTGGCCCGGGCTGATGTCAGTGCATATGTGTGTAGTGCTCGAGTTATGGAGCATGCCTGTCTTCTCGGATCGTGAATCGGAGGTCAAGATAGCAAGTTATGGCCATTTGAAAATTTTCCGGAGGCCGGGTCTGAGCCCACTTGGTCACATTGGAAGATGTGCCATCTAGCAATTTTTGAGCCTTTCCAAGGTTCTCGGTGGGAGTGTTTACCATGTGGAGCTAGTCGGAATCGACTGCACGTCCATCGGATGCTCGGTCGGTCAGATACAGTGAAGTGAAGTTGGGAGCATTTGGGCGGTGAACAATTGCAGATGGTTTTTCCTTGTGTTGGAGGCCTTAGTTCGAGGGTGCCGAGGGTTTGAAATGCAGAGGTGACAAGTGTAGACGGGGCCGGGAATGTGGAGTTTCCGTTGGTTTCTTCTACTTGGTAATCGGGTCCGGAGCCACAAAGAGAAGCTTGGGAGAAGAAGGCCAAAAAAGAGGTTTTTCTTTACAAATAGGTTAGGAGGTTTTTTGTGGAGCTTGTGGCCATGAGCTCTGGGACTGCCACATGGCCGGACGTATGAACCCACATGAGGAAGGCGGAGGGACGGGCACGCAGTATATATACTGGGGCGTGGCCCCTTTGGAGGGTACACAAGAGAAGGAGCTTGGAGCTCCGTGTGGTGTGGGCTATGGCGGAAGGCGCCACCGGCGCTGTGCAGGCGGCTGGTGGCAGTTTGCAGCGGTTTTGGGCGGCTCCGCCCTCACGAGGAAGGTGATGACATGGCACCCGCCCAGGGGGGGACAGTTTCCCGTGGACTAAATTTGGTCCAAACCTTTTTTGAAGGCAATGTGAGCCCTCAGAGGGGCAATGACGGCGCCGTTGTTGCTCCCTAGAGAGGGCTCATGTGTGGAGTAAAGTGTGAAGCCCTTGATGGAGTGTCCAGCTGGTCAAAGAAAGGTCAATCCTCCCAAGGGAAGTGCCACATGTCGGCCTACCATGAAAAATTCCTAAAAAACTAAAAAACGAGCCTGTAAAGAGGCCAAATTTTTTGAAGAAAGGGGGCTCTTTTTGTTTTTTTGGTCTGTGCACTCAAGAGGAGCAGGCAAGAGTGTGAGAGAGAGCTCGTTTGAGCTATGTAAGGATGTTTTGGAGCTATCAATGGGCAACCCTCTTTGTCTTTGGCATCATGTCACTCCCCCCTTCCCCTTTTCTCTTCCCCGTCTCGTCTGGTGTTAGCCGCGGTGCCGTCGGAGCGCGTGTGCGTCCGGACCGCTGGCCTTTTGCCCAGAGAGAGAGAGAGAGCGTGTGTCTGTGTGTGCAAAGGGAGGTAGAGCAAAGTGCGGTGAAGTGTGAAAGCTCATTCATGGTTTTGGAAAGCAAGTGTGCGCTTGGTAAGTGTGCCGGTGGAGCCGGATTGTGTGCAGGTCATGTTTGTGAAGGTGTTTTCGAGTGGATTGGGGTGCTGTGTTGACCCTGGGCTATAGAGAGGCATTTTTTGTCGTGCAGAGTGTCGTCCCCATTCCCCCTCTCCAACGTATTACACAAGGCTTTGGCCTCCAAAATCATGCGCACCCATTTGCGTTGAGCTTTAACACTTTATCATTGGCAATTTGTGCTTTATGCACATATTTATACAACCATTTTCTCCTTCTGTAATGTTCTTTTTTCTCTCTCTCTAGTTATGGTACAGAGACCTTAAAGGTCGATATTTTCATTCAAATAAAAGTGGTTGCTCAATATGGCCTACAATGGGCTTTCCAAGTACGTAATTAGCATCAGCACCAGATTATCCTTATGGAAGACAAAGAACCAACTATTGATGGTGCGAGAAAGATTATGGAAAATTGATACTATCGACGAACCCGAACCAGTTCGAGGCGACGCCCCTCAACATTTTCAATAAATCTAGAAGAATGATCTACTTTGGCAAATTTTATTGGCTTATGTTTAACCGACAATCTTCTTCGCCACCTCGATCCGAGCAAGGGAGTAAAACAAGTTTGGCAAATTCTTGAGACAACTTTTGAAGGTAACATGAAGAATTCAAATTTGTTTTATAAGATGTACAAGCTACAATATCAGTTGGAGACTCTTAAAAAGCAGTTAGATTTTTTAAGCCTACTGTTTGAGTAGCTAGCTATAGTTGAATGATCACTTGATCATGATGATAAGAAAGTTGTACTTTTGAATAGTCTTAGCAAAGAAGACAAGTTCATGGAGACTGTCACAACACTAAAGGTTGGCAGAGAGATGCCCAACAAAGAGATGAATTCTAGTCGCTTAGATGAAGTTAGAAAAACGGTAGCTAATACCGTCTCTTCTTCAAAATCCTTTATCACCAAAGGCAAAGTACAAAAATGCACATTCTGCAAATGATTAGGTTATATTGATCAAAAGTCTGCTTAAATGGTTAGAAAAGGAACAAACTCAACACTACATGCACAATTGATTTTCACAACTGCTACCAACCTCTAAGTGTGCCCAAGACATGTGTACGCCAACCTTTGAATGGCAAGATCTCATGCCTCTAAGGCATGCTCACTCTTGTTCAGCCTTTGAGCCATGCATGGAAATTTATTTTAGCGTCACATTGGAACATCATCACCTCTGAGCCTAAGGAGTCTATGCTAGTGTTCCTACCTTTCTTTCTGAATATGATCACCTTTTCTGACTCACATTATGAGCTGAAGTGTGGTTTTCTAAGCTCTATCAAATACCTCTCTAGCTTGGGGGCTATACTCCTCCCTCCCCCCCCCCCCCCCACCCCCCCACAAACCACCACCACACACACACACACACTCATTATGTGGGGTGCAAAGTGCAAGATCTCCATCTCCTTCTCCATGCTTGTTGAGAGCCTACACCGACACAATTTGCTATGGAATGCAAATCCAACCAAGAGCCATGCTTCAATGCTTAAGCTTTCCATCTTCTCCATCTCCATTACTATGCTATTATGGATGATAAGCAAGAAGAGTGATGATATACGTTACCCAATCCCTTCGTGAGGAAGTCATGTATGAATCCCATGCTCCTCCCTATGCGGGACATAGAGGTATTCAACCTACTCTTTGAAGTTTAGAGACTTACTTATATTGGCCTACCATGGAAGTGGACATATAAAAGTATGTTTCAAAACGTGTGGTATGCCAAAAGACCAAGTATTATAGAGGGAAGCAACCTCGATTACTCCAACGAATTGCAAATCCCTAATTCACCATGGGAGAGTATATCCATGGATTTTATCTTTAGATTACCCAAAAATCTATCCATAAGAATACGAGAATATGGACAATACTCTATAGGTTTATCAAGCAAGCACACTTTATTCGTGTCAAGAAGACTATTACGACACACCAAATGGCAACTCTCTTCATATCTCAAATTTTCAAACACCATGGATTTCCAACATCCATCGTATCAGATAGAGATCCTAGATTGACCAGTAGTTTTTGGAAAGGTCTCTTTGAAAAGCTAGGTACAAATTGAATTTCTCTTTGGCCTATTACCCACAAACGGATGGCCAAAGTGAGATAGCCAACCTTATGATTCTTGATCTACTAAAGACTTATGTTACAGAAGTAGATCAGTGCTCACAATGGGAGAAGTACTTACCTCTTGTAGAGTATGCGTACAATAATACAGTCCATACTACTATAGAAAGGCACCTTTTGAAATCATAGAGGGAAGAACTTAAATTCCCTTGCTACTTAAAGTACATGGGAAGATCTTCGCCTGTTGATGAGTATAGCCATGACCTACAAGAATCTTTCCAAAAGATTGAGGAGGTTATATCCACCTCTCAACAAAGGCAAAAGGTTGCTCTGTAGATAAGCATAGAAGGGCCTTAACGTTCAAAGAAAATGATTGGGTATTACTTTAATTTCCCAAGGCTCGATTGAGGCAAACGACGGGCAAAAATCCTACAGGCCATCAAAAGTATTATGCTAAACTATCAAAAAGATACTATAGTCCTTTTCAAATCTTGAAGACAATCAATGACATGGCTTATCAACTCAAGTTGCCCAACCATTGGCTCATACAAAATGCCTTTCATGTGAGCCTACTTAATCCCTACAAAGGAGAGCCACCAAGAGAACTAATTATTGAAGACCGTCCATAAATCAAAGACCAAGAAGAGGTGCTACAACCCGAAGCTATCCTTTGGCATGAGGACAAGGTATTACGACATGGTAAGATTATCAGACGGTATCTTATTCAGTTCAAAAAGTATCCTTTTGAATATGCTAGATGGATGCAAGGAATATAGCTTAAGGATAGTGTGAACCTTGTCAATGCTTACAATGCTACAATAGAGTAAGCAAATGTACATGCTTCTTTTAAATGATCAATTTTTTTGTCTTATAAAAATAATTCTTTTTTTCTTGTGCACAAATTTAAGTAGTATGCATGCTTAGAATCATGTTTGTGATGACGACGTCTCTCAAACACCAAGTAGAATTTGTCACTCTACTTTGGGAGAGTGAAATGGACTAAAGAGCAGACATGATTGTGGCAGCTAAGTCTGCCAAGCCCCAAATGGATTAGTCATCCATCTTGGAATGATGTTGTAGGGTAAAAAGGGAACCTCTACCTGCTAAAAAAAATCGACTAATGACTAAGTCTTTATCTCTTCTACCTTATAGTCGAGGATGACTATGATTTCAAGAGAAAGGTAATGTCATAATATCTAATATCTAACCAACCCAAATGATTTTATCATATTAAACTGATCATTTAATGTGGAAAAATAAATGAGAACAATGGTTAGAATATAGACATGTGCTTATGGATCTATCTCAACACGGGGCCAAGGTTCAAGGAGTCCAAATGAGAGATGGTATGACAAGGAGAAAGACTAGCTAATGGAGCTTAAAGACCTTAGGGTTAGCTTCATTAAAGTCCTCCAAAGGTTAGTGCTAAAAGTCCTTTGACCTTATACAAGCTAGGGATATGCTTGAGGTGAGAACCCGGCCCAAACTTGAGGTGCTTGTCGTGCTTGATAATAAGGTGCTTGAGGTGCGTATCGTGCTTGAGGTGCTAGGGCTGAGCTTGAGGTGGGAACCTTCTCCAAGATTGATAGGGTTGAGATTGAGGTGAACCAAGCATGAGGCACTTAAGGTGTTCCAAAAGTCAACAAGGATCCGTACAAGGAGGGGGCGAGCCCTACAAGTAGGGGCAAGAGAGAGAACAAACACACACTCACACAAGGCAAGCCTAGTCCAAGGAGGAAATAAGGACACGTGTCAAGTTCCTCTCCATGTTTCCCTCATAAGGTGCCTAAATCCTATTGGTTGGCCTCTATTATTTAGCTATTTTAATTAATTGTTTATGCACTTCTCTCTCTCAAAGGGGAAAAGGGGGACACTTGTCCCAAGGTTAGCATGGTTGCTTGATATGCACGCTGCATGTGATTGGCTAGGCTTGTAGGGGTCCAATCACCTTCCAGAATGAGCTACAAGGGGGGGGGGGGGGGGGGGGGGGTGACCAAGGAAGCTAGGGGCTAGCTTGGGTGGTATAACCCCCCCCCCCCCCCCCCCCCCCCCCCCCCCCCCCCCCCCCCACACACACACACACACACACACACACTCTCTCTCTCTCTCTCATTGTGTAGGGTGCAAAGTGCAAGAGCTCCATCTCCTTCTCCAAGCTTGTCGAAAAGTTGAGAGCCTACACCAACACTCTTGGCTATGGAATGGAAATCCAACCAAGAGCCATGCTTCAATGCTTAAGCTTGCCATCTTCTCCATATTCATTACTATGATATTATATATGCTTAGCAAGAAGAGTGATGATAAGTGAGGAACTATTTCTTTCTCCTATGAATATTTATTCTTCCTCTTCCTACCCTCATTCCCCACTAGCTCTCTCCACCTTCAAAGGTGTTTGAGGCCTTGGGACTGAGGCTGGGGATGGTTAATGCTTTTACCAAGGATTATTGTATGCTTGTGATGCATGAAGTTTCCCATCTTCAATGCATCACCTAGGTCACAAGGAGCACAAAGATTATATTGTACCAAGTCTCTCTTTATGGGAGGATCTATAATACAGAAGCCTATTGGAGGGGGTTCCGGCTCCATAGAAATCCGGTCCTCAATTGTTGTTGTGTTCTCTAATTCTCTCTCTTGCAAAAGTATTGTTCATGCCATGTTAATTAAGTATATGGTTATGTTGCTACCGCTAATTAAGTTCACCCTCTATGTTCTCAAAGTAGTGTCATAAAAATGCTCACTCTAGTTCTTTTAATTTTGCTATTCTCAAAGTTCATAGGACATTTCCATTACACTTGAGACAAATTTTGAAGGTCACAATCGCTAAGTCTATCATAGATGTGTTGGACGGATACGCCGCGACGGACGTCAGCACAACGAGAACTCACCTAACAAGATTTGTCAGCTAAGGATGAAGCTCGACCCGCAGGCGCGTGGAAGCAAGCATAAGGTGTCAACCTACACTCGACCGACTCCTAACTAATTCCTACAGAGGTCTCTACCCAATGTCTAAGTCACAGCCTTCAAGAGTGCATAAGAGGAAACTTCCTACAACGCTTTCTAGAGCCGAACACCCATCAAACAATCTCGAAACAGCACAAAATTTGAAGGAGACCTTACTAACACCAATAGGTCGCTCTCCCTAAGGTCTATGAACCAAAACACCTAGTGAAAAATCATGTAAGATGTCTGGCCGAAATTTGCAGGTCATCGTTTACAAAATCTAAAGTGCCTAATGTGTAGCTTTACTCAATGCGAACGCGTGGATATGCTGCAATGCAAAATCGGACAACTTATGTTCACCGAATCACCAGATGAAGCTCGCAAAACCGGACCGTACGTGCACAATGTAGGTATCGCCGCGTAGCTCTCGTCAGGGGCAACATGCTGCACTTTTCCGCACTCGATTCCTACCACCGATACGTGTGTAGCATCAAGATGAAGCTCTCACTCTCTCTCGTACACAATACGCTCACTCACAGACTTCAAGTTTTTTTAAAAAATAACAAAGCTTTTTGATTAATGTCAAAAAGTGGTATAAATACCTTACAATTCTCAAACCCTAATGTTCCAATTTAACCATCTTGTAACATTTAATGGCCTAAGAACTTGTGTGTAGTGGAAATTAGCATGAACATAGTGGGCATTTCATTAGAATAGATTCCTAATGAGAATTACAAGAGTGCTTGGGTGGAGAGAGCAACAAAAATCATAACACCTAGTTAGATAGCATGAACAATACGTTCAAAAGAGAGAGAAATTAAGCTATTGACAACAGTTGAGGACCGGATTTGCATGGAGCCGGTCCCCCCTCCAAAAGGCTTTGTATTATGGTTTCTCCCATCAAGAGAGACATTGTACAATACAATTCTTTGTGTTCCTTCAAGACTAGCTAGTGCAATGAAGATGAAAACTTCATGCACTAAGCAAAACACTTAGCAAAACACAACATCAATTATCCCCGGTCTCAGACCCAAGACCTGACACACCTTCGAAGATGGTGAGAGCTAGCAGGTTATGAGAGTAGATTGAGAGGAAGAAGGAGTATCTTACGAGAAATATGTACATCTCCTCACATAATCACTCATATTAGCATAGCTTAGCTTAGTAATTAGCATGGTAGAGGAGATGAGCATGCATTGAAGCTTGGCTCTTGGTTGGATTTGCATCACAAAGCCAAGAGCTATTGGTGTAGGCCTCCCTTCTCACAAGCTTGGAGTAGGTGGTAAGCTTTCCATTAAAGCTTGAGAAGGAGAGAGAGTCTTCTTTACTTCACACATCAGATTGTGTGTGTGTGTGTGTGTCATAATGCGTTGCAAAAATCAGCCCCCTCTCTCTCTTGGGCGAGCCCCCTTGCTATTTGCTCTTGCTGTCCTCCCATTGGACCTCCCTAGAGCTAGCCAATGACAATTAAGCAGCATAAGTGATAGCCTTCTGACATGTGTCCCCCTTTCCCCTTTTGTGAGAGCTTTAGGTACTTTAATAATTCAACTAAACTCTCATTGGACTCCTTTGCCTCCTGGCCAATAGGAATCAGGCAAGCCATTGGGCTGCTGAATGCTCATTGGACCCCTTGGGAGACTGTCCAATAGTCTTCTAGAGGACTTAATTCTCATTGGTTCTTTTATTAAGTGTTTTTAAATTAATTAAACTAGATTTACTCTAGCCTAATTCTAATTGGTCCACCTCCAAGGCCATCCAATAGGAATTCGGTACACCTTGTGGGCATCTGGGCTAGGGAGCTGACATGTGTCCCTCATTCCCTTTGTGTAAAGGGAGCTTGTGTGTGTGTGTGTGTGTGACTTTCTCTCTCATCCCCTACTCCCAAGGCTCGCCCCCTCCTATGTAGGGATTGCAAAGACTTTTTTTGTACACACACAAAGCATCCAATTCCCGTTATGGTTGACCTTTGGACACAACCTTTGAATTTTGGAACCTTAGCATTTTGGAAGTCTTAATGGGCTGAACCTTAGGGTCTTTTTAGCCCATTGTTGCACATGGCCCCCCCTTTGGATCCCTATTTTCCCTCCTTTGGATCCCTACCGTGGCCGGTCTACTAGCTTAACCAATATTCTATCTTTTTCTCCCCTTGCACTTCCCCATATTAAATGATCAGTTTAACATGAGAAAATCATTTAGGAGAATTAGATATTGATTATTATGACAATCTACTCAATCCAAATGTCAAAATTGGGATACAATCTGGAAAATTTTGTAAGCCCCAATATTTACAAGGTGAAATGTCGGGTTTTTCTCAATAAATGAATAATTACAAAAAATAATAATCTGCCGAGCAGTCATTTTCCGTAGGGTGTGTCCTGCTTCTAACACTACCCCCTCCTTGGTCATGTCGTCCCCGACATGGCTGTTGAGTTGTTCTTCATCTGATGGTTTCTCGCATCTTGAGCAGCGACTCGTATCTTGCATGTTGAGCTAGTAGTGTTGGGATGAATATGTCGGTGCTGATGGTGAAGAAGCTGGTGTAGAAAGATTCTTCAAAGGCCTGGAGGTGATAGGATGGCAGAAACATGATTCTTTGATACAATGCATGTATCACCTCCTTGAAAGGCTGACCAGACAGATCGTATGTACATCTGTAAGTATCTTGAAAGAAGAAGATACTGTCTGTCACCTGGCCGGGTTTGAACGTCTCGAAGATTGCCAAAAGGGTTTTGCAAATCTTTCTCATCATAATGCATGAGAGGTCAGGCGAGCCAGTGAACAATTTGATGGTGCCCATTAGGGTTTTCACCATGTATTGAACACTTATTCTCTTGCCTGCCTTCAAGCCTGGCAACTTCACATAGTTTAGCCAAGTGGGTTGGCTTCTTTGTAGTAGCTCCTCAGCCTTCCACGTCCGCATCCTTGGTAGAGGGCAGAAACTTAGGTTATCTCTCATGACTTTTGGTGCCTCTACCAGATGGATTAGGTACTGTGGATACTTCGTCAGCCATGCCTTTCTCCACCTGGGTTGGGAGTTGACTATCAATTTTACCCCTTCAGGCTTGGAGATATCTGTTGTGTACAGTGGCACTGCTGGCTCTTCTCTGATTCTTTTGTTGATCGTGGAGGCTTTGTACTTTAGCAGAGGATATGGGAAAGAGGGATGTAGCCATTCACGCCGAAGGTTGCTGGCGTCGATCTTCTGAATGGTCATGGATATAAAAACCCTCTGTTCCTATTCCAAGGCTTCTTTGGCCGTTTCTCTGATTTCCGCTTCTATTACCTTGCGCAGCTTCTCTTCTTCTTCTTGTGTCAGATCTTGTGGCTCTTGAGAGGGTCCTACAAGGATTTCCTCTTGCATGGGTGTGTCCACAGGATTTGCCACATTTTATAGATCTATTCCTTCCATGGATGCTGGCCCTGTGCTTGCCTATGGTGTGTTTTCATAATTATTTTGGTATTTATCTAAATATTTCTAACTATGGTGTGTTATTTATGCTATGTACATTGACTCACCATTACCATATTTTTTCTTACCATTTTGCATACTCTTTATTCCATATAAAAATAATTTGATGCAAGCTTCTCTTATTTTTGGTGTAACTCCATCCCAACAAAAATCCAAAAAAACTAGTTCTATATTTTTTCACTATTGTGATTTTTTCCTTCCTACATCTATTCTCTATTACTCTCATAAATTAGACCACCAAAAATATTCATCTTTTTATGGTAGACTTATAATGAGAGAGATTTATGTTGACCCCTTTATATTTTTTTGTTGACAGGCACATCAGTATGACAATTTAGCGGTCAGTCATATCTGTTTTGCTAGTCAGTCGGATTTTGGTCAGTCAGATGTTGCTGCGTCGAATTCTCGATTACTGCTGAATCAGATACTATTGAGTCTGATATTATCTGAAGTCGGATTTATACTGAGTCGGATTTCTTCTAAGTCGGATTTCTTCTAAGTCGGATTTCTGCTTAGTCAGATATTTGGCCAAGAACTTCTTTTGGGCAGTTATAACTGTTTCGTGTTGGATAATTCATGGGCTTAGAGGACGACTTGGAGAGATGATCTCTCGAGCTGTAAGCCTTTCTTGAAGATGAATACGAGTTCTAAGTTTGCCCTAATCTATCCTCCTTGCTCTGTCTGATCTTGTCTTTGTGTTATTTTGCTGAGTCTGATTCTTGTATTAAGCCTTATGAGGATTGTTTAGCTTGTTTTTCTTCATGTGTTGTCGAACCCCAACACATTTGGCGATCCTGCAGAGTCTGTCTCTCTACTGCGTCTGTTTCTCTGCTGAGCCTATTTCTTTGCTGAGCCTGTTTCGCTGTTGTGCCTGATGTATTACTGTGCCGGCATTGCGTGAGTTGGGTTGTGTGTTCCATTGGGAGATGCTGCATGTCAGAGAGACCATTTGATGTTGCCTTGGGGGGCATCATCCATCCCCAACATTCATATGCAGATTCAGATTTTCAGCAATTCAGAGAATCGGGGGACTGTCCCTGAATCGTACCATTCACTCTAATGGAGGCTTGAGAGTGGGTCTAGTGCTGTGGCGTGTTGACATTTTGGGCCATCAGTAGCATGAGCGATTGCGATTGTAGAGTAGATGGTGGACAATGTGGTTTCTTGGAAGCGCAAATAGATGAAGCAAAGTACCAAGTGAGAGAGGCAATAGGGGTTGTCTCGTGAAGGGCTGCAAGATAGAGGATCCAACTTGCTGAATCTGAACCTGCATATTCAACCTGACGCTGTTGAATCCAAATGTGAAGTTGTTGAATTCAACTCTATTTGTGCTGCTGAATCAGAACTGTAGCTGCGATTTATTTCAGACAACTTGCGTAGTACAAGAATCCTTGAGAAGTTTGGAGTGTTTCAAGTAAGAGTTATTTCAAATTTTGCACAAAGTTTACCTGAATTTCTGATTTTAGAAGTTGTATAGCATGATGAAGCACCTATATGTCAAGATGGGAGTGGATCTAGGTATTGTATCCCATGCTCTCCACTTTCAAATTACATGTAGTCTGAGTTCAGTGCGGTGCACTGAATATGAGGGCTCACTTGCTATTTGATTTCTGATTTCTGGAAATGGGTAAAAAAAAGAAGAAGAAATGTGAGGTTTGCATGAGTAGGTTTCAGGAGGTGGATGCTTGTCCGTATGTGGTTGATGAGTGCTCAAAGAGAGAGAATTGCAAAAAATGGTGCACGGTCAGATTGTGTAGAAAGCTTCGCAAAGTTGTAAAAATTTTGCATAAAGCATCATGCTTTGAAGAGATGGAGAGGGAATTAGACAAGCTAGATGACCTAGAGTATGAGTTGGAGAGTGCATATGAGTGGCTTGTTGATCATAAAGGGGAAAGACGTAAGTCATGTGCAAGTAGGAAGAAAGTGAGTTGTTTGCGAGAAGCATGTTAGAAATTGAGGGATGTTTTTGAGGAGGTGTTTGAGTTGAGCGAGGATGAGGATGATGAGTGGGAATACCCAATGGGCATGTCAACATGTCAGGTAAAGAAAGTACAAGTGGGAGGTGTGAGCCAAAGGAGCCACCAAGGACCCATAGATACCCCTAATCCGACATCAGAAATTCCACCAAATGGGCAAATTCTTCACCACATACATCCAAATAACAACCATGATGTTGAAAACATGTGTAGAAGCAATGTTTTTGCATCAGATAGTCTCAGATTTGAAAATTCATCTTGTAAACCATATCAGATTTCAGTTCCAAGTACTCCTTGAGAATAATCTGATGTTGCAAAAACCATTATTTTTGCAAGTTTTCTTGACCTATTAGAGCAAGATGGAAACACAATCAATGCATGATTCCACTCACCAAGATAGGACTGAACATCACCAAAAATCAGATCAGGGGAGTCAATCTGAGTGTCCAAAATCAAATCAGGGCAGTCACCCTGAATGTGGAAGACTTCATGTTTTAAGTAAGGGAGATGGCATTGATGCTGATATGTTTGTTGTTGATTTTGAGCAAGTTTTTGATCTAATTTTGAAGCCTGAGACGTACTATGGAAGTGATCCTATGGACCAACATAGAGATTTTCTGATAGGTGGAGTGGAATTTTCTGATCTAAAAACAATGTCGCAAGTACTTGATTCGAATTCTGATGTGATGCAGCAAACTCCAAGATTTCTTGGAATGCAAAAACAGATTTTTTTGATTTCAAAGACAAACACAGATTTTTATGATGTTTTTGGGGAGGAACTTGAACAAACTATTGTAGGTTTGCCAAATTTGTGTGAGGATGATGCTACTACTTTATTTTATCGCTCTGAATCAATTTAGATTAAAGCAAAAGAAGATCAGATTGGTTGTTTTCTGAATTTGCAAATTCAAGAAAGTTGGTTTTTGGATCCTAACTCTGATTTTGAAGCAAAGTATCAGTGTTCTAAGATGTTGATGACGCATTGCTTGATGGTTGCAAAGAGGTTTTTTCATTTTGAACCAATTCCAGGTCATTATGAAGTGAAATTTGGTTTGTTGGAAGTGTTATTTGCTGCAAATTGGTGGCTAAAGCTGATTATGGAGATGTATCTCAGCTATTTGAGCTTGTTCTCAAAGTCAAAAGTTGCAGATATTCAAACTTGTGGAGTTTTTCAAGATCAGATTTCTATGTTTGAAGTACATGTTACTGATGTTCTCAATGCAGAAGTTACAAATCATATTTTGCAGATGCACAATGTTGAGGCTGATGACTCAATGATCCATATTTCATATTGTTTAAAAAAGATTTTGCAGATTGATGATTAGGCAGAAACAATTTTTTCCTTGATTTTGAAAAAGTCACATGGAAATCAAAGGGATATGATATTTTGGATGTTTTTCATGACAAAATTACAGAGTTTGCTGAACGGAATGATTGATTCCTATGGAAGGAGTTGTTCTATCTCTGATTTACCTAAAATTCTTGATTTAGAAGAGAAGGACTTTATTTCAGATTTGGAGACAATTCTAACTCAATGTTGGAAGAGTTTCGTCTATTTGCAAAGTTTTTATGAAGCAGATATTGCATATTTTTAGATGGATACAATATTTTGGATGCAATATCAGAATTTCGAATTTTTGATGCAAAGATTAGAATTTGCAGAGATGGAGATGCTCTTGAATCTGAATTTATTTTCAAGAAGATTCAGTATGATTGTTGATTATTGGTTTTACAAGTTTATCTTGTATGAGGAGGATTGGATGTGTTTGTATATGATGATGTCGGAGTATTGGCATGTTGCTATATATTGGTGCACATGTAATTCACTTGATCTAGTGAGGTACTGCGCAATACTATGGGATATCAATGTTAGTTTTTTGGGAATTATTGGGCGGTGTCTAGTTGTTTTGTATGGTGTATGTTGTGTGTCTTGGATTAAGTTCCAGGCACTACACTTTGCATCATATAGGGCTATTAGCACTGATATTTTGGGATAAGGCATTTGAATCTGATCAAGGGATGTGTGGATCCGAGTCGGATTTCTAAGAAATCCACCACCGGGACGTACCATGTGTTGACAGGCATATCAGTATGACAATTTAGTGGTCAGTCAGATCTGTTTTGCTAGTCAGTCGGATTCTGGTCAGTCAGAAGTTGGTCAGTCGGATTTTGGTCAGTCAGATGTTGCTGCGTCGGATTCTGGATTACTACTATATCAGATACTATTGAGTCTGGTATTATCTGAAGTCGGATTTATACTGAGTCGGATTTTTGCTTAGTCAGATATTTGGCCAAGAACTTATTTTGGGCAGTTACAACTGTTTCGTGTTGGATAATTCATGGGCTTATAGGTGGACTTGGAGAGATGATCTCTCGAGCTGTAAGCCTTTCTTGAAGATGAGTACGAGTTCTGAGTTTTCCCTAATCTATCCTCCTTGCTCTGTCTGATCTTGTCTCTGTGCTATTCTGCTGAGTCTGATTCTTGTATTATGCCTTATGAGGACTGTTTAGCTTGTTTTTTTTCATGTGTTGTCGAACCCCAACATTTTTCCACCTATATTATTTATATTTGACATGTACATATTTTTTTAGACCCCCCAATATTTGATTTTCTTAGTTGTACTATTCACTTATATCATGATCTCAACAATATCTTCAATTATAGACTTACCAAATAAGGTCAAGGGTATGTGGCATGCATGCATGCACTATGGGGGGCTCACTCTTAGAGGTATTCAAAAGAATCATCCAAAGAAGTACCTCACAAGGACTGTGTGCAGTGGAAAAAAACAGTCGGTTTTGCTGAATTTTTAAAGATCACATGCTCTCCGAATTTGAAAAGGTGATACAAACAAAAGTTGTAGCTCGTGGGCTGAAATTTTACCTCAAATTTTTTCATATTTTTTTGAGCTATGACCTGTGAGCTATGATTTTATTGGTGGACCCCAGTTTGCCCATGCTATGCAGCCACACTCCCTCTTCCACTTTATCATTTTTCTCTTTCACACACACTTCTCCACTCATCATCCCCACCTCTCTCACCACTCCTCTCTGCACCCTACTCACCTTCTTCTCAACCTTGAAGAATAAGAGAAACCATGGTGAACTCATGTCTCCTATACACACTTTCATTCCAAAATTGACCACCTAGTCTCATTTTTACTCTTCCATATTACCCATATCTATCAAGAAAACCACAAAATTCAGCCTCTTCTCTTGAAAGACAGCACCATGTTGATTGATTACTCATATTCAATCACCTTGGCTCTCAAGGAAGGTCAAGAGTGGAGAAAAAACGTATCGTCAAAGCTAGTGGACCGTCAACAAGCATGAAAATTGACCCTACTCAAGACACTTGGAGCATCAACATTGTAAGAAATCCATATTTTCTTACCTATTAAGAGTTTTTTCTTTCTTATTTGTATCCTATATGGATACTCCCATTGTAAATATCCAATTCCATTTGTAAATCAATAAAAATACTAACTCTACTAGTTTACTAACACTAACCTACTCTGAAAAGTCCTATCACCTCCACTTCTCTCCTCTCTCTCTCTTCTTCTTCTATCCCCACCAACTTCTTGATAATCCAAGCAAAAGAAATTAGATAAGTGTTGAAATTCTAACCCAACTATGGTTAGAGGAGTAACCCCAGTCCTCAAAATTGCTATAAAAAGAGGGTGTAGCTAGCACAAAAGGGGGGGGAGCCATAAGCAAGAGCACTATGCTATAGCTTGAGAAGCCAAGCTCAACCTCTCTAGAAGGAGCTCTTGAGTGGAAGCTCATTGTCTTATGCATATGCATGTGTGATATTAGGGGTGATTAGCAAGGGAGCTCTATGCCATTGTAAGAGAGAGTGATCATTCAATTGAGAGTAGGAAATCTATCATTTCTCCTACTAGTGTAAGCCCAACGTTTGCTCAATCAAGGAGGGTGGATTTGGACTAAGCTTGGATACTTTGAGCAGCATAGGAGCCTAGAAGGGTGCTTAGAGGCCACTCTTCTTGTTGCCCGCCCCGGACCGCCTTAAATTGGTATCCCCACGGAGGAACCAACTTGTGTATGTTTTTGTGTAGGATCAATCTTTAGAATAGTCAAGTAGTTTGCATGAATCACGAGAATTTGTATGACCCTTTCATTTCGATTGCAAGGAAAAAGGTACATATAATTATTAGTACTAAGTTGCAATTTCAACGTGTAATTCGTATAATTTTAGGTCCCCTTAGGATGGCAGAGATAAACGCATCAGTAAATCCCTTTATTTTGCCTCTCATTAGGTACGACCTTAGTTTGGACGTCTATATTTTTGTTTTATTTTAAGCATTAGGTCATGCATAGACCATGGATAATGGCCCACGAATAGATATTTTCCCCTTCCATTTCACTCCACACATTAGAATAAACGTTGCAATTAGCAGGAAGATCCACTTTCAACAACGTATGGTGTTCATGTTTGGTGCCCAAAGAGTAGGAGAAATTCTGGCATCACCAAACCCTGTCATCTTGCCTCTTCTTGACTATCATTTGATGTGAATATTTTTATTTTGTTGTAGAATAGATTGCAATTTAGAAAATATTATTGTGTAAATAAATAAATAAAAACAAACAAAAATGTGTTGTCACCTTAAAACTGATTCAATGGAGGCCCAACGCCAAATGTCTGGATATCCTCTTTTCTTTGGAGACCCTGTAGAGGATGCAGAATTATTTTTAGCAAATTTCAAGATGTGTTGTCGTATCAAGAGGATAGTAACTGATCAAGAACGCGTAGAGATGTTTGAAGTGGTCCTTAGGAAAGATGCTAGCACTTGGTTTGACTCGTTGCCTAAGGAAGTTAAAGGGAATCACACGGAAGTTGTGAATCATTTCAAGAGATACTTCTTTGATCCCCAAAACACTCAAAAACTATAGCAAGACATTGTTTCTCATCAGCAAAAAGACCTAGATGACTACTACTTGTACAAGCAAGAGTTTCTACGTCTTTGGGCTGTATGGGTGAGAAATGTTGCTAACCCTGGTGATGGTGCAGAGTTCCTAAAGAAGGAGAGGTTCATAGAAGGACTCTTTCCTGACCTTAAGATAAAAGTTGAGGCGGGTGCACCTGCTACCTTTGATGCAGCTGAAACTAGGGCTGTTGAGAAATATAGAAAACTCAAGTGCCTAAGGGGAGAGGTTCCAATAGAAGGTCTTAGACCCAAGGGTAAGTCACAAGCATCAACATCTAGGGAGCTTCCTGAGGTAACGGCGGAAGTGATTGAGAAGTTAAATGAATCTTTAAGCAGCTTGTCAATTCACCTTGCACAAGATGTAGGTCCAAAGGGACAAGAAAAGAAGTCTGAAGAGTGAGATCCATGACCTAGGAGAGTCTTGCAATGTTGGAATTGCGGAGAGTCTGGATATGGGATGTATAATTGTCCTTGGCCCCGTGGGGATCCAAGGAGACCTAACTTGAATTACCCTGTGATGAATGTAGGTGAAGGAACTAGTCAGCAACCATGGATTCTACAAAGGCCAAATGGAGCAAGACCACCTCCACAAGGAGTGGAAGGAGTTCCACCTTTGCGAGACCCAAATGTGCATGTGGTAGAGGTGACAAATGCAAAAGAGGTTGACATGGAAGCAAATGGCATTAAGCGTGGCCGTGGAAAAGGGAAGGAGAAAGAAGGAGTCACGTCACAAAGTGATCATGGACGAGAAAAGAAGGCAAAGGAGACCAAGGAAACCAAGAGGACTCGACGTCGTATCAACCTCCAAGACTTCCCTCTTGGATATGGTATCGATCCATACAACTTGTTGGAAGACATGAGAGGTAAGGGTCCTGATATCTCATGGCCTCAGTTTCTTGCATTATGCCCACAAGTTAGGAGGGATTTAACAAAGGCAGTTAGCACTAGGAGAAAGGTAAAAGAGAGTGTGCCTGTTGTAAAAAATTCACAAGCTGAAATGAATGAGGATATTACACCGGTGCTAGATTGTTACATCAAAGGAAGATTGGTTAGGAAAGGTCTAGTGGATGGGGGTGCACAAATTTGCATCATGATAGAGGGACTCATGCAAAGAGTAGGCATGCACATCCATGAGACACTTGAATTCAAAGTGAAAATGGCTAACAATAGTAAGGCTAGGTGCATAGGCATTTGTAAAAATGTTTTTGTGGAGGCCTTTGGCATTAAGAAGGCAGTGGATTTCTATGTCATGTCTACCAAAGGAAATGGTTACCCATTTATCCTAGAAAGAACATGGCTAATGAAAATGCGAGCTTTGCAGGATTGGGAGAGTGGAAAGCTAATTTGTAGGAATGACAATCAAATTAAGGTTGTCTTTCACATGAAGGAGCAACGCCAAGAGGAGCTCCATGAAGAATCATCTCAAAGTGAGACAGAGGAAGACTGGACCGATAGCACTTCAGAAGGAGAAAGTAGCGGCAACATTACTGAAGAGGAGTCTTCGATCGAAGTCATGGGGTAAGGTTTAATCCAAACAACCAAGAGACCTCTTGCCCAGGTTTGGAAGAGGTAGGTTCCCAAGAGAATTTTCTGATAATGGTCCAGGGTTTAGAAAGGGCTTGCTCACAGAAGTCTGTGAAGAACTTCACATTCTACATCGTCATAGTACACCCTACTATCCCCAATCAAATGGTTTGGTAGAAAAAGCTAATGGTGTTATTGCAGCCATCATTAGAAAGATGATGAAAAACAAGACAAAGTTGTGGAATGACTTCTTGGATGGTGTCTTGTGGGCGTATCGAACCACATATAGGGAAGCCACGGAGTTCACACCATTTCACTTGGTCTATGGTCAAAGGACTTTACAACCAATTGAGCTCAACATTCCAACAATGCGACTTCATGGCAAAGCAGCACAAGATGATCAAGAAGCATGGATGGATCGACTTCTTACCTTAGCTGAGCTTGAGTGAAAATGAGAAGCAACATACGAGTGCTACAAGACGAAAGTCACACAGACGAAGGAAAATCTTGACAAGAAACTGAAGGACAAAGGCATCAATGAAGGAGATCTTGTGCTAAGGTATGACAATCGACTCGATAATCGTTTTGATGCAAGTTTGAAACTAGATGGCAGGGGCCATACATAGTCAAGAAGGCTTTCAATTCAAGTTACTATCAACTTATGGACTTGAATGGGAAAGAGCACTCCAGGAAGGTAAACGGGTATCGCTTGAAGCCTTATTTGAGGCGCCTTCTACCAAAGGATCTACCAAAGATCTGTCAAAGGGCAACTATCTCATGTAAGTATTGTTACATGAAGCATGAGTGTAACTCCAACCAAAATGCCGAGGGGCCAAACAATGAAGATCTCGTCAAGGACTCTGAAGCCCTCTCTTTGGAAAAGATGCTCTATGATGGTACATGAATATACCATCATCCTGGGGGAGGGCTAATGATAGCCGTTTTTCGCCTCTCCGTAATTGCCATAGTGAGTTAACCCACCCTACCAAAATCATCCAAACATTGTGGCTATCCCTACCATTTCACTGTACATAGGCGTGTGTGAGTTAGGGGACTTTTCCCATATCTTCTTAAAAACCCTTAATTAGCTAGTCTCACTGGGCTAGTTGAGCCAAAAAAATAAAAAAATAAAAAAATTATAAGTATATTATAGCACCCTTTTGTGTTAAATATTTCATTGTAGATAGGGCCTAAATAAAAGGATTTTTCATAATTATTTTGGTATTTATTTAAATATTTCTACCTATGGTGTTTTATTTATGTTATGTACATTGACTCACCATTACCATATTTTTTCTTACCATTTTGCATACTCTTTATTCCATATAAAAATAATTTTATTCCATCCCAACAAAAATCCAAAAAAACTAGTTCTATATTTTTTCACTATTGTGATTTTTTCATTTCTACATCTATTCTCTATTACTCTCATAAATTAGGACACCAAAAATATTCATCTTTTTATGGTAGACTTATAATGAGAGATATTTATTTTGACCCCTTTATATTTTTTCCACCTATATTATTTATATTTGACATGTACATATTTTTTTAGACCCCTCAATATTTGATTTTCTTAGTTGTAGTATTCACTTATATCATGATCTCAATAATATCTTAATTTATAGACCTACCAAATAAGGTCAAGGGTATATGGCATGCATGCATGCACTATGGGGGGCTCACTCTTGGAGGTATTCAAAAGAATCATCCAAAGAAGGACCTCACAAGGACTTTGTGCAGTGGAAAAAAACAATTGGTTTTGCTGAATTTTTAAAGATCACATGTTCTCCGAATTTGAAAAGGTTTTACAAACAAAAGTTGTAGCTCGTGGGCTGAACTTTTACCTCAAATGTTTTCTTTTTTTTTTGAGCTACGAGCTATGAGCTATGATTTTATTGGTGGACCCCAGTTTGCTTATGCTATGCAGCCACACTCCCTCTTCCACTTTATCATTTTCCTCTTTCACACACACACTTCTCCACTCATCATCCCCACCTCTCTCACCACTCCTCTCTGCACCCTACTCACCTTCTTCTCAACCTTGAAGAATAAGAGAAACCATGGTGAACTCATTTCTCCTACACACACTTTCATTCCAAAATTGACCACCTAGTCTCATTTTTCCTCTTCCATATTACCCATATCTATCAAGAAAACCACAAATTCAGCCTCTTCTCTTGAAAGACAGCACCATGTTGATTGATTACTCATATTCAATCACCTTGGCTCTCAAGGAAGGTCAAGAGTGGAGAAAAAACGTACCGTCAAAGCTAGTGGACCTTCAACAAGCGTCAAAATTGACCCTACTCAAGACACTTGGAGCATCAACATTGTAAGAAATCCATATTTTCTTACCTATTAAGAGTTTTTTCTTCCTTATTTGTATCCTATATGGATACTCCCATTGTAAATATCCAATTCCATTTGTAAATCAATAAAAATACGAACTCTACTAGTTTACTAACACTAACCTACTATGAAAAGTCCTATCACCTCCACTTCTCTCCTCTCCCTCTTCTTCATCTATCCCCACCAACTTCTTGATAATTCCAAGCAAAAGAAATTAGATAAGTGCTGAAAATCTAACCGAACCATGGTTAGAGGAGTAACCCCAGCCCTCAAAATTGCTATAAAAAGAGGGTCTAGCTAGCACAAAAGAGGGGGAGCCATAAGCAAGAGCACTATGCTATAGCTTGAGAAGCCAAGCTCAACCTCTCTAGAAGGAGCTCTTGAGTGGAAGCTCATTGTCTTATGCATATGCATGTGTTATATTAGGGGTGATTAGCAAGGGAACTCTATACCATTGTAAGAGAGAGTGATCATTCAATTGAGAGTAGGAAATCTATCATTTCTCCTACTAGTGTAAGCCCAACGTTGCTGAATCAAGGAGGGTGGATTTGGACTAAGCTTGGATACTTTGTCTCTCTTCCAACGTAAAGTAATGGACAACAATGATGTGTAAGTGTCTTGGTGTTTTTTTAAGTTCTTGATAGCTTGTCTCTGGGTGTTGTCGTCAATTCAGCCATAAATTCCACATACTGTAAGAAGGCAACAGGGTGGAGAGGACTCCCTTGGCCTTAAGATAGTGATTGGGGTGGCTTTTCTTGTGATGTGTTGTGGTGAAATTTACGCAAGCTATGTTGAACAAATAGTAATCTCACTTTGATTTGTCATGACAGATTTGTAAGAAGGCATTAGTGCAACAAGCACCCCCTTCCCCCCTCTCTCCCTTTCTTACATATATATATTTATGTTTGCTTCATCATTAACGATACACTTCAAAGCAGCCCGAGCACCATCTCTCTCTCATCTCTCTCTCTCTCTCTCTCTCTCTCTCTCTCTCTCTCTCTCTCTCTCGTGTTTTAGTGTGTGAGAGTGTTCCATTGGTGTTAGGGTTAGTGTAAATTCCTTGCTTGTTTGTGGGTTGCTCTAACCTTTCTCCTCTTTTGCGTCCTTGTTCGCTCCTAAACTAGGTGGTGCCCCTTGTACGTGTAGTTGGGATTTGGCTGGGGGTTTGTTGTTTTGGTTTGTGTTGTGTTGTGCCCCAGCCCCATTGAGCAGCACGGGAGCCTTGAAGGGTGTCTAGAGGTTGCTCTTCTTGTTGCCCGCCCCGGACCGCCTCACCGCCTCCAAACATTGATCGACCTGGAGCAATTTTTATGTATGATAAGAAAACAACCACTGTTTCAACTTATAATGAGAATGTGGGAATTTACAAGCATGAGAGCGAAGGAATAGTCTCTTACTTTCGCTGCAAAGAACCATACCCAAACGAGTTAAGCAAAGACAAGGTTCTTTACTTATTCTCTTATGAAATTGCTATGGGGAAGGATATCGTTTTTGTTGATAGGTACGGGCGAGAATACCAATGTATTCTCCCAGAGGAGGTAGAAAAGGGAACAGTTCCAGGAGCACCAACATATGCCCCCGATGAAGTGCCAAGAGCCACCTACACCCCTAGGAAGTCGACAAATCCCTTTTCAAAAGAGTATCACGCGACCTCACATTCTACCCGACCGCAGACATTCAACAACCAAAACCAACCAGCAACTCAGCCATCATTGCAGGCATGGCTTTGACAGACTGCAACATTAGAGCAAGACTGAAACCGAGATGGTTATCAAGCCGCACGAGGGCTATGGGATTTACAAGAACCACCACTCTATTCAAGGTATCAAGGAGAGAGTAAACCAAAAACTCAAGGGTTAGCAGAGCCTGGAATACCACCCACCCATAGAACGAGTTCGAAGAGATGAACCATCTCTTGCAAGAACTGTTAGAAATTATGGCTTAGGAGCACCATTGGGAGAGGAACCATCCTACTACAGAAGGCCAGAGGAGGTATATTGACTAGGACGTGGAGATCCAATGATGAGATTTGTAGACCGTCGTAGAAATTAGACCTTCTCAAGTGCAAAAATGGGTAAACAAGAAATATACGAGAAACAGAGGTTCGAGAGATCATGTAGCAGCCTTTGTGTGTGTAATTAGAGCGGAAGAGGTGTTAGATTTCCCTACCCAATTTGCAGGGTTTGGAATAACCTAGAGGATGACGCTGCTACTTGGTTTGACTCTGTGGAGCGTAGAGACTTTGAGTCTATGGAGGAGATGTTTGATGAGTTTATCAAGGAATTCTCAAAAAGGGGAATATACATTCAAACAGAAAGATGGGGAATCTGTGCGAAAGGCAGCCCTATGACTAAAAAGATATGTTAAGTTCTGCCCTGTGGAAGAACTGCCAACTCAATCCAGACTTATGCTTATATTTATCCAAGGACTAAGGAATGCAAATCTCCAGAAGGACTTACATATGAAGAGGAGCACGACGTTGAATGAGTTAACCAAGGAGGCTCTTTACCTTGTGGACAATTGTGCGGTCTAGAAAGAGGGCAAGTTCAAGGATCTTGACGACGATTCATCTCACAAATGGAAGCAAATCTTCTAAGACAACACCGAAAGTAGAAGTAGCTGTAAACCAGGAGCAGCTTGTAGAGGAAGTGCTAAAAAAGATTAACTTGTACGCCAAACCCCAGGCTAAACGGCCCAAGTGGTGTGCTATAGAACTAAAATGGAGAAACCATGGGACGGAGGAATGTTATTATAACAAGGGATATGTGAGAGAGAGACCTTACGCTCCCCAAACTCAGGTAGCTTCTCCTCAAGTTCCACCGATGCCTAGGTATCAAACAGGCAACCTACCAGGACCTGTAGGTGTAGAAAGACCACAACCAGTGTTGGGGCAACAAGCACCCCTACCAGGAGTACGACCAGTCGGCATAAGATACATACCAATAGTAACCGAATGGGAAGAGAAGGATTTGGTTCCTATGCATGCATATTATGAAGATCCCAATGGATATGCGAAAAATCCTGCCTATTATCCATCGGCTCAACACCAGAACGATGGAGCATGATGGGAGGTGCAGGACCACCAACCGCTGCACAGGCAGCAAGAGAAGGGAAGATATAGCTTAGATGAACGAACATTATTGTTCATAGCCAACGGAGACTGGGCGGGCAGAGACATGCATACCAACAAAGAGGAGCTCAAGGAGCACCTCAACAGCCTAAAGGACCCTGCTACAAGTGTGGTGGATACCATTGGCTAAGAGACTGTTTTCATGATGAAATCATTAGAGTCAACACATATTGCACCGAGTGTGGAGTTACTCATTTGATTCCTGATTGCCCTAAGAACCCGAGAAAAGGAGCAAAAACTACCTTGAACATACTAAAAGCAGTGCCTTCTAGTGGAGGGTCAGAAAACGAGACCATCATACCTATTCAGATAGTGACACGAGCCCAAGCTCAAAGAATGACGAACGAGCCCATAATTGAAGAGCTAAAAATCGACGCCCCAAGTTCAGAAATGAAAAATCAAAGAAGCACTTGGAAAGCTAGAAAGGCGCGTATGAAAGCCAGGAAAGAACGAGAGAAAACTTCTCTCTCCGAGGAGTTAAAACACACAAAGGATAGATTAGAGCGGTTACAGGATCTTGCTAGCCTAAGCTCACACACTACGGCAACCATAGCACCCAAGGAAATAGTAGAACCCAAAAGTGCAGGATTAGGAGGATCAGTACTGGCAGACAAGGTAAATGAGCAGTTAGATGCACTTCTAAAAGCTTATGAAGCCAGACTAAAAAAAACCAAACCCAAGAGCAAAGATGGATGACTTATCCATATGTTGAAATAGAAAAGAAGAGGTTAGAAATGTGTAGAAAGATGATTGAAACATCTCAATATTTGATAGAAAACCCGCTTGGTAAACAAATACTAATCTCACTTTGATTGGTCGTTACAGATTTGTAAGAAGGTATTAATGCAACAAGCATCCCCTCCCCCTTCTCTCTCTCTTTCTTACATATATAATTGTGTTTGCTTGATCACGGCCGATACATTTCAAAGCAGCCCGAGTACTCTCTCTCTCTCTCTCTCTCTCTCTCTCTCTACGCGTCCTAGTTTGCATCCAAAACTAGGTGGTGCCCCAAATTTGTGTAGGGTTAGGTTGCGGGTTTGTGTGTGTGTTTGTTGTTTTTCTCCAACCCCAACCCAATTGAGCAGCACTGGAGCCTAGAAGGGTGCTTAGAGGCCACTCTTCTTGTTGCCCACCGGGACCGCCTCACCGGCTAGCCTCCTGCTCTATTTCTTCCTTCTCTTTGGCATTCCGCATTGCTTCAACTTCCTTGGACTCCTCAGCAAGTTGTAGGATTAGGTTATCCCTTTCTCTCTCTACATCTGTCAATGACTTGCTGAGTTGTCTATATTCCTCTTCGGCTCCTTGTAGTCCTTGAGCTGCTTCCTGATTTTCTCTTTCCATCTCCTAGCATCTTTGCAATGCCTTCGCCAGCCTGGCTTGCAGCTCTGTTTCTCTCTCTATCTATCTTTGGCTTTGTTTTTGTAAAGTGTCGACTTCAGACTTTATATGCACTTCAGTGGCTTTGAGATTAGCCATTTCACTTTCTGTGGCCATCGACTGTGCCCTTAGCCTGGTTAGCTTGGTCATCACCACATCCCAATCATTGGTGGGTGGGTGCAGGTCCATTGTATCAGCGGCCATCTCCTTTAGCTCCACTAACCGCAGGCTTTGCATTTGCTCTTTGGGCCCTGTGCTTGCCAAGTCAAATGCGACTGTGGCAGCCTCTTCTTTTGAATATCCAGCAGCTAGTAGGTCTAGAAATGTGTTATACCTTGCTTCATTTGGCTCTGGCTGCTCACTTTTGGACTTAGCTTCTTCTTTTTGCTCTTGTTCTTGCCTTGACTTTTCTTGATCGTCAGGTTTGTCTTGCTCCTCTTTCTATTGAGTTTGTGGAGGGCTATGAGGAGGTGGTGAGGGTGGTGGGCTGGACTCAAGGCTAGTGGACTCAAGGCTAGACGGTGGAGTTGTCGGCTTTTTCTTGAAATCCATGTCCGCATTTGTCTTCCTCTCTCTCTCTTGGCCTTCCTACTCCTCTAGCAATTGTCGTCGGACTTGCTCCACTTCCGCTTCTGTAAATGGTACATGTGGGATATTTTCCGCCGTGGCATCCAGAACCTCAAAATTCTTAATATAGTCTTCAAATCTATCTCTGTGCACCCTTCGGGATGATCTTGACATTGCTTCTAGAGACGGCTTCCAAAGCTCGCTCAAATCTCCTTTGAGGGCTCTTTTGGCTCTGAAACTTTCCATTAGCCACTCTAGCCGTGCCGCCTTCTGTGATTTTGTCTCTTTTACAGGCACTTGGACAGATTCGTTCTTTCCCTTCTTTAGCTTTGGCTGCTCTTCTTGCACAGTCTCTAGTCGGCGTTTCAAACGTGTTGCCACCCTTGGTGCTTTGGGCTGTTCCTCCTCCTTATCTTGCTTGAGCCTTAGCTAGTCATTTTGTGATGGAGGGTCAGGCCATCTCCCCTTGGCGTGAAATGCCCCATAAACCACTTTAGTGATTAACTCACCAAGCACAATGTATGTGGGGTTCTTGTTGCCCATCTTTACCAGATTATCATGTATATAAGCTGCATAGTTGATTACTTTTGGCTTGCTCTTCTGCATTTCCTAGGTGAAGGTTGTGGCAATTTCTCCAAGAGGCATTATGTTCTTTTGTGGCCGCTTTGTACGCATATGGAAGTACTGATTGTAAAGCTGGCTCATGATTGCCACTTTAGGGTTGGCAATGTCTTCGAAGATGTAGTTGCCTTTCTTTTCTGTGTACACCTTTACTTCGTCTCTTCTTTTGGTTACACTATCCCCTTTGTTTGAGAGGTCTAGTGCAGCTGCCACTACTCTCTCTGTGATTATAATCTCCGTGCCTGGCTTGCCCTGCAGATCCGTAACTCTATCCACTCCATCGTCTTTGATTGTCGTCACAAATTCCCATACTCTTTTTATGTCCATTCCTGCCGGCACAGCTTCAAAATAATTGTGGAGATCAATCTTCTCCAGGTACTCTGTCATTTTTCTTCTGACAAAATCATTGAGCTCCCGCCGTAGCGTGGGTAGCTCTATTACATTTCCTTCGGTGTCTTTGAACACGCCTTGGTAGATCTTTAGATCATTTGACTATAGCAAGTCCTCTTGGATCCATGTGCTGGTTGGCTTTAGAGTTCCTTCCGAGATGACAAAAGGCTCGACCTCTTCCAAATAATCTTTTATGGTCATCCTTTTGTTCTTTGCCGGTGACTTTCAGCTGCCATAGATCCTGTTGCATTAGCGTTTTTTCCATATCAGCTGAGAAACTGAGTTTTAACTATCCAAATGATTTGAAAACTGAAAATAAAACTTAAAAGGAACTTGTGAAACTGTGCATGTGCTCACAGTGCAATTATGGCCAAAAATTTTCATTTATACATCCTACGCATAGGATGTCGTTTTTCATCACATTTTGGTGACACTTGGCATGCTGGTGGTCCTTGGCCTGTGGAACATGGCTATGTGATTGGAATTGGATTTGGGCATCAAAAAGTGGATTTTTGGGCATATTCAGGCTTTAGGCTCACAAATTGGGTATAATGTCCACAACAGCTGGCAAATGATATCCAAATGGGTTGAAAATTGATATATGGGCTCCTTGCACCATGGTAATGGCTCCCATGATGTCATTTCTTGCACAGAAGGTCAAAAACATGCTGGAGACATCCTACGTGTAGGATGTCTAGTTCATCAAAATGGCTTGGGATTTTAACTGTGGGTAGTCCTTGGCATGTGGAACATGGCCATGCTCTTGGATTTTGATTTGGACAAGAATTGATGTTGGTAAGACCCTGTGTAGTGTTTTTGGGCTCGAAAAGTGTATCTTGAAGGTGTTGGGGGTCAAAAATGATTAGAATGGCTTCAAACTTGATATATGAGCTCTTGAAGGTGATATAAAAAGATATGGAATGGAAAACCATCCTCTGTAGGTCAAAAATGTCAAATAGACATCCTACGCGTAGGATGTCTACCTCATCATTTCTTGCAAGTGACCACACAGATTGGTTGGCACTGTGCTCATGACTGTATTGTGCAAGTTTCATGTGATTTGGACAAGTTTTGGTAGGTCTATTGCCCATTATTGGGTCTATGTCCTAACTTTGCATTTTTTGGTGCATATAAGGTCAATTTTGGTCCAAATGTGATGAAACTTAGTGGCTAGCATGTAAAGGCTATTCAGAAAATGTGTGTGATGAGAGATGTTGGGTTTTGTGCCCATAATTAGTTTTGAGACATCCTACGCGTAGGATGTCTATTTGACATTTTTTAATGGAAATTGCCTACTGGTGCCTGCCCTTAGTTCCCCTGAGTCCCTTTTAAGACTAATTTCAACAAAAAAGTCAAATGGATAGAAAATAACTCCCTTTGTGGATTTCAGAGCCTCCAAGCCGTGTTTTGACTTTTGGAGTGCTTTTGGGCGATGAAATTTCTTGATGTTGGTCTCCATAGCTTCCCGATTCCTTGGGGATCCTTGCCGTATGGTTTTTGTCGACTTTTGCTTTATCGGAGCTCCATTTGGCAATTTGTCGCTCTAGAAGAACCCGTGGTTGCGTTTACATGTCCCTGATGACTTGTGATGGTCTACCACCATAGGACTTGGTTGTTGATGGTCTAGGAAAGCCGCTCGTGAAGTTTGGTGGCAAACAAACATGCGGTTTGGCCGCAAGAGCTATTTGACGCTTTGTGTGTCTGATGCCCTTTCTGAAGTTTAGTGCTGCTTCGGGTCACCTTTTTTTCATGTGGGCTACATAGACTTGTCGATCATGTCGAGATTATCCTACCCATGCATTTTGGTAGCATTTGGGCGGCTCTCCCGCCGATTTCCCATTTGGTGGCCTCTTGCGGGGTTCTAGGAATTAGGGTTTTTCCCGATGGTTTTCTACTGCCTTTGGGAATCCAAGACTAGTCTCCTATGTTAGGGTAAGATGCCGATGAATTCTCGTTGCTTTTGGGTTAGCTGTTAGGTGGCCACTTCTACTTGTAGATCTCTACTGCCCGCTTTCTGTGTGAACCCTATGCTAGTTTTCGCGACAAAACGACAAACATGCGCGAAAAGCTCAAGGTGGTGAGCCTACCTCTCATGTATGAAGCCCGTCGGGTAGTCGTGTGAGTCGTAGAAGCTGCTGGAAGTTTCGTTCGCTCTAGGTGGCATAAGCTCTCTCTCAAAGGTCAATAGTGGAAATGAGCTTAAAATGAAGTGAAAAATTCTTATAATGGGGCCCCCCGAACCACTTTTCCCGAAATTTGACATGTGCTCCCAACTTTTTGCGAGATACGGTTTAGGCTCAAAAATTTCTTGATTTGGACTCCATTTGCCCAATTTACAAGAAATTTGACGTTTCGGTCAAAATCTGGCCAAATCACGCTTTCCGCTCCAATCTCATAATTGCACCCCCACTATACCATAGGTTGTCCTATATTCACTGATCCTCCCCATATTTTTTGTTTTTCATTAGGACCGTTTTTCACCTGCTTTTTGTATTTTTGAAGTTTTTCTGTCAAAAATTAGCAAAATTAAAAGAAAAATAGTAAATCAAACCCAGAAAATCCCCAAAAATCATAATAAATAAAAAACATCACCGCAAAACATTATATACACTCACATGAAATTTTTTTGGCTGGATTTCTCCGTTTTACCAATATTTTACTCGAAAAATGGCTATTTTACTTATATACACACACCTAGGGGCTTGGTTTGGTGTTTAGCCCCATATACTTGTAGATTCATGTTGTTTAAGGGCATATGTACTTGGGTTAGTCCAAAAAATTTCGCAATCAAACAACAACCCTTAAAATAGTCGAAAAACATGCCCTTTTTTGCTCTTTCTGCCATTGGGTCCGCACTTGAGAATGCCCCCCCCCCCCCCCCCCCCCCCTCCTAGCCGAAGTCCTCCCGGACGACAAGGTATTGCCTAGGAGTATGTTCCATGCCGGGGTTGAAAAATTTGTGCGAATGCTTGGCCGTGTAATGTGGCCCTATGTAATGCATACTCGGTCAATGCATGGAAAAATTTATGCTGTGCAAGAGAAGGGTATAAGCAAGATGCGTATTGGCATCCACTGTGGAGGTTTACTGTTTTCTTTGCAAGTAAAAGCTGTAGCTCTACTGCTTGTTGTTTGATTGTCTTTCTTGCAAAAGTCGCTTGCTTTGCCGCTCCTGTCGATGTGACCGTAGTCATCTCCTTGTAGATAATTTTTGTGGCAGAATTGGCCGTAGACCTTGTCTCTTTTGCTTTCCATTGGTAGCTTTGTGTGGCGGGTCTTTGTAGGTTTATTGCTACTACCGTGGTTGCCATTGTTTTGCTGTTGATGGGCACTCACATAAATCGGTTTGTCGGTTTCATATGCAATTGTCTGGCTTCCGATGTTGCTTGTACTGAAGGGAGTTCCTTTGGCTTCGTTTTCGGGATCCAGATGCGAGTTTTATTTGAGTTATTGCTGAGCATTTTCTTTGGGATCCACATCTGTTTTATTCCCTTGGTTTTTGGTTGAACTATCTGCTTTGGTTGAATTCTTCCATTGTATTGTTTTTTATCTGCCATGTTATTTCTATCCTTCCGCACCCATACTTGTTTTTCTCGTGTTGCTAACTCTGATCTGTTCACTGCGGTAGGTGACTTATTATGCATGTAGTGAGCATGGTTGGTAATTCCCTGTTTGCTTTTTGGTGGCACCCTTTCTCTTGGCTTTTTATCCAATGATTGCATTGCTGGAAGCTGATTATTCTGGGGTTGTTGAGCAAAGGATATTACTTGTTGTTCTTGTGCATGCTGAATCTTGACTGCATTCGCATTCCAATCTATGTGCACATTGTACTCTTTTTGCCAAGGTTATCCCAACAACATGGAGTGTTGTGTGCTTGCATCCTCGACCACATAAAACTTGTGTGGGTAAATATATGGATGTATTTGTACATACAATAGAGTAGGATGAAGTTGACATGTGGGCTTGAGTTGTTTGTATAATTTGTAAGAGATCAAATTTGCTTGAGCTCCAGAATAGAGAAATGCCGTCGATTCAACTTGATTGCTACCCACTTTGACTGCAATTATTGGCTCCACTGTGTCTTCATCAAAATTCGTTAGTCGAATGGCATTGATTCGCAACGGTGATCCACACTGTTGTTGTTGTCGCATAAGTCTTATTTTTGCAATGCGTTCTTTTGCTTCTGCTTGAGCTTCTTCTCGTACCCTCTGTTTCTCCTTCGTTCGTTGTTTTTCTTGATGGATTTATTGAAGCATATCCTGTGTTAGTGGTAAATGGTATTTCTTCAATCGACACCCACTAATCCAATTTGGCATTTCTTCACCTGCTAATGTAGCAAGCTTGACAGCGCTGTGATAGGTCACTAATCACAAAGGGTCCCATCCCTCGCTTTTTAAGTTTCTTGGTATGTTGCTTCAAGGTATAAACAAGTACATAATCACTTGTTTTGAACTCTTTCGTGCACACATGTTTGTCAAAAAACTCCTTTTGTCTTCTCTTTTTAGCATAGATCAAAGCTACAGCTCGTAAGCGAAGTTCATCTAGCTTTTCAAGATCATCTATTCTTGAAGAGAGCTCATGTACTGTCCATTCTAGACGTTTCGCTACTCGTAGAGTTGGAATTAAAACCTCTATGGGTAATATAGCATTTAGGCCAAACACCATGTTGTACGGTGTCGTTCCTATCGATGTTTTGTAAGATACCCTGTATGCCCATAGTGTTGAGTGTAGCTGTTGATCCCAGTCTGTTCTCGACTCTGATACAATTTTAGTGAGAACCGTGCATAGTGTTTTATTTGTGGCCTCAGCTTGTCCATTTTCTTGTGGATGATATGGAGCAGATTTCCTATGTATGACCATGAACTCCTCTAGCAAATATTCAATGACTTCATTAAGAAAATGTGTTCCTCGGTCACTGACTATTTCTATTGGTAACCCGTATCGTACAAAGACATTCTCATAAAAAAATTGTGCAGTGGATCGTGCATCTACTTTTTGTGTTGCCTTGGCTTCCACCCATTTTGTGAGATAGTCCGTAGCCACAATGATATATTGGGTATGGGGGCGATATGCAGGGGGTGAAATAGGTCCCACAAATCAATGCCCCATTTTGCAAATGCCCTTGCTACCATCATTGGCCGTAGTGGCATCTCATCTCTTTTTATCGGCACCTTGGTGCGCTGACATGCGTCACAACGCTTTATAAACTCTTCAGCATCCATATGCAATGTAGGCCACCATATTCCTGCGGTTAAGACAATTTTTGCCGTCTTGTCGCCTGAAAAATAGTCTCCACTTATTCCTCCATGTGCGTGTTCTAGAATCAACAGGTATTCACTTTCACTTGCACAGATTCTAAGTTGATTGTCCTTTCCTCGCTTATAGAGTTGGTTCCCAATTAATTGAAAGTCATGAGCCTCCAGCTCTATAGCCCTTTTTCGTGCTTTTATTATGTTTTCAAGAAACGTCCTTGTGGTTAAGAACTCAATGATATATTGACTCCATGCAGGTGCAATGTTTACCTGAAACAATGTCGCGTGATCCACTGGTCGTTTGGCATTACCTATAGTACAATTGGTAACATAAGCATGTGTGTCCGCGTACATAGTTGGCCAATAAACCCTTAACTATTTCAGTCTCTGGTGTGTTTTCACTGTTGAACAATGAAATGAGCAATCCTGGACATGCGCTTCTTCAAGATAACACTCGGAATTCTTCCGTATCTATACATAATCGTTGAATTTGGTCCGATCCTAGATGATACAGCCGTCCTGCAATCAACTGGAAGTTTTTGGTTTGTGGAATTGTTTGTTGTTTGGATCTGTCTTCTGTGTTATCAAACCTGCCTCCAAAGGAAAGAATGCTAACAACTTCCTGAGACCATTTGGGTATCATTTCAATATTGAAAAGATAAGCATCTGGTATGTCATCATCTACTCCTTCAGGAGCTTCCCCGTTGTGTAGCCTTGAAAGATGATCCACTCGTAGATGAGTTTTACCCTTTTTGACCACCACTGTGAAATCAAACTCTAGCAATATAATAAACCAGCGTACAATCCTTCCAATATTGCATGGTTTATTCACCCAATACAAAAGAGCTTGATGATCTGTGAAGAACAAAAATTTGTTTGCGAGCAAATAATGCTGAAATTTCTTTACAACATAAATCATTCCTAACTCCTTTCTTTCAGTGGTATATATGAATCGTTTGTTATAGTGATATATATGAATCTTCGATAATACCAGCAGTGTCCCATGAAGGACTGCACTTGTTTTGCATTAGTATGCCTGGGCAGGTCTATGATGACTTTGATTTTGTCTAGGTCTGTGGTTATGCCATTTCTTGAGACAATGTGTTCTAAGATGCGGCCTTGCCTAACCCATAAAAATACACTTTTTCGGGTTAAGACAGATTTGATATGTCCTGCATTTTTCAAATAACTTTTGCAAATGGTCAATATGTTCCTCTCGTAGAAAAGAGTGTACGCAAAGATCATCCATGTATATTTCTAAGAATATTCTCAGGTATTCTTTGAACATGTGTGTCATTAACCTTTCAAAGGTAGCTGGGGCATTAGTTAAGCCAAATGGCATAACACGCTACGCATAAATTTCCCATTCTGTGGCAAACGCTGTTTTGTGTTGATCCTCTATTGCAATTGCCAGTTGGTTGTATCCTGAAAACCCATCTAGAAAGAAATAAGCCCGTTTCCCGGCCACCCTCTCAAGTACATGTTCTGTGATCGGCAAGGGATAATTGTCCTTTATGGTGGCTGCATTTACCTTTTTGAGGTTTACGCACACTCGCAGTTTTCCATTCTTTTTGGGGACAACCACAATGGGTGACGCCCAATCTATATATTGGATTTCATAAATGAATTCAACATCCATCAGCTTGTCAATCTCTTCTTTGATTCGTTTAGCAAATGTGTCATTATATGTATAAGGATGCTGTTTGCTCGGTTTGGCATCTGATTTCAAAGGAATTGTATGTTGTCATATCGATGGATCAACTCCTTTGAGGTATTTGTAGGACCATGCTTCTTGAGAAGTTGTGTTAGCAGTTCTTCTTCTTCAGGCTCTAAATCGGTTGCTATATAGACCGGATGAGGCTTCTCACCTGGTTCCGCGAGGTCTATCCGTTTTGCATTTTCCGGCCCATCATAAGATTCCTGGTTTGTTCTTTCCCTGACTGGTGGTGTCATGATGATTTTTCTGTCCTGGATGGTAAATTTCCGATAGTGTGATGGTACATTCATGTTTCCTTTTTCTGACTCCCCCTTACCATCACTATCTCCCTCAGTAGTCCATTCCTCTCGTAAAGACCGTTTCACTTCTAGGTATTTCTGTTTACGCTCTAGTTTGGTCCACTGTGGGTCTTTTGTTGTTTTTGTTTTTGATGTTTGAGATTTCTGTTTTAGCTTTCCGTACCTGTTTTATTTCCTCTTGTGTTCTTTCCCTTTGAATTTTTGAGAATCTTCCTGATATTTGATCTTTTATACAATCCTTTGCTTTGACAAGCATTAGATAGTGAGTTTTATCTTTTATCCAGGGCATCAGGTTCTCTCTCGCTTTGTTTTCTGCTTGTTTTCTCCTATAGCGTTCCTGGTGTCCAGGGTGCTGATTAGCAAAATCATAAAACTTGATATTCTCTGTTTTCTCCCCACGCTCACCATGTAATAGGGTAGCACATCATAGCCATCCTTATCGCAAAAAGTTGTGGACAGACATCCAATGTTGCTAGTATGTGTTCCCATTCCAAAGGTTCTAAGGCATCTTCAGGAAAAGGTTCCAGAATATAATCCTTGTCCTCAATCGCTCTTTTTAAAACGCATTCCTCTCTTTTTAAGCTCCCACAATGTGAAGCTCCGCACATCCATAGCTCTTTTTGTTGCCCTAACCATGCTGGGAGTTCCGATTCTGCCACTGTAGATGAATCAAACTCTTCCACTGGTGTCTGGTTCACATCCTTGTAACTATGGTCTTTCAGGTGTATTTTGGTTATTGTCTCACCATGTCTGAGGTATATGTGGTCGTAACCCCAATCCTAGACCATCTTCAATTGTCTCATGAATGGTCTTCCCAAGATGATCTCATAATTGTTCTTTTTGTCAAAATCGACTATTGCAAATGTATGCTCATACTCGATTCCACACGAAGTGACAATTACTTTTTCCAAGAGTCCTAGAGGCTTCTCCACCCATCTGCCACTTGCAATTTCATTCTGGTGGATCCCAAAGCTGGTTTTCCCCATTTTTTCCAGATTTCCTTGGTGAATATAGCTACTCCTGCTCCACTGTCAAGAATAGCTTTGGAAACTACTCCTTGGAATTCTATTGGTAGCGTGGTGTTTCCATCTTCTCCCTCACAATACTCTCCAACCTTGTTTAAACATACTGGCCTGTCCAATTCTCTGATCCGTTCCTGAAGCTTCGAGGTGGGGTCTTTCACTCCAAATTTTTCTAGGCATTTGCCTACTGTGGTCCACATGTTTGGTCGTAACCTTAGGAGTTCATCTAATGTGATTGTGCATGCCACCTGGGTGGACAATAACTCAATCAACCCTTGTGAATCCATCACTTTGTTAGAAGAAAATATTTGAGATGGGATTGCTCTCACTTTAGACTTGGCTTCATACTCTCCTAGGTAAGAGGGTAGAGCTTTCAGCGAGTCTGGTTGGCTGTGCCCCAAACTAATTGATCCCTGGTCTCCTGATTGTGAATGTGTATCAAAGTTCATTTGTGATCTTGCCTCAAATTCTTCAATAGGAGGTAAGATCTCATTTTTCTCTTTTCCCCTGTTGTTCATGTGGGACTCTCCCTATTAGCTTCGTTGGCCTCACGGGTTTGCTTCCACAGATCATCTAGACCGTTACAATCCTTACCCATTTATTCCAATGTTTTAGGCTGTAGCCCGTCACTTGCCTCATTTGTTGTATTTGGCACTATGATAGGCTCTCACCTAGACTCATAGGCATTCGTGAGTCTTTCCTTCGTTTCTACTTGTTCCTCTAAAGATGGTTTGATAGGGGTTGGAGTTGGTACTTCATGCCAATTTGCAGGTTTACCAAGCGGGTTTTCTATCAAATATTGAGCTGTTTCAATCATCTTTCTACACATTTCTAACCTCTTCTTTTCTATTTCAACATATGGATAAGTCATCCATCTTTGCTCTTGGGTTTGGTTTTTTTTAGTCTGGCTTCATAAGCTTTTAGAAGTGCATCTAACTGCTCATTTACCTTGTCTGCCATTACTGATCCTCCTGATCCTGCACTTTTGGGTTCTACTATTTCCTTGGGTGCTATGGTTTCCGTAGTGTGTGAGCTTAGGCTAGCAAGATCCTGTAACCGCTCTAATCTATCCTTTGTGTGTTTTAACTCCTCGGAGAGAGAAGTTTTCTCTCGTTCTTTCCTGGCTTTCATACGCGCCTTTCTAGCTTTCCAAGTGCTTCTTTGATTTTTCGTTTCTGAACTTGGGGTGTCGATTTTTAGCTCTTCAATTATGGGCTCGTTCGTCATACTTTGAGCTTGGGCTCGTGTCACTATCTGAATAGGTATGATGGTCTCGTTTTCTGACCCTCCACTAGAAGGCACTGCTTTTAGTATGTTCAAGGTAGTTTTTGCTCCTTTTCTCGGGTTCTTAGGGCAATCAGGAATCAAATGAGTAACTCCACACTCGGTGCAATATGTGTTGACTCTAATGATTTCATCATGAAAACAGTCTCTTAGCCAATGGTCTCCACCACACTTGTAGCAGGGTCCTTTAGGCTGTTGAGGTGCTCCTTGAGCTCCTCTTTGTTGGTATGCATGTCTCTGCCCGCCCAGCCTCCGTTGGCTATGAACAATAATGTTCGTTCATCTAAGCTATATCTTCCCTTCTCTTGCTGCCTGTGCAGCGGTTGGTGGTCCTGCACCTCCCATCATGCTCCATGGTTCTGGTGTTGAGCCGATGGATAATAGGCAGGATTTTCCGCATATCCATTGGGATCTTCATAATATGCATGCATAGGAACCAAATCCTTCTCTTCCGATTCGGTTACTATTGGTGTGTATCTTATGCCGACTGGTCGTACTCCTGGTAGGGGTGCTTGTTGCCCCAACACTGGTTGTGGTCTTTCTACACCTACAGGTCCTGGTAGGTTGCCTGTTTGATACCTAGGCATCGGTGGAACTTGAGGAGAAGCTACCTGAGTTTGGGGAGCGTAAGGTCTCTCTCTCACATATCCCTTGTTATAATAACATTCCTCCGTCCCATGGTTTCTCCATTTTAGTTCTATAGCACACCACTTGGGCCGTTTAGCCTGGGGTTTGGCGTACAAGTTAATCTTTTTTAGCACTTCCTCTACAAGCTGCTCCTGGTTTACATCTACTTCTACTTTCGATGTTGTCTTAGAAGATTTGCTTCCACTTGTGAGATGAATCATCGTCAAAATCCTTGAACTCGCCCTCTTTGTAGACCGCACAATTGTCCACAAGGTAAAGAGCCTCCTTGGTTAACTCATTCAACGTCGTGCTCCTCTTCATATGTAAGTCCTTCTGGAGATTTGCATTCCTTAGTCCTTGGATAAATATAAGCATAAGTCTGGATTGAGTTGGCAGTTCTTCCACAGGGCAGAACTTAACATATCTTTTTATTCATAGGACTGCCTTTCGCACAGATTCCCCATCTTTCTGTTTGAATGTATATTCCCCTTTTTGAGAATTCCTTGATAAACTCATCAAACATCTCCTCCATAGACTCAAAGTCTCTACGCTCCACAGAGTCAAACCAAGTAGCAGCGTCATCCTCTAGGTTATTCCAAACCCTGCAAATTGGGTAGGGAAATCTAACACCTCTTCCACTCTAATTACACACACAAAGGCTGCTACATGATCTCTCAAACCTCTGTTTCTCGTATATTTCTTGTTTACCCATTTTTGCACTTGAGAAGGTCTAATTTCTACGACGGTCTACAAATCTCATCATTGGATCTCCACGTCCTAGTCAATATACCTCCTCTGGCCTTCTGTAGTAGGATGGTTCCTCTCCCAATGGTGCTCCTAAGCCATAATTTCTAACAGTTCTTGCAAGAGATGGTTCATCTCTTCGAACTCGTTCTATGGGTGGGTGGTATTCCAGGCTCTGCTAACCCTTGAGTTTTTGGTTTACTCTCTCCTTGATACCTTGAATAGAGTGGTGGTTCTTGTAAATCCCATAGCCCTCGTGCGGCTTGATAACCATCTCGGTTTCAGTCTTGCTCTAATGTTGCAGTCTGTCAAAGCCATGCCTGCAATGATGGCTGAGTTGCTGGTTGGTTTTGGTTGTTGAATGTCTGCGGTCGGGTAGAATGTGAGGTCGCGTGATACTCTTTTGAAAAGGGATTTGTCGACTTCCTAGGGGTGTAGGTGGCTCTTGGCACTTCATCGGGGGCATATGTTGGTGCTCCTGGAACTGTTCCCTTTTCTACCTCCTCTGGGAGAATACATTGGTATTCTCGCCCGTACCTATCAACAAAAGTAAGATGGTTCTTTGCAGCGAAAGTAAGAGACTATTCCTTCGCTCTCATGCTTGTAAATTCCCACATTCTCATTATAAGTTGAAACAGTGGTTGTTTTCTTATCATACATAAAAATTGCTCCAGGTCGATCAATGTTTGGAGGCGGTGAGGCGGTCCGGGGCGGGCAACAAGAAGAGCAACCTCTAGACACCCTTCAAGGCTCCCGTGCTTCTCAATGGGGCTGGGGCACAACACAACACAAACCAAAACAACAAACCCCCAGCCAAATCCCAACTACACAAGGGGCACCACCTAGTTTAGGAGCGAACTAGGACGCAAAAGAGGAGAAACGTTAGAGCAACCCACAAACAAGCAAGGAATTTACACTAACCCTAACACCAATGGAACACTCACACACTAAAACACGAGAGAGAGAGAGAGAGAGATGAGAGAGAGATGGTGCTCGGGCTGCTTTGAAGTGTATCGTTAATGATCAAGAAAACATAGATATATATATGTAAGAAAGGGAGAGAGGGGGGAAGGGGGTGCTTGTTGCACTAATGCCTTCTTACAAATCTGTCATGACAAATCAAAGTGAGATTACTATTTTTTCAACATAGCTTGCGTAAATTTCACCACAACACATCACAAGAAAAGCCACCCCAATCACTATCTTAAGGCCAGGGGAGTCCTCTCCACCCTGTTGCCTTCTTACAGTATGTGGAATTTATGGCTGAATTGACGACAACACCCAGAGACAAGCTATCAAGAACTTAAAAAAACACCAAGACACTTACACATCATTGTTGTCCATTACTTTACGTTGGAAGAGAGACAAAGTATCCAAGCTTAGTCCAAATCCACCCTCCTTGATTCAGCAACGTTGGGCTTACACTAGTAGGAGAAATGATAGATTTCCTACTCTCAATTGAATGATCACTCTCTCTTACAATGGTATAGAGTTCCCTTGCTAATCACCCCTAATATAACACATGCATATGCATAAGACAATGAGCTTCCACTCAAGAGCTCCTTCTAGAGAGGTTGAGCTTGGCTTCTCAAGCTATAGCATAGTGCTCTTGCTTATGGCTCCCCCTCTTTTGTGCTAGCTAGACCCTCTTTTTATAGCAATTTTGAGGGCTGGGGTTACTCCTCTAACCATGGTTCGGTTAGATTTTCAGCACTTATCTAATTTCTTTTGCTTGGAATTATCAAGAAGTTGGTGGGGATAGATGAAGAAGAGGGAGAGGAGAGAAGTGGAGGTGATAGGACTTTTCATAGTAGGTTAGTGTTAGTAAACTAGTAGAGTTCGTATTTTTATTGATTTACAAATGGAATTGGATATTTACAATGGGAGTATCCATATAGGATACAAATAAGGAAGAAAAAACTCTTAATAGGTAAGAAAATATGGATTTCTTACAATGTTGATGCTCCAAGTGTCTTGAGTAGGGTCAATTTTGACGCTTGTTGAAGGTCCACTAGCTTTGACGGTACGTTTTTTCTCCACTCTTGACCTTCCTTGAGAGCCAAGGTGATTGAATATGAGTAATCAATCAACATGGTGCTATCTTTCAAGAGAAGAGGCTGAATTTGTGGTTTTCTTGATAGATATGGGTAATATGGAAGAGGAAAAATGAGACTAGGTGGTCAATTTTGGAATGAAAGTGTGTGTAGGAGAAATGAGTTCACCATGGTTTCTCTTATTCTTCAAGGTTGAGAAGAAGGTGAGTAGGGTGCAGAGAGGAGTGGTGAGAGAGGTGGGGCTGATGAGTGGAGAAGTGTGTGTGTGAAAGAGGAAAATGATAAAGTGGAAGAGGGAGTGTGGCTGCATAGCATAAGCAAACTGGGGTCCACCAATAAAATCATAGCTCATAGCTCGTAGCTCAAAAAAATATGAAAACATTTGAGGTAAAAGTTCAGCCCACGAGCTACAACTTTTGTTTGTATAACCTTTTCAAATTCGGAGAACATGTGATCTTTAAAAATTCAGCAAAACCAATTGTTTTTTTCCACTGCACAAAGTCCTTGTGAGGTCCTTCTTTGGATGATTCTTTTGAATACCTCCAAGAGTGAGCCCCCCATAGTGCATGCATGCATGCCATATACCCTTGACCTTATTTGGTAGGTCTATAAATTAAGATATTATTGAGATCATGATATAAGTGAATACTACAACTAAGAAAATCAAATATTGAGGGGTCTAAAAAAATATGTACATGTCAAATATAAATAATATAGGTGGAAAAAATATAAAGGGGTCAAAATAAATATCTCTCATTATAAGTCTACCATAAAAAGATGAATATTTTTGGTGTCCTAATTTATGAGAGTAATAGAGAATAGATGTAGAAATGAAAAAATCACAATAGTGAAAAAATATAGAACTAGTTTTTTTGGATTTTTGTTGGGATGGAATAAAATTATTTTTATATGGAATAAAGAGTATGCAAAATGGTAAGAAAAAATATGGTAATGGTGAGTCAATGTACATAACATAAATAAAACACCATAGGTAGAAATATTTAAATAAATACCAAAATAATTATGAAAAATCCTTTTATTTAGGCCCTATCTACAATGAAATATTTAACACAAAAGGGTGCTATAATATACTTATAATTTTTTTATTTTTTTATTTTTTTGGCTCAACTAGCCCAGTGAGACTAGCTAATTAAGGGTTTTTAAGAAGATATGGGAAAAGTCCCCTAACTCACACACGCCTATGTACAGTGAAATGGTAGGGATAGCCACAATGTTTGGATGATTTTGGTAGGGTGGGTTAACTCACTATGGCAATTACGGAGAGGCGAAAAACGGCTATCATTAGCCCTCCCCCAGGATGATGGTATATTCATGTACCATCATAGAGCATCTTTTCCAAAGAGAGGGCTTCAGAGTCCTTGACGAGATCTTCATTGTTTGGCCCCTCGGCATTTTGGTTGGAGTTACACTCATGCTTCATGTAACAATACTTACATGAGATAGTTGCCCTTTGACAGATCTTTGGTAGATCCTTTGGTAGAAGGCGCCTCAAATAAGGCTTCAAGCGATTCCCGTTTACCTTCCTGGAGTGCTCTTTCCCATTCAAGTCCATAAGTTGATAGTAACTTGAATTGAAAGCCTTCTTGACTATGTATGGCCCCTGCCATCTAGTTTCAAACTTGCATCAAAACGATTATCGAGTCGATTGTCATACCTTAGCACAAGATCTCCTTCATTGATGCCTTTGTCCTTCAGTTTCTTGTCAAGATTTTCCTTCGTCTGTGTGACTTTCGTCTTGTAGCACTCGTATGTTGCTTCTCATTTTCACTCAAGCTCAGCTAAGGTAAGAAGTCGATCCATCCATGCTTCTTGATCATCTTGTGCTGCTTTGCCATGAAGTCGCATTGTTGGAATGTTGAGCTCAATTGGTTGTAAAGTCTCTTGACCATAGACCAAGTGAAATGGTGTGAACTCCGTGGCTTCCCTATATGTGGTTCGATACGCCCACAAGACACCATCCAAGAAGTCATCCCACAACTTTGTCTTGTTTTTCATCATCTTTCTAATGATGGCTGCAATAACACCATTAGCTTTTTCTACCAAACCATTTGATTGGGGATAGTAGGGTGTACTGTGACGATGTAGAATGTGAAGTTCTTCACAGACTTCTGTGAGCAAGCCCTTTCTAAACCCTGGACCATTATCAAAAAAAATCTCCAAAGGTGTTCCAAATCCACAACAAATGTGAGTGTAGACAAATTTTCTCACTGTCCTCTCATTTACCTTTGCCACACTTTGTGCTTCCACCCACCTAGTCATATAGTCTACAGCCACTAGAATGTAGAGTTTACCATTTTTTGTCATAGGCAGAGGACCCATAGCATCAATGCCCTATTTTTCAAATGGACCATTTGCAAGGACTAACTGACATGGTCCATGTAACAGATGCTTGTTTCCATTAATCTGACAATTGTGCCAGCTTTTACACCAATGTTGAACATCAATGTGCAAGCTTGGCCAAACATATCCGGCAAGCAAAATCTTTTTTGCAGTGAGTTCCTGTGCAAAATGACCACCACCACATGCTTCCTCATGCAAACCTTTTAGAATGGCTGGGATTTCCTCAATAGTTGGTACTCTTCTGCACACTTGATCCTTCCCTCTTTATTAGAGGGATCCTTCTAGGAAGAGATACGTGCTTGCCTTCTTCATGAGTCTCCCCTTTTGAGCCTTCGTGAAGTCTTGTGGAAACTCACCCTCCAAAATGTAGCTAATAATGGGAGTCAATGACTCCAATCCCTGGTATCTCTGTTGCTTGACAGTTGCTACCACCATGATGACTTGCACTTCTTTCTCAACACATGTAACTACTTGCTGTGCAAGTAAATCGGCATCTTCATTCTATTTCCTAGGAATATGATATAGTTGCACTTCTTCAAATTGATTAAACAATTTACGAATGACATGAACTTTTGTCCTTAGGCTTTCATTCTTGCATGCCCAAATGCCTAAAACTTGCTTCACAATGAGAAGTACATCCCCTTTTACCATGAGACGTTGTATACCTTGGACAATGCATATCTTTAAACCATGAAGTAGTGTGTCGTATTCTGCTTCATTGTTGCTAGTTGAACCTGCTAGATTGACCTTCTCTTTCATGACCACCTCCCCACTTGGGTTGAGCAACACTAGCCCTCCCCCTCCTTTTCCTGTGGCTCATCGAAACGCTCCATCAGAGAACAAGGTAAAAGCATTAGAAATACTTTTAGGTGGTGGCAATGGTAGGGTCTTTACCTTAGGCACCTTAATTTCCTTCTCATGTACCTTATAAGTGAGAATCCCTACCAATTGTGCACGCACACTATCTTCTACCTTGAAAGAGTATTGAAACTCTTGCAACTCCATAATCCTAGTACTAAGATTCATTTGAGATGACACCCAAGAGAACAAATTTTTTGCAGTGAGAATTAAAAAAGGTTTTGGTAGCAAGTAGGATCTAAACTTTCTCACTGCAAACATGAGAGAAAGCATCATGAGTTTTGCCTCCATGTAGCCTCTCTCCAAAGCATTCATGACCCTACTAGCAAAGTAGATGTGTCGCATCGTGGTAATGTGGGGATGTTGTTGTAGTAAAACTGCACCAATTGTTTCCTTCCCAACACTAGAGCTAACAAAGAATGTGTACTCCCAACAAGGAGGCATGAGTGTTGGTAGCTCTAACAAAATGACTTTAATATTACAAAAATACTCTTCAAGATCATCAGACCATGCAAACTCTACTTGTTGTGTCAACTTTTGCAAAGGGTAAAGTAACTCCGAGGCTAAATGAATAAATTGTGACATATACTTCACCTTTTGAATGAATGAGATGACCTCTTTGAGATTCTTGGGTGATGGGAGCTCAATAAGAACCCATCCAAGTATCCACCTCGTTGGAAGGGAGACAAAGTATCCAAGCTTAGTCCAAATCCACCCTCCTTGATTCAGCAAATGTTGGGCTTACACTAGTAGGAGAAATGATAGATTTCCTACTCTCAATTGAATGATCACTCTCTCTCTTACAATGGCATAGAGTTCCCTTGCTAATCCCCTATTACAACATATGCACATGCATAAGACAATGAGCTTCCACTCAAGAGCTCCTTCTAGAGAGGTTGAGCTTGGCTTCTCAAGCTATAGCATAGTGCTCTTGCTTATGGCTCCTCCTTTTTGTGCTAGCTACACCCTCCTTTTATAGCAATTTTGAAGGCTAGGGTTACTCCTCTAACCATGGTTGGGTTAGATTTTCAGCAATTTATCTAATTTCTTTTGCTTGGAATTATCAAGAAGTTGGTGGGGAAAGAGAGAGGAGAGAAATGGAGGTGATAGGACTTTTCATACTGGGTTAGTGTTAGTAGAGTTAGTATTAATTTACAAATGAAATTGGATATTTACAATGGGAGTATCCATGTAGGATACAAATAAAGAAGAAAAACTCTTAAGAGGTAAGAAAAGGTGGATTTCTTACAAGGTTGATGCTCCAAGTGTCTTGAGTAGGGCCAATTTTGACGCTTGTTGACAGTCCACTAGCTTTGACGATACATTTTTTCTCCACTCTTGACCTTCCTTGAGAGACAAGGTAATTGAAGCTGAGTAATCAACCACCATGATGTTGTCTTTTAAGAGAAGAGGCTGAATTTTGTGGTTTTTTTGATAGATATGGGTAATTTGGAGGAGGAAAAATGAGACTAGTTGGTCAATTTGGGAATGGAATTGTGTGTGGGAGGTATGAGTTCACCATGGTTTCTCTTATTCTTCAAGGTTGAGGAGAAGGTGAGTAGGGTGCAGAGAGGAGTGGTGAGAGAGGTGGGGATGATGAGTGGAGAAGTGTGTGTGAAAGAGGAAAATGATAAAGTGGAAGAGAGAGTGTGGCTGCATAGCATGGGAAAACTGGGGTCCACTAATAAAATCATAGCTCACAGCTCGTAGCTCAAAAAAATATGAAAAAATGTGAGGCAAAATTTCAGCCCACAAGCTACAACTTTTGTTTGTATTGCCTTTTCAAATTCGGAGAGCAAGTGAACTTTAAAAATTCAGCAAAACCGACCGTTTTTTTCCACTGCACAAGGTCCTTGTGGGGTCCTTCTTTGGATGATTCTTTTGAATACCTCCAAGAGTGAGCCCTCCATAGTGCATGTATGCATGCCACCTACCCTTGACCTTATTTGGTAGGTCTATAATTGAAGATATTGTTGAGATTATGATATAAGTGAATAGTACAACTAAGAAAATCAAATATTGAGGGGTCTAAAAAATATGTACATGTCAAATATAAATAATATAAGTGGAAAAAATATAAAGGGGTCAAAAGAAATCTCTCTCATTACGAGGCTACCATAAAAAGATAAATATTTTTGGTGTTCTAAGTTTTTAGAAAAAAAACAAAATAGATGTAGGAAGGGAAAAATCACAATAGTGAAAAAATATACACATAAATAAAACTAGTTTTTTTCAGATTTTTGTTGGGGTGGAGTTACACCAAATATAAAAGGAGCTTACATGAAAATATTTGTATATGGAATAAAGAGTATGAAAAATGGTAAGAAAAATTGTGGTAATGGTGAGGCAATGTACAGAGCATAAATAGCACACACCTAGGTAGAAATATTTAAATAAATACCAAAATAATTATGAAAAAATATTTTATTTAGGCCCTATATACAAAGAAATATTTACATACACATGGGCCATAATATACTTATATTTTTTATTTTTTTGGCTCAACTAGCCCAATGACTAGCTAATTGAGGGTTTTTTATTTCAATAAGGAGATATGGAAAAAGTCCCCTAACTCACACGCACCTATATACAGTGAAAGGGTGAGGATAGCCACAGTGTTTGAGTGATTTGATAGGGTGAGATAACTCACTATGGCAATTACAGAGAGCCGAAAAACGGGCTTCAAGCGATACCCGTTTACTTTCCTGGAGTGCTCTTTACCATTCAAGTCCATAAGCTGATAGTGACTTGAATTGAAAGCCTTCTTGACTATGTATGGACCTTGCCATCTTGTTTCAAATTTGGCATCAAAACGATTATCGAGTCGATTGTCATACCTTAGCACAAGATCTCCTTCATTGATGCCTTTGTCCTTCAGTTTCTTGTCAAGCTTCTCTTTTGTCTGTGTGGCTTTCCTCTTATAGCACTCGTATGCTGCTTCTCTTTTCCACTCAAGCTCAGCTAAGGTAAGAAGTCGATCCATCCATGCTTCTTGATCATCTTGTGCTGATTTGCCATGAAGTCGCATTGTTGGAATGTTTAGCTCAATTGGCTGTAAAGCCTCTTGACCATAGACCAAGTGAAATGGTGTGAACTCCGTGGCTTCCCTATATGTGGTTCGATACGCCCACAAGGCACCATCCAAGAAGTCATCCCACAACTTTGTCTTGTTTTTCACCATCTTTCTAATGATGCCTGCAATGACACCATTAGCTTTTTCTACCAAACCATTTGATTGGGGATAGTAGGGTGTACTGTGACGATGTAGAATGTGAAGTTCTTCACAGACTTCTGTGAGCAATCCCTTTCTAAACCCTGGACCATTATCAGAAACAATCTCCAAAGGTGTGCCAAATCTACAACAAATGTGAGTGTAGACGAATTTGCTCACTGTCTTCTCATTTACCTTTGCCACACTTTGTGCTTCCACCCACCTAGTCATATAGTCTACAGCCACTAGAATGTAGAGTTTACCATTTTTTGTCCTAGGAAGAGGACCCATAGCATCAATGCCCCACTTTTCAAAGGGTCCATTTGCAAGCACGATTTGCCTTGGACCATAAACCAATCTTCTATTCCCATTTACTTGACAATTGTGACAACTTTTACACCAATGTTGGACATCCACATGCAGACTTGGCCAAACATACCCCGCAAGCAAAATCTTCTTCACAGTTAATTCTTGGGCAAAATGACCACCACATGCTTCTTCATGCAAAACTCTTAGAATGGCTGGAATTTCCTCAATAGTTGGTACTCTTCTGCATAATTGATCCCTCCCTTTTTGATAGAGGGAGCCTTCTAGGAAGAGATATGCGCTTTCCTTCTTCATGAGTCTCCTCTTCTGAGCCTTCGTGAAGTCTTGTGGAAACTCGCCCTCCAAAATGTAGCTAATAATGGGAGTCAATGACTCCAATCCCTGGTATCTTGGTTGCTTGACAGTTGCTGCCACCATGATGACCCGCACTTCTTTCTCAACACATGTAACTACTTGATGTGTAAGTAAATCGGCATCTTCATTCTGTTTCCTAGGAATATGATATAGTTGCACTTCTTCAAATTGATTACACAATCTACAAATGGCATGAACTTTTGTCCGTAAGCTTTCATTCTTGCATGCCCAAATGCCTAAAATCTGTTTAACAATGAGAAGTGCATCTCCCTTTACCATGAGGCATTGTATTCCTTGGCCAATGCACATCTTCAAACCATAAATTAGTGTGTCGTATTCTGCTTCATTGTTGCTAGCTGAACTTGGTAGATTGAACTTCTCTTTCATGACCACCTCTCCACTTGGGTTGAGCAACACTAGCCCTCCCCCTGCTTTTCCTGTGGCTCGACGAAAAGCTCCATCAAAGAACAAGGTAAAAGCATTAGGAATACTTTTTGGTGGTGGTAATGGTAGGGTCTTTACTTCAGGCACCTTAATCTCCTTTTCATGCACCCTATAAGTGAGAATCCGTGCCAATTGTGCACGCACACTATCTTCTACCTTGAAAGGGTATTGAAACTCTTGCAACTCCATAATCCACTTTGAGATCCTAGTACTAAGATTCATTTGAGATGACACCCAAGGGAACAAATTCTCTGCAGTGAGAATTACAAAAGGTTTTGGTAGCAGGTAGGATCTAAACTTTCTCACCGCAAACATGAGAGAAAGCATCATGAGTTCTTCTTCTCTGTAGTCTCTCTCCAAAGCATTCATGACCCTACTAGCAAAGTAGATGTGTCGCATCGTGGTAATGTGGGGATGTTGTTGTAGTAAAACTGCACCAACTGTTTCCTTCCCAACACTAGAGCTAACAAAGAATGTGTACTCCCAACAAGGAGGCATGAGTGTTGGTAGCTCTGACAAAATGACTTTAATGTTACAAAAATACTCTTCAAGCTCATCAAACCATGCAAATTCTACTTGTTGTGTCAACTTTTGCAAAGGATGAAGCAACTCCGAAGCTAAGTGAATAAAGCGTGACATATACTTCACTTTTTGAATGAATGATATGACCTCTTTGAGATTCTTGGGTGAGGGGAGCTCAATAAGAGCCTTTGCCTTTGAAGGATCCACCTCAATGCCTTTATAGGAAACCTTGTGACCAAGCAAGATCACTTCATCCTCAGCTATGTGACACTTGTCGGGGTTGAGTTGACCTCCCATGTCATAGAGCTTCTTTAAACCTTCTTCTACCCTTTGTAGATGCAATGATTTTGAGCTATAAATGCAAAAATCATCAATAAAAACCCTAATGGACTTTCCAAAGAATGCTTGAAACACCATGTTCATGAAGCGTTGGAAAGTTGCAGGAGCATTTGTCAGGCCAAATGGCATGACTCTAAAAGCATAACAACCCCAAGGAATGATAAAGGTTGTTTTCAATTGATCCTCCAATGCGATACCTATTTGAAAGTAACCTGAGTAGCCATCACACACAGTGTACTTCTCATGACCAGCTACTTCATTTAGTATCTCATCCTGAAATGGGAGGGGAAAGTGATCTCTTTTTGTTGCCTCATTAAGTGGACGATAATCCACACACACCCTCCACTTGCCGTTTTTCTTAGGAGTGACAACAACGGGAGAGACCCACTCTGAATTCTCCATTGGATAAATGAAACCTGCTGCTAGAAGCTTTCTTACCTCCTTGAGTAGAGCCTGCTCCTTAATGACTCCTAGCCTTCGTAGCTTTTGAGCCTTAGGTGTGGCCTCTGGCTTCAACTCAATCTTGTGTTGAACAACATCTACTCCACGCACATCGGTGTAGTCTTTAGCAAAAAGCCTTGGAAATTTCCTTAGCACACATTTGAACTCCTCTCTTTCATCCTTTGTAAGTGTTGTAGACAACATACCTTCTAACATTCCTTCATCTTCCACCTTTTGGTTCTCTTGGGAACCTACCTCTTCCAAACCTCGAGAAGAGGTCTCCTGGTTGTTTGGCTTAAACCTTACCCCCATGACTTCAATGGAGGACTCCTCTTCAGTAATGCTGCCGCTACTTTCTTCTTCTGAAGTGTTTTCAGTCCAATCTTCTTCCGTCTCACTTCGAGATGATTCTTCATGGAGCTCCTCTTGGTGTTGCTCCTTCATGTCAAAGACAACCTTCTTGTGATTGTCATTCCTGCAAATTAATTTCCCACTCTCCCAATCCTGCAAAGCTCGCATTTTCATTAGCCATGGTCTTCCTAGGATAAATGGATAACCACTTCCCTTGGTCGACATAACATAAAAATCCACCGCTTTCTTAATGCCAAAGGCCTCTACAAAGACATTTTTACAAATGCCTACACACCTAGCCTTGCTATTGTTTGCCATCTTGACTTTGATTTCAGGTGTCTCATGGATGTGCATGCCTAGTCTTTGCATGAGTCCCTCTGTCATGATGCAAATTTGTGCACCCCCATCCACTAGACCTTTCCTAACCAATCTTCCTTTGATGTAACAGTCTAGCACCGGTGTAATGTCCTCATTCATTTCAGCTTGTGCAATTTTTACAACAGGCACACTCTCTTTTACCTTTCTCCTAGTGCTAACTGCCCTTGTTAAATCCCTCCTAACTTGTGGACATAATGCAAGAAATTGAGGCCATGAAATATCAGGACCCTTACCTCTCATGTCTTCCAACAAGTTGTACGGAGCCATACCATGTCCAAGAGGGAAGTCTTGGAGGTTGATACGACTTCGAGTCCTCTTGGTTTCCTTGCTTTCCTTTGCCTTCTTGCCTTGTCCATGGTCACTCTGTGATGTGACTCCTTCTTTATCTTTACCTTTTCGTCGGCCACGCTTAATGCCATTGGCTTCCATGTCAACCTCATTTGAATTTGTCACCTCTACCACATGCACATTTGGATCTAGCAAAGGTGGAACTCCTTCTACCCCTTGTGGAGGTGGTCTTGGTCCATTTGGCCTTTGTAGAAGCCTTGGTTGTTGACCAACTCCTTCTCCTGCATTCATCACTGGGTAATTCAAGTTAGGTCTCCCTGGCTCCCCACGGGGCCAAGGACAATTATACATCCCATGTCCAGACTCTCCGCAATTCCAACATTGCAAGACTCTCCTAGGTCGTGGATCTCTCTCTTCAGACTTCTTTGCTTGTCCCTTTGGACCTACAGCTTGTGCAAGGTGAATTGACAGGCTGCTTAAAGATTCGTTTAACTTCTCAATTACTTCCGCCATTACCTCAGGAATCTCCCTCGATGTTGATGCTTGTGACTTACCTTTGGGTCTAAGACCTTCTATTGGAACCTCTCTCCTTAAGCACTTGAGTTTCCTATATTTCTCAGCAGCCCTAGTTTCAGCTGCATCAAAGGTAGCAGGTGCACCCACCTCAACTTTTACCTTAAGGTCAGGAAAGAGTCCGGCTATGAACCTCTCCTTCTTTAGAAATTCTGCACCATCACCAGGGTTAGCAACATTTCGTATCCATAGAGCCCAAAGACGTAGAAACTCTTGCTTGTACAAGTAGTAGTCATCTAAGTCTTTTTGCTTATGAGAAACAATGTCTTGCCATAATTTTTGAGTGTTTTGGGGATCAAAGAAGTATTTCTTGAAACGATTCAAAACTTCTGTGTAATTCCCCTTAACTTCCTCAGGCAAAGAGTCAAACCAAGTGCTAGCATCTTTCCTAAGGACCACCTCAAACATTTCTACATGTTCTTGATCAGTTATTATCCTCTTGATACGGCAAGACATCTTGAAATTCGCTAAAAATAATTATGCATCCTCTCCAGGCTCTCCAAAGAAAAGAGGATACCAGACATTTGGCGTTCGCTTTCCATTGAATTGATTTCAAAGTGACACCCGTTTTTGTTTTTCTTTCTTAAAAAGATTTACACAATAATGTTTTCTAGCTTGCAATCTATTCTACAACAAAATAAAGATATTCACATCAAACGACCTATGATAATCGATAAGAGGTAGGATGACAGGGTTTGGTGATGCGAGAATTTCTCCTACTCTTTGGGCACCAAACATGAACACCATACGTTGTTGAAAATGGATTTTCCTACTAATTGCAATGTTTATTCTAATGTGTGGAGTGAAATGGAAGGGGAAAACCTCTATTCCTGGGCCATTATCCATGGTCTATGCATGACCTAATGCTTAAAACAAAACAAGAATATAGACCTCCAAACTAAGGTCCTACCTAATGAGAGGCAAAATAAAAGGATTTACTGAAGCGTTTATCTCGGCCAACCTAAGAGGACCTAAAATTCTACGAATGACACGTTGAAATTGAAACTTAGTACTAACAATTATGTGTACCTTTTGCCTTGCAATGGGAATGAAGAGATCATACAAATTTTCGTGATTCATGCAAACTACTTGACTATGCTAAAGGTTGATTCTACACAAAAATACACAAACCGTTCCTCCGTGGGGGCACCAATTTGAGGCGGTCCGGGGCGGGCAACAAGAAGAGCAACCTCTCGACACCCTTCAAGGCACAACACAACACAAACCAAAACAACAAACCCCCAGCCAAATCCCAACTACACAAGGGGCACCACCTAGTTTAGGAGCGAACTAGGACGCAAAAGAGGAGAAACGTTAGAGCAACCCACAAACAAGCAAGGAATTTACACTAACCCTAACACCAATGGAACACTCTCACACACTAAAACACGAGAGAGAGAGAGAGAGAGAGAGAGAGAGAGAGAGAGAGAGAGAGAGAGAGAGAGAGAGAGAGAGAGAGAGAGAGAGAGAGAGAGAGAGAGATGGTGCTCGGGCTGCTTTGAATTGTATCGTTAATGATCAAGCAAACATAAATATATATATGTAAGAAAGGGAGAGAGGGGGGAAGGGGGTGCTTGTTGCACTAATGCCTTCTTACAAATCTGTCATGACAAATCAAAGTGAGATTACTATTTGTTCAACATAGCTTGCGTAAATTTCACCACAACACATCACAAGAAAAGCCACCCCAATCACTATCTTAAGGCCAGGGGAGTCCTCTCCACCCTGTCGCCCTCTTACAGTATGTGGGATTTATGGCTAGATTGATGACAACACCAGAGACAAGCTATCAAGAACTTAACAAAAAACACCAAGATACTTACGCATCATTGTTGCCCATTACTTCACGTTGGAAGGGAGACAAAGTATCCAAGCTTAGTCCAAATCCACCCTCCTTGATTCAGCAAATGTTGGGCTTACACTAGTAGGAGAAATGATAGATTTCCTACTCTCAATTGAATGATCACTCTCTCTCTTACAATGACATAGAGTTCCCTTGCTAATCCCCTATTACAACATATGCACATGCATAAGACAATAAGCTTCCACTCAAGAGCTCCTTCTAGAGAGGTTGAGCTTGGCTTCTCAAGCTATAGCATGGTGCTCTTGCTTATGGCTACTCCTTTTTGTGCTAGCTACACCCTCCTTTTATAGCAATTTTGAAGGCTAGGGTTACTCCTCTAACCATGGTTGGGTTAGATTTTCAGCAATTTATCTAATTTCTTTTGCTTGGAATTATCAAGAAGTTGGTGGGGAAAGAGAGAGGAGAGAAATGGAGGTGATAGGACTTTTCATACTGGGTTAGTGTTAGTAGAGTTAGTATTAATTTACAAATGAAATTGGATATTTACAATGGGAGTATCCATGTAGGATACAAATAAAGAAGAAAAACTCTTAAGAGGTAAGAAAAGGTGGATTTCTTACAAGGTTGATGCTCCAAGTGTCTTGAGTAGGGCCAATTTTGACGCTTGTTGACAGTCCACTAGCTTTGACGATACATTTTTTCTCCACTCTTGACCTTCCTTGAGAGACAAGGTAATTGAAGCTGAGTAATCAACCACCATGATGTTGTCTTTTAAGAGAAGAGGCTGAATTTTGTGGTTTTTTTGATAGATATGGGTAATTTGGAGGAGGAAAAATGAGACTAGGTGGTCAATTTGGGAATGGAATTGTGTGTGGGAGGTATGAGTTCACCATGGTTTCTCTTATTCTTCAAGGTTGAGGAGAAGGTGAGTAGGGTGCAGAGAGGAGTGGTGAGAGAGGTGGGGATGATGAGTGGAGAAGTGTGTGTGAAAGAGGAAAATGATAAAGTGGAAGAGAGAGTGTGGCTGCATAGCATGGGAAAACTGGGGTCCACTAATAAAATCATAGCTCACAGCTCGTAGCTCAAAAAAATATGAAAAAATGTGAGGCAAAAGTTCAGCCCACGAGCTACAACTTTTGTTTGTATCACCTTTTCAAATTCGGAGAGCAAGTGAACTTTAAAAATTCAGCAAAACCGACCGTTTTTTTCCACTGCACAAGGTCCTTGTGGGGTCCTTCTTTGGATGATTCTTTTGAATACCTCCAAGAGTGAGCCCTCCATAGTGCATGTATGCATTCCACCTACCCTTGACCTTATTTGGTAGGTCTATAATTGAAGATATTGTTGAGATTATGATATAAGTGAATAGTACAACTAAGAAAATCAAATATTGAGGGGTCTAAAAAATATGTACATGTCAAATATAAATAATATAAGTGGAAAAAATATAAAGGGGTCAAAAGAAATCTCTCTCATTACGAGGCTACCATAAAAAGATAAATATTTTTGGTGTTCTAATTTTTTAGAAAAAAAACAAAATAGATGTAGGAAGGGAAAAATCACAATAGTGAAAAAATATACACATAAATAAAACTAGTTTTTTTCAGATTTTTGTTGGGGTGGAGTTACACCAAATATAAGAGGAGCTTACATGAAAATATTTCTATATGGAATAAAGAGTATGAAAAATGGTAAGAAAAATTGTGGTAATGGTGAGGCAATGTACAGAGCATAAATAACACACACCTAGGTAGAAATATTTAAACAAATACCAAAATAATTATGAAAAAATATTTTATTTAGGCCCTATATACAAAGAAATATTTACATACGCATGGGCCATAATATACTTATATTTTTTATTTTTTTGGCTCAACTAGCCCAATGACTAGCTAATTGAGGGTTTTTTATTTCAGTAAGGAGATATGGAAAAGTCCCCTAACTCACACGCACCTATATACAGTGAAAGGGTGAGGATAGCGACAGTGTTTGAGTGATTTGATAGGGTGAGATAACTCACTATGGCAATTACAGAGAGCCGAAAAACGGCTATCAGCGGTTCTTGAGTTTCTGAAACCATTTTCCCCTTCGCCACATTATCTCCATATTTGTTGTAATCTTCAGGGTTACTAACTATCAGATAGTGGTTCCCCTTTTTGTCTCGAAATCTATATCCATCATCATAGACCCGAATTATCTCCAGTCTCTGAGCCGATCTTTTTTCAATTCAAATGCACTTGCTTCCTCTATAGTCAGAATAAACTAGGGCTCTCCTCGAGTTTGTTCCTTCTAAGAAGATCACAGTGAACTTGGAATCATTCAAAGGATTTAGGGACTCTGCTTCCTTCTGACATGGGTCCGTCATAGGTGAAACCTCTTGGCTGTTGACTACCCATCATGAAGAAGGATTTGTCTGATGAAGTGTCAGTCACTACCCTCCTCAATAATCGGTGCTAGTGAATCTAGCCTTGCCTGAGTTACACTCTCCTCGGTGGATACTAAGCTACCTTGGTCACCTGCCACCTTTTGGTCTCTAAAAATGTATCTTCCTGATCTTAAATTCATCAAACTTATCAATGCGACTTATTACAAATCCAACCACTCACCTGGAAAAGGATGAGTCTCCGTACAATTTCTTGGTTTGCCGTTGAATATACCTGTACACAAGCGTTTAATTTTGGCAATCGAATCAAAGCAACTAGCTGCTAGAGGTGATTTTAGTAATGATTTGTATAACTGGAGAGTTAACCTCAACCACTACTGTATTTTATACACTGCTGATGTTCTGGATTAGGTCTACTAATCTGGAGCTGTACTTCCCTCAGATATTGGTCAATTTACCTGAAAAAGTCTTAATTGTGTCTTTACTCCGTCAAATGGCCAAACAAGGTCCAATTTCACTTTTGAAAGAATTTATGGAACCCTTAAGCCAAATGGAACCTCACTGTATAAGATTTGTCAAATTTTCCATTCACTAAGCCCCAGTAGACATCCTATGAGTAGGATGTCTCCTGATCTGTTTTGCCTGGATTTTTGCACTATGGATTTCCCTTCATATGCTGAGTCCACAACTGTTTTTACTTTTTGATTTGGACACCTATAAGCTGGTGAATGGATCAAAAATCTGTTCCGACAGCCTGCTGTTAGTCTTGATCAATCAAATCAACTCCAATTTGGACCAAAATTGACTAGGAGGCTTGTCTCAGGCTATACAACACCCTGCTAGGCCTACAGTCAGTATCTAGCTTCAATTTCTTGCTTTAGACATCCTATGCGTAGCATGTCTTGTTTCTCATAATGGCTTCAAATGCAAAGCACAGACTCCTCTTGAGGTGCTTATCACTTTGGTATGCTCAAAATTGAGTTTGGCAAGTGAAAAATCACACAGATGACATCCTACGCGTAGGATGTGTTTTTGGTATGAATGACCCCAGACTTGACCCACAACTTCCCCTTGATGTTAGCAACCCAGTGGTATGCTTAGATTTTGGTTTGGATTTCAAAAGTCCCCAATTTTAGTTGTTCTAGCCTTTTCAGTCAAAAGTGCTAAAGTCTGCTTAGAACCCAATTTTCTCCCCCAAATGCGATGAAATATCTCTTAGTCACTCAATATATCATGCAGATCATGCAGCCATCCCATGGTTTTGGTCTTAAAATAATGCCTTGGCACAATGTGGGTAGGATGTCTGGAAATTTCAATCTATTTGGATTTATCCTGTCAAGATATGGTCAAATTTTCACTTTCCAGGTGAAACTATGGTAAACCCCACCTTCTGAACACACTGTTCTACTCAAAATTCCAAAATTCCCACTAGATTAGCCTGTAGACATCCTACGCGTAGGATGTCTCCTGGCTTAAAATTAATTTTTTTTGACAGAAATGCTCCTAATGCTCTGCAGTTCTATCAGAAACACTCACAGTAACTTTAGACTCCAGTTCAACTTTCAAATACACTTTTGCGTCTTTTACAACCTTGTGATGAATCTAACAAGCAAGTATACATGCATGAAGTGCTCTAGATCATGTGAAATGGTGATAATGGTGTATTGGTTGCTTCCTGGCCTCCCCGGACTCTCAAGCTCTCCTCTCACCGTTTCTACCACTCAAACTCCTACTCTTTACAACACAACTCAACTAAAAACTACCTATTTCTACCTAAAACTACCTAAGTCAAAGGATCTAAACTCCCTCTAAGACCTAGAGAGTCCTCCACCCTTTGATCCTATCTAAATGTAAAACGAGGCTCTTGGCAAGCCAAAGAATCCCTATCCTCAAGGACTAGTCTCGGTCACCTACCTAAGGTCTTCGTCCCCGACAGCGGTGCCAATGTTGGACGGATACGCCGCGATGGACGTCAACATAGCGAGAACTCACCTAACAAGATTTGTTAGCTAAGGACAAAGCTCGACCCGCAAACGCGTGGAAGCAAGCATAGGGTGTCAACCTACACTAGACCGACTCCTAACTAATTCCTACAAAGGTCTCTACCCAATGTCTAAGTCACAGCCTTCAAGAGTGCATAAGAGGAAACTTCCTACAACGCTTTCTAGAGCCGAATACCCATCAAACAATCTCGAAACACCACAGAACTTGAAGGAGACCTTACTATTACCAATAGGTCGCTCTCCCTAAGGTCTATGAACCAAAACCCCAACCCAAAACACATGGTGCAAAATCACGTAGGATGTCTAGCCAAAATTTGCATGTCATTGTTTCCAAAATCTAAAGTGCCTAATGTGTAACTCTACTCAATGCGAACACGTGGATATGCTGCAATGCAAAATCGGACAATGTAGGCTCATCGAATCACCAGATGAAGCTTGTAGATGGAGCTCGCAAAACCGGACCGTACGCGCACAATGTCGATAATTGCACGTAGCTCTCATTAGGGGCAACACGCTGCACTTCTCCGCACTTGATTCTGACCACCGATATGCGCGTAGCATCAAGATGAAGCTCTCACTCTCTCTCGTACACAGTACGCTCACTCACAGATTTCAAACTTTTTTAAAAATGACAAAGGTTAAGGTCAAAAAGTGGTATAAATACCTTACAATCCTCAAATTCTAATGTTCCAATTTAACCATCTACTCAATCTAAATGTCAAAACTGGGATACAATCTGAAAACTTCTGTAAGCCCCAATATTTACAAGGTGAAATGTCGGGTTTTTCTCAATAAATGAATAATTACAAAAATTAATAATCTGCTGAGCAGTCATTTTCCGCAGGGTGTGTCCAGCTTCTAACAAGATGCCACCATCTATGTACACATTCATGATTGTTCCAGACATTATCATGCAAGTGTTTTTCATTGTCTTGAGTGTTCTCTCTCTCTCTCTCTCTCTCTCTCTCTCTCTCTCTCTCTCTCTCTCTCTCTCTTCTTGTTATCCCCCCCCCGCCCCCCCACGGCTGATTCCCACCATGGTATCACAATAGGAATAATTTAAAGAATCCTTGCCTTATTCTATTTTAAAGCTAATCATTATTTAGAAACTATTTAAAATTAAAATCCTATTGATTTGGATAATTATCCTATCTATCAGTTTTGCCCCAATTCTAATTGGGAGCCTTCTAAAAGGCTTTACTATAGTAATGATGGTTCTTAGCTCCACCCTGTCTATATTGCTTGAGAGATTGAAGCCCTCGAGAGGTGCTCCAATCAAGGGGGGAAGCACCCTCCCCTAGAACCTTGAGCTCTCCTTTTATCTTTTGCAAGATTCAAAGCTACCTAACGTTGCTATTTGTACCCATAACTAGCTGTCCTTTTGCGCATACATATTACACAAGAATTTGGCCTCCAAAATCATGCGCACCCATTCGAGTTGAGCTTTAACACTTTATCATTGGAAATTTGTGCTTTATGCACATATTTATACAACCATTTTCTCCTTTTGTAATGTTTTTTTCTCTCTATAGTTATGGTACAGAGACCTTAAAGGTTTTCATTCAATTAAGAGTGGTTGCTCAACATGGCCTACATTGGGCTTTCCAAGTACGTAATTAGCATCGGCACCAAATTCTCCTTATGGAAGACAAAGAACCAACTATTGATGATGCGAGAAGAATTATGGAAAATCGATACTACCAACGAACCTGAACAAGTTCAAGGCAACACCACTCAACATTCTGAATGGATCGAGAAGAACGATCCGCCTTGGCATTCATTGTCTTATGTTTAGTCGACAATTTTCTTTACCACCTTGATCTCAACAAGGAAGTAAATCAAGTAACGCAAAGTCTTGAGACAAAGTTTGGAGGTAACATGAACAATTCAAATTTGTTTCATAAGATGCAACTATACAACCTACAATATCACTCCGACACGCGTAAAAGCATTTAAATGTTTTAAGCCTATTGTTTTAGTAGCTAGCTACACTTGAATGATCACTAGATGATGATGATAGGAAAGTTGTACTTTTGAATAGTGTTAGCGGGCAAGTTCATGGAGACCGTCACAATGTTGAAGGTTGGCATAGAGATGCCCAATAAAGAGATGAATGCCATTCTCTTAGGTGAAGTTAGAAAAAAGGTAGGTGATTTTGACTCTTCTGCAAAACCCTTTATCATGAAAGGCAAAGTACAAAAATGCACATTCTACAAACGATTAGGTTATATTGTTCATGTCTTCTTCAATGGTTAGAAAAGGAACAAAGTCAACACTACGCACAATTGGTTTCTGCAAAGATCCTAAAGCAGACAAGGCACTGCAAGGGGAAAGCGTTGGATGACTCACTTGATATCGAGGACTCTTGGGCTTTCCAAAAGCTCACCAAATTCATAAAAATTTTATTATTTTTTGCATTGTAGTGCACAACATGAATAACTCTCAAAGGTTCTTTCCCATGAGTTCCTTTGTTTTGTCTATATAATTATTGTCATGGCTTAGACATTGCCCATGCATGTGACATGAGGTAAGACCGCCCATAATTTCTTAGGCATCAAACACCCCAACACTTCTATTTTGAGTTTAGTCTATGGACACATAGTTTTTATTCTATCCTAAAGGACTTGTATTTTGGTTTGAGTGTGCCCAGGACACGTGTGGGCCAACCTCTTAATGATAGGAGATCATGCCTATGAGGCATGCTCGCTTTTTTTCAACCTTTAGGCAATGCATGGAAAGTTATTTTAGCGTTATGTTGAAATATTATCACCTCTCAACCTAAGGAGTCTATGCTAGCGTTCCTACCTTTCCTTCCCAATACGATCACCTTTTTTGAGCCATGTTTCACCTCATAGGTTGAATGACCTTATTAGTGAATTGCAATGTTTTTAGCTTGATGGAATACCTCTCTAGCTTACTTGATTATGTCACATCACACTAAGCTAGTTAATGATGTCACATTCTCTCTCTCTCTCTCTCTCTCTCTCTCTCTCTCTCTCTCTCTCTCCCCCCCATTCCCAACAATTTGACTAGACCTGATAAAGGAAAGCGAGGTGAGAGAGTGGCATATGCTTGAGATTGCAAATGATGCATTCATTTATGGGATTGTGTGAAGCATAGATATTTGAAAATTTTCACATATTGTGGCACTATTTTTTGGGCATTGTTGTCTGTGACATGGTAAAAGGTGTAAAGATTTGCTACTAGCATGTAGTTTTGATCTATGTCACCAAGATTGCTTGTGATGCAATCAAGATCACAGTCACTAGGATGCCATGCCTCGTCTTTTCCTATTGGAATGCGACCTTTGAAGTTTGGACAAATGTGAGTACCATTTCCATTGGCACTATGTTCAACAACATGATCATCCAGTTGTAGTTCTCTCTTTCAAACTAAATAGTGTTTAGAAAAATTATTTTGTCTATGATAAGGAATTTCTTTGTGTCATTCATTCATTAAAGCATTGGAAGCACTTTATTTGTGGGTATGAATTTGTGATTCTCTGGGATCACCAATCACTTAGATGGCTTCAGTCTATGCCAAGACTTGCACATTGGTGTGATAGGCAATCACATTGGTATGATAGGCAATCATGTTGGTCTCAATTCTTTTTTGAACATTCTGGTGGTATGATTGAGCATGTGCCTGGTAAAGCTAGCCCTATTGCAGATGCATTGAGTAGGAAAGGCAAGATTCTTCCTCTTTAGCGTCATTTATTTTTGTCTATTAGAGGTCTTGATTTCAATGATTGTAAAAATCAAGTAGAAGTCATGTGGTTGTCACGTGCACATGGATCTTTGTGCCGCCACATGGATATGCTACCTCAACTTCTAGAGACACTCCCATGCATGACAATGTCTTAGAGTGGGCAGTTTAGTACCAGCAGCTTTGTGAGCCTCTTTGCAGTAAGATGCAACTACTTGCACCTTAGATTAGGTTTTCTAGCTTTCGAACCCTCTTGCATAAATGGTTTGTACACGTGTTTTGACAAATGTTATTACACTTTGGTGGGCATATCACAGTACGATCATGTAGATTTACGTTAGATAAATCCAACGTGCCAATTCCTGTAGCAATCAGATTATTGGGTTTTAAGAGATGTGCAATAGTTTCATCTAGAAACTATCCCTATGACATAACTTATTAATAATTCACCTTCCATTTATTAATATTATTTTAAAAATTAATTTCTTGAAGCTCTACCCTTTCTCTATTTCTTGAGAGCTTGAAGCCCTCAAGAGGCGCTACAATCAAGGGAGGAGTACCCTCCCCTAGAGCCTTGAACTCTCCTTTCATCTTTTGCAAGCTTCAAAGTTGTCTGATGTTGCTATATGTGCCCATAAGTAGCTTCCCTTTGGTGCCTATTACACAAGGCTTTGGCCTCCAAAATCATGCACACCTATTTGGGTTGAGCTTCTACACTTTAGCATTGGCAAATTGTGCTTTATGCACATATTTACACAACCATTTTCTCCTTCTGTATTTCATTCAAATAAGAGTGGTTGTTGAACATGGCCAACATTGGGCTTTCCAAATACGTAATTAGCATTGACACCAAATTCTCCTTATGGAAGACAAAGAACGAACTATTGATGGTGTGAGAAGGATTATGGAAAAACGATACTACTGACGAACTCGAACCAGTTTGAGATGATGCCACTCCACATTCTCAATGGATCAAGAAAAATGATCTGCTTTGGCATTCATTGGCTCATGTTTAACCGACAATCTTCTTTGCCACCTGGATCTCAACGAGGGAGAAAATCAAGTTTGGCAAAGTCTTGAGACAAATTTTGGAGGTAATATGAACAATTAATAGTTGTTTCATGAGATGCAACTATACAACCTACAATATCAGCCCGTCACTCTTAAAAAGCATTTAGATGTTTTAAGCCTATTGTTTTAGTAGCTAGATACACTTGATCACTTGATGATGATGATAAGAAAGCTGTACTTTTGAAAAATATTAGCAAAAAAGACAAGTTTGTGGAGACCGTCACAACAATAAAGGTTGGCAGATAGATGCCCAATGAAGAGATGAATGCCATCCTCTTAGATGAAGTCAGAAAAAAGTTAGTTGATTTAGACTCTTTTGCAAATGTCTTTATTACCAAAGGGAAAATACAAAAAATGCACATTCTACAAACAATTAGCTCATATTGTTGAAGTATGCTTAAATGGTTGAAAAAGGAACAAGGTCAATGCTATAGGCACAATTGGTGTAGACAGAATTCAAAGAAGAGGAAGATCCTAAAGCAAACAAAGACACTACAAGGGCAAGTGCTAGATGACTCACTTGATAGTGAGGATACTTGAGCTTTCTAAAAGCTCACCAAAATAATAAAAGTTTCAATATTTTGCATTGTATTGCACGGCATGAACAACTTTCAAAGGTTATTTCCCATAGGTTTTCCTTTAATTTGTTTATATAACTATTGCTAGGGCTTAGACATTGCCTATGTCTATGACACGAGGTAAGACCACCCATCATTTCTCATGCATTAGACACCCCAACACTTCTATTATGAGTTTAGTCTATGGACACATAGTTTTTTCTCTATGTTAAAGGATTTTTATTTTGGTAGACTACTACCAACCTCTTCGTGTGCCCAAGACACTTGTGGGCCAACCTTTGATTGGATGGCTCATGCCTCTGAGGAATGCTTGCTCTTGTTCAGCCTTTGAGCCATCCATGGAAAGTTATTTTAGCATCACGTTGGAACATCATCACCTCTGAGCCTAAGTAGTCTATGCTAGCATTCCTAACTTTCTTTCCAAACATACTCATCTTTTTGAGCTATGTTTCACCTAGTAGGTTTGACTCACTTTATGAACTGAAGTGCAAAATTTTAGCTCTATGGAATACCTTTCTAGCTTAGATAACTACATCACATTACAATAATTAAGTTAATGATCTCACACACAATCGCTAAGGCTATCATAAATGCCACCATCTATTTACACATTCATGATTGTCTAGACATTATCATGAAAGTGTTGCTCATTGTCTTGAGTCATGTTCTCTCTCTCTCTCTCTCTCTCTCTCTCTCTCTCTCTCTCTCTCTCTCTCTCTCTCTCTCTCTCACAGCTGATTCTCATCATGGTATCACAATAAGATTTATGATTTAAGATCCTTACCTTATTCTATATTAAAGCCAATCATTATGTGAGGGCCATGCCAGGGACCGACGGCTCCACCATCTCCAAATGGATACACCACAATTCCTGACATCCCTCCCACTTGAGACCTACACCAAGACAGGACTCCTCCTGCTCTTTGATGCCAACTCAAAGGGGTGTTAACATTCACTTTTTCTCATACGGATCCCTTAACACAAAAACACCTTTCCTTATCGGTTCAACTTTCCAATCAAAATCATCATGCTAAATTTGAACTCAACTTTCCGCACTCAACTGGTGGGAGTACACTTGGTTCAAGGTCACTGATGATTTTTACTTAATGTACAATATAAAATTGGGTTCAACTTTACGACCAAGAAGTTAACCCTCCAAAATCTACCCTCCCACCGAACCATTTCCAAGGTAGTAGTATGATACTAGAAAACAATATTCTAATCATGTAAACCAAGAATACATTTTAATCATTTGAAAGCGTCATGCAAACTGTTGCACACCCTTGCAAATGTGCATTTATTTGGTGGTTCCTACCTTTTTCCTTTTTAAACTTTTTTAATTTCTTTTTTCTTTAGTATTATTAAAGCTATCTAGTTATCTTTCAAGCAATCACATATAGTTCTCTACCATATCCCTATCCTCGTCCTAGGACTCAAGTATCATGTTTCCTCTTCCACGTGTGGAGGTGGTGTCTTTACACAATTTCCATTTTTTTAAAAATAATGTTTGGGAAAGGCTTACAAAATTAATCTACCTTAAGTTCCTTTTTTATAAATATCTCGAGAAGCAAAGCAAAGGTTTGATTGATGAAACAATTGTGGGATAGACCTTTTAGGTTCCTAGTCTTTCCAAGGTTCCTTTTTACCAAACAATTAGAAGAGTTCCTAGTCTTTCCAAGGTTTCTTTTTACCAAACAATTAGAAGAGTTCCCTAGTTAAATCATATCTTCCTCCCTTATTTGATCCCTTCTTGGATCCATTTTTCTTTCTCCTTTTCTCATTGGCATCAGGCCTGTTCAGACTAGACTAATTTCTAAACCCATTTGCGGGTCCTCCCACCCGATCAGGACTCACTCCCATCCAATCACAATTCTAGGGCCTTGAATGAGCCCGAGATCAAAATATAGATCAACGGTTATCACTCCTAGCCAAAAAGACCATCTCCCATTGCATCCCACAAGTAAACACTTGTGCTGGTCTTTTTCCAAACATGTAAGACAGACATCACACTTAAAATCTTCTACGGTTATGCTAGGGCTATCCATGTCAAATCTTTTCAGTAATGTTTTAATTCTAGTTGAAATTTAGATTAGGTTCATTGAGTTATACTTAAACAAGATCTTAACAAAGCAATGAGTCTCTTGGGAGTTAAGGTTTTGTCTCGACGTAAGTTGAAAGTTAACCTAGTCTTGGAAAACTTCCATTTTTTCGTTGCGTCATATGCCATCCATCGGGCATCTCCATGAAAGAAATGGGAGTTTTATGTTCAAGCGTCACAGTTGTCACTTTTGTGAATCTATCCCCTTACTCTCCCCCTTTGTAATTGCAAAGAAAACTTGAAAGTAGACAAACTTGAAATAAATAGTACATATGCTCTCTACAATGACCTTTGCTTTGGTATGAACCATGAATGGTAAACACAAATCTTTAGAATGCACCAACTTGCGATCTTAATGCAAATAATCTTAAAACTTTCTTTTTTTAATTATGCAAGAGTTGATGATAATTTATGAAAGAGTGGGGGGACGGATACAGAGAGAGCTTTCGAAGGGAGCTTTTGAGAGATATTTTTTATGTTCCTCTACTTGGGCAATCTTATCTCGCCAAAATCTCTCCACGCTGTGGCTGGAGAATGCTGATGGGAGGTAGCTTTTTTCAAAAATTGAATCCCCTATTATATTCAAACTATCATTGTCTTTTAAAAAAATTATGCTTGAAACATATTTGAAGGACATAAAGATACAATCCACACTTTTAGGACATGTGAGTCTTGACACAAACCACAATTCAACTCAGCACATAGCACACTCTAAAAAAGAACTATGTTATGCACAATGTAAACAAACTGCAAAACAACCTCAACCCAATACAGAGCATCCACAAACAAAGAAATATGATATGCTAAAAGTAGACAGACTGCAAAACATTTTTTACTCAGCATACAACATCCATTAACAAAGTAATATGTTATGCACAAAGCTGACAATTTTTCAAAACAAAAAGACATTACAAGTCTCGAACCCGAAGCAAGATTTATCATTAATAGAGTTTCAATACCAAATTAGTCGCAGTTACTATTAGCGGGTAGCCGCGACGGACATCTACATCATAGTTCTTTTGTACTAACATAATGTCAATATGCAAGGAAGCGACTCGGGGTGGGACATGGAGACTTAATGAGAGTGTCTATCTCACCAAAGTGAACTCAAGGACTACTCGTTCTTACGACAAAAGTAAATCAACCACTTCCTAGTCAGACAATCAGTATGCGTCCATTCTCAACACTCAACGTAATCACGCCTTTTCGGTATCCAAACGAATCTAGAGTGTCACGAAACTTGAGAAGAGGTATCACAACACTTATGGGCTTAATCCTACCAAGTTCTGTCACCATCTAGGAAGGTACATAAATCACGATTCATCACAAAAAATGTGTAGAAAACGGAAACAGAAGTACTTGGAAAGATCCACCTTAAGCATAGAAACACTTATCCATGGTCAAAACATTAAAAAACAACCATTTTAACTCCCAAATCAATGCATTTAGCTCATAAAAGGTATGTCGCGAACCACAACAGAATTGGAAATGATTACACTTAGATTGTAGAGCAAGAGACAAGGAATGCAACGTGCTATTCGGAATAGAATTCTGATTACCCATTCAGGAGAAAAGATGATTACAAGTTGTAGTCACAAGAAGCCTCCACAGTGTACGTTTTCTTCCTTTTGCTAATGATCATCTCTTCTTCAAAACTAAGGATTTTGACTTTAAAAGTTAGGGGGCTTTCCCATGGCCATCTGGCCTCTTACAAGGGGTAGACTCAGAGAAATAAAAAAGGGTATGGTCTAATCTCATCATGATTACAACTCATCTTAGGCTGAATTACAGGGTTTTTTTTTTTAAATAGAGTGTCCATCGAGTTTGGTGTACATATGGCTGTATGCGCCTGTATCCACCAAACATTCCCCCCTTCCTATTCATTGCACGCCCTCGTGCAAGCTGCATCTGAGGGAGTTCACTTAAGTGCCTTCATTCGAGCGTTGCACTGAGATTTCTAAACTTCTAAGCTCTGGCTTCGATATCGACTTTGGTTGCCAGCTCTCTGAAGGGATTATTGCTGATTGTACTTTGGTAGGCGATATGGAAGGCTAACAGATCTTTCGTCATTGGATTGAATATGGAAGAGTCCACTTCAAAGAAACATATCATGAAAGCTTCTTCGAAGGTCTACATGTAATGAGATGGCAGAAACATGACTCTTGCATATAATCCCATGATAACATTTCTATTGGGGATTTCGGTCTCCATATTCCAGCAAATACCCCGCGTCCCCTTGACAAACACCTGCCATGGATGCTCTTCTGCTTCAATGTCTCAGAAAGTTGTAATGCACGTGATGAGCATTTTGGCAATCTTTACCATCATCTGACAAGCGAGGTCTGGAATCTCTTTCATCATATTGATTACTCATTTCAGAGTTTGCACCATGTAATGCTCTGATGGGGGGTTGTTATTGAGTGGCTTGGTAATTACCGGGTAGTTCAGCCAACTGTAAAAACTGTCTCAGGATCGCCATCTATTGATGGGACAATAAGTGGGGTCGATCCTAAGATGCTTGGGGCGTTCCTGTAATAGGTTTTGTCAGCTGGTGATCGAACCATTTTCTCTCCAGAGAGGTTGATTATCAAGGATGGTTTCAATCTGAACCGTTGTAATTAGAGCCTCTCTGTAGTCCCCTCTGTTGTTTGGTTCAATTTCTGGGAGCATCTTTTGCTTCCATAATTGAAGTTCTTGCCGCATCAACGGTAGTGCGATCATTTCGTGCCCATGATTTTTTGCAACCTCATCTGGAGTGATCATGAGGAGGGCAGCCAATTCCAACACTTTTAGTTCATATTGCATATATTCCTTGTGTGAAGGGTCTTTGACTTTTGAGATCCAGCGCTGAATTTCATCTTGTGCCGACTGCAAGGTGGATGTCATGGCTGGATCTACAGATTCTTGCGTGCCTTTTCCAGTGCTCGTAGTGGGCATTTCTGTTTGATGAGTTTCGAACGGAGATTGTTTGAATCCTTCACCCTGCTCAAATTCTCTTGGGTCCTGCTGATGCTTGGTTTGATTTGCCTTCAGAGCCTCTACTTCCTTTCTTGCCTTAGCCAGTTGTTTTTTTAAGTCTTCAATTTCCTCATCCTTGGCCTGTTGTAGGGCCCTATGACTTGTTTTCATGATCTGTCTATCATATTTTTCTTGTTTTAGAGCCTCCTTTAACTCTTTGATTTCGTGGCTCAAGGAAGTAGAGCCTACAGTCATAGTTGAAGAGGAGGGTGTCTCCTGTATGGCAAGGAGCTGAGTGAGAGACCTGCTAACCACTTCATATGAGCCTTGTAGCTTCTCATTCTGTTCCTTTTCTCTGGTTAGCTCCTCCTCGAGGCGTTGCTATCCGATCTATAATGCGGAGTTTGCCTCATTGAATTGTTGCTTTTCTTTATAATAGTAAGTTGCATTTTCTCTTTCTCTTTGCAACTCTGATTGATCCTGGACTTGTGCGTTCTTTAGTTCCTCTATTTGTTGCTTCAATTGCCAGGATTCTGCTTGCTGCTCTTGATACCTCCTTTTTGTTATCTTCTAATTCCAGCTCCTTGAGGTTGTAAAGAGCTCTTTGACATTGGAATTGCAGTTTGATCTGCTCTAGGTGACCGTCAATGTCAAATGAGCTAACTATCTCTGCTCCTTCTTTTATGGCCGCTTGTGTGCGTTGCATTCTTGGCCCATGCTGGTCTTTTTGGCTCTGATCTGATTATTCAGCCAAATCAGCTTGCTTTTCCTTCTGTTTCAAACCCTCTATTACATCAGAGGTTTTGTCTGTGATTCTGTTTGTTGATCCATCCGCTGTTCCGTCTGCTTTTCGTCGATCCTTTGCTCTTACTGTCCTGCACTTTCTCCTTTCTCTTGTTCTAATCTGTCTGAAATTGTCTCAGCATCCTTGGGAAAACCGAGGTCTTGCTCTTTTTGTTCCTGTGTCTCGTGTTGTCCCTCTCCTTGCGAGAGACTTTTTTCCTTTTCACTCTTTTCAGATTTGTCAGATGATTCTATATCATCAACGTGTTGCCTATTTGATTCTTCTTGCTGCCGCTGCTCCATCTTTTGTTTGAGCGCATTGTGAATTCGTTGCCGGATGGTGCTGACAATTTTCCGTTTCTCTTCAGCTTTCTTCCTCTTTTGTTGCTTGATCCTTTCCAAGGCCTCTGTTTGTCTGTGTATCAATGGAGCATTCTCAACTTCATCATCTTCTTACTCGTCATCTGCTTCTGTTTCTTGGGTTTGCTGCTGTTCTTTCTCTTGTTGGCGGAGCTTTTCCCTCAGCACTTGAGCCTCTTCCATTGTCCTCCTAGCATGAATGATGGGGATAGGTTTTGCCAATGTAGCCTTTTTCTTTAACCGGGTATATCCCAGGGTGTAGGGGCTATCCTTCTCTTCCTCCGAAGACTGGTACTCAGAAGGAGTATCTCGTGGGTGAGATCCCTCTTCCTGGCTACTCCGAGCATCCGACTCTGTTTTCTCACTGTCAGAATCCCTTAGAGGTGCACTTTGCCTAGTTTGTTTGACTCCAGGATTCGGCCTTGTAGAAGCTCCTGCCACTGGTCAACAACTCTTTTGGACCTGTGGATTAGGTATATCTGCATTTGGGTAGGTGGTAGATCATCGATCATGCCCAATGATTGATAGGCTATTCGTGTGAGCATGGGTCCTCCGTTAATGTAAGCTTTACTTCTTTGACCTAGGCGGCTTCTGCACCTTGAAATGCTGTGATATAAGACACAATGGCAGTTCCGTTTCTGAGTATATCAGGTCTTGATATGTCAGCTTATGGCCACGTTGCTTCAAAAAGAATTTATCATTGTCGATTGCCTTGGTTTTTTGCAAGAGGTTGTGCATCCCTTGCGGTGGATGGAGGGCTTCATTGATGATTTCAGCTGTAATTTTTACCTTAACAACTGCCCCATCTTTGTCTGTCAGAGTTGCTTCCCCATTGTACTGAATTGTACTTATAAGCTCGTGAGCTCATCTGAAATCTGTTCCCCAAGGAGGAAATCTTAAGAAATTGTCCAGCTGTAGACACCTAACCCCTGCTTGCACTTTTGGTTTCTGGTGCAAAGTCCACATTTCCTGGGGAAAGATGGTGGCCTTTACAATTTCTCCGTCTACGGCTTGGAATCTTGCAATGAAAATGTTTGTCAGAATTGCTTCAAGTACTTTCTCGGTGAGGTGAGCTTTCTCATTTGATGAGATATCGGTTATCTCATAGGGTGCCACATGCCACTCCCTCTGTGCTTTCCTTCGAAGCATCCTATTGCCAATTTGCAAGTGAAATCAGGTTTTAGCCATTGATCAAAATTGTCGAAAAGTGTAAACTTGACCATAAAATAAAAAACTGACTTAACTCTGTCAAAACTACTCCAAATTTGACCAAATTTCACCAATGCATCTAGGATTACTATAGGCACAAAACTGTAATGAAACAGATAGATTTTGGTAAAAAGGACATTAGGCAAAATTTGGACTCACAAAGGGACCCTTTAAGGAATTTGACTTTACCTCTCTCTACCAAAATGGGTTTTTTGCAAACAAACTACAAAGTTGGTGAAGGTTTGATAGTTAGAATGTCCTCTTCAAGCTCTATCTACTGATATATAGCACGCCATGAGATTCCTCATATTTTAGAAGATTCTTTTTTTGATTCACTTAGATTCCGACAGAGTTGTCACATCATAGGTGAATCAAAAAAAGAATCTTCTAAAATATGAGAAATCTCATGAAGTGCTCTATATCAGTAGATAGAGCTTGAAGAGGACATTCTAACTATCAAACCTCCGCCAACTTTGGAGTTTTCTTGCAAAAATTTATCCATGCGCCCGTTTAGGTAGAGAGAGGTAAAGTCAAACTCCTTAAAGGGCCCCCTTGTGAGTCCAAATTTTACCTAATGACATGGATTGCGATCCATGTTGGAAAGCATTTGAAAATTCTAACTTTGGGAAATTTTCCCTGGGCATAAGGAGATACTACTGAGCAATTTTCTCTAGATTTAGAGCTAAAGGTACATGGATCGCAATCCATGTTGGGCAATATTTTGGAAATCTGATGATACCATCTGGTAGGGTTCATCTTGATTATTACTTGGTCCAAAAAGTTTGGGATTTGGATCAATGGTTTGACATTTGAGCTAACTTTTGGAAATCATGTACAGATTCAGAGATTTTGGCTTTTGGAAGTGGATTTTGGGATTCAAATGGCTTGAAACTTCATGGCTTGGCTTTCTTGATCATACTGAATCAGATGGCATGGGTTTTACTTATTTTGGCCGAAAAGGTACATGGATCCGATCCATGTTGGGAAGCATTTGAATACAGTTCTTGTGCACATTGGTTCCTATAGCTTTTCCTAGTACACTGTTGAAATTTTTTCAACTTTGGACATGTTTCTCCATAGTTTGCCCCATTTTTTAGTTTATGGCCATATTTTTTCCGTTTTGACCAAATCTGTCTCTGACAACGACTTTTGGAGTCATGTTTTGCCTGAAATCTCTTCTTGCTTTGATTTTTGATGATAGAGGTCTGTAGTTCATAGCTTTGCTTGGTTCCTTGGCAATTTTCCCCAGACATTGAATTCTTTTGAGAAGGCAAACTGAATCTTGCAAGTTTCACCATTTTGCAAGTAAATTTTTGCTTGGTTTTGATCCCATCACCATTCTTAGGTTACATTTGCTTATTGATAGGCTTCGAGGAGAGTTTGAAGTTTCCCAAATTACTTTAGCAGTAATTTTGACCAAAAGACCATTTACAAATTGAAAGTAGCAATCCATGTGGATTTGATGATCTGTAGAGCACTTTTTGTGATTATTTTGCAACCCCGGTACTATTTGCCAGCTAGTGAGCCACTTTTATCCTGATTTTGACAAAAAGGTACATGGATCGTGATCCATGTTGGGAAGCTTTTTGCAAAAACAGTCATGGGATTTTGTTCCTGTGCCTCTATTGTTGCTTCTGTAGAAGTTTACCTGATTTTAGGGTTTTGGAAACATGGATCGCGATCCATGTTCCAACACCTTTTCCTACTATTTTTACCTTGGATGATTCTGCCAGGTAGTTGGGATCTACTGATGAAATTTTCCTTGTTTTTGATGGATTTTGGACTCCTTACTTGGCCCTATTAGTTTGCCGATTTTGTGACCTTGTACTACTTTGATTTGTTGTTTTGGTACTGTTGATGCAGTATGGGTCACACATGCATGCTCTTGCAAGGTTAATGATCATACCTGTCAAATCTGGTGTAGTGGGATCCACCGAGGTGGTCGCAGCAAGCAAAAGCAATTCCGAAAACTTTATGCCTTTGTGGCTCTCTTTCTCTCTCTCTGAATGCAATTGAGCTTCTGTTTCCCTTTTTTGACTATATGATCCCAATCTATTCGGAATGCCCCATTAATTCTTACCTTCATTGCTCATATCTTGTTGGACACATCACGTGCGGCTCGAACCGTTCGTCATTCTGACACTCGGTTTACAAATGGTGTCCGATCTGCAGTTTTGATCCTTCAAAAGTTGGTCCAAAATTCATTTTGTGTTGAATTTTTCCATATTTGCCATGTTTAAAGTCCTTGCTTTGAAGTTTTAGCGTTTGCTTTCAAAAGTCGATTTTGACTTTCTTGGCTCCAACCGCATTTCCCCCCTTCCTAGAGTGAGTCGTCCGCGAGACGAGCATGTGTCAGAGTGCATGGGAATAAAGCGCGTGTCTTGCATATCCGTATAGTGTGGCTCTTTGATGCTCATGGAGGATATTCAGTGGGCTATTGGTGGCGAGGTTCCTTGGAAGCTGCGTGGTCTGAAAAATAGTACTTGTAGAAGGCGTGCTCTGTGTTTGACTATAACTTGCAAGAGTTTTGATGTTGCCGGTGGGGTCGGTTGTTGGAATTTTTTGGGTTTCCATCAAAATTTCTTAGGTAGGGATCCACCAGAAGAGCCATCGTGAAGGTGATGTTGTTTTGGTTGCCATATCCATTTTGAGTGTGGTTGGATGTTTTGAAGAGAGTGGTCCGTCGGGTTAGGCCGTTTAACTTTTGTGTAGGCAATGTAGGTTTACGTGTATTGGTTTGGTGTTTAGGTATCCACAATTGCCTAGGCTTGGTTTCCATGATTGATTTTCTAACCCATATTTTCGTGACCATGGTGGTGGATGATCGCTGAGCTACCTGTAGGTGGCGAAGGTAGAGGTTCCCATTCATAGTCCATTTGTACGAATGGCGTGGCTAAGGATTGGCCCTCATGTTCGATGCGTAATGTGTTGTCCTGCCAGTTTGGCGTGGCTTGATAAGTACGCATCCATGGCACTCCTAGAATAACTGCTTCGTTCAGCTGATGATCTTCGACCACATGAAATTGATGTGGATAAACTGTTCCATCAATGTTGATTGGCAAATTTATGTGGCCCAGACTATCCATAGTACCTCTGTTTGCGACCTTGAACCCCATAGTGTTGGGCATTAGAGGTTCCTGTGTGATTTTTCTAAAAGTGGAGTAGTTAACCACATTAGCCCTGGCCCCTGTGTCCACTAACCCTCTTTCGGTGGTGCCATTGGCAACAAGTTGTAACTGAATGCGTAGATCCATCCCTCCTAGCCATGTAGTCGCCGTTTGTATGGATGCTATCGGAGCGTCCTAAATAGCCACATCCTGTTGTTCTTTCCTCTGGAAGTTTGCTTGATCCCTGCGTTTCAATATTTTGAGTTTGGCCTCCTACTCTGCTTGTTCTCGAATGTCCTGTGCTTGACATCTGCGTTGAGCTGCTGCATGGAGTGTTGCGAGTTCGTCTGGTGTCAGCGGAAGAAGATATTTCTTTAACCTGCAAAACCACTTGTCCAATTAGGCATCTCCTCTCCCGCCAATGTTGCAAGTTTAACGGTGCCACTTTGCGATATATCATGGATCACAAAAGGCCCCATTCCTCGTTTTTGAGTTTTTTGGAGTGTTGTTTCAGGGTGTACATGAGAACGTAATCCCCTTTGTGGAACTCCTTACCAATCACGTGCTGATCATAAAAAGCTTTCATTTGGTTTTTTTGAGCATATATCCCAACTATTGCTTTAAGTCTAGTTTCATCTAACTATTCTAGTGTGTCTAGTCTCTCCGATAGCTCATGGCCCGTCCATCCTAATTGTGTTTTCACTTTGAGGGATTTGACTAGGAATTCCAATGGTAGTATTGCATTAATTCCGAATACAGGTTAAAGGGAGTCGTTTCAATGGAGGTTTTAAAAGCTATGCGGTAAGCCCATAAGGTGGTGTGTAACTTTTGATCCCAATTATTTCTTGAGTCACTGACTATTTTGGTGAGCACTGTGCATAGGATTTTGTTGGTACTCTCTGCCGGTCTGTTGGCTTGCGGATGATAGGATGACCACCATGAATTCGTCAAGGAGGGTCTGAATGATGTTGTTCACAAAGTGTGTTTCTCTATCACTTACTATTTTGATTGGTAGTCCATACCGTGTAAAGACGTTTTTGAAAAGGAGTTGAGTTGTAGTCCTTGCATCATTTTTTTGGGTTGCTTTGGCTTCCATCCACTTCGTCATGTAATCTGTTGCTACGATGATGTATTGTGCGTGTGTCCTGTATCCTGCAGGGTTAGTGGGACCAATGAAGTCAATGCCCCATTTGGCAAAAGCACGTACTCCCATCATCGGCCTTAGTGGCATTTCCTCTCTCCTCATGGGTGGTTTTGTGCATTGACATTCATCGCATCGTTTGACATATGTGGTTGCATCCATGAACAGGATTGGCCACCATATGCCTGAGTGTAGCACTAGCTTTGTCGTTTTATCAGTAGAAAAGTGTCCTCCGGGTTGTCTCGCATGTGCTTGATCTAGGATGATGTAATATTTGCTTTCTGTAGCACACATCCGTAATTGTTTGTCTTTTTCCCACCTATAAAGTTGGTTGGCAATGAGCAGATAGTGTTTATCCTCTTCCTCGACAGTTTTCCTTCTTGCTTTGTCCCATTCTGCTGAAAAGGTTTTGTTTTTAAGTACTTAATGATGTGAGCACTCCATTTAGGTGCTTGTACTACCCGAAACATTGTGGCATGTTCCATTGGGGGCTGTATTATACATCTAACACGGGATTTTACATATTTATGGACACTGTATTCCATGTTTGGCCAGTAGAAGCCCAGTCTTTGTAATCGTTGGCATGTCTGTGTTTCACCAGTGTGAAATCCCATATTTTGTATATAAGCATGTTTGAGGTAGTAGGTGGTATCTTCAGGCTGTACACATAGTCTCAATATCCCATCCTTACCGTGTTTGTACAACTGTCCTGCTAAAAGGATGAGATTTTGTGTTTGATGGATCATTGATGGTTGTCTTTCTATCTGCAAAGAGCCAATTGTGAGTAGAGGCATGACCTCTTCGCTCCCTCACGGCACCATTTCTATGTTAAACAGATATGAATCAGGAAGTTCATCATCAACACTGGCAGGAGCTTCCCCATGAAATAGTCGTGAAAGATGATTTGCTCTTTGGTGTGTGGTCCCCTTTTTTACAACCACCGTGAAGTCAAACTCAAGCAACAGTATAAACCAGCGAACAATTCTTCCAGTGCTGCAAGGTTTGTTTACTAGATATATCAGTGCTTGATGATCCACGAAGAAGACAAACTTGTTGGCTAGAAGGTAGTGTCTTAATTTCTTGACAGCATAGATCATTTCCAGACCTTCTCTTTTCGTAGAGGTGTAATTTCTCTCTGCGTTGTTTAGTTGTCATCTAGAGTAGCAAATGGGAAAATCCATTGTCTTCTCTCCTGGCTGGGCTAATATGCACCCAATGGCATAGGCCGATGTATCCACATGGACATGGAAGATTTTGCTCCAGTCAGGGGCTTGCAAAATTGGAGCTGAAATCAAATGTCGCTTCAATTTTTGGAAAGCTTGCTCACATTCCTCCGCCCATTCAAACTTAGTTATGAGAGCGTACAATGGCTTAGCTATTATAGCATACATATATATGAAACGCCGGTAGTATCCACAATGCCCCATAAATGCTTGCACTTCTTTTATCTTTGTTGGTCTCTGTAGTGCAACAATTGTCTACACCTTTTCTTGATCAGTGAAAATGCCATTTTTGGAAACTATGTGGCCGGAATTCTACCCTATCTTACCATGCAGACGCATTTTTTCGGGTTTAAGCAGATATGATACGTTCTGCATTTTTCAAAGACTTTTCCCAGATGAGTAATGTGGTCACTTCATTGATGTGAATGAACACAAAGATCATCCATGTAGATCTCCAGAAATTGTCTGAGATATTGTTTGAATGCGTGGGTCATTAGTCTTTGAAATGTGGTCGGGGCATTGGTCAAGCCAAAAGGCATTACCCTGTATGAAAATATACCCCATTCTGTTGCAAAAGCTGTCTTATATTGATCTTCCGCCTTAATCGTCAACTGGTTGTAGCCTGAGAATCCATCCAAGAAACTATAGGCCTCTTTCCCTGCTACTCTCTCAATAACATGATCAATTATTGGCAGTGGGTAGTTATCCCTGATGATAGTTGCATTTACTTGCTTGAGGTTTACACAAACACGTAGTTTGCCATTCTTTTTGGGTACCACCACAATCAAGGACACCCACTCTGTGTGCTCAATCTTGTAGATAAACTCCGCGTTCTTCAGTTTGTCTATTTCCTCCTTGATTTTCTATGCAAAAGTTTCATTGTACGTGTAAGGACATTTTTTGTGTGCTCTGGCATCACTCTTAAGGAGAATCGTGTGCTGACATATCTCCGGATCTATCCCCTTTAGATCTTTGTATGACCATGCAAAGACATCTTTATATTGCCTGAGCATATCGACTAGAAGTTGATCTTCCTCTTCAGTAAGGTCCATGGCAATATAGGCCGGTTTAGGATCCTCTCCTAGTTCTGCTAAGTTGATGCTTTTCATGTTTTCAGGCCCATCATATGAAGTTCCTGGTTCTTTGGGATCTTGTTTGGGTTTTTGCACCACTATCTTCCTATCCTGAATGGTATACTTCTTATAGAGGGATGGTGCATCGAATTTATCATCATTTGATTCCTCGTCAGTTTCCATTTTTGTTGTCCAAACTTCTTTCAATGCTTGTTTCAAATCATTATATTTGACTTTGCGCTCCACCTTAGACAACTTAAACGGTTTTTCTGTATCTTTCTCTTTTTTTGGTTTTTGTTTTGATGCTGTTTTGGTTGAGTCAGGTTTCATATATTGCCCTGAAATCCTGTCCTTGAGGCAGTCAGTCACTTCGACTAATCTCAAGTACTGCATTTTGTCAGTCAATTGAGGTACCGAGTCCTCACTGTGCTTGTTGTGGTTATTTCTGCATTTATCCCGATACATGTGTTGTCTTCAAGGGTTTTGGTTTGGGAAATCATAGTAGATCACTTGGAGATCCTTTCGTTTGATGCTCTGGCTCAATCTACTAGACAACTCATAGTCCGCGTTATCCACTAGCGTCTTATCAGTCGAGTCTTGAAAATCTTCTTTGTCATTCGTTTGGACAAGGTCCCTTACAGAGATTTTGCGTCGGCATTCGGTCACCCCTTCCTTGTCAGGTACGTCTTCCTCGGTCTTCGGAGTTAGGCGGACATTCATCATCTGGAATGGAATGATATCATATCCTTCCTCATCACAAAATTTAGTGAGGGTCAATTTATTGACACAAACATCAAGAGTAGCTAGTATTTGTTTCCATCCAAACAGTTCAAACATCTCTTCTGGAAAAGGCTCTGGTATGTATGCTTCATCTTGCAACCCTATCAAGAATGCAGTCTTCCTTTTTTAGACTTCCACAATCCGAAGCTTCTCCTGTCCATTGGTGATCTTTGTTCTAGAGCCAAGCCGATATTCCTCCTTCCTGATCAGTTGTGGAATGCAAGTCTTCTCCTGGGGCTCTTTCTACGTCTTTATAGCTATGATCTGTGACAGTAATAATCGTAGTGACATCCTTGTTCCTAAGATAGATATAGTTGTAACCCCAATCTTGAACCATTTTGAGCTGACACATGCATGGACTACCCAGAATGATGTCAAAATTGCTGCTCGCATTGAAATTCATAATAGCGAAGCTGTGTTCATATGAAATTCCACAAGAGGTTACTACAATCTGCTCCAAGATGCCAATAGGTCTCTCCAAGTACCCATCCACTAGTTGAAGTTTCATTCTAGTCTTTCTTAGAGCAGGTTTTCCCCATTTTTTCCACATTGCTTTGGTGGCTATGGAAATTACGGCTCCACTATCCAATATCGCTACCGATTTTACATCCTTGTACTCTACCGGTAGGGTAGTATTTCCTTCTTCACCTTCACAATAGTCCCCCATCTTGTTTATTAGCACTTTCTCATGTTTAGTTTGCTTTGAGGGTTGTGTATTTAGCGTGTTTTGAGAGGCCTCGGGTGAAGGAATTACAAGCCCTATTTTTTTAAAATTTTTTGCGGCCTCATCCCAAAAATGCTGTCTAACATTCAGCAATTCTAACAAAGTCAGTGTACAACGGATAGATGATGACATCAGCTCGTGAAGAGTTTTAGTATCCATCATCTTAGGATTGGCTTTCCATTGAGATGGAACTTTCCTTACCTCAGATCGAGTTTCAGGTTACCAATAAATGAAGGTAAAGTCTTCAATGACTATGGTTTACTGTCTTCCGATATCAATGTGCCTGCATCTCCATACAATGATTGGATGTCATTTGTGTAGAGCTCATGCCCCAGGTGGAGTTCCGGGATAGGAGCTGACACAAGTGTGGCACTTCCATCTTTCCTATTCCTAATCTGTACCCATAGCTCTTGAGGCCATTGTTCTTCTACCTCTGGGATTGGAAGTGGTACTTGAGAATGCGTTCCATCTGTTGTATTGGCTACCACCCTCGTATCCAAAGGTGTTTCATCGACCAGATTGGGTAGGTTATTTGCTTCAATTCCCCTCTCATCTAACTCCCAAATCTTTTCTCATATGAGTACCTCGGTTTTTAATGTTGTAGGAACTGATGGTTCCATAAGCGCTTGAGCGGCTTGAATGAGCTCTTTTCACATCTTTAGCCTCTCTTTCTCATAGCCTAGATGAGGGTACGTTAACCACCTATCCTCTTGGGTTTGGTTAGGCTTTAGCCTTGCCTAGAAAGCTTTCAGAATTGCATCCAGAGTTTCAACCACCTTGTCTACTAAGAATGGCCCTCCTCAGGGTAGTTCTGACAGTTTCTTTGTCTCGTTGTTGCTCTTAAGGTCTCTTTCCCTTTGAATTTGTTCCTCTATTTTTCACAATTTAGCTTCCAATGCCGTTTTTTCCTTTTCTCTTTTGGCTTTCATCTTGTTTCGTTTCACCTTCCAGAATTTCCTAGGGGTTTGGAAAGACAAGTTGTCTATCTCTGTTTGACTGGCCAGGACATTCTTTGCTACCTCATTTGCTTGAGCTCTAGTGACTGCTTTTATTGGAATGTTCCGTTCTGTTTCTCATCCACTTGAGCTTGGTACAAACCATATTTTGTTCATGGTTGCTTTTCCTTTGTTTTTGGGGTTTTTTGGGCAGTGTGGAATAAGATGGTTGGTCGTGCATCCGTCACAGAATCCAAAAAATTTCACCCTCTCTCCTTTGTTTGGACACACTCTAGCTCAGTGATCACCGACATTCATAGCATAGTCCTATAGGTGGTGGAGAAGCTTGTGGAGCTCCCATCGGTTGTCCTGTTCTAGGAGGGTAGCCTCTAGGTTTGTAGCCCTGATTGGCCATATACATGAGCATATTCTCCATCGACCAAGTAATTATTTTTGGTTGGTTGTGCTATGTATGAGGGCTCGGGAATTTCTTCCAGAATTATCCATGGATTATATACCTCTGGAGCATATGCATTCCTATCAATTTCCTTTCGTAAGTATTGTTTGTATCTTCTCGGTATGAGACTACCTAGGTTATACTCTGATCAGAAGGTGGTTCAATGGGTCGCGAGATCCTTACCATAGACCTATTTTCCTAGGGTAAAGGAGGTTGATGTCCCAACACCGGTTGAGATTTTTCCTGACCCAAGATTGCATTATTTGGCTCCACTTGGTACCTTGGAGAGGGTGGAAGTGGTTGTCCCCCATGTGGTACGCATTGTCTCTCTCTAACATAGTTCTGATTGTAGAAACATTCGTGAGTTTTGTGGCTTGTCCATTTTTGTTATGTAGCACACCATTTCAATATCCGCTGTGTCTTCGCTCCTGGCCTTTGTTGAAGGTTGCACCACTGGGTTGGATGGTCACCTCCACAAGTATCGCATTTTTGGGTGGGCGGTTTGTCGTGTGTTTGGGTTCGTCTTTTTTCCTTGGTTCATCCTCCTGATCACTTTCTTGATCATTCGATCAACGTCCGACACAATTGGGTTTTGCCCTCCCAATTTTGTTGTGGACTCACTTGTAGTTGAAGAGGTGCTACTAGTCCTCTGATTTGTGTCTTTGGTCACCTCCCCATATGCTTTGCAGTCATCTACAAGATCGAACGCCTCTTTCGTGACTTGCTCAAAGGTTACACATGCTTTCAGGTGCAAGTCCTTTTTGAGCGTGTCATTTTGCAGTCCCTCTATGAAGAGGACTAATAGTCTTTCATCCTGAGGTAGTTCTCAAGCAGGGCATCTTTGTATGTACTTCTTGAAACGAAGTGATGCTTCTCCTTTTTCTTTTGCCTAAATGCATAGATCTGGGAGAGAGTGTTATGCTTGATCCCTCTTTTTGAGAATTTCTCAACGAATTCTCGGAGAGTTGCTCAATACTTGGGAATTTTAAGTTGTTTAACCCAAATCCTTCATATTGAGTGTGGAAATTAGTTACCTATTCCGCTCTCAATACTTGTTTGAAGATTGAAAGACGGGCATACGGATCGCCAGATCCATTATACTTTTTGGGCAAGCATTTCGCCACCTGAGATGGTCGCATACGCCTGGCCTCTGCAACCATTCTAGCAACTCCTGGTCCCCCTAGGATGGCTTCTCTTGGTTCATAATCTTCTCTTGGTACTAACAGTAGTATCTTATCCAACCTGCATTCATCAAGTCAATCTCGTTTGATAGTAGGAGGGATTCCAGTGGTGTAAGTGAATTCAGGAACAGAGTTGCCCCTATGTGTGTTCATGGAAGCCCTAGTCATCGTCGACCCTAAGGGTTCGGTTCTTGGAACTCATTCATGTCCATAAGAATCCTCCACTCTGGTTCTCAAGGGGCTCTCAAGTACAATCTCAGGTCTAATGTGAGTAGTCGTGGTTTTTTCAGCTTCCGGATTTACATAGTATTGGTGGAGTGGCCCTCCAAAATATGTATATCTCTCTAACTCCTTCTGATCCATTGGGGAGTACTTTCGGCCATACTTGTCCATGATGACCACCTGAATACTTCTACCCTCCGTGTATGTGTAAACATACAAGTTTTTCCGGTTTGTTAATTCTTTGATGCGGGGCTCGTCACATTTGTAATAGAGTGTTTGGTCTCCATTATTGAAATTATAAAGCCTCACATATGTGTTGTCTGTGTTAAGGCGCTCAGTCTCATTGGTGCGTTTGAGTACCACGTTTTGTTTCTCCATTTTGGGTGGTGCATCGGCCGGTTCATTATCTACTTTGTCCTTGGTGCTAGTCATTTCCCATTTATCCACAATATAAGGGTTATGAACCACTAGGTACATCATTCCCTCTCGGTCGAAATATCTATCCCCGTCATAATCAACATCTACAAGGTCTCTGAACTTGCTAGTCTTATTTTCCAACTTAACACAGTAACGGTCCATTCCATCGTTATAGATTTTGGCTTTAAGTACATTTTCAAATTGAAACTTCAAATACAACAACTTCACATCAAATGTAGGCTGAGAAGGACGTGCACCCATCGAAACTGTTCCCTTAGGGTTTGACTTGTTAGAATCTTCAGTCATGAGGCCGTATGATCTCTTAGACGAAGTGTCAGAGAAACTCTCCTCTAAAATGGGTTCCAAAGGTGGCAGTGGTCTCTGATTCACACTTTCTTCCATTGAGTGATTACTCCCTTGATCAAAGATGTTGTGGTTCCTATTCTGGTACAATCTTCATGATCGCAGGTTCATGAAGAATTGGTAACAAGAAAAATCCAAATCGAGTTACCTCATTAAATAGTGTGAATCTCCCGTTTGCTGTTGCTTGCTGGGTAGTATCTTCTAGTACCTGCAATCTGTCAAAAATGTGCTTGATAGTTGTAAGCTTACATCTGTTCTTGTTAGTTCTTGCTTTTGTTCGACAAAACCTAGCACACACTTCCCTAAACAACCTCAACAATTTTGATCCAATTTCAATTTTGAAAGAAGCACCTGGTTGCTATGGTCTAGCTCCTTGTGTGGTAAGTTTTTGTCTCTGTTCTAGCTAAAAGGTACATGGATTGCGATCCATGTTGGAAAGCCATTTGAACTTTTGTTGATACCATCAGCTTCAGCATGATTCAGGGATCTTATGGTATCAAAATTTTTAGAAATGAATCTCTGGATTGGAGGCTAAGTTGAGTTTGTCACTTTGCCTAAGATTCTGCCAGTTCTGAGCTGTTGGAAGGGTTTCTTGCATCCAATTTCAACTCTGGAAAGACCACTAGACTCTCTGTGATACCCTCTAGCTATGGTACTAGTTTGGTGTCAATTTGTGTCAGGGGAACATGGATCGCGATCCATGTTCCTTTGTGTCAAAATACACTGAATTTTGTCCCACGGCTAGTCCTTGGCCTAGTGATGCTGACTATATGGTTTTTGAATGCTATAAAGCTTTTTAGGACAGAGAAAAGTCAGTTTTAGGGTTTAGGTCAATGGTTTCTCCCCTTGAACTTATTTTTGCCACCTTTTGCCCTGTTTTTGAAATTTCCTGATAAGGGTCCTTTAGGAGGAAGTGCTCCAATTGTTATCAATTCCTTGCTTGTCTTTTATCAGCTCAAACTTCCAAAAAGGTACATGGATCGCGATCCATGTTTGGCAAGATTTTGGACTGAAACTTTGTGAGCTGATCACACAAGGTATGATGATGCTATTCCCCAAGTCTTTTTGGATTTGGTAAGTTTTTTCCAAGTGAGAAGCAGAGTTTTGTGTCTTTTTTGTGGTTTTTTGCAAACCACTTCTTTTCTGGTATTTTGACCAGCTTTTTCACTTTTTATCTATGGCTCCTTTTGGAAAAGTTGTTCAACTAGTAATCAGGAGTACACTGGTCAAATCTTGATGTCAGATGTCTACCTGGAACATGGATCGCGACCCACGTTGGGAAGCACCTAGGCATGAAATTTGGTTCCGTGGAATCCTTGCTTCTAGTTGGTCCCAATTCTCATCTCTTTTTGGATTTGCCTGAGAGCCTGTTCTAATCAAAGGAAATAATTTTAGCACGTTTTGCTAAAATACTACATGGATCGCGATCCATGTTTGGCAAGATTTTTGATAGGTTTTTGCACAGTCTTTTTCAACATGTGTTTTTATCCTCTTCTTGAAAGTTTTAATGGGTTTCGTCCAATTTTGAAGCTTTGACCATCACTTCTTCAATTTTTTCGAGTTATGGTCTTCAACACCAAAATAAGGTTTTTGATAGTTTTTCCCTCGATCCTTTTGGCCACAAATGATGGTGTAATTTGTTACCTAACCTACTCCTATAACTGAAATGAATATGCAAACATAATTGGACTTAACAGTACAGAAATAACAACGATGTGGGTGGTGGAACAGCCCTTTCCAAGCATGTGAAAAATCAAAGAACAAAATACTATCTTGTACTTCACTCATAGCTTTCTTTTCTCTTAAGGAATAGCACTGGATAGTCTCGGACTCCAGTCTCTATTAAGCACTAAACCTACGTCTAGCTGCTTAATTGTCTATGGGTAAGCCAAACAGGTATCAAAATCTTGAAGGGAGATTTGTTTTTTCTTTTGTACACTGAGTCACTCACCACCTAAGGATCGGTTTCCTCGGCAGCGGTGCCAATGTTAGCGGGTCGCCGCGATGGGAAGAATAGCTCTTTTGTACTAACATAATGTCAATATGCAAGGAAGCGACTCGGGGTGGGGCACAGAGACTTAATGAGAGTGTCAATATCACCAAAGTGAACTCAAGGACTACTCGTTCTTATGACAAAAGCAATCAACCACTTCCTAGTCAGACAATCAGTATGCATCCATTCTCAACACTCAACGTAATCACGGCTTTTCGGTATCCAAACGAATCTGGAATGTCACGAAACTTAAGGAGAGGTATCACAACACTTATGGGCTTATTCCTACAAAGTTCTGTCACCATATGGGAAGGTACATAAATCACGATACATCACAAAAAATGAGCAAAAAACTGACACAGAAGTACTTGGAAAGATCCACCTTAAGCATAGAAACACTTATCCATGGTCAAAACATAAAAAAATAACCATTTTAACTCCCAAATCAATGCATTTAGCTCACAAATGGTACGTCGCGAACCACAACAAAATTGGAAATGATTACACTTAGATTGTAGAGCAAGAGACAAGGAACACAATGTGCTATTTGGAATAGAATTCTAATTACCCATTCAAGAGAAAAGATAATTACAATGTGTAGTCACAAGAAGCCTCCACAATGCACGTTTTCTTCCTTTTGCTAATGATCATCTCTATTTAAAAACTAAGGGTTTTGACTTTAAAAGTTCGGGGGGCTTTCCCATGGCCATCCGGCCTCTTACAAGGGGTAGACTCACAGAAATAAAAAAGGGAATCATGATTACAACTCATCTTAGGTTGAATTACAAGGTTTTTTTTCAAAAAAAATAGAGTGTCCGCCGGGTTTGGTGTACATACGCCTGTATGTGTCCGTATCCAGGACAATTATGCTGCACTTGACTATTGAACACACATAGTAGATCTTCATTTGTGAACCTGCTCTGATGGAAGAACATATTTTGATTCAAATCCCAACGAAAACAGCGGAGAAATATGTAGTATATATGCTTGCAGGCCATATATGGTTTATTCAGTGCCACACGTTCTACAAAGTCTTCGCATGTACACATCGAACTATTGGCAACATGAACTTCATACCTCTCTCCTCGAACTTGGGAAGAAGATGTCTCCACCAAGAATTTTTCATGCATGCATGCCTGCCTTCACAACAGTGTGTTGAATAACATGTGCCTCCATGGTTAGGCTGATTCAATTTTCTTAGGTACCTGAATCGATATTCCTGGCCAATAGCGCACATTGTTGGTTTCCCTTGCTACGATCTTATTTAAGGTGAACCCCCCTGTCTCCAGATTCAACAGCTCCAAGGCATTTATGTTTGTTTTCGTCTCCTCAGGCCAAGTTCTAGGTACTCTTGTTGGACATTGAGTGATTGTGTTACAAATTTTCCACATGTGATCCACACTTTATTACAAAACCACATGAATTGTGCCTTCAAAGCGTTACCTTGACTAGTGTTATTTCCTCTTTTCCATGTACAAATTTCCCAGAATGGTGGTGCAATTGCACCTGTGTTCCTTATGTTTTTCTTGCATTTACCAAATCTAGATCCCAACCACCCTTGACATTGAACCCTACTACCCTTTGGTATACAAAGGATTACCCACATTGTCTTATGAGTATCCATCTCTTCTACCATTAGACCATCCTCGTGTTCTTCGACCTCATGAACTACCCTTGCAAATGATTTTTGTGTTCCTTGATGATTGCGGGTAGCGTTCTGTGTAATATATTTAGTTTGATGTGGCACATTCTCCTCTTCACAATCTACTATCACAACATTTTTGTGCCTACGTGATACTATAGTATTATCACCCTCCATTGATAGTCTTTGATAGAGCGGTGTACCTGCCAGCCCATCTTCAATCTCTTTAGTAATAGCTGCTAGACCTGGTGCTCTATTTTGTTGAGCATGATGACCTAGTTTCTCTGCCAAAGGGCATGCTCCATGATATCTACCCTAAACAAAAGCAAGCATGTTCACAATTTTTAACAATGTGTTTGATAGATTGGAAACACACCCATCGTACAAGCTCAACATTTCTTTGTTCCCTTGCCAGCTTGCCAACTTTTTGCGTGGTTCATTTTTGTGAGGTTTTGTAGTTGGAATGTTTGAAAAATCATCTAATTCTTGACAAATCATCTAATGTTTGACAAATCATCTAATTCTTGCAACATAAAGGAAGTACTGTAAATGCAGTGAAGAAAATAATTATGCATGCCTCTAAGATAGCATCGAACATAGTTTTACCCCACCAAATTGCTTTCTCCAACGAGGGTAACGCACGTGCCAACAACTGAGCCAACAATCCATTTGCAAAATGTTACTGTCGGATATTTTTCCAATTGCCCACCAAGCCCAAATAGTCATGTACAAGCTTGTTGTCTCCTCCTTGCTCCTTGCACATCGCCAAAGTTCACACAGACACTTGTGTTCATCTTGGAAACTTTTATGCACATATTGCATGGTGGGAATGTGCAAACTTTTCTCCCAATGAAACAAGCATGAACGTTCTCTTCCCTCCATAATATAGTCAGGCCCTCCATTGAATACAATTCAAATAGCTCTCCAATTTTCCCCAGCTTCATCTGCCATGAATCCTCTAAAATCAACTGGTGGATGCTCGCTTTCCAAAAGTACAGAATTCATCATTTCCCAAAACATGGTTTATGTCTGCATGTCTTCTTCTTTTCATCTCACAAATGGCTATTGTTTGCATTTCTTGGATCGTGCGAAGTGCATTGATTAACCATTGTTATACAAACAAAAGTAAAAGAAGAAGTCAACAAGTCTTGGGTAGGGTCGCAAACATGGGCTGCCATTGTTGTCTAACCTGCCACTCTACGCATCTGATCAAAGCAAAGCAAGCTTTTTTGGAGGTCCCCATGACCATCTTGCCGCATTCTCACCTGCTCAACACCAGAATCTGGGCCATTGACTGACATTTTGAACACATGACATCTCTTGTATGATCTATGGATTATCCTGAAAAAAGAAAACCATTAAAATACTTGTAGTCGCAACTATTTTTCAACTGAATCAATTGGGACTCTGCACCAACACCAATCCGTGTAGTTGTAGCTTCTCTCATCCAATGTTTGAATCTGAGTGACAAACAACAAAGATGCTAGAAATAACTCGCAAAGGGAGAAAAATTGATACACATATTAGACCGCAATTCAATACCTCCATGTATGAATCAATGGCTGCATCTCCTCAAGTACAGAGAGGAGCTCATTGCTATTCAGTTGCTTCCCATTTTCATGCACCACCACCCCCGTAACCATTTGCTTTGCAAGATTTAATCACAAATGCCTAGGACCAGTCACACTGGACTTTCAGACAACACTCGTGACACAAGCTCTCAGGTATGATCGTTGATCACAAAACTCCCTTCACCATGGGTTGATTATGCCTTCCAAGGGGGATAAATAACCCGGTCCAGTTGTAATCAGATAGTAAGTAATAGAAAATACATGGACGCTCCCAAAGAAGAGTTGGAGAATTACCACAATGAAAGCAGCATAGTGTTCCATTTCATGAGCTGAACATACCGATTGAAGAAATTGATGGCAACAATTTCCCCGTCCAAGAAGTCTCATTTGGCAACCCATTCATTGCATTTATCGAGCATGAGGTATTTTTACAGATGAGGTGCCCACCACATTTGCTTCTCTTGATCAAAGATGGATACCTCATTCTAGAATGGACAGGCTTAACCCAACAATGGCCATCATATTTCTGATCCATCCTAAAAATTTTGAGAACGCCATCCGGCACAACGTCAAGATCATAAATGCATTCCCCATTGTATATTTGAGGAACTTCATCAACACGCTTCTTAATTGAACATCTAGAGATCATTCGACTTACCTTGGGGTGCTTGTGGATATTTAATGCAATATACTCCAATGAACTTTGTGGTTTTTCCACACGCTCAGAATCTGCACTTTTTTCATTGTTTTTAGCATTTTCCTCTCTTAATTTGTCTGCCATTCCCTCATTACAGGCATAAAAGTAATCTTTCACCTTACCAAATGAAGTTCTGGAAGATCTTTTGTCATGCATTTCAATGGAGTTGTCAGAGAGCTCTACTATATTCCACCTTTGGTGATGAGTGTATATTTATACTGCCATTCATGACTAATAGAAACTTTGAAGACAATGTTGAATCCAACACAAATTGAAATTTTTGACCTACATGCACACCATATTTCACTTCTGTCTGAATGTCACCATCTGGAGTTGTAATGATGGCAAACATTTTACTCTCACCACAACCCTCGTAGTCCCCAGGATTCACCATTGAATATCTTGCTGGGCAATCAAGGAACAATGGGATATCACTGACATTATTAAAAAATAAACTCACCTTGCTAGATGAGGATGAAGCCATAGCTCAACAAATCAAGATGATGCAAATTGATTTTTGTGAATGTCCAAGCTTTCACCTTACCGTATATTTAGAGGCATTTGAGTTACTTAAAAAAAGATTTGGAAGCTCAATCTATCATATAATAAATTAGATGCACAAATCAAAGTCCATATTAGAATCAATTCATTCTCTATACATTCAAGTTAGTCTAGCCCCATCTATATATTAATCACTATCTCCCTTATTTCAGACTCTTTTATCTCCAATCTCCTAAATTTTATCCCTATGCAATACTCATTAATCGTCCTCCTTTTATTTTAACCATACTTTACTTTGTCTCCATCTATCTCCTCACTCCGTCTATCAGTTTCTTTTAACTTTCACTATTTTCCACCCTAACTCTATGTATCTAGCACTCCAACTTGTCGATCTCTATCCATTTCAATTCATAGTGTTGGCATACCTCTAGCTTGCTCATTTTCAGCCTTTTCCTCGTGCTTGAGATGCTTGATGATTGAGGTGCTTGAGATGCTTGAGGTGCTTGATGATTAAGATGCTTGCGGTGCTTGTCATGCTTGAGATGCTAGGGTTGCACTTGAGGTGAAAACCAAGCCCAAGATTAAAGTGCTTAAGGGCCAAGCTTGTGGTGAGAACTAGACCTATGCATGAGGGGCTTGAGGTGTCAAAAAGTCAAGACTCAATCCCTACAAGGAGGGGGTGAGCCCTACAAGAGGGGGGATGAGAGAGAACACCCACACACTCACGCAAGGCATGCATGGTACAAAAAAAGTAAAAGGGACACTTGTCAAGTTCCTCCTCATGTTGCTCTCATGGCCTCATTGGAATCTACATTCAAACTTCCATCACTGAAAAGAGGCAACAAAGTGTCATAAATTCCTATCTCTAGTACATGACAGCAAGGGCTGAACAGGATCTTCCACAAACACTACATCCCACAAAACCAAAATACGCTTTGTTTATGGATGATACAACTTGTAACTTTGCTTTCAACACTATAATGGGGGATATTTCTAGGTGAGCACTTTTTGGCGAGCGCTTTTTAGGAATCAGGTGAGCAGATTCCTAAAAAGATTCTCTCTTCCTCTTTGTGGAGTATCTTTATCTCTCTCTTTGAGAGAGAGAGAGAGAGTGCCACATAGAGAGAGAGAGAGAGTTGAGACACAGTCAAAGATATGGAAGCTAGACAAATTGCTTCAAAAACAATATAGAAAAGGGTACTTAAAACAAGAACTCCCATTAATAATAAAAAAGTTACATTTTATTAAACTTGCATTACATAAACAAGAAGTGTTTATCTTCTGGAAGGCCCGGTTTAAGTAGTTGATGTACTCCCTTCGATTGGCATATTAAGATTCACCACATTGCTTAGCTCCTGCCTCATTTCCTCCTCATCCTCCTCTGTGATGAGCCCAATCTTCTTCCAGCAAGAGAAAGCTAATTGTCCCGTCTCGTTCAAATTGATTAAGCTCCGCATATTGAGTTCCTTGCGGCATTGATAGAGGCGATACACGTTGATGGTTGCCTTGAGAGCCCGACAAAACTAGTCGGCTCCATACAATGCCTCTCCATTTGGAATGGCTTCCATGGCATCCCATGCAGACTTTATTTTACTCTCAAGATCGTCGGACATCATGAAAGAAGGAGAGGTGTGCTACGAAGCTAGTGGATGCTTTCACAAAAATAACTGAGGCTATGGCAATTTATAGCCGTTGTGGTAATATTATATTATTTTTTACATGATTTGACACATAAACAACTAGTACTCAAATATGAAAAAACATTGCAAATGAATGTATCCAAATGTGGCCATCCTAAGATAAAATTAGAAAGTAGTACAATTGTTTAGGTAAAGCATACTAAGAAAAAGTGAGCATTGTCAAATGCTATGCATCCATGCTTGGATAATTCTGGCTGCGACTCAGTGCCCTGAAGATATCAACATCTGCTAGGATTGGTTGATGGACAAAAATGTTCTCATTTTGTCTTAGCCCTAGCACACACAGATAAATAAAATACAAATGTTTACATGCAAGATATGGTTTTTTCTTTGACACCCGTTCCATGAAGTCTGGACATGTGCACGATGGATGGTTTCTAATACAAACTTTGTACATCCCGACATGACCATCTTCACTTTTCGTCTCTACTTTGAAGACCTCACTAACACCATCTGCTGCACATATCTCTTCTACGACCTTTGCTCTCAGGGCGGCATCCTCGGAAATGGAAGTCCGATACCGTACACGCAGATCATCTCACATTGTGGCTCTTGCACTGCCTTCAGGAGTGGATGTATCTTTTGACTTGAAAGGAGAGTTTGTCATATTTTTTTCTTGAGCAACTGGCGTTACATTAGATACTCCTTCTTTGCTTAGCTCCACTTGATACCCCCCTTCATGCAATATTTGCACCTCATCCTCCGATAGGTTGGTGCCCACATGCACGGGCCAAGTGTGTGGTGGATGCTAAGGCTGCGGTTCAATGTTCTGGTCTACTACATAACAATGCAAGACATGATCCAGAAAAAACCAAAACCATTGACGCACCACACCATTTGGATGTTTTCGATATCCTTCAAACGATGGGGCTGGTATACCAAGGCTAAAACCTGCTATACTGCATCCACACCTGCGTCCTCCTCTTGGTGTGCCGCTACATGTGACCCTACTACCTTGTGGAGTTCGACATATGGCCCACATTACCTCATTGACCTTGGACTCAACTACATACTGCCCACCAGAACCTATACTTCGTTTTGGGGTTTGTGATATCCCTTCTACTGCAAATTTGTTTTTACGTGGTCTTCCACACTTCTTGTGATCTTTGGTGACCGAGTTGTACCTAGGCCTATGTGATGCATCATCTTCCACGTTGATAACCTCATTTGGCTTCCTTTTTTGCCTTGATGTCTCCTTATCTCCTGTTTATGGAGTTGGTTGTTTATACATTGGAGTGCCCTCAGTAGATGCATTCACTGCTCTTATCACTTGGCTAGGACGTTTTTCATGGCGTTCTGTAAACTTTTTTATTGATGGACCCTTCCCAATGTGTTTTCCATGGCTGTATGAAATGGCCTTTGTGCTCTGTAAGATGGAATTCGCAAGGTCGGTTGTACATGATCCCATGCTTGCTCTCCGCAAGGTTAGTGCGTGGAGTGTTTGGTCCATCAGAGCTACTTTCTATGCATGTCATAATGCCACCCCAATGTGCAATACAAAATTGTTCCTATAAAATTATAGGTATAATAAATCTAAAGGTTACTTTTTTTTTTTGTAGATGGCTACTAGGTACCTTCACAGACATGGGAGATGCTGTGTTGGATTGTTTTGCAGGAGTTGGGACATTGGCAACAGAATGTTTACTACTACGTAGACATTGCATCAGTTGTGAGAAGGATTGGGTAGTTTTCAATGCTTGTTTGGAGCCATCTCAGCGCCTACCTTTTGATTTAGGCTCGACATTGATGTTTCATAGGAGTGTCAGAGCTCAGGTAACTGAGCAACCGCAACAGGTGTCCGAGTAGCTTCATCTGCTTGACCCACCGTTCCCGATACCACTCAACAGTCAGGGCGGGGCAGTAGCAGCACCATATTCCACTTTCATAGCCCCATTTTTGGCATGGCGTGCAACTGGACCGTCTCCCAGTGCATTCATTGCCACCACATCTGAGGCCCTGCCCGGGGTTGATCCATTGCCTCTTTCACTACCTACAACCCCCCCCCCCCCCCCCCCCCCCCACATATAGTTCGTACCCTTTGCCATTTGGAGGAGTTCCTTCACCATTTGGTGGACTGCCCCCGTTGGCATGACCTTTGTTTCCTCCCAGAGGATATGGCAGTAGCAACACCATATTCCACTTTCACAGCCCCATTTTTGGCATGGCGTGCAACTGAACCGTCTCCCAGTGCATTCATTGCCGCCACATCTGAGGCCCCGCCCAGGGTTGATCCATTGCCTCTTTCACTACCTGCACTCCCCCCTCCCCCCCCCCCTCCCCCCACATATAGTTCGTACCCTTTGCCATTTGGAGGAGTTTCTTCACCATTTGGTGGACTGTCTCCGTTGGCACGACCTTTGTTTCCTCCTAGAGGATATGGCCCCCCACCGCCCTTCTTTCCTCCACGTCACCCATGATGTATCACCCCCCATATGTATTTACTTTGTATGCAATGGAACTCATAGATTTGGGGTTTTCTATTTGAAATAGACTGTCATTGTGCGTAAGGAACTTCTATTTCTCTTATTAATAGTGTATTGAATGATTCCATGGTGTGTTTTGTTTGAATGTAAGTTGGTCATGAAATGACAATCAAATTTTAGTTGGAAAGAGAGAGAGAGAGAGAGAGAGAGAGAGAGAGAGAGAGAGAGAGAGAGAGAGAGAGAGAGAGAGAGAGAGAGAGAGAGAGACTACAAAGCTTTTGTAGGACACCTGTTAAGTACATAAGTGGCATACATGATGGCCTTAAGCCAAAAAGAATGCGGCAAAGCTTGACTTTCGACCATACATCATGCCATTTTCGTAAGTGACCTGTTTTTCCTCTCAGCTACACCATTTTGTTGAGGGGTATAAGGCACTGTACATTGGTGTTTTATCCCACGACTAGCCAGAAATGCATTAAATTCATGAGACATATACTCCCCCCTCGATCGGAATGGAGGGTGTCCATAGTACATTCTGAGACATTTTTAACCATAGCCATAAATTGTTTGAAGCACATAAAAAATTCAGACTTTGCTTTAAGCAGAAATACCCATGCATGCCTAGAGTAATCATCAATAAAAGTCACAAAGTACCGGTAATTGCCGAAGGATGGAGTTTGCATGGGCCCACAAACATCACTATGCACAAGCTGCGACCTACGTGTGGCCCTAACTGAACCATCCTTTGGAAACTTCGAACACTGCATCTTACCCAAAATACAGCCTTCACAAACATGTTTGACAGGTGCTTCAAGAGGCGGCAAAGAAGCAAGCATATCAGATTTTTGCAAACACAACAAACTGACAAAATTTAGATGACCAAAACATGCATGCCAAAGTTTTGCATCTGAAATAGCCTTTGAACGCACAACTGCATTTGCAAAATCTTACCCACACTTGTCATACAAACTGAGCTTATCAGCCCATGGCATAATATACCAGATGTAACAATTTCATCACCAAAATTGAGATCATGAACTGTACATCTGTCATCCAAAAATTGGACTACAAGTCCAAGTCTAGCAAGTGCAGATACAGACAAAATATTGTTCTTGATCCCAGGTACATAAAGTGCATCAACAAGTGTGAAAGAACTGCCATTTGCAGCAGTAAGCACAATCTTTCGAACTCCCTAAACCGGATAAGAGGCATTGTTGGCACAAGTGACAAAATTCCCATGAGGGACAGACTCAAGAGAGGTGAACAATTCACTATGTGAGGTAATGTGCTTTGTAGCACCATTATGGAAATACCACACATGTGAATCTACAGCAACTGACATGCATGCATCATGGACAACAAGTTTGTAAGTGCACTCTGCACTAAAAGCCCATTCTGCATCAACATCAGCATTACAGTTTCCTTTTACAGAAGACTCAACAATGGCTACATTTGTAGTGGAACGAGCATTTGCAGTGAAACCACCCTCTTTCTTCTTAGCCTCTTTGGCCTTCAACTTAGGACATTGCTTGATCAAGTGATCATTAGCTTTACCATAATGGCAATGCATCTTCTTTTTTCCCTTATCACCAAAAGTTCCAGACGAATGTTGCCAACAGAAGCATTAGGAACAGAAGTCTTGCCACTTGCAACAGAACCATAAGAAGTGGCTCCATTGTTGTTACTATCCTTTCTTTGAGAAGCAATAAAAGCATGTTCAATTGCACGCTACCTAGTCCTATTTCTTCTAGAAAGTAACTCTCACAAAACAGCAATGTGCATAATGCATCAAACTTGACAACTTCTGGATTTTCTTGGGTCATAGGTCTCCAAGTACTAGCAAAAGTCTGGTAAGAATCTGGTAAGGCATCAAGAACAGTCTGCACAAGGTAACTGTCTGAAATGACTTCACCTGTAGAAATAAGTTGCTCATTGATATCCTTGACACGAGCAAGGAAAGAATCCATATAATCTTCCTCATGCATAATCTTCAATTCCAGCTCTTTTACGCTGTAAAGAAATTTTAGCCTCATTGCGGCTTGCATAAAGACCTGCTAGAATATCCCAAGCCTGTTTTGTAGATTTCACTGAACGAATGTGAGGAGTAATGGTGCACTTTATAGACAATGTAATTAATGCATGAGCCTGCGCATCCTTTACATCCCAACGAGCTTGTTCTACCGTAGGCAAAACAACTCTAATAGCAACAATCCTTGCAGTAAGACCTGCAACATCCTCAACATCACCTAAATCCTCAGAACCAGGATGTACATCAATGCCATGCACAATATTCTAGATGCCCTTTGAAACAAGAACATGTTGCATCATATAAGCCCACATAGGGTAATTGTCCCCATCCAACCTGTCCTCAACAACAAACATCTTGAACACATCTGTGTTGTTGTCAACCATGGTAAATGTTGCATCTGATGTGAAAACTACCCAAAAAGATGAGAAACAAAGCGGTAACAACACGTGCTATATAGCACAAACTGTAGAAGACTGTAAGACACCTGTTATGCAAAAAACGGCATTGACAAAAATTTTGCACAAAATGATAAAATTGCCTGTTCAGAATTGCCTGTAGTGGAAACGGAGGCAGAAATGAGCCCGAATCAGAAATTTGAGCAGACCAAGCTCTACAAGCTAACCCCAAATATTTGTTGACCTGCGAACGCTCGCCAAACCTTACTAAAATCGGAGAAAGTGAGCAGGCGTGTGCTAGAGCAGCTGGCGACTAAGCCTGAGAGGATGTAGCCTGCTCTGATACCAATTGTTGGAATTAGGATTGTAGAGAAATGCACACATCTTGGAGAAGATGAAGGAATCTCAACGCACACAACTTAGAGTATATTACTTAGTGTGAAATGGAGAGATAGATAGCCCTAGAGTGATTGGCGTATATACAATGCACGGGGGAAAAAACCTCCTAAAGAGGGAAAAATGCCCCGGTGGTCCTAATGTGTTCACACACATCACTACCACATGTATATGGTAACATTGAGCTCTTCAGATATTCATGCATATTTGTCTCAATTGGAATTGGCTTGTGGTTGACTGGTAGCCAAGTCTTTGTATAACCTGTGTAGAATCCTTGTCCAACAGGAAGATTCTTTGAGATCTATCTCTGTTCAATATCCTCTTGAGAGTTGTGGTTGACTGTAGCAGTATTCAATATTTTCCATTTGTAAATTTTCTTCTTAGGTATCTTGAAATATTGTCGAGGTTGATACCTAGTGGGCCTTCTTTCTTGCGAGGGTCTTGACGTTACTTCATATGCCCTTACCTGTAGTTTTGATACCCATATCTGTCTGCTACCTCTATAGTACTCTTGTTCTTTTAAGCTCCATTGTGATGCTATCCATCCCATGTGTTTGTATTTCTTTGTTGATCTTTCATCTTCAATCCTCACTAGATCATTGAATTTTACTAAACTGTTCAAAACAAACACTTGAATTTCTTTTGCTTTCTCGAGTACTTGGGCTGAAATATCTTTGCTTTTCCCAGTGATTTCCTAGAGGTTGTGTTTGGGTCAGCAAAACTGACTTGTTGTTTTGAGAGCCTAACTTGCTTGAATAAGCTGACCCATGAGGGTACTTTGATGTAGAGGCATATGCTGTCACACCTTTTGCGCTAGTTGGTGGAAGGTCCACTTTAGCCTTACCTTTGTTTGCAAGATTTGTTAATGATTCATGTGACTTTTTCATCTCTAAATCTAGTTACCTATAACTATTGCTTGCTACCATTTGGACTTGGGGGGTGCACTATGTAATGATGTTAATGTATAACGTGAGTTCAAAAGGAGGGGTTTTGAAATGCAAAAATTTTTAGGTAGTTTAACAGAGATACTATAAAATAAGGGGTTTTTATATTCAATTTTGGAAAATTTCCCTAAAATAAGGGGTCATTTTATTCATTGAGACATGTTAAAAGAAGGTTTTTTTAATACCCTGCAAATGCCCATTATATAGGGGGTACTGAACGTCGAACCCCCCGAGCATTTGGAAAGTAGAGCAATAGAACTATATCTTCTCTATGGGCCTTGTGTAATTGGTCTAACCATTGATGTCCAAGGATGACATTTTCAAGCATGTCCTTTGAATGATTTACTTGAAATCTTACCTGCTCTTCATTCTTTTGGATGCTAAGAGTAGAAACCAATTCTTCTTGACTCGCATCCATACCTAGCATTGCTTTTATTTTTTTGCATGGAGTAATCTCTAGAATGCCTTGGATGTTGTCTGCAACCATATTTCACTTTGCTTCTTTATCCAATAGAGCATTGCATCTGGCACTTGCTCCATTTGCAGTACTAAGGACTATAGCTATTCTCATTGGAGATTCTATCAAGATTTCACAGTGAAGGTGCTACGACGGAATGAAACTCACCAAATTCAACCACAAATGAAGACAATCAGCCCATTAACAACCAATCAAAAACCTTCCATCGCATCTACGGACACTTCTCAACAGTGCCCCAGGACGGGCACTAAAATTGGAAAGGGGGAATGTTAACTGAGTCAATGTCAATTAATAGGAGCTGCTAAAGATAGAAGCCTTATGAATGCACATGAAAGATGAATATGAAGAAGTAGTGAAGATTGGAGAGACACATTTTCTCGGTTTATTTAGCCATTGCGATAATTGTAAAGTGTTATAGACTCTATGAGAGTCCAAGATGTAAAGAATAGGTTAGTTACAATGAATGGGTTGCAGATACAGTAAGTTGTCGAGCCTCAAAGCTCTTTGGCAAGCATACATTTCACATTTTAAACCTTATGGCTAAGGTATAAAAGCCAACTTTTGTAAGGGTTTTGTGAGTTTTGGATAATGAAAGTGAGTGTACGCTGCAGTACATTCCTGTGAGCTCTCTGTTATTTCAATGTTTTGTGTCTCCCTCATGTGATGTTGCATTAAAAATCTGAGCATACCAACGTGCTCGCAGGGGAAAGCTCTCTCTTTCTACGTAAATTTCTCGTGATGAAGTTGTGTTTTAATGTGTGCCCATCTACAAGCTATTTTCAGTCCCTACACACAATACACACATCTAAACTGGTTTTCAACCATAGGAATAGATAGAGCACGTCCTAAGGAAGCTATAGAGTGCTTTAGAGTCCAAAAATAAATGACCTAAAATAGGTTGTTCATCTTATGCATGATTTTTTCCGAGTGTCAAATATGATATTTGAGCACATGAGAGTGTTGAGGATACTTTGAGGAAGTTTTGTTGCATTTGGAGCATTGTAACTACATGAAATCAACATATTACACTTCGATAAACATGTTTATCTTAGGTGCCATTTTGCCAGAGTGTCAGAAATGACTTTTGAGCACATAGGAATGTTGAGGATACTCTGCACATGCTAGGCATTGAGTTTTGTTGCAATTGGAGACCGTAGCTATACAAATTCATCGGCTCAAGATTGCAATAAGGAAAGTGGCTTTTGGTGACTAACACGCACCTGAGACCAATCCGATGGGAAGAGCTATGGTGGGTGGTAGCGGTGGGCAGCCATGGCTTTGGAGATGGCGGGCAGCAGGAAGAGTTGAGAGAGAGAGAGAGAGAGAGAGAGAGAGAGAGAGAGAGAATTCGAGATACACAATAAAACTAACGCTATATTAATATCTTTGTAAAACTTACAGCATATATAAAGCAAAATTTGCCATGCACAACTCATCCTTAATTGAATCTTATATGCATGCCTTATGAGGCTTGTTCCCACGAGCTTGGAAACCTAACTGAAACCTAACAATCCCCCCCTCAAGCCCAAACTAGACAGGCAACTCATGATACCTCAAGTTTTGGTGTAATCATCAACCATGAGTTTTAGATTCTCTCACAACCAAGGATTTATGGTGTATCCATAACCTGATGCTATGATAGTAGAACCCCCCCTTGAACAGTTAGGGTGTAGGTCAAAAAAGTAGCTACCAATAGATGGAGTTTACCTGTTTGATATCAAAGGGAAATATGTTTCAATAGCGAAGTATGCACAAGTTGTTGTTGACCATCGTGTATCACGTGAGCTCATGTGAGTAGCTTTATATCTTAACAATTAATTAATGTCAATAGTAATTCCACTCAATGCAAGTACCGTGATGACGATAGAATCGGTTGATTTCATAGCTCATACAATTAATGGAAATAACTAAAATAGCCGTGTCTTTTAAAACAATGTCTAACGGTATTGTATGTTGTTGCAAGCTTGAGTGTAGCTTGTTAGATATAATTACAAAGAGAATAGCTTACAAGAGAAATGAACAAAATGAGAAGATTAAATGAGGTGGTTCATAAATTCATAGAAGGATATTAAAAAAAATGGTTAGGATGTTATCATATCAGTGTGGTAGAGACAAAAAAAATTCAGTCAGTAATGAGTGATCAGTAAATTTGTGATGCATAGGTGTTTAGGGTTAGATTGGGACTAGGTTAATAAAAAGAAAAATGTATACCTTGACATTGAAAGAGGAGATAGTGGATAACCCATTTGACGAGGGCGTTACTAAAGTTGACAGCATGTGGTTATGTTGACAACATGAGAGGGTGTAAGATTTAAGGGTAATAGGAAAATGGAGAATTTACTTTGTGTTTTATAGACATTAAAGAAACTATAGAAATTGCTTTATGGACATTGTACCAACGGTTGAAAAAGGTGAGGCTGGTGGATGATATGTGTTTGCATTCATGGATTTTTGCCTTTACTTTTGTGAGGTGGTCAGAGAAGCATGGGGATTGATAATCCCATTGGTCCCTAATGCACATGTCCCAAAAGTCAAAGGACATCCATGGTTTATGATAATTGTCATGCATGATGATATTCTGGTGGCAATTACTACACAAAATTTTCCCAGATACATTGTGAAATAGGCAAGGGGTAATGGAATGAAAAGAATAATCGACATTGTTTTTAATGATTCTATCTCAAACTTTGAACATATTAACAACAAAAAAACAATCCCATTGTTGATTTAGATTAAGTACCTTAGGAGCTCGGGTGGTTTGTAATGTGGATGAAATGCAGCAAGTCAAAGGCGTTAATGTGGAGGATATTGCCCTATATCTTCTCCATGGGCCTTGTGTTGTTGTAACTACTGATGTCCAAGGATGACATCTACAAGCATGTCCTTTGAATGATTTACTTTAAACTTTACCTACTCTTAATTCTTTAGGATGCTAAGAGTAGCAACCAATTCTTCTTGACTCGCATCCATACCTAGCATTGTTTTTTTTTTTTTCATGGAGAAATCTCTAGAATGCTTTGGATGTTTTTTGCAAGTTTGTAGTCTATGATTAGATATGGTTACTACCTACAAAATACACACAATTGGCCTAAGAAACTAGCAATATTGAGAAAGTTATACTTGCTACTCTAAAATGTATCGTATTCTTCAGCAATCAAAAAACTCAACCATCATCATATACTATGCTATATAGCATATTAGGTCCCCCAAAACTCAAGGAAGATTAGCTTTATGTTATACATTACACTTACACAATCCAAATTGAATTTGGATATCAAGAAAGCCACCAAAAATTTCATAAAAGTGCTAATTTTGGCCAAAAAACAGGATTATGCAATTCTTGTAAATTGGTCATAACTTTCAATCTTAACACTTGCTCCATTTGCAATACTAAGGACTATAGCTATTTTCATTCGAGGTTCTATGAAGGTTTTTGTCCTACTTTTTTCATAGTCTTGTCCGGATTTAACTTGGTCTCTATGGAAGGTAACTTGAGACTTTGTTTTCCAATCTGACTTACATCAGTTGGCTCAACTGGAAATGTTCGAATCTGTGGTCATCATAGCGATTGTTTGTTGTTTGCATCCTGGTTCTCCTTTACTTCTTGTCTTGATGGCATTCTCTGCTCACTAGATTTCATGGCTTTGTTTGTTCTTTTTTATCTGCACCTGCTTTTGCTCTTTTGAAGTTCTGTTGTGTGGAGAGGATTCGTCTTCAATAAACTCTACTTTGGCATCGATCTCCATTTGAATTGTACTTGTGTTGTCTTCCGTGGGTGACCAGTCTTGGTCTTCATTCTTTGTTGTCTTTGAAGACTGCATCTTGTTTGCACTCTGCATCTCTAAAACCTTATGGGCCATTCGCATGCCCAATATGATGTTATCTATATATCTTTTGTTGTGATCACATGGAATTGGGCTATGATGGTTTTTTAGCTTATCTGAATTTTAGAAATGATTCCCCAACATTTTGATTGCTTGTTTTGAGATATGCTAATGAATTCAAAAGCATCTTCCAACTTTGGTTGGCCACATTTTTTCCATGTGAAAAATAGCATGAGACACTTGTCTAGCTAAAAATCTAGCTTTGCATCAGTTGTTAACTTTTCTTCATATTCACAAGTGTCGTGCAACTCCAGTTCCATGCAAGAAAATAAGCAAATGGATTCCAATTAGGTTTATTTGAATCCTATATGATTATTCAACAGTAATAAGGGCTTGCTAACAAGCCAATTTTAAGCTAAAAGTATGCCGTCTCCACTAGCAAATGTATTTTCAAGTCCAATGATGGTCATCAGCAGCAACGGAGCAGCAGTGCTTGTCCAATATACATTCTACATGAGATGCTTGTCCGATATGCATGCCAAATGTGGTGCCCTTCTGAATCAAAATCCTTTATATGTCCACACACCAAGGCACCCTAAAGCCTCCCAAGGGATGGCACCCAATTAATTAAGGGTTTGGGGTGTGTGTGAAAACAAAAGGAGAAAACAAGCATGGCGAGTAGGCAGATGATGGGCAGTAGCACATTAGGGAGGAAACCTCTCGCAGTGAGATTCACGCTACTAGGATGGCAACAACCATGAAGCGTATTTTGCAGAGCAAGCCATGGCGCTTCCATTCGGTGCCAATATTGTCAGATTACGTGCAGGTCAAACCCGACCATGCCACGTCAGCAAGGGGCACTGCCCATTAGCGATATCGCTAATGAGTTGGCCGAAAATAGGAAAAAAAAATTCTCATGCAAACTCCCAAGCCCGCTTGTATAAAAAAGGGGGATGAACCCTCAATTTGATTCTTCTTCTCACTCGTAAAATCCATAAGCTTTTTAGTACTCTAATCCTAAGCTAAACCCCTTAGCTAATCCAAATTCTAAGCATGTTAAGCCATTCTAATCAAAGCTTTCATAGCCATTCAAACTCTAAGCTTCCATAGCCTCTCCTAAGAAAAACTCCAAAGCCTACCAAATCCTATTGCTAAGACAACTCTCTAATCCTAAGCTTACTAAATTGCGTTAATCCAAACCCTCCATAGCTTATTCTAATTCTATGCTAAGCCATTTGAAGCCGGAGCTAAACTCCATAGCCGAAGCCTGCTAAGCCCACTCAAATCCAAGCTCCCATAGCCATAGCCGAAGAGAAGATCAAGCTCTCTTTTGACCTTGAAGCAGCAAAGGAAGAACAAAGAAGAGAAATATTATCAAGGCAAACTTGGTAGTCCAATTAAGGCAAAGGGAAACACACCGTCATATTTAATACAGTTATCATGGAAACGGACATTATCATCATCAAGTCTACTGGAGTTTGATTTTCTTAATTATCACTTGAATTAAGGCAGATTAAACCATGTAAGGAGCATAAACTCCATAAACTATTGATTGTCCATTTTGGATAAATCAAGCTTCAGAATCGGGTTCAATTCTTTGTTTTAAGTTTTGTCTACATTAATCGTGTCTGTTGCAACTTTCTTCCACACACCTCTCACAGCCAAAGGCCCCACGCCTTCTTGGCTCACCTTTCGCACACAAATCCCTCGATATTCTTGGTGAGCTCGACACGAAACAAGCCAGGGTGAGAAGTATTTGTGGAGGAAGATGTCAACACTGCAAGAGGCAGCCATGCAGCAAATGATGCAGCAGTTTGTAGCATATATGCAGCAAAAATAGGCTGCCCAACAACAGTATAATCTGCAAGAGTGGATTCGTAAAGCTCGACACACAGCTACAAAGAAATTACAACGATTTGAAGGCCGAGATATTAGAAAATTTTTCAATATCTATGAGCAGGCAATGGAAGATAATGGAATCAATGTGATAAGAATGCAAGGGAAGGGTTTCATTTAATTGCAGTGCCAGAACTTAGGGGCCGAAGAAAAGAGAATCAGGCAGTTCAAGGCCCGAATTGGTAGGAATTCAAGAAGGCTTCAAAGGAAGAATATTTTCTTGAGGGTTCACAAAGGGTAACCAAACAAAGCTTCATGAAGTGGGTGCAGAATAAAAACAAAAATTAATTATTACTGGAGCTTGAAAAGAAATTCGACCATTCAGAAGGTTGAGCTGATCATTCAGGCTGTTGATCCACGGCTTCAAAAGACTCTAGTGCAATTGCTGGAGGATCCAATCAGTGAGTTGGGTTTAACATATGATTGGAAGATAGTCATTCAAGCGATAAATATGATCATGAAATGACAGATGAGAGTGGATAAGTTGATTGTGGCTGATGTCATGGATGTTGTGGAAGAAGAACCTAAGGACAAGTCAACATTGACAATACCCAAAGTGGAGGAGCGAGTTGTCGACGAATTGGTGAAAGGTATTCAAGAGTTAAATTTGTATTTCAAAGCTGTTAAATTTGAAGGGTTAGCTGCAAAGGGGTCTACTTCTGAGCCTAGGTAGCAACCACTACGCAAAGGCTGGGATCCATGCATGTGGTGCGATAGTGAAGACCACAAGTATGTTAAGGAATGTGATGAGTTTGTTGAAGCTTACAAAAGGAATGTGGTTTTTTGGAAGGACAAGAAAATTTACCTCAGGGAAACATGTGAGATGCTCCGCTTGAACTTTGGTAGGGGCGGCATGAAAAAGCTAGTTGAAGACATACAGCATAATGTTGCTCTTGTGGAAGCAGCTACATATGGGCTGCAGGTTTGCGGAAAGGGTGATGATGATAGTGCAAGTTCAAAGGGTCAATTGTGGACTTATGTTTTAAAGATATTAGAAGCAGGAAAGCTTACTTTTGGGAATCTACAATGGGTAGGGAATTTAATTGGAGATTCAACAGCAAAAAAGAAGAAGGTCCTACTCCTAAGCCCTGTCCTGAAGTGGTTATGGAGGAGGCGCCCAAGGACAAAAGGCAAGGTAAGCCCAGGGGACCCTTGTATAAGCTAAAATTTGACATTCAATTAGATACAAATATAAAGAAAGTTCTCGAAGAGCGCATTCTGAATAGCAAAGTGGAGCTCACATTGGGTGATATTTTGGGAATTGCCAAACATGATTTCCACGAGGAGATTATTGATATTATCAAGAGGAAGCGGCAGATACCAAGTGAGCAGGAGCCAGAATCACTTAAGATCCAGATGGTTTGGCACATTGAAGCAATTTTGGATGATTATGAAGAATATTTGGCAGATCTTGAAGAAGAAGGGTCGAGGTCCAGGAGTCACTTTTCAAGGACTCATTGGGAAAGGGCAACAACCGAAACTGTTGTGAAGCTTGGCGACATTGAAGAACCGGTCTTAGCACTAATAGATCATGGATCATAGATAAATTTGATGGAAAAAAGCTTACACAAAAAGGGGAAATGGCCTATTGATGTAGACGACAATTGGCGGATTTGAGTTGCCAACATGCTTCCAGGTGACCTCTATATTGCATGAGCAAATGTTAAGGTAATTGTAGGGGATGTGTGTGATGAGCAAAATTTCTTTATACAGGAGCATTCCTCTTATCCATTGATTTTGGAGCAACCCTACATTACGGTTGTGTGGATGGAAACCAAGGTGCTCGATGATGGCTCAGCCTATGCCAGGGTTCGGAGCTGAGATGGTAAGAAAGCAGTTCAATTCTTGACTATATCTATTGACCATGCCAGGAACAAGGATAGTTTACATGATCATCCACTGCCAAAGATACGCAAGAAGTTTAAAGAACCCCGGTTTTCACATGATTTTCTCAAAGTGCCACTATAAAGCGGGACTATGGTGGTACAAGTGAGGAGAAGTTCTCACAAAGCGAAGCTTTCTCTTCAGGGTTTTTGGGGTTAACATCTGAAGTTTCAGTATCTTACAGAAAATTTAATGATTTGCCAAAGTGGGAAAAACAATATGTTTCAAGTATCCAAAGTGAATTGCAGGGATGTGATGTTCTTGAATCAGATGATGTGATTTCAACGATCTTTGAAGAGGTATCTTATGTAGATACTATGTCAGAGCTTGAGGAGATCAGGAAACAAAGGCTACAAAGCAGAACTGAAGTGTTTAAGGTCCATTCAATGGACATGTATGAATAATTGGGTATATATGAAGCAGTTATGAATATTGAGGATGATTCAAGTAAAGTAGTTGTAGCACAAGTAGAGACAAAGTACAAGACTTTTGCAAAGAAAGTGAGACCAGTGGCTACACCTCTACTAGAAGGAAGCGATGGGGTGATCAAAGAAGCTTCTAAAAATCCTATACTCAGCAATCCAAAGAACATTGGGTATAAATTTACTAAGGAGACATTGCAGCCAGCTGAAGGTTGGAGAAGATGGTTTTCTCAATGAAGAGGACATCAAGTGTTTTCAAGGTATGCTCAAAAAACATGGTAAAGCTTTTGCTTTTGAGCCGAGTGAGATTGGGTGTGTGGATCCAAGTGTTGTTTCACGTATGGTTATATTCATTGTTCCTCATATACCATGGAGCTTACGTCCTATTCTAGTTCCTAAAGCTCACTTGCCAAAGCTTATCAATTTGCTTAATGAAAAGATACAAATGGGAATTTTGGAGCCATCATGTGCACCATAGTCTATCGATGGTTTACTGTTCTGAAGAAAAACGGTACGTTAAGGTTCATTCAAGATATGCAGTCGGTTAATAAGGTAACAATCCGCAATGTGGGTACTGGCCCAATTGTGGATGAATTTGCTGAGGCCTTTGCAGGTAGATCTATTTACTCCATGGGTGATCTTTATTTTGGATATGATCAATTCCAGTTAGGTTTGGACAACAGGGTTCTTACTACAATGCATACTCCTCTTGGTTTGGTAAGGATGTGCACTCTACCACAGGGTGCTACTAATTATGTAGCTCATACGATGAACGGCATGAATAAAGTATTAAGAGACTTTATCCCACATGTTACTATGCCTTTCATTGATGATCTACCAATTAAAGGATTTGAAGAAGCTTCCAAAGATGAGGTAAAAGATCAAAGGGGTGTCGACGATATGTTGTTCAACGTATTGTTGACTGTGATGCTATTTTATCGAGGCTTGAAGAAGTTAACACTTTCAGGTCAAAAATCAACTTTTGGCGCTAAGGAGGTCTTAACTGTGGGGCACATGTGCAGTCTTGAAGGGTAGAAGGCCGAGTCCAACGAAAGTTGAAGCTATCCAAAAATGAAGGAAACATGCTCTTCGATTATTGAAGTTCGTCGATTTCTAGGTGCATCTGTGTTCTATCTTATTTGGTTGCCACACTTTGCTCATGCTGTAGAGGTGCTATGAAAAGGTAAAAGGTTTGTTTGGGAAGAAGTTCACACACAGGCTATCAGGAAATTAAAGAATATGATTCTTGAGGCTCTGACCTTGAGGAAAGTCGATTACAAATGCGGAAGGTCAGTTATCTTAACAGTTGACACTAGCCTGACATATATTGGATGGGCTATAGGTCAAGATGATGCAGAAGGTCTCTATCATATTGCAGGTAGAGATAATCCTGTTGCAGATATGTTATCAAGAGCTAGGTTTGAAGATGAAGAAGAGATGCCGACCACAAGTGATGATGTTGGCTTGAAGTTCTACACGTCTTCTTATCTACATGCCAATTGTGGTAGTATTGCTCATGTTTTTGAAGTATTTTTTGAGGATTTCTATGACGGAGAGTGGCTTATGATTGGCCGCTACCTTAGCACTCTCACTAGACAAGAAGGATGGAATGACCGAGATTACAAGAGGATCAGGAAAAAGGCCTACGGCGATTTTCTGAAAGATAGACACTTATGAAAGCAACCAAAGCACCCAGGAGGGGTACCGCAACGGGTTGTTTGTGATAAAGAAACTCAACATCAGGTTATCGAAGAATTTTATGAAAGTTTATGGGCTGGACACAGAGGAGTCTGGGCAACTTTTGTCAAGATTAAAGACCGGTATTGGTGGAAAGGTATGCATAAAGATGTGGTTCAAGTTGTGGAAACATGCTTAACATGCCAACAATATTCTAATGTGTGACGTAGAGAGGGATTGCATCCCACCTATCCACTGGCTATGCACTACAAGTGGGCGGTGGACCTTATTATAATGCCAGTAGGAGTGTGGTAGATGAGATATATTGTTCTTTCCAGAGAAGATCTTACTAACCAGGTTGAAGGAAGAGCTTTGCGTACCAAAGCTACCAGTCCAGTATGCAAGTGCTTGCTTGAAGATGTTATTTCCAAGTATGGATGTGTTTGCAAGATTACTGCTGATAGAGGAGAGCTGGATATAGATGATGCTCGAGAGTTTTTTACTCGTATGGGCATTAAACTTGCTCTCATTACAACATAAAATCCAAAAGGTAATGGGAAAAGTGAAAGAGGACATCCGCCTATTGTTAAAGCTTTAGCGAAGGCATGTCAAGGGCATATTGGTGATTGGCCTAAACTCTTGCTGTTTGCTTTATGGGCTGATCGCACTACACACAGTTCTGTTACTGGTTTTATGCTGTTTGAGTTGATGTACGGCAAAAAACCCATTATGCCTATAGAGGAAGTGGTTATGACTTGGCAGAATGCCATGGGAAGAAGGTATGTCTACAAAAGATTTGCTTGCTCTACGTATTTGCTAGCTTGAGAGGCGTCAAGAAGACATTGAATAGGCTAAAGAGAAGCTTAAGGAGGCAAGGTTAAAAAATAAAGCAGCATTTGATGCAAAGCACAGACTACGACCTCATGCTATCAAAGATGGTGACTGGGTACTTGTTTATCACAATAGCTTGGAGACTCAATATATTGCTATGTGGAAAATGGTTAAACGGTGGTTTGGACCATATATAGTGCTTCATGTTTTTTATAATGCAACATATAACCTACGTGAACTTGATGGCACTGTACTCAAGGTGCCTATTGCAAGAAAACGGATCAAGCTATTCAAGAAGCGAGAAGGAAAGATTGTTCTTGAAGATTTCAAATCATATCAACCTCCAGAAGATACTACTATGTAAGCATCAGATGATGTGTCTGATGTGATTTTTCATGAAATTGATTAAGTGCAATTGGCACAGTCCGGAGGCTGTGCACGTTCAGAGAGGGTGGATGTCATGTAGCGCCACTTCCATGACAAGAAAATGAGAAAAGGGATTTCAATCAAGTTTATTTGAATACAATGTGATTATTCAACAGTGTTAAGGGCTTGCTAACAAGCCAATTTTAAGCTAAAAGTATGCTAGATGCGTCTCTTAAGGGCCAAAAGATGTCTTGTTAATGCTAATAGTGAGTATGCTTGAAGAGGTCATAGCTGGGATTTTATTGATCAAAATTTTAGTACTTGAAGTGCTCTACGTTCCTGTCTTTACGGCTCGTCAATTGGAGCTACAGATAGGAAGTTATGTCAGTTTGAAAATTGAGCAGTAGCAAATACGTACTGGAGTGGGCAACTGTGGATGAAGGGTCAAAGTTGATATAAGTGCATGGGCCTGAAGTGCTCACTTTGAAGAGCGTGGTGGTCTTTTCAATTTGTCAATCGAAGTTCCGGTTGACAAGATATGGCCAGTTTAAGTTTCACTGGGGCCAGTTCCGTACCACTCTGATCGCGCGGCAGTTGTTCATCTGGTAATTTTTTAGTATCATCCAGGCTCTAAAAATGTTCAAAATCTCATCTCTTATAGTGCATTGATAGTGTTAGTGCTTCAGGGGAATTATATATCATGGTCGGTTAATGGCAGTTCAAATTGATTTATACTAACCATAGTAGCCATCAACTGAATCCTATGCCTTGGATGATGTAATCACCAAATGCATGTGATGCCTTCATAAAAGTACATTAACATCTTGATGAGCTTATCACGACAATGCCTTGGTCGATATATATGCCAGGTATGGTGGCAACCAAAGGCCATCTCCACTAGCAAATGTATTTTCAAGTCGAATGATGGTCATCAGCAGCAACGGAGCAGCAGTGCTTGTCCAATATACATGCTACATGAGATGCTTGTCCGATATGCATGCCAAATGTGGTGCACTTCTGAATCAAAAGGCATTATATGGCCGCCCACCAAGGCACCCTAAAGCCACCCAAGGGATGGAACCCAATTATTTAAGGGTTTGGAGAGTGTGTGAAAACAAAAGGAGAAAACAAGCATGGTGAGCAGGTAGATGACGGGTGGAAGCACCTAAGGGAGGAAATCGCTCACAGTGAGCTTCACGCTACTTGGATGGCAACTCTCTTCCGCACACCTCTCACAGCCAGAGGCCCCACTCCTTCTCGTCTCACCTTTCAAACACAAATCCCTCGACACCAGTAATGTTGCACTTTATCTTCTCAAGGTTTCTTTCTGAATTGACTAGACTTGCTGTGGTGGTGTCCTTGAGTCAAAAAAATTTTGCATCTTTTTTGCTTTGACTACCTACTTCAATTGATGTTGACTCGGTTGGCTGCAATGTTTCACCTTTTTCTTGCAACAACTGTTGAGCATTATCTACCTGCATCTAAGTAGCCTTTGATCTTAAAAGATCCAATGTACTTTCTGGAAAAAATTGTCTCTTCGAAGAAGATTTTGATGGTGACCTTTGTGTAGCTTTTTTATCTTTAGGTTTTGTTGAATCTAAACTCTTGCAAGGGGGACATTGCTGTCTGTGTCTTTCTTATAAATTTTTATTTTGATACATGATAATTTTGACACATAATTTTAACCATTATTTTTTAAAAGTATGGTTTACATATTCTTAACTTAGCAACTAAGGGCATTGCTTTTATAGCGGTATTTGTTCATTGCAATTGAGAGGTGGCAAAATCATAAGTGAGGTGGCGAATAGATACCATGGTTATAAATATTTTGTAATGAATATTTCATAATGAATATTTCTTTATTAAAGTGCTCATTATGATCTATGGTCCCTTTATGTCTAGGCGGACAATCTATAATCAATTTGAGTATTCAAGAAATCTATAAATTAATACATGGTGCAACAGAAAAATACTCACTCTTGTAAGGGGGAGATTTCACATAGTGTTTGTGTCTTCCTTCTCCTCTCTCACCTCTCCTCTCTTACCATGCATGTGTAGCACTCCACTTTAGGAGGTGCACTTGCACGTTCTCTTCCCCTCTTTCTCCCGCTCTCTATCTTTCTGGTATCCATCTTGTTGTGGATTTTGTGTGTACATGATCATTCAGGTATGTGGATCTGTTGATTTTATCGTTAGTCGCGTGCTATTTTCTGTATGTTGCAATACCTATGCGGTCCCGATTGTTGCATTACTAATGCAAATATACATGATGTACTTGATGTGGAAAGGGCTGAAAATGAGCTTTTGTTTTATGCTTGACAGTTCATGCAAATCATGGTTGAGCAAGAAGCAACCTATGATGGACACTTCCAGTTGTTAATCTGAGTATAAGGCAGTCTTCACATATACATTTGTGTGTGTATGGCTCAGACACCTTATGGATGATTTGGGATCGGCAACCCCGCTAGTGCTTAGAGGAATGTGCGTCATATGATGCATTAAAATAGAGGATACAAGGGATACACACAATTGGCCTAAGAAACTAGCAATATTGAGAAAGTTATACTTGCTACTCTAAAATGTATCGTATTCTTCAGCAATCAAAAAACTCAACCATCATCATATACTATGCTTTATAACATATTAGGTCCCCCAAAACTCAAGGATGATTAGCTTTATGTGATACATTACACTTACACAATCAAAATTGAATTTGGTTATCAAGAAAGCCACCAAAAATTTCAGAAAAGTGCTAATTTTGGCCAAAAAACAGGATTATGCAATTCTTGTAAATTGGTCATAACTTTCAATTTTAACACTTGCTCCATTTGCAATACTAAGGACTATAGCTATTCTCATTGGAGGTTCTATGAAGGTTTTTGTCCTACTTTTGCCATAGTCTTGTCCTAATTTAACTGGTCTCTATGGAAGGCAACTTGAGACTTTGTTTTCCAATCTGACTTACATCAGTGGCTCAACTGGAAAAGTTTGGATCTTTGGTCATCATAGAGATTGTTATTGTTTGTTTGCATCCTGGTTCTCCTTTTTCTTGTCTTGATGGCAATTCTCCTTGCTCACTAGATTTCATGTCTTTGTTTGTTCTTTTTTATCTGCACCTGCTTTTGCTCTTTGAAGTTCTGTTGTGTGGAGAGGATTCGTCTTCAAAAAACTCTACTTTGGCATCGATCTCCATTTGAATTGTACTGTGTTGTTTTCCCATATACATTTGTGTGTGTATGGCTCAGACACCTTATGGATGATTTGGGATCGGCAACCCCGCTAGTGCTTAGAGGAACGTGCGTCATATGATGCATTAAAATAGAGGATACAAGGGATACACACAATTGGCCTAAGAAACTAGCAATATTGAGAAAGTTATACTTGCTACTCTAAAATGTATCGTATTCTTCAGCAATCAAAAAACTCAACCATCATCATATACTATGCTTTATAACATATTAGGTCCCCCAAAACTCAAGGATGATTAGCTTTATGTGATACATTACACTTACACAATCAAAATTGAATTTGGTTATCAAGAAAGCCACCAAAAATTTCAGAAAAGTGCTAATTTTGGCCAAAAAACAGGATTATGCAATTCTTGTAAATTGGTCATAACTTTCAATTTTAACACTTGCTCCATTTGCAATACTAAGGACTATAGCTATTCTCATTGGAGGTTCTATGAAGGTTTTTGTCCTACTTTTGCCATAGTCTTGTCCTAATTTAACTTGGTCTCTATGGAAGGCAACTTGAGACTTTGTTTTCCAATCTGACTTACATCAGTTGGCTCAACTGGAAATGTTTGGATCTTTGGTCATCATAGAGATTGTTTGTTGTTTGCATCCTGGTTCTCCTTTACTTCTTGTCTTGATGGCATTCTCTGCTCACTAGATTTCATGGCTTTGTTTGTTCTTTTTTATCTGCACCTGCTTTTGCTCTTTTGAAGTTCTGTTGTGTGGAGAGGATTCGTCTTCAATAAACTCTACTTTGGCATCGATCTCCATTTGAATTGTACTTGTGTTGTTTTCCGTGGGTGACCAGTCTTGGTCTTCATTCTTTGTTGTCTTTGAAGACTGCATCTTGTTTGCACTCCGCATCCCTAAAACCTTATGGGCCATTCGCATGCCCAATATGATGTTATCTATATATCTTTTGTTGTGATCACATGGAATTGGGCTATGATGGTTTTTTAGCTTATCTGAATTTTAGAAATGATTCCCCAACATTTTGATTGCTTGTTTTGAGATATGCTAATGAATTCAGAAGTATCTTCCAACTCTGGTTGGCCACATTTTTTCATTGTGAAAAATAGCATGAGACACTTGTCTAGCTAAAAATCTAGCTTTGCATCAGTTGTTAACTTTTCTTCATATTCACAAGTGTCGTGCAACTCCAGTTTCATGCAAGAAAATAAGCAAAGGGATGCCAATTAGGTTTATTTGAATCCTATATGATTATTCAACAGTAAGCAAATGTATTTTCAAGTCCAATGATGGTCATCAGCAGCAACGGAGCAGCACTGCTTGTCCAATATACATTCTACATTCTACTCGACGCAAAACAATCTTGGGTGAGAAGTATTTGTGGAGGAAGATGTCAACACTGCAAGAGGCAGCCATGCAGCAAATGATGCAGCAGTTTGTAGCATATATGCAACAAAAATAGGCTGCCCAAGAGCAGTATAATCTGCAAGAGTGGATTCGTAAAGCTCGACACACAGCTACAAAGAAATTACAACGATTTTAAGGCCGAGATATTAGCAAATTTTTCAATATCTATGAGCAAGCAATGGAATCAATGTGATAAGAATGCAGTGGAAGGGTTTCATTTAATTGCAGTGCCGGAACTTAGGGGCCGAAGAAAAGAGAATCAGGCAATTCAAGGCCCAAATTGGTAGGTATTCAAGAAGCCTCTAAAGGAAGAATATTTTCTTGAGGATTCACAAAGGGTAACCAAACAAAGCTTCATGAAGGGGGTGCAGAATAAAAACAAAAATTAATTATTACTGGAGTTTGAAAAGAAATTCAACCATTCAGAAGGTTGATCTGATCATTCAGGCTATTGATCCACGGCTTCAAAAGACTCTACTGCAATTGCTGGAGGATTCAATCAGTGCGTTGGGTTTAACATATGAATGGAAGACAGTCATTGAAGCGATAAATATGATCATGAAATGACAGATGAGAGTGGATAAGCTGATTGTGGCTGATGTCATGGATGTTGTGGAAGAAGAACCTAAGGACAAGTCAACCTTGGCAATACCCAAAGTGGAGGAGCGAGTTCTTGACGAATTGGTGAAAGGTATTCAAGAGTTAAATTTGTATTTCAAAGCTGTTAAATTTGAAGGGTTAGCTGCAAAGGGGTCTACTCCTGAGCCTAGGCAGCAACCTCTACGCAAAGGCTGGGATCGATGCATGTGGTGCGATAGTGAAGACCACAAGTATGTTAAGGAATTTGATGAGTTTGTTGAAGCTTACAAAAGGAATGTGGTTTTTTGGAAGGACAAGAAAATTTACCTCATGGCAACATGTGAGATGCTCCGCTTGAACTTTGGTAGGGGCGGCATGAAAAAGCTAGTTGAAGACATACAACATAATGTTGCTCTTGTGGAAGCAGCTACATATGGGCTGCAGGTTTGCGGAAAGGGTGATGATGATAGTGCAAGTTCAAAGGGTCAATTGTGGCCTTATGTTTTAAAGATAGTAGAAGCAGGAAAGCTAACTTATGGGAATCTACAATGGGTAGGGAATTTAATTGGAGATTCAACAGCAAAAAAGAATAAGGTCCTACTCCTAAGCCCACTCCTGAAGTGGTTATGGAGGAGGCGCCCAAGGACAAAAGGCAAGGTAAGCCCAGGGGACCCTTGTATAAGCTAAAATCTGACATTGAATTAGTTATAGATATAAAGAAAGTTCTTGAACAGCGCATTCTGAATAGCAAAGTGGAGCTCACATTGGGTGATATTTTAGGAATTGGCAAACGTGATTTTCATGAGGAGATTATTGATATTATCAAGAGGAAGCGGCAGATACCAAGTGAGCAGGAGCCAGAATCAGTTAAGATCCAGATAGTTTGGCACATCGAAGCAATTTTGGATGATTATGAAGAATATTTGGCTGATCTTGAAGAAGAAGAGTCGAGGTCCAGGAGTCACTTTTCAAGGACTCATTGGGAAAGGGCAACAACCGAAAATGTTGTGAAGCTTGGCGACATTGAAGAACCGGTCTTAGCACTAATAGATCATGGATCATAGATAAATTTGATGGAAAAAAGCTTACACAAAAAGGGGAAATGGCCTATTGATGTAGACCACAATTGGCGGATTTGAGCTGCCAACATGCTTCCAGGTGACCTCTATATTGCATGAGCAAATGTTAAGGTAATTGGAGGGGATGTGTGTGATGAGCAAAATTTCTTTATACAGGAGCATTCCTCTTATCCATTGATTTTGGAGCAACCCTACATTACGGCTGTGTGGATGGAAACCAAGGTGCTCGATGATGGCTCAGCCTATGCCAGGGTTCGGAGCTGAGATGGTAAGAAAGCAGTTCAATTCTTGACTATATCTATTGACCATGCCAGGAACAAGGATAGTTTACATGATCATCCACTGCCAAAGATACGCAAGAAGTTTAAAGAACCCCGGTTTTCACATGATTTTCTCAAAGTGCCACTATAAAGCGGGACTATGGTGGTACAAGTGAGGAGAAGTTCTCACAAAGCAAAGCTTTTTCTTCAGGGTTTTTGGGGTTAACATCTGAAGGTTCAGTATCTTACAGAAAATTTAATGATTTCCAAAGTGGGAAAAACAATATGTTTGAGGTATCCAAAGTGAATTCCAGGGATGTGATGTTCTTGAATCAGATGATGTGATTTCAACAATCTTTGAAGAGGTATCTTATGTAGATACTATGTCAGAGCTTGAGGAGATCAGGCAACACACGTTACAAAGGAGAACTGAAGTGGTTAAGGTCCATTCAATGGACATGTATGAATAATTGGGTATATATGAAGCACTTATGCATATTGAGGATGATTCAAGTAAAGTAGTTGAAGCACAGGTAGAGACAAAGTACAAGAAAGACCATATTAGGTGTTTTGGTAAAAATCTCACATTATGGGAATCTCCAAATCGACTAAATTCATGTAATTTGGGAATTTTCCACTTAAAGTGGGAAAAATTGAGGTGTGTGGTTAGTAAATAAAGTGAAAATCTCATAGGATTGTGGTGTTGATAAACACCAAAAGTCAAGAGGATGTACAACACATGGATTTGAATAATAACTATAAATTACATAAAACAAAGGAAGATACAAAAATAGATTTTGTTTACAAACTGACTAGTATAGTCACAATAGAACCTCCACATAATTCTACTCCACATTTGATACCATATTTGAACGTTGATCCAAGTGTGGTTGATGTGCACGAGTGAGGCCTTCTTTGGATTTTAGAGCATGACTTTCTGGAATCTTTATTCTAGAAAATGGTCCTTCTTTGTTGGGTCTCCAGGACCAAACAATTGCATCTACAGTTTCCCACACTTGTTGGTCCTTATAGTTGACAGCCCAATAACCCTTCCAACAATTACTGTAAGCTTGAGTATCTGTCATCCCACTTTTTCTCGCGCAAGGTGCCCAATATTGAATCAAGAGTTTTCTGTAGTTTGGTGATGTAAGCTCATTATCAATGTCAGATAAAGCCATTGCAAGCCACACTGAATAGATTTCTGTGTCACTCGGAACAAGCATAAGAAACTCACCTTGGTGCACATCAGACATAGGGTCAAACTCTTCCCTTGGCCTATCTCTTTGAGGCCCACAAAAATGATCGTTCAACTCTTCAAGGCCTAGGAATCTTTCTGCTCCTTGTTGCAAATTCATTGTAGTGCTTTGTAGGTGAGAATATTCTTGAGTTTTTGGCCAAAACATTTCATACAAGACTCCCTCTGATATGATTGCTTTTCCAATCTCTTCAATTACCTTACTCCAATAATCTATCACGGGTCTATAATATCGCGGAATACTTGAACCATTCCCTAAATTTTTCCAAAATTTTATATAGTTCTTTAGCCCCAAAATGACTTCTTCGTGGGCCTTGACATACTCCGCCATTTGTACTAGAGGTGGATCTCCATGTGGTAACATTGGCTTGCCTTCTGTGTCTGTTTTCCAAAGGCGAATACTTCCACTCCAACTTGATACACCTACATGTGCCTTATATTGCATCATTGGTGTCTCATCCTGCATAAAGAACTTGAACTGAAGTGGTTTGGAATGTCCAACAAGTATGTCTTGTCCATCACAAAGATAGCCATCACAATATTGCTTGAAATCGGGGATCTTTGTGAGAAAAAATGGAGCTGGAGATGAAGATGAGCTGTTTCGTAATGTATCCATCAAATGTGGCAAAGTATAGGTTTGTGTAACTCTGAGCTTCTCTGAAAACCTACTAAACATGGCGTCTATGTCCTCATGTGTATGCCCAACCATTAAAAATCCCGGCTGGATGGTTTTGAAAACACCCCTTGCAACAAGCATTGACAAATAGGCAAATAAGTATCGATTTTTGTTTTCCCCTGCACAATTATCCAATTGTAGCAACAAGTTCTCTGGCAATCTGCGAAATGTTGACCCCAATTCCTCTTCTGCAATTTCTGACGACTGCACAATGGGCTCTTTTCCATCACTCAAGTTATGGTAGTCCAAAGAATCCCTTGAGTTCAAAGCATGTAGTAGTGAAATATTGATCCTTGGAAGTCCATTTGTTACTAGATCACCAAGAGGATGCTTATCTATCCTCTCTAGGTTATGTAAACAATTAGAAATTGAGCCAATTGTAAGATTTGGATCAGCTGGCCACAAACCATTCAAGACAAAGTGTCCGTAATGACCTTCTCCATGTCCATGAGTGATCATGCCAATCAATGCCACCTGCAGATTATATCCTGAATCCACACCCTTGGGAACAATGCGTAATCTAGGAATGGCAGTCTTCTTTTGATCCATCTTATCATGGATTATGCATACATATTTTTGTGGTTGAGTTTTTGAATACGTGCGCCATGCATAATATAGGCTTCTGCAACTCTTTTTTTGTGCCATGTGAACTTCTCTCTCCCTCAAGAGAAGATCTCTCTCTTCAAGAGAAGGTTTAGCTTCTAACCTTGCCTTGATTGAGCTACAAATATTGCACTTAGAGAACTCACTCGTCTTTGTTAAAGTGACATGTGGGTACTCTTTGTTCCAAATTCTACCAAAAGAAGATTGGGATAGCTTCTTCTCATAGCCCATTTGGTCAAGTGTCGTGTTGATTTCACATAAAATATCCACTTGTTTGTATGTTGATGGAATCACCAATTGAGTCTCTCTTGAGCCATCTAGCTGTGTTCTACTTCTATGTGGCATCTTCTCAGAGTTGTTTTCCACAAACTCATTTAGTAGTGCTCTTGCTAAACTAGTATGTTGAAGTCCCCTTCTCAATGTACATGTGTTCCCATGTACATATTGGCACACACCATTTTCAAAGTTCTCCTTGTATCGATAAAATGATGTCTTTGGTATTCCATGTAGCTCATACCATGCTCTACAACAAACAATAGAGCCATTTAGCCTGAATTGGTATCGTGACTTCTCATCTTTCTGATAACATATAGAAACAACATCATAAACATAATTAGTGCGTGATTTTTGAGACTCTCTCCAAAACTGTTGTCGTAACCTTGTCACCATATCACGATCTACAAACTGGCAACATTTTTGTGCACAACAATCAATGCACAATACCCTTTGAATTGATTTGTTTGAAAGGTAAAAAGTCGAAGCTGGTGCTGCTTTTGATTTTTGAGTCCTGTTCATGAAAGTGTATCGTCTCTTCCTTGACAATTTGACAACATTACTCCCATCAAGTTTTTTTCCAACATTGTCATCGTTGGATACATCCTCATATGTAGCATGCATGCCATCAACAGGAACAAATCGTTGTAATGGGCTCCCATTCAACATTGTTGTCTGCTTGATGGGCCACTTTAGCAAAGTGATGCTACCGACTTCAACCACATCATCAATGCTTGCATTTTCTCTTTCAATACCCACACCGACACAATCAGGACCAAGTTCCTGAAAGTTGACATAATCATGTGGAAATACATATAAGATGGTCCCTTCATTCATGGTTTTCATCATTGTGTCATCTTTTAAAAGGACCCTCTGATTTCTCCAAGACTCTCGAATAATTGCTTCAAATTCTGGGCTTGTCATAGGTATTGCATTTGTAACTAGAGGATCAGAATGATCATGTTCTTCATCACCATTGTAGCTTTCCTGTGGATCAATTAAGTTCCCATTTAATACAAAAGATTGCAAAAGAAGCTTTGACCATCGAACAACACTCCATAATGAGCCTTGGAGAGATGAAGTATCCATTGTAGGAAAAGGTAGGACCACATCCTTCAAGCATTCCTCCACTAGTATGGAGACATTTCCTTGCCCTATCTTTGTACCACCACAAGTGGAATCTGGATCTGTTCTACACACACGGCCAATACCAACAATTTCATTGTCAAGTATCATATGTACTTTCTCCCCAGATTCAAAGTCCATCCTGTAAGTGAAAAAGATTACATTGTTAAATCCATAGTTATAGAAAAATACTCTTCGAACAAAAAATCATGCTACAACATGGAAAAGGTTTGCATAGGTTGGACAAGTGGTGAACCTTGAGACCAAATCCTCCTTGCTATATTAATGTAATCAAGGTTGGAAATTATGGTGGATCTTGAAACCAAAGCATCCTTGCTATATTAGAGCATATGTTGGACAAGTGGTGGACCTAGTTGTAATACCCACTGCCACCTATCAACTACTATAGGACTATGCTTTCCAATGTCCAAGTATCCCTTGAGGCTTTCAAGGTTGAAAACATGGTGGACCTTGAAATGAAAATCCCCTTTCTATATCAGAGCATAGCTTGGACAAGTGGTGGACCTTGAAACCAAAGCCTCTTTGCTATATGAGAGCATAGGTTGGACCTAGTTGTAATACCCAGTGCCACCTATCAACTACTATAGGACTATGCTTTCCAATGTCCAAGTATCCCTTGAGTCTTTCAAGGTTGAACACGTGGTGGACCTTGAAATGAAAATCCCCTTTCTATATCAGAGCATAGCTTGGACAAGTGGTGGACCTAGTTTTAATGCCCAATATCCAAGGTGAAATAATTTAGGACCTTTCTACCTTGCTTGCCAATGTTTACGTAGCCCCTCATTTCTTTAATGGAAGCAAGGTTGGACAAGTGGTGGACCTTGAAACCAAAGCCTCTTTGCTATATGAGAGCATAGGCTGGACCTAGTTGTTATACCCACTGCCACCTATCAACTACTATAGGACTATGCTTTCCAATGTCCACGTATCCCTTGAGTCTTGCAAGGTTGAGCACGCGGTTGATTATTGAAACCAGAATCCCCTTTCTATATCAGAGCATATCTTGGACAATTGGTGGACCTAGTTATAATGCCCCTCCTTTCTTTAATGGAAGAAAGGTTGGAAAAGTGGTGAATCTTGAAACCCAAACCCTTTGGCTATATATAGAGGATAGCTTGGACAAGTGGTGGGCTTAGTTGTAGTATCCAATGTCCAAGGTCCAAGGTGAACTATGTAAAGACCTTACTTCCAAAAACAATGTCGTACAAGTGGTTCTCCTTCAAACCAAAACCTCCTTAGTGTATTAGAACATAGCTTGGATAAGTGGTGGACTTAGTTGTAATGGTGAATGTCCAAAGAAAACTATTATAGGACCTTGCTTCCCAAATCAAGTTTGGACAAGTGGTGGATCTTGAAACCAAAACCCCCTTACTGTATTAGAGCATAGCTTAGATAAGTGGTGGACCTAGCTGCCATGGAAAATGTTCAATGTGAACTGCTACAGGACCTTTCTATTAAATGTCTAAGTAGAGCTAGCTTCTTTAATGGAATCAAGGTTGGGAAAGTGGTGCATCTTGAAACCGAAAGCCCTTTATTGTATTAGAGCATAGCTTGGACAAGTGAGGGACCTAGTTTTAATGTGTGATGTCCAAAGAAAAGTATTACAAGACCTTGCTTTCCAATATTTGAATTGGTCAAGTGGTTAAAACTAAGTATAAAACTTTGACCATTTTCTTCTCGAATTGCCAAAAAGCTAGTTTTAGACCCCCCTAAATGAAAATGGTTTAGGGTGGCCTTAAACAACGTTTTTTCAAAGACTTGAACAAAAGGGTTGGCGAAGAGTAATGAAAATTTATTATGGCTTGAAGTGCCTGAGTATGTGAAAACAAGCCTAGGTTTTCCATGAGGCAAAAGGTGACATAATAAGAACATTCGAAACTTAGGATTGACCATGCGGCCTAAACTTTGGCAAGTGAAGTGGTGGCCAAGTTTTGTGGCACAGTGTGCACTTGGTCCTATATGTGTTGACCACTTGGCTAAATCTAGGACCATAAGGCCAAACCTTTGGCACCTTAAATATAGTATGGGACATAATCTAGAACTGCTATAGTAAATTAGTAGTATAGTTAATATGTTAATATTTGTATTATATTTAAGTATATGCTAAATATAATTTATGTTCAAAATTTCACTAATGAAGAATGTTCCCATTTAGTACTCCAGATGCGGGGTCTTAGGGCAATGCCACAATGGGGTGACAAGGCAGTGCTTCTACGTGAGGTTTGGGGGTAGCGCTCTTGATGGGGATGTGGAATATAGCGCTCTCGATGGAAGGGCTTGGGAGGCTGATTTTGGGATATTGTTCCGGGCGAGGTCCCGGGGCAGCGCCCCAGGCGGGGTCCAACCATGATTTCTTTAATTTTGGCCATGTGAATTGGTTAATGTTTTATATTGCTTTTGTTTTTTTTAATCCGATGATAAAACATGGACTTGTAGCATACGTGGCATTCTAATAAACCCTATCAAGATTAGGAACAGAGAGAGCGCACGAGCAACGCACACAGAGAAAGCAGGCGAGCAGCAAACACACAGAAAGCGCACACGGATCGCACACAGTTGGAGTATACGCGCACATAGAGGAGCAAGCCCGGCATCGTACACAACACACAGGTGGAGCACACAGGATTGAAAGTTTGCACATAAGATAAAGAAACAGCAGCGTACGCAACGCTTTCCAAAAGGGCAGGATCGGGCATAGCTTCTTCTCAAGAGACATTGCACACCTCACGAATAGAGAAAAAACAGGTATTTGTCTCTCTCTCACTCTCTGTCTTTCTCCATATAGAGAAGATGGTTCTCTGTAACTCTTCTTGCACACACACTCTCTCGTCAAAAGACAGAGATACGTAGTTTAAAAATATCCCTACACACATACACATATTCCCACACATCGTCTTCCTCTCTTCCACATACATAACCACAGTGAAATCTATTATCTTGTTGTCTCTCTCTTGAAAATACATGCACATATTCCCACACATCGTCTTCCTCACTTCCACATACATAACCACAGTGAAATCTGTTATCTTGTTGTCTCTCTCTTGAAAATACGTGCACATATTCCCATACATCGTCTTCCTCTCTTCCACATACATAAACACAGTGAAATCTGTTATCTTTCTCTCTCTCCTCTCTCTAGAAAACAGGTATTTCTCTCTCTCTCTCTCTCTCTCTCTCTCTCTCTCTCTCTATCTATCTATCTATCTATCTCTGTATCTTGCTATCTCTCTCTTGAAAATACATGCTCATGTATGTGTGCGTCTGTGTTATCTATGTGTATGTATGTATATTTGTGTTATTTCATTGTAATACTCATACATAATGCAGATACACAATTACACTTAATTACGATATGCACACATAGTATATATACATACATAAATATCACAAATAACTAACACATTGTAATACTAGTAAACTTGAATGGAAGACTTACTTGCGTGATCTATTAAAGTCGATTCTTGTAGCGAGTTCTGGATGTATGCTGAGCTGATTTTCCTCTAATCCATTTGTAGATATGATTGTAACTTCTGTTTCTCAAAAATAGTAGTGTTGTTTAGTGATACACCTAATGGACATAAATGGTTGAAACTAGGACATGTAGACCAAAAATACGTGTATTTCTTTGGATGAATATATACACTTTTTGGTGACCCTTACCACAAGTGGTGGACCTTGAGATCAGTGGACTATAAGGACCTCCAAACAATACCTTATACACTCAATCCTTCTTGGTATCTAGGTTGGACAAGTGGTGGACCTTGTTCAAATTCTCTAACCACTCTCTCTAACATGGTGACATAATTTAGGTGTGATAAATTCATATCTATGCAAACTAATATCAGTTTAGGCTTGTTAATTTGTTTTTTTTTGAATTTATGTACAATATAATGATTTGAGGTTTGCATATTTGAATTTAGGTGGTATAATGATATCTTTTTGTGGTAAACTTGAATTTAAAATCAATTTCGCGTGGAATATTTTAAATTTAAGTGGTAAAATTTAATTTTTTATAAAAAAGTTTGAATTTTAAAATTTGGGCGGTATATTTTAAACTTTAGGAAGGATATTTAAAATTTGGGAGGGATATTTTAAATTTAGGCGATCAGATTTTGAATTTTAAATCTAGGCGGGAAGGTTTTGAATTTATAGCGAGATCTCCCTTACATAAGAGAGTATAGGTTTGACAAGTGGTGGACCTTAAAGCTAGAGCATCCATGCTACTGGACATGATAGGTAGGGAATCTAGTTGAATATTGTATGTATAATATATATGTAATAGATCTAGCTTGGACAAGTGGTGGACCTTGGAACAAAACCCCATGTAAAACATATCATGCACATTCCAAGTGGTGAGAAAAAATATCATTTAAGATATAGCCTTATAGGTTAGACAAGTGGTGGACCTTAACACCAAGATATTCTTAATGTAATGACATAGAGTGGAAAACTGGTGAATCTTGAGACCAAACCATGCTACTAGAGATAATAGCTTGGACAAGTGGTGGAACTTGAAAGTAATCCCCCCATCTATGAAATATCGTGGGTTTAAGGTATTTTGATGGAGCCTAGCATATTGGAGACATGGTGCAGCTTGCTTCTCTTCATGTTTCAATGGAGCCTATCTTGGACAAATGGTGGAGCATTCTTCTCTCCATGTTTCAATGGACCCTAGCTTGGACAAGTGGTGGAACTTTGCTTCTCTCTATGATTCAATTGGTGGACCTTGGAACCAAACCCCCGTGTAAAACCTATCATGGTCACTCCAAGTGGTGAGAAAGAATAACCTTAAAGATATAGCCCTATAGGTTGGACAAGTGGTGGACCTTAACACCCAAATATTCTTAATATAATGACATAGAGTGAAAAAGTGGTGAATCTTGACACAAAACCACTCATACTACTAGCGATAATAGCTTGGAAAACTGGTGGACCTTGAACGTAAACCCCCCATGTTTCAATAGACTTAGCTTTGACAAATGGTGGAGCATCGTTCTCTCCATGTTTCAATGGAGCCTAGCTTGGAGAAGTGGTGGACCTTTGTTTCTCTCTATGTTTCAATAGAGTTAGCTTGGACAAGTGGTGGACCTTGGAACCAAACCCCCATGTAAAACCTATCATGGTCACTCCAAGTGGTGAGAAAGAATAACCTTAATGATATATCCTTATAGGTTGGACAAGTGGTGGAACTTAACACCCAGATATTCTTAATATAATGGCATAGAGTGGAAAAGTGGTGAATCTTGAGACCAAACCACTCAGGCTACTACCAATAATAGCTTGGACAAGTGTTGGACCTTGAATTTAAACCCCTCATCTGCGACATATCGTGGGTTTAATGTTTTTCGATGGAGGCTAGCATCTTGGAGACATGGTGCAACTTGCTTCTCGTCATGTTTCAATGGACCCTATCTTGGAAAAATGGTGGAGCATCCTTCTCTCCATGTTTCAATGGAGCCTAGCTTGGACAAGTGGTGGACCTTTGCTTCTCTCTCTGTTTCAATAGAGTTAGCTTGGACAAGTGGTGGACCTTGGAACCAAATCCCCATGTAAAACCTATCATGGTCACTCCAAGTGGTAAGAAAGAATAACCTTTAGGATATAGACTTATAGGTTGGACAAGTGGTGGACCTTAACACCACATATTCTTAATATAATGACATAGTGTGGAAAAAAGGTGAATCTTGAGACAAAACCACTCATGCTACTAGCGATAATAGCTTGGACAAGTGGTGTCCCTTGAATGTAAACCCCCCATGTACAAAATATCGTGGGTTTAAGGTATTTCGATGAAGCCTAGCATCTTGGAGACATGGTGTAGCTTTCTTCTCTTCATGTTTCAATGGAGTCTATCTTGGACAAATAGTGGAGCATCCTTCTCTCCATGTTTCAATGGACCCTAGCTTGGATAAGTGGTGGACCTTTGCTGATCTCTATGATTCAATAGAGTTAGCTTGGACAAGTGGTGGACCTTGGAACCAAACCCCGATGTAAAACCTATCATGGTCACTCCAAGTGGTGAGAAAGAATAACCTTTAAGATATAGCCTTATAGGTTGGACAAGTGGTGGACCTTAACACCCAAATATTCTTAATATAATGACATAGAGTGAAAAAGTGGTGAATCTTGAGATAAAACCACTCATCCTACTAGCGATAATAGCTTGGACAAGTGGTGGACCTTAAACGTAAACCCCCCATGTTTCAATAGACTTAGCTTCGACAAATGGCGGAGCATCGTTCTCTCCATGTTTCAATGGAGCCTAGCTTGGACAAGTGGTGGACCTTTGTTTCTCTCTATGTTTCAATAGAGTTAGCTTGGACAAGTGGTGGACCTTGGAAGCAAACCCCCATGTAAAACATATCATGGTCACTCCAAGTGGGAAGAAAGAATAACGTTTAAGATGTAGCCTTATAGGTTGGACAAGTGGTGGACCTTAACCCCCACATATTCTTAGTAAAAGTGGTGAATCTTGAGACCAAACCACTTAGGCTACTAGAAATAATAGCTTGGACAAGTGGTGGACCTTGAATGTAAACCCCTCATCTACGACATATCGTGGGTTTAATGTTTTTCGATGGAGCCTAGCATCTTGGAGACATGGTGCAGATTGCTTCTAGTCATGTTTCAATGGAGTCAATCTTGGACAAATGGTGGAGCATCCTGCTCTCCATGTTTGAATGGAGCCTAGCTTGGACAAGTGGTGGACCTTTGCTTCTTTCTCTGTTTCAATAGAGTTAGCTTGGACAAGTGGTGGAGCTTGGAACCAAACCCCCATGTAAAACCTATCATGGTCACTCCAAGTGGTAAGAAAGAATAACCTTTAAGATATAGACTTATAGGTTGGACAAGTGGTGGACCTTAACACCCACATATTCTTAATATATTGACATAGAGTGGAAAAGTGGTGAATCTTGAGACAAAGCCACTCATGCTACTAGCTATAATAGCTTGGACAGGTATTGGCCCTTGAATGTAAACCCCCCATGTACAAAATATCCTGGGTTTAAGGTATTTCTATGAAGCCTAGCATCTTGGAGACATGGTGCAGCTTGCTTCTCTTCATTGTTCGATGGAGCCTATCTTGGACAAATGGTGAAGAATCCTTCTCTCCATGTTTCAATGGACCCTAGCTTGGACAAGTGGTGGACCTTTTCTTCTCTCTATGATTCAATAGAGTTTGCTTGGACAAGTGGTGGACCTTGGAACCAAACCCCCATGTAAAACCTATCATGGTCACTCCAAGTGGTGAGAAAGAATAACCTTTAAGATATAGCCTTATAAGTTGGACAAGTGGTGGACCTTAACACCCAAATATTCTTAATATAATGACATAGAGTGAAAAAGAGGTGAATCTTGAGACAAAACCACTCATGCTACTAGTGATAATAGCTTGGAAAATTGGTGGACCTTGAACGTAAACCTCCAATGTTTCAATAGATTTAGCTTCGACAAATGGTGGAGCATCGTTCTCTCCATGTTTCAATGGAGCCTAGCTTGGACAAGTGGTGGACCTTTGTTTCTCTCTATGTTTCAATAGAGTTAGCTTGGACAAGTGGTGGACCTTGGAACCAAACCCCCATGTAAAACCTATCATGGTCACTCCAAGTGGTGAGAAAGAATAACCTTAATGATATATCCTTATATGTTGGACAAGTAGCGGACCTTAACACCCAGATATTCTTAATATAATGGCATAGAGTGGAAAAGTGGTGAATCTTGAGCGCAAACCACTCATGCTACTAGCGATAATAGGTTGGACAAGTGGTGAACCTTGAATATAAACCCCCCATCTACGAAATATCGTGGTTTTAAGGTATTTAGATAGAGCTTAGCATCTTGGAGACATGGTGCACCTTGCTTCTCTTCATGTTTCAATGGAGCCTATCTTGGACAAATGATGGCGCATCCTTCTCTCCATGTTTCAATGGAGCCTAGCTTGGACAAGTGGTGGACCTTTGCTTCTCTCTATGTTTCAATAGAGTTAGCTTGGACAAGTGGTGGACCTTGGAACCAAACCCCAATGTAAAACCTATCATGGTCACTCCAAGTCGTGAGAAAGAATAACCTTTAAGATATAGTCTTATAGGTTGGACCAGTGGTGGACCTTAACACCCAAATATTCTTAACATAATGACATAGAGTGAAAAAGAGGTGAATCTTGAGACAAAACCACTCATGCTACTAGCGGTAATAGCTTGGAAAAGTGGTGGACCTTGAACGTAAACCCCCCATGTTTCAATAGAGTTAGCTTCTACAAATGGTGGAGCATCCTTCTCTCCATGTTTCAATGGAGACTAGCTTGGACAAGTGGTGGACCTTAGCTTCTCTCTATGATTCAATAGAGTTAGCTTGGACAAGTGGTGGACCTTGGGATTGGCTAACCTGTATTTCGTTGTATTATGATGAATTTGGTTTTAAAGTCAACTACTTATCCAAGCTATAAGTTTATATCTTGAATGGTATTCCTTCCCATCACTTAGAAAACCAATGATATGTTGTACATGGGGGGGTTTGTTACAAGGTCCACCACTTGTCCAAGCTAGTTTCATTGAAACATGGATGAAGACAAGCTCCACCATTTGTTAAATCTAGACTCCATTGAAATCTAGAAAATCCATTCTATGTTGTACATGGGGTTTTTTTTTTAAGGTCCAACACTTGTCCAAGCTAAGATCCATTGAAACATAGAGTAGAGAAACACTCCACCACTTGTCCAAGCTAGGAAACATTGATAGTAGTTGGCTTAGTTTGAAGATCCACCACGTGTCTAAGCTAGCTCTGTTGAAACATAGAGAGAAGCAAAGGTCCACCAACTGTTCAAGCTAGGCTCCATTGAAACATGGACAGAAGCAAGCTCCACAATTTCTCCAAGATAGGCTTCATTGAAACATGGAGAGAATCAAATGTCCACCATTTCTCCAAGCCAAGCTCCATTTTTCCAACCTATAAGGTTATATCTTAAATGGTAATCTTTCTAATCACTTGGAATACCCATGATATGTTTTACATGGGGGTTTTGTTCCAAGATCACCACTTGCCCAAGCTAACTCTATTGAAACATAGAGAGAAGCAAAGGTCCACCACTTGTCCAAGCTAGTCTCCATTGAAACAAGGAGAGAAGCAAGCTCCATCATTTCTCCAAGATAGGCTAGCATGGATAAGAGCACCTTGAAACCAACCTTCCTATGAGGCAATAGAGCATATGCTACATATTTTATGTATGCCCCATGCCTCAAATTCAGAAGTTATAGATTAGAAGTGGACCTTGCTTGAATGTCACATGCAATAAATTAAGGAAAAATAGCCAAGTGGATTGTATTCCTCAATGGATCCTTGCTTTCACAAGTTGTGAACCTTGAGTCACTTTTACATTAACTTGGACAAGTGGTGGACCTAGAAACCAAGCTCTCCATGTTGAGATAAGTTGTAGGTAGGACAGTAGAACATAGACGACGATAATGGATGCAATATACTCGTCTCCTAATAATCCAATTGATTGAAACCATGGTATTTTAGTTGTTTTCATTGTGTATTGTATGTGCATAAAGTGGAATGAGACCTTAAGAAAACTCAAATTTTTGACAAAATCTATATATTTTGTACATGATATATTGAAAGTTGTCCAGCCTGAGAATTGGGATTTTCCCACTTTACCTAATATGGTAATAAGACTTTTGCAAAGAAAGTGAGACCAATGGTTACACCTCTACTAGAAGGAAGCGATAGGGTGATCAAAGAAGCTTCTCAAAATCCTATACTCAGGAATCCAAAAAACATTGGGTATAAATTTACTAAGGAGACATTGCAACCAGGTGAAGGTTGGAGAAGATGGTTTTCTCAATGAAGAGGACATCAAGTGTTTTCAAGGTATGCTCAAAAAACATGGTAAAGATTTTGCTTTTGAGCCGAGTGAGATTGGGTTTGTGGATCCAAGTGTTGTTTCACCTATGGTTATATTCATTGTTCCTCATATGCCATGGAGCTTACGTCCTATTCCAGTTCCTAAAGCTCACTTGCCAAAGCTTATCAATTTGCTTAATGAAAAGATACAAATGGGAATTTTGGAGCCATCATGTGCACCATATTCTATCGATGGTTTACTGTTCCGAAGAAAAATGGTACGTTAAGGTTCATTCAAGATATGCAGTCGGTTAATAAGGTAACAATCCGCAATGTGGGTAGTGGCCCAATTGTGGATGAATTTGCTGAGGCCTTTGCAGGTAGATCTATTTACTGCATGGGTGATCTTTATTTTGGATATGATCAATTCCAGTTAGGTTTTGACAGTAGGGTTCTTACTACAATGCATACTCCTCTTGGTTTGGTAAGGATGTGCACTCTACCACAGGGTGCTACTAATTATGTAGCTCATATGATGAACGGCATGAATAAAGTATTAAGAGACATTATCCCACATGTTACTATGCCTTTCATTGATGATATACCAATTAAAGGATTTGAAGAAGGTTCCAAAGATGAGGTAAAAGATCAAAGGGGTGTCGACGATATGTTGTTCAACGTATTGTTGACTGTGATGCTATTTTATCGAGGCTTGAAGAAGTTAACACTTTTAGGTCAAAAATCAACTTTTGGCGCTAAGGAGGTCTTAACTGTGGGGCACATGTGCAGTCTTGAAGGGTAGAAGGCCGAGTACAACGAAAGTTGAAGCTATCCAAAAATGAAGGAAACATGCTCTTCGGTTATTGAAGTTCGTCGATTTCTAGGTGCGTCTGTGTTCTATCTTATTTGGTTGCCACACTTTGCTCATGTTGTAGAGGTGCTATGAAAAGGTAAAAGGTTTGTTTGGGAAGAATTTCACACACAGGCTATCAGGAAATTAAAGAATATGCTTCTTGAGGCTCTGACCTTGAGGAAAGTCGATTGCAAATGCGGAAGGTTAGTTATCTTAACAGTTGACACTAGCCTGACATATATTGGATGGGCTATAGGTCACGATGATGCAGAAGGACACATGTACGCAGTTAGATTTGGAGCCAAGGTTCTCAATGCTCGTCAACAAAGTTATCCACAGGTTAAGAGAGAAATTTGCGGTGTTGTTAATGCTCTACAGTCTGATAAAGAATATTTTATTGGAGCTTCAATCGTGGTAGAAAAAGATTGCTTGCCACTAATAGGGATGATTGCAAATTGCTCACTCTGGACATTGCCATGCTACGATGGATAGCCTATATTAAGTCTCTTAACTCTAAATTTTATCATATTGCAGGTAGATATAATCCTGTTGCAGATATGTTATCAAGAGCTAGGTTTGAAGATGAAGAAGAGATGCCGACCACAAGTGATGATGTTGGCTTGAAGTTCTACACGTCTCCTTATCTACATGCCAATTGTGGTAGTATTGCTCATGTTTTTGAAGTATTTTTTGAGGATTTTTATGACGGAGAGTGGCTTATGATTGGACACTACCTTAGCACTCTCACTAGACAAGAAGGATGGAATGACCGAGATTACAAGAGGATTAGGAAAAAAGCCTACGGATATTTTCTGAAAGATAGACATTTATGAAAGCAACCAAAGCACCCAGGAGGGGCACCGCAATGGGTTGTTTGTGATAAAGAAACTCAACATCAGGTTATCGAAGAATTTTATGAAAGTTTATGGGCTGGACACAAAGGAGTCTGGGAAACTTTTGTCAAGATTAAAGACCGGTATTGGTGTAAAGGTATGCATAAAGATGTGGTTCAAGTTGTGGAAACATGCTTAACATGCCAACAATATTCTAATGTGCGACGTAGAGATGGATTGCATCCCACCTATCCACTGGCTATGCACTACAAGTGGGCGGTGGACCTTATTATAATGCCAATAGGAGTGTGGCAGATGAGATATATTGTTCTTGCCAGAGAAGATCTTACTAACTAGGTTGAAGGCAGAGCTTTGCGTACCAAAGCTACCAGTCGAGTATGCAAGTGCTTGCTTGAAGATGTTATTTCCAGGTATGGATGTGTTTGCAAGATTACTGCTGATAGAGGAGAGATGGATGTAGATGAAGCTCGAGAGTTTTTTACTCGTATGGGCATTAAACTTGCTCTCATTACAACATAAAATCCAAAAGGTAATGGGAAAAGTGAAAGAGGACATCCGCCTATTGTTAAAGCTTTAGCGAAGGCATGTCAAGGGCATATTGGTGATTGGCCTAAACTCTTGCCGTTTGCTTTATGGGCTGATCGCACTACACACAGTTCTGTTACTGGTTTTATGCTATTTGAGTTGATGTACGGCAAAAAACCCATTATGCCTATAGAGGAAGCGGTTATGACTTGGCATAATGCCATGGGAAGAAGGTATGTCTACAGAAGATTTGGTTGCTCTACGTATTTGCCAGCTTGAGAGGCGTCAAGAAGACATTGAATAGGCTAAAGAGAAGCTTAAGGAGGCAAGGTTAAAAAATAAAGTATCATTTGATGCAAAGCACAGACTACGACCTCATGCTATCAAAGATGGTGACTGGGTACTTGCTTATCACAATAGCTTGGAGACTCAATATATTGCTATGTGGAAAATGGTTAAACGGTGGTTTGGACCATATATGGTGCTTCATGTTTTTTATAATGCAACATATCAACTGCGTGAACTTGATGGCACTGTACTCAATGTGCCTATTCCAAGAAAACGGATCAAGCTATTCAAGAAGCGAGAAGGCAAGATTGTTCTTAAAGATTTCAAATCAGATCAACCTCTAGAAGATACTATTATGTAAGCATCGGATGATGTGTCTGATGTGATTTTTGATGAAATTGATTAAGTGCAATTGGCTCAGTCCGGAGGCTGTGCAGGTTCAGAGAGGGTGGATGTCATGCAGATCCACTTCCATGACAAGAAAATGAGAAAAGGGATTCCAATCAAGTTTATTTGAATCCTATGTGATTATTCAACAGTAATAAGGGCTTGCTAACAAGCCAATTTTAAGCTAAAAGTATGCTAGATGTGGCTCTAAAGGGCCAAAAGATGTCTTGTTAATGCTAATAGTGAGTATGCTTGAAGTGGTCATAGCTGGGATTTTATTGATCAAAATTTTAGTACTTGAAGTGCTCTACATGCCTGTCTTTACGGCTCGTCAATTGGAGCTACAGATAGGAAGTTATGTCAGTTTGAAAATTGAGCAGTAGCAGATACATACTGGAGTGGGCAGCTGTTGATGAAGGGTGAATGTTGATATAAGTGCATGGTCCTGAAGTGCTCACTTTGAAGAGCGTGGTGGTCTTTTCAATTTGTCAATCGAAGTTCCGGTTGTCAAGATATGGCCAGTTTAAGTTTCATCGGGGCCAGTTCCGTACCACTCTGATCGCCCGGGCAGTTATTCATTTGGTAATTTTTGAGTATCATCCAGGCTCTAAAAATGTTCAAAATCTCATCTCTTATAGTGCATTGATAGCATTAGTGCTTTAGTGGAATTATATATCATGGTCGATTAATGGCAGTTCAAATTGATTTATACTAACCATAGTAGCCATCAACTGAATCCTATGCCTTGGATGATGTAATCACCAAATGTGATGCCTTCATAAAAGTACATTAACATCTTGATGAGCTTATCACGACAATGCCTTGGTCGATATATATGCCAGGTATGGTGGCAACCAAAGGCCATCTCCACTAGCAAATGTATTTTCAAGTCGAATGATGGTCATCAGCAGCAACGGAGCAGCAGTGCTTGTCCAATATACATGCTACATGAGATGCTTGTCCGATATGCATGCCAAATGTGGTGCCCTTCTGAACCAAAAGGCATTATATGGCCACCCACCAAGGCACCCTAAAGCCACCCAAGGGATGGAACCCAATTAATTAAGGGTTTGGAGAGTGTGTGAAAACAAAAGGAGAAAACAAGCATGGCGAGCAGGTAGATGATGGGTGGCAGCACCTGAGGGAGGAAATCGCTCACAGTGAGCTTCACGCTACTTGGATGGCAACTCTCTTCCGCACACCTCTCATAGCCAGAGGCCCCACGCCTTCTCGTATCACGTTTCAAACACAAATCCCTCGACACCAATAATGTTGCACTTGATCTTTTCAAGGTTTCTTTCTGAATTGACTAGTCTTGTTGTGGTGGTGTCCTTGAGTCAAAAAACATTTGCATCTTTTTTGCTTTGACTACCTACTTCAATTGATGTTGACTCGGTTGGCTGCAATGTTTCACATTTTTCTTGCAACAACTGTTGAGCATTATCTACCTGCATCTGAGTAGCCTTTGAACTTAAAAGATCCAATGTACTTTCTGGAAAAATTTGTCTCTTCGAAGGAGATTTTGATGGTGACCTTTGTGTAGCTTTTTGATCTTTAGGTTTTGTTGAATCTAAACTCTTGCAAGGGGGACATTGCTGTCTGTGTCTTTCTTATAAATTTTTTATTTTGATAAATGATAATTTTAACCATTATTTTTGACAATTATGGTTTACATATTCTTAACTTAGCAACTAAGGGCATTGCTTTTATAGCGGTATTTGTTCATTGCAATTGAGAGGTGGCAAAATCATAAGTGAGGTGGCGAATAGATACCATGGTTATAAATATTTTGTAATGAATATTTCTTTATTAAAGTGCTCATTATGCTCTATGGTCCCTTTATGTCTAGGCGGACAATCTATAATCAATTTGAGTATTCAAGAAATCTATAAATAAATACATGGCGCAACAAAAAAATACTCACTCTTGTAAGGGGGAGATTGCACATAGTGTTTGTGTCTTTCTTCTCCTCTCTCACCTCTCCTCTCTTACGATGCATGTGTAGCACTCCACTTTAGGAGGTGCACTTGCACGTTCTCTTCCCCTCTTTCTCCCGCTCTCTATCTTTCTGGTATCCATCTTGTTGTGGATTTTGTGTGTACATGATCATTCAAGTATGTGGATCTGTTGATTTTATCGTTAGTCGCATGCTATTTTTTGTATGTTGCAATACCTATGCGCTCCTGATTGTTGCATTACTAATGAAAATATACATGATGTACTTGATGTGGAAAGGGCTGAAAATGAGCTTTTGTTTTATGCTTGACAGTTCATGCAAATCATGGTTGAGCAAGAAGCAACCTATGATGGACACTTCCAGTTGTGAATCTGAGTATAAGGCAGTCTTCACATATACATTTGTGTGTGTATGGCTCAGACACCTTATGGATGATTTGGGATTGGGAACCCCGCTAGTGCTTGGAGGAACGTGCGTCATATGATGCATTAAAATAGAGGATACAAGGGATCCTTCTACCCATCATAGAGGGAATCCATGGAAGGGGATTTCTCTAATCAACCACACAATCATGTGATTGAAATTAACCTCTCACGTCAATCACCTTAATGACAACTCCTAATCGCACAACTACACAAGCATGCAATCAACATACCTACTTCCCATTAGTGTGGCCATTCTGGTCCATTCCCTTAATGCTACTATGTATGCATATACACAATTCACACACATTGTAGAGAGAGAGAAAGAGAAGGAAGGAATAGCCTTCACACACCCTGGCCAATGGTGTGGATATAAGAGATTAACTTAAAAAGGGATTATAGATCTAACATCACACTAATACAATCTCACTTTGCATAATCAAAATAAAGAAGACTAATAAGAAAGAAAGTGCAATTGATTATAGAAATAAAGAGCAACATGGGCATGCAAAGCCCATGAGCCTCATGACCATCCACTCTACAAAGAAGAGAGCTCACCCAAGAATGACTTCTCATTTAGCATAGGGATCTTTTATAGTTTTGGGCTTCAAGCCCTTCAACTATGGGATAAAGTTGAGCCTTTAGCCTATGCTTATACAATCGGTGTATAATTGGTGTAAAGCATGTGTTAGTCATTGCTAACATTCCCCCCCTAATTTGGTGCACATTGTAAGGTCTCTACTTTCGAATTTCACACAAGTTCTATTACGCATTTGAATTTTTTTAAACCATCAATAATTATTTAAGATATTCGAGTTAAAATTATGAATCGTAGGTTGAGAAAACCTAGAATTTAGAATTTACGTTGTCGAGAAATTTGCAGTCTTGCCAGGAAAGCACCGGGCTTATGGCTGTGAGAGTTTGTGAGAGAAATCCAAAAACCTATATGAAGGAGTTAAACCATAGATTCCATGAAGACTAGGGTTTGGAAGGAAGTGCAATCAAAGAAGTCCCACTTTTTCTCTCTTGCACTCACACACACACAAAGAAAGAACACAAAAGAGAGTGTCAAAACAACACAAAGATGAAAACATCAAGGCTATGGTCATATCGTATCATGGGTAATATGAAAGGGTTAATAGATGAGTTAATGGCATTCAATCTTGGCTGACCAAATAGGCTACGAATTGTTCTTTGGAATTGTAGTTTTGTGCTTACCATAATATATATATTTTGTCTAGTGATTGGGATTAATTGTGTGTACAAATTCTCTTGGTTCATAGCAAGATAACTACGCTTACGTCAAAAGAAAAGTTATAGTCTATGAGAGGTAGTATAATGGGATCCGGTGATAGAAGTATTTCATTGAGCCTTTCTGGTTCAAAGAGAAACACTATACGTTGTTGAAAGTGTATTTTACGGCTAATCCATACGTTAATTCTAATAGATCATATAGAATGAAAGTGATAGAAATTATCATCATGTGGATTATTCATCTATGATAACTCTAGTATGTGTAAAATGTAGATATGAGAGAAGAGAAGGGAAGAGAAGAGAAGAGAGTTTCCCTCCTAAGCCCTATTCTTGCCCGTAGGCAATAAGGATACTGCGGGGAGAGATGTACCTGTAGAAAGGAGCACCTAAAATTTGTAGAGAGGATAAATTACTAAGAGTGAGAGAGATAGGTTTGGTTAAGGAGATGAGATTAGATATATATATATATGTTGGATTAGAGACGAAAAAGAAAACAACAAGAAATCAAGAAAACATCAATGTAGAACACATCTTACTTGACAAACCCTTCGACACCATTATCGATGGAGAGAGAAGAAGAGGAGAGAATTCAACATTGATTGATACGCCAAGTCCAACACTTTCTTTGATTCGATTTGATCTTCCAAGGATAGCGTACAAGAATGGCTAGTCTTCCTCTAGGAGAAAGTGTAGGCTTGGGCTTATGTTAATGGCTAAGTACAATTAGGCATTACTACTCACTCTCTCAAGAATTCCTCTCATCAATGGCTTGAATGCTTGAGTTCTTTTCAAGGAAGAAGATGTCCCCTTTTATAGGTGAAGGGAACCCACAAGGATTTACACAAGAAGAGAAGAGCCAGTGTGAACAGAAACTGGAAAAGTTGGAAATGAGTTGTCCCTGCATGATGTGGGCAGACTGAGGTCTAGTATTTTCATCATACCTTCTCAACCCTGGCTTCAAATAAAAAAGTAAAAATATGGGCAAAAAATTCAGCTCATTAGCTACGATTTTTATTTTAAAATTGTTCTCCAATTCGGATTGGAACCTTGTGTAAAAAAATCATCAAAGTAGGGTCCATTTCTGGTAGCAAAAGTCTTCCTGTGGTCCCCTTAGCCTAGAGTTTCATTTGATTCCAAAGGACACCTCATGCCATATGAAAGCATGACATTTCTCATTGACAAAGTTTTGTAATCATGCTTGCAATAATGAATTAAAATAAGTGTATCTTTGAAATCATGCCACCTAGTCTCCCACTAGGATTTGATTCCCTCCTAGTAGCTATTTAAAAAGAAATATAAGAAAAATATGAAAAATACATAGAACATATATATTTTGGATTTTACCCTAGATATAAGATCTAGCTAGGCTGTGAGATGATAATGAGATAGTAGAAATAAAGAATAAATGCTTTTTGCCCCAAGTTAAAGAGGCGGAGCTATTGACGCTTTTCCCATAGTATTTTTTTGATGGTAAAGTAAGAATAGGTTACCCTCGAGAAAAATAATAGGATGAGATAGAAGGCTTATTATTATACTTAAATATGCATATATACATTATAGAAAATATAATTATGTATCTAAAAAATTGCAAGATAGATCTTGTAGCATGCGTTCCCACTATGTACGTGTCACAGCACGACAACGCTACAAAATTCTGACATGTTTAGCTATATGAATCACTAACTAACTTATTGCAAGACTAATTGTAGAATTTTCTTTTACTACTGTAAAGTTAATATAAGACTGTAAAGTTTAACTTAAAAATGTAAACTAAATTATCATTAAGAAAATAAATAAAATAATTATAAAGACAAAAGAATACACAAGGATGACAAATGAAGGCACATGGACTCACTTGGACTCACATAGGAGGGTACAAAGTGGGACACACTGTCACATGAAAAGGAGAGGGTAGTCTTGACCAATCATAATGAAGGGGGCTGTGTGGCCTTATCTTTTGATGATATTGACAAAGTGGTCAAGCTGATGGATACCACAAGGGTACCAAAAATGCGGGTATAGTTTTTGAGGAAAAATAAAATAAAAATAAAAATTATTAAAAAAATTATTTTTAAAAAAAAATTTAAAAAAATTATTTTTCTTTTTCGAAAAAAAAATTTGGACGTTTTCTTTTCTGCTATAAATAGAGCATCCATGCTCACACTTTAGACATAGAGATTGCCTCTATAGCACTCACAAAGTGCTACCACTTCTCTTAGAGAGAAGGCGTCCACAAATCACTAAGAGAGCAAAAACTCTAGTGGACTAATAAGGTGTGTATTAATTAAGCATTCAATTAACTTTAGGAATGATGTATGTGTGCTATCTCTTACTCTAATCTCTCTAATAGATTAGTAAGATTCAATTAGCTATGTGTGTGTGTGTGCTATCTTTTACTCTAATCTCTCTAATAGATTAGTAAGATTCAATTAGTTTTAAAAAGGATATGTGTGTGTGTGTGTGTGCTATCTTTTACTCTAATCTCTCTAATAGATAAGTAAGATTCAATTAATTTTAAGAAGGATATGTGTGTGTGTGTGTGCTATCTCTTACTCTAATTTCTCTAATAGATTAGTAAGATTCAATTAGTTTTAAGAAGGATATGTGTGTGTGTGTGTGTGTGTGCTATCTCTTACTCTAATCTCTCTAATAGATTGGTGAGATTCAATTAGCTTTAGAAAAGGATGTGTGCGTGTTCTCTTTTACGCTAATCTTTTTAATGGATTAGTAAGATTCAATTAACTTTAGAAAAGATGTGTGCGTATGTTTTCTCTTACTTTAATCTCTCTAAGTATACCTACTCTCTCTAGTTAGTACATCTTCTCTATTAACTTATGCATAGTTATTTGAAAGTTAATACATAAGAGAACTCATCTTATTCTTATTATACATGATGAAATTCTCATTCAACAATCTTATTGTCAATTAGATAAAGTAGAATTTTGAATAATACTAAAAATTGATTTAGTTGAAGTATAGAAATGGAAGTTAGAATTGGATTAGAAATGTCATGCATAAAATTAATGCAGTGCTAAACTTTCACTCGTAGTTTACACACTTAATTTTTTATTAATTAAAATTAACAAATATTTGATGTATAGAAATTAGATGTAGAACAACAACACTAAGTGTGAATCTAAGTTGACGAGGGTTCAAATTACAAACTCTCTTTGGAAACAAGGAGACTACTAGGGAAATTGACCAATTTAAAGTTCTAAGTGTATAATATAAGTGTAGTACAAAAAATGGCTCCAAAGCGTGCTCGAACCCAAGGCGCTAATGATCAAGAAACTCGGCATATGTTTGACAAGTAGGAAAGAATGTCTGGTTAAACTGGTTGCTATAGGAAAGAATGTTTGCCCAAAACCTTCTGTATGGTTTCTCTCAAGTCTCTCTACTTATTAGCGCTGGCATTATGTGGCAGTTGCCGAGGCCTGAGATGACGCCCAGGATGGCACCGCTGATGCTATGGTGGGAGTACGCCCAGATTAGCTCAGCTGGATACTGCAGTTTTGTTTTGCCGTGGCATGAGGATGACGCCCAGATTGGCACCGTTGTTGTTGTGGTGGGAGTACGTCCAGATTAGCACAACGAGTACTTGTCAAGCAGTATGGGACGCTCATGAGGACAAGGGTTTTTATAAATAATGTATATATTGATCGGACATAATAGCGCCAGTAGAGATTCTTAAGTGAACCTAATCCAAGGGTTGTTGGTTTAAAATTGGACGACTTCCTATTTGACTATTGTTTGTAATACTGTTTGAAGGGTTGTTTTAACGAACCAGTATCATAAATAAAGTAAAGGAACATATATGTTTAAACAGTGTGGTAGTAATTAGATAACAAAATAAGGGTGAGTGTGGTGTGGAAAGTGGGAGAATGATACCCCGACGGTATCATTCTATGGACGGGTGGACCCGATGAGTCGGGTAACTTTCCAACGCTAGAAATTGTTTTTTTTTAAAGTCATAAATCTTAAAAGAGACAAACCTTGGCGGCTGTGCTTCTGAAACATGGGGGAAAAAGCGCACAGGTTGGTCACTCTAAGATTTATACTTTCAGGTATAATTGATTATAGATAGTTTTTAGATAGGGTTATGGTGGTCACGCTCCACCATAGCGAGATAGGACCAATCCTTCACTAACGGCTCATGCCCGTGGCTACGTAGTAGATAAGGCAATGTCCGTTGGTTTTTCTTTTTTCAAGATTGGAGACCTATCAAAGGTACCCCGCTCCTCTCGACAAGGGGCAGGGACCTCATCGTCATGTGTTGATGATGCAGAAAGCACGCCCATGGAGGAATGTTGAGCTGCAAAACATAAGACAATTCATGAGTATCTAAGGCCAACAAAGATGAATAAGACATGAAGTGCAATGAAGATTATGCAAAGTAATTTTTTTCTTCTAAGAGATGGATCAATCATCGACAAAAACTAAACAACATAAAGCAAAAAAAACACATAAACTATCATGAAGATTAAACCATTGAAGATTTCAAATTTATCTATGTAACACAAGCAATCAATTATGACCCTAGGCTAACACAAGTTCATACACCTACTAGCCTAAAAACTATATGATCAATCTTAATAAAGCATCCAAGTCTATCATGTCTATGGACACAAAAAACTCCTAATCTATTAGTACAATGTCACACTTAGCTTTTTGAAGCTTATGGAAGATTTATTTTTAAAATTTTGATAGGAGAAAAAATAAATAAAATCACAAGACCACCCCAAGGAAAGTCTAGCTACAACTCTCGGCTCCTTAGACCCTCAAGGAGGTGTTCCAAGAATCCTCTATCAAGATGATGGCTAACCTCTATCAACCCAGGGCATCGGTTTAGGGCCTTGACCAAGCAAGCCAAGGTGGTTCCCCTCGCTTGCCAAGTGCCAATAAGGCACTAGGCCTCACATATACACAACATAATGTAGAAATTTCCTCTTTATGTGTCTAGTAGCATTTTTTCTACTCTTTGGACACTTTTTTTTTCTTTATTGTTTCACTTTTTAGCACTTTGTTTTATTGCTTCCATTATGAGAGTGCTTATGGAAAAATGGGCTAAGAGACTAAAAGCCTAATCCTAGGTCAGAGGGATAAGGTGCCCATAAAACAGAGAGTATATATTAGGTCTTCATAATACTTTTTAATAGGATATTCGATGCTAAGATAACATTTTCACTCATCTTGGCCGCCCAAGTTGGGTTGACCCAACACTAACACACTCATGCATTAGAAGAAATTTTGAGTAGAAAATATAGAAAGGAGTTTGAATGGACCATACCTTGAAAATTATGGACCTTGAGTCTATACTCATCTTGTACATGGGTTTTTTTAGCTTAAGTTAGTTGTATTAGACTTTATCCTTGAGCCAAGAGCAATTCTAACACATGTCCATGCACATATGGCATATTCATAGGTCAATTATAAGAGCCCTTTCACGTGCTACTTACCTAAAAGCATTCTTGAAGCTAAACTTTGTACAAATGCATGTGCATTAAAGTGCATAGAAACATTCTCTAAACCTATATTCAAACATTCATCCTCTACTTGAGGAACCACTTACTAGTTTCCTCCTTATTTTCTAGCATGGCTTTTCTAGACCTTTGTGAAGGGTGTGCAAGTGGAGTGCGTGTGTGGAGAGAGAGAGAGAGAGAGAGAGAGAGAGAGAGAGAACACATAGAGTGGTTGGAGAAACCTCTCACCAAAAGTATATGAGAGTGCTCCTTATTTCTTGCATATGTACAATCAATAAGGTAAAACATTGGGTGACCGAATACAATGTCCAGTCCTAGGTAAGGCACGTTGCCTTTACCCTAACAACCTCCCACTTAAAGGTGATTCTACCGATAAGTGAGTGCTACTAGCTAAAATACTAGTATGTACAAGAAAATAAGCGAGAGACTATCTCAACATATGCCCATTGTCTCATTCACTCAATCTACATGCAATCGTATCAGCTCTAGTGATAGGCGAGCATGAAAATCCATGCTAGAGCCTACATGCAAATCCCACACACATCTCTTTATGGTCTTCATAGCTACACAATGCATCATGCTAGTGTTAGTCATCGTGCTAGTGTTAGTCATCATGCAATTGAAAATCCCTACTGCAAATGCTCCCATTGTAGTTGCTAGGCTGAGTCTCAACATGTAGATGACGCCCAAACATTGATGAAATCTATGCAAACTTGGTTGTACTAGCCTTTGTAGTGTTAAATGTTAGCTAGAAACTTGTTCCACTAATTGTACTAACCTTATCTAAACTTTTAATCATATATAATGATAAGGAGTAGTGAGCCATTTGAATCCTCATTGAGAGATCCACCAATAGTCGGTGTTTTCTCTTCTTCTCCCTCACACTTTTCACGCACTATGCACTCTTCAAGTGGTATTAGAGCATTGTTAGGGTTTGGGCCAATTGGCCAAACACTAATCACATTCATTGTATTAACCTTATCTATTCTTTTGATAATATAGAACAATAAGAAGTAGTGATGCATTCAAATCCTCACACTGAGAACTCCATCAACACTCTTTGTATACTTTTATTCTCCCTCACACTTTGCACACACCATGCACTCTTCAATTGGTATCAGAGCCGAAGGTTGTAGTGTACTCCTTTCCCGACGTTTCCCTCTTCCCGATGAGCTTCACACTGAGAACTATTCAAGAGAGAGTCACTTCCATGCTATCTATGGCAAATTGAGCTCAAGAGTTTTTGGAAGAATATATTAAGAGCCATCACATGTGCCTAAAAAGCTTAGAAAGAAGTTGGATCCCAAATCACACAAATACATCTTAATTGGCTATGGTGCAGATGGAGAGATGGGTTATGTCTCTCGCACCCAGAATCTCAGAAAGTTATTTGCAACTCATAAGTGATCTTTAATGAATCAAAGATGCACATACAACTTGGGAAGAGGTTGAGTCGATGTCGATCTTGAAATTTTCATGACATGCCTCTTCTAATAGTGGACAGAGGTGTCACTATCAGGAAATGAATGTTGCAATCTGAAATGCTACAATCTACCCACTTCTTCTTTACCCAATCTACCAAAAAACCTCAAATCTCAAGCTCTACATAAGCCTAAATTGCATCTTCAACCTCAGAATTTATGCACACAACTTTGAGCACCTATCATACCTTCAAAAGTGAATCATACTTGCACATTGCACAAATTAGAAAACCTAAAATTTCTTATATATAGCTAGTCTAAGCTGAATATCAGAAAAATGTTAAGGAATTGCAAAAACTTTCTCCTACAAAGTTGTAAATCACTTCAAAATGAAGGGGTACCATGGACAAAATTGTCATATCTACAATCTATGAAGAGAAAATTGATTTGCAAGGGAGTGTTGTTGTGCACACATAGTTTTTAGGGAACCTTCACCTACACACTCTCTTTTGAGTTTCCAAAAGAGCATACATCACTCTCAATTGAGTTCATAGGCTCCCATTGCATTCTCACAAAGCTTCCAAGATTTCTTGATCTCTCCACCAGAAAGCAAGTTATTGCCTCAAAGCTCTTGACATTTCCATGCTCCCTGCCATCAACCTGCACTCTGATACCAATTGAACAGTGTGTGAGTGTGGTTCATATGTGGAGAGAGAGAGAGAGAGAGAGAGAGAGAGAAAACTCTCAGTAGAAGTAAACAAGAGTGCTCCTTATTGCTTGTATATTTATGTTGAAAAAGGTGAATCAATGGGTGGATGGATAGAGTGCCAAGTCTGAGGTAAGGCACAACACCTTTACCCCAAAATTTGGAAGCATATTCAAACCCTCTATTATAAGTCCTTTGGTTTCACTAGAGCCTTAGGAATGTTCCGTAGCACTCCTTTTAGCTTATCCCTTCCTTTTGGAATAATAAACCTTTTCTCATAGAAAATAGCTATATGCTACACTGTGCTTTCTAACTCATTTAATCAATCAACTCCCACTCTTTTCCCTAAATGGACAATTTAAGCTATGAGAGATGCCTTTTTTATCAGTCAAAACCTAGATCCGCTCTCTGTTGTAGGTAGGCCTTTGTCATGCTAAGCCACCATTGGCTATGAACAACAATGTGTGCTTGTTCAAACTATATCTACCTTCTCCTACATCATGAGCTGTTGTTTTTTATCCAACATTTCCAATCATGCTCCAAGGTTCTGGTGCTTTTGGTTCTTTGGGTGGATAATATGCTAGACTAGCCACATATCCACTTGTCTCTTTGTAATATGTAGGCATAGGCACTAAGGCTTGTTCCTCCAATTCCTCTATAGTGGGTGCATACCTAATGCCCACCGGTCTTGCTCTTGGCAGAGGTGCTTGTTGCCCCAAAACTGGTTGTGGATGTTTGACCCCTGCTGGTCCTGGCATATTTCCTATTGTATACCTAGGCATTGGTGGTAATTGAGGAGGTTCTACCTAGGCTGGTGGGGCATACTATCTCTCTCACACATATCCCTTGTTGTAGTAACACTCTTACGTCCCATGATTAGTCCATTTTTGCTGGATGGCACACCGCTTGGGTTGCTTAGCTTGGGACTTAGCAAATGGGCCTATCCTTTTTAGAACTTCTTCAATAAGTTTTTGCTGACTTACAACTACTTTGCTCTTTTGTGCTAATTTTGTACACTTTGATCCACTTTGCTATGATGACGAATCATCATTTAAATCCTTATAGTCACCTTCCTTGTAGACAACACAGTTTTCTAGATATAGAGCTTCTTTGGTCAACTCATTTAGTGTTGTGCTCCTCTTCACATGTAGACACTTTTGAAGGCTTGCATTCCTCATTCCTTGGCTAAATATCAACATGAGTCTAGAATTTGTTAGTAACTCTTCCACATGGAAAAATTTTACATAGCAGTTCAGGCTTAAGTCCACTTTTCTTATGAATTCTCCTTCTTTTTTCTTGAATTTATGGATTTGCAAGAACGTATTATGAGCTATCTCTCTTTTAGATAATTCCTTAATAAACTCGTCAAATACCTCCTCCATGGAGTCAAAATCTCTACGTTCAATGGAATCAAACCAAGTGGCAGAATCCTTCTCTAGAGTGAACCCAAAACCTGTGAGCTACATGGGAAAGTCAAGGATGTCCTCAACTTTAATGACATTCACAAATGCTGCCACATGATCCCTTGGATACCTATTTCTAGAACATTTTTCAGTTGAACTTGAGAAGGTCTGATCCTCTAGTGATTCATCATTCTAAACATAGGATCTCCCATTCCTCCTCTATGAGCCCTTTTTGGCCTATGATAGGGTACATGTTCCTCCCCCAGGGGTGCTCCTAATGCATAATTCTTGATTGGTCTAGAAAGTTGTCATTCCTCTACTTGGACCCTTTCTTCTCGTTCTTGTTCTCGATGTGGTGCTTTAGTTTGTGTCGGATTTGTAATTCTCTTTCTACTCTCATCCTGTTATTGTTGATGGATTGGTGATTTTGACGGTGCTTCTAGCCCTGACATGGCCTGATATCACCCTCTTTCATGTTCAGGTATGGTGTTGCAAACTACTCGAACCATGCTCGAAATGATAGCGACGATGTTTGTGAGTTATGGGGGTTTGGAAATGTCTATATATGTGATTGCGTGGTGGTGTCATAATCATCCGAAAAGGGATTTGTAGACTTTCTAGGGGTTTCTATGGGCTTTTGCTGCTCTTCCAAAGACTGCACCAAAAGTTCTAGAGTTATCACTCTTTCTACATCTTCTGGGTGAATTGGCTCGTATTCTCATCCGTACTTATCAACAAAAATAATATGGGTTCCAGTTACAAAATCATACAAAACCAAGTACAAGACTTTTTCTATGCTAAATTTATTCACATGGGGTTTCATGCACCGTAGTAAGAGGTGACTCTTCCCTCCTTGTGATTGTTAATCCCAATATTTTCTTGAATTGAAGCCATTCTCTCTACTCTCTTGTCATGAATGTAGAAGGCTCCAGAAAGAGTGAGTTTAGGAGGTAATTCTCGAGTCTCCATAACCATCTTCCCATTTTCTATGTTGTCTCCATACCAATTGAATTTTTTTGGGTCTTTGACAATGAGATAGTGGTTTCCCTTCTCATCGCAAAACCTATCACCATCGTCGGTTACCATGATTATTGCCAATTCTCTCACTATCTGTTCTTCAATACAGATGCATTATCGTCCTTGAACATCAGCATACATTAGGGTTCCATGGCCATTTGCTCCCTTTAGGAATATTGCAGTGTATTTTGGTATGTTTAAGGGTTTTTGGGAGGTGCTACCCGCCATAGTCTTTTGCTGTTGGAAACGTCCAAGTTGTTGGTTAGCCATCCACTGATATGATCCTTTAGAAGAGGTATCAATATCACTGCCCTCTTCTATGATTGGTGATAGCAAATCTATTCTTGCTTGGTTTACACTCTCTTTAGTCGACACTAAGCTAACCAGATCTCCTATCACTCTTTGGTCTCTTTGAAGACACCTACTAGATCTCAGATTCATCAAATTTTTGCACACACAACTATCAATACAAACCTCTTACCTTAGAAGTATGCTTTAATTGCTCTTTGCTCTGATTTTCTTTCCAACCACTTTATCAACTTGTAAAGTATTTGCACTCCAAAATGATCATCAACTTGCAGGATCTCTAGTTTTGGCTATTTGTACAAAATTTTGGCTCTGCGATTCTTTGCCAAACTAGTGATTCTCACTTAAGTGCTCTACGGTGTTGGCCAATATAACTAGAGGGTTAATCTCAACCAAACATCTGTATATAAGTACTTGATTCCCTCTATGCACTAGTGTGAAAGGATAAATGGGATCCTAGCGTCAGAAGGAAGGCTCTGGCTGGTTAAAATCTTAGGTTGGCCCCTATCTATGCTTGGAGACTGCATACACATATGATGTCTCTAAGCTTAGAATTTGCCCAAACTTCAAGTTTAGAATCTCCTTGATATGCTCTATTCACCCAAAGTTCTGCTTTGGGATTTTGACATCCCTTGGCAGATCTCTCCCTCCTCATTCTATCTTAGTTGCTACTATCAACGTCTCTGGGAGATTATCTAAGACAAAGATGCTCCAAATTAGGTACTGGCTCAAGATGGGTGTCTGTGCTTGGATGGTCTAAACTCTATGAGCTTACTCCAGTCCAACCCAGTTTTGACCTAGTTGGTTGTCACCACTCAATATCAAATATATGGCTGGATACTCAATGGTTGAGTCATAGTTTATCGTCAATCGTGGAAGACTGTCTGTAAGTGGTTAGGGGAAAGAACCTCACTCTTACTGCTGCTATTCATCCCGTGTTGGATGGGCAGCTTACAAGTATTTTTTGCTAAAGAATCTGCTAAGAGCATACATTAGCACAATGCATTCTGAATGGGCCATTCTATCCTTATTCTAGAATTTTCTTGAGTAAGGTTTTCAACTTTGAGCACCTGTTGTGGTGGGGTTGGATACCGTTTCAATAGTTTCATAAGTGAAGGACTTAACAGGTGTGCTGACTTGGCAGGTAACCTTCATTAGGGGTGAACATGTAGTTCTGTGTGTTCCAAAATTTTTCAAAGTCTGCCATAAGGACACCCCATATTCTACTTCTTAGTAGCTATGAGCTTTTTAAGATACTCACGCGAGTTGGAAATCTGGCTCACAACGTTGCACCAAGGCTGCAAAATGGTTAGATACAAGTGGTTGCAAAAGGACAACAATGTTGAAAATCAAGATGTTGTTCTTGGTTTCATTGAACCTCTCACTGCACCAAGTATCGGTCCTATGGACAATTGGCCCGCGTATGGGAGCCAATGAGGAAAACATCAATGTTCTTACGAAGATGCTATCACTTGTGTTTTCAAGGACGAAAACGCTTCTTCAATGGGGGATTAATGCATTATCATGCCAAGGGCAATGCCCGGTGGTCAAGGACCAGGACCAAGGGGCCGTCTGTAAGTGTGGATAGGGAATGAGGCCCAAGGGGCTATTTAATGGGAGGTTGGGAGGTTCATTCTCAAGGCAGTTCCACCAGGGGCCTTTCAGTCAAGGCAGCCCAAACCATATTGGATGGCTGTGAAAAATTTTACGGATGGGAGTGAGCACTATTATTCCACCCATGCAAAGTTGCACATTCATCCGATATGTATGGGCGGTCAAGTCCCATACTATGCGCTAAAATGGGTTGTATGAGCCATATATCCCATTTTAGCACATAGTATGGGATTTAACTGCCCATATCATATCCAATAATTGTGTAACATTACAGGGGTGAACTAATGGTTCTCACCCCCACCCGTGGAAAGTCTTGAGGCTGGTTTGGGCGGTCCTGAACCATACTATGTGCTAAAATGAACCATATGTCTCATATGACCCATTTTAGCACATATTATGGGCCTTGGTAGCCAATACCATATCGGATGGCTATGAGACATTCTAGGTATGGGAGAATAGAGCTCACCCCCACCCATGCAAAGTCTTATGGCAATCCAATATGGTTTGGGTGGTCTCGAACCATACTATGCGCAAGAATGGGTTGTATGGTTCATACGGTTCATTTTAGCCCATAGTATGGGCTTTGACCACCCAAACCATATCGAATAGGTACGATACTTTTCACAAGTGAGAAAATAGTACTTAACCCAGCCCATGCAAAGTCTTGAGGCCATCCAATATGGTTTGAGAGGTTTTGATCCATACTATGTGTTGCTAAAATTTGTTGTATGAGCCATTTATCTCATTTTCGCACATAGTATGGGCCTTGACTGCCCATACCATATCAGATGGCTGGGAAAATTTGTAAGGGTGAAAAAAATATACTCTTCCCCACTTGTGCAAAGTGTTGTGGCCATCCAATATAGTTTGGGCAGTCCCGACCCATACTATGCGCTAAAATGGATCGTATGGCTCAAAAGTCCCATTTTAGCACATAATATGGGTATTGACCGCCCATACCATATTAGATGGTTGTGTAACATTGTAGGGGTGAATTAATGGTGATCACCCCAATCCTTGAAAAGTCTTGTGGCCATCCTATACCAGATTATGTGCTAAAATGGACCATATGTTTCATACGGCCCATTTTAGCACATATTATGGGTCCTAATAATCCATAACATATCGTATGGATATGAAACTTTATAGGGATGAAATAATAGTGCTCTTCATCACCCATACAAAAAAGTAGAGTGACAAATTCTACTTGGTGTTTGAGAGACGTTGTCATCACAAACATGATTCTAAGCATGTATACTACTTAAATTTGTGCACAAGAAAAAGAGAATTATTTTTATAAGAAAAAAAAATTCATCATTTAAAAGAAGCATGTACATTTTCTTACTCTAATGTAGCATTGTAAGCATTGACAAGGTTCACACTATCCTTAAGCTATATTCCTTGCATCCATGTCCTCATGCCAAAGGATAGCTTCGGGTTGTAGCTTCGGATACCGTCTGATAATCTTACCATGTTGTAGTACCTTGTCCTCATGCCAAAGGATAGATTCGGGTTGTAGCACCTCTTCTTGGTCTTTGATTTATGGACGGTCTTCAATAATTAGTTCTCTTGGTGGCTCTCCTTTGTAGGGATTAAGTAGGCTCACATGAAAGGCATTTTGTATGAGCCAATGGTTGGGAAACTTGAGTTGATAAGCCATGTCATTGATTGTCTTCAAGATGACTATAGTATCTTTTTGCTAGTTTAGCATAATACTTTAGATGGCCCGTATGATTTTTGCCCGTCGTTTGCCTCAATCAAGCCTTGGGAAATTAAAGTAATACCCAATCATTTTCTTTCAACATTAAGGCCCTTCTGTGCTCATCTGCAGAGCAACCTTTCACCTTTGTTGAGAGGTGGATATAACCTCCTCAATCTTTTGGAAAGATTTTTGTAGGTCACGGCTATACTCATCAGTATGAAAATATCTTCCCATGTACTTTAAGTAGCAAGGGACTTTTAGGTCTTCCCTCTATAATTTCAAAAGGTGCCTTCCTGTAGTAGTATGGACTGTATTATTGTACGCATACTCTACAAGGAGTAAGTACTTCTCCCATTGTGAGCATTGATCTACTTCTGTAACATAAGTCTTTAGTAGATCAAGAATCATAGGGTTGGCTATCTCACTTTGGCCATCCGTTTGTGGGTGATAGGCCAAAGAGAAATTCAATCTTGTACCTAGCTTTTCAAAGAGACCTTTCCAGAAATTATTGGTCAATCTAGGATCTCTATCTGACAAGATGGATGTTGGCAATCCATGGTGTTTGAAAATTTGAGATATGAAGAGAGTTGCCATTTGATGTGTCGTAATAGTCTTCCTGACAGGAATAAAGTGTGCTTGCTTGCTAAATCTATAGAGTATTTTCCATATTCTCGTATTCTTATGGATAGATTTTTGGGTAATCCAATGATAAAATACATGGATATACTCTCCCATGGTGAATTAGAGATTGGGAATTGCTGGAGTAATCCAGGCTGCTTCCCTCTATAATACTTGGTCTTTTGGCATACCACACATTTTGAAACATACTCTTATATGTCCACTTCCATGGTAGGCCAATAGAAGTACGTCTCTAAACCTCAAAGAGTAGGTTGAATACCTCTATGTCCCGCATAGGGAGGAGCATGGGATTCATACATGACTTCCTCACGAAGGGATTCGGTAATGTATATCATCACTCTTCTTGCTTATCATCCATAATAGCATAGTAATGAAGATGGAGAATATGGCAAGCTTAAGCATTGAATCATGGCTCTTGGTTGGATTTGCATTCCATAGACAATTGTGTTGGTGTAGGCTCTCAACTTCTCAACAAGCATGGAGAAGGAGATGGAGATCTTGCACTTTAATGCACCCCACATAATGAGTGTGTGTGTGTGTGTGTGTGTGTGTGTGGTGGTGGTGGTGGTGGTGGTGGGGGGGGGAGTATAGCCCCCAAGCTAGAGAGGTATTCGATAGAGCTTAAAAAACCACACTTCAGCTCATAATGTGACTCAGATCTATGAGGTGAAACATAGGTCAGAAAAGGTGATCATATTTAGAAAGAAAGGTAGGAACGCTAGCATAGACTCCTTAGGCTCAGAGGTGATGATGCTCCAATGTGATGCTAAAATAACTTTCCATGCATGGCTCAAAGGATGAACAAGAGTGAGCATACCTTAGAGGCGTGAGATCTTGCCATTCAAAGGTTGGCCCACACATGTCTTGGGCACACTTAGAGGTTGGTAGCAGTTGTGGAAATCAATTATGCATATAGTGTTGAGTTTGTTCCTTTTCTAACCATTTAAGTAGACTTGGTCAATATAACCTAATCGTTTGCAGAATGTGCATTTTTATACTTTGCCTTTGGTGATAAAGGATTTTGAAGAAGAGACGATATTAGCTACCATTTTTCTAACTTTATCTAAGAGACTGGAATTCATCTCTTTGTTGGGCATCTCTCTGCCAACCTTTAGTGTTGTGACAGTCTCCATGAACTTGTCTTCTTTTCTAAGACTGTTCAAAAGTACAACTTTCTTATCATCATCATCGAGTGATCATTCAACTGTAGCTAGCTACTCAAACAGTAGGATTAAAAAATCTAACTGCTTTTTAAGAGTGTCCGATTGATATTGTAGCTTGTACATCTTATAAAACAAATTTGAATTCTTCATGTTACCTTCAAAAGTTGTCTCAAGAATTTGCCAAACTTGCTTTACTCCCTTGCTCGGATCGAGGTGGCGAAGAAGATTGTCGGCGGTTAAACATAAGCCAATAAATGCCAAAGTAGATCATTCTTTTGGATTTATTGAAAATGTTGAGTGGCGTCGCCTTGAACTAGTTCGGATTCGTCGATAGTATCGATTTTCCATAATCCTTCTTGCACCATCAATAGTTGGTTCTTTGTCTTCCATAAGGAGAATCAGGTGGATGTTAATTATGTACTTGGAAAGCCCAATGTAGGCCATCCTGAGCAACCACTTTTATTTGAATGAAAATATTGACCTTTAAGGTCTCTGTACCATAACTAGAGAGTGAAAAAACATTACAGAAGGAGAAAATGGTTGTATAAATATGTGCCTAAAGTAGAAATTGCCAATGATAAAGTGTCAAAGCTCAACGCAAATGGGTGCACATGATTTTGGAGGCCAAAGCCTTGTGTAATACGCGCCAAAAAGGGCAGCTGGTTATGGGTGCAAATAGCACCGTCAGGTAGCTTTGAAGCTTGCGAAAGATGAAAGGCATTAGGGAATTTCGGAGGTCATTTGGAGGGCCTTCTAAGAAAATGTATTTTTTGCACTCTCTCTTTAGAAAAAATGGAAAATAAAAGAGCTGGGTCTTTCATAGTAAAAGTTCAAAAAGTGTACTTTACGTAGATTCCTTACTCTTCTGAACATTCGTTCGTAGTGATTGAGGGATAATCCTCTTTTCAGTTGCATTGAATGAACCTCGTCAATATGGAGGGAATGAGGCTAACATGGAGGGACGAAGGCGCAGCCGCTATTCACTTTCCATTAAACCTGCACATTTGGCTAATGGCGCGCTCCTCAAATGGCACAAATGTTACCCAGAAATGAGCCAAATATCACCTTCACATTGATTTGGACAATGAGTACCAACCAATTATTAAGCGCAGTAAAACAAACACACATATACCTCCCGCTTCCATAGACACGCTCAGAGCTCAGAGAGCTAAACACATAGATATCTGGACGAGAGGCTCTCTCTACCCTAAGAATCCAATGACTAATGAGTCTCCACCGTTTGTCAATCCTACAAGATTATTGACCTTTGCTGGTGATGGAGAAAAGGGCCTTCTGGGTTATTGTAAATCTCTTACAAGAGAAGCTGAAACTTACAAGAGCATTCTCCAAGCTCAACAATGTGAGATTGTTCGCCTTTCACATTTACATTCTACAGATCAGGTTACCATTTTGCAACATAAAACAGAGGTACAAGAACTGAAAGGAAAGGTGCAAAGTTGTCAAATGAAGGACACCATCTTGGGTGGTCGTATCCGAAAGAAGAAATTGCGCAATCTTGAAACATTGCAGGTTGCATCAGGAGGTCTCAAGAAAAGAATCCGAGCATTAAGGTGATGCTTCTTGGTTGGCTACATTGTCTTAGTTAAGTAATCTTTTTTTTTTTTCTTGTTATGCATTGTTTTCATGTGCCTAAATAGTGTTAGTGAAGCAAATTTTCTGTTATTTACTTATGCATTGTCTTCATGTAGAGATTCAATCTATCCTGACAAGGAAAACATTGACCCCAAAGCCAATATAGGAAAGAGATTGAAGCCACTTATAAGTAGAAGCCTGGCAGCAGATATAGTACATGACAAGAAGTTTAAGGTCCTACAACGAAATGTAGTGGACCGCTTTATTTTAGAGAACTCAGTGCCTGCAAAAGAGATACAAGGCACACTTGATTCACTTGGTGTAAGCAAAAGAGGATATTCGGCTATCCAAAAGTCTGTCTCATCCATCTTTGTTAAGAAGGGTATAAAATCCAAACTTCTACCATCAGCCTCAAGTGTTTGGAAAGAGAGGCTTCAGCTTAACGAGGCACAGGGAGACTATCTTGGATAGCCCTTTCATATTAAAGCAACTTACAGTGGCCATGGAACAAACATGGCATATGATGAGTTCAATAATATTTTTATGGACCTGCGGATATTACAGAAGAGAATGGTGGAGTTTTACAACATCACATTCGAAGAGTCACGAGGGGTATTACATTTTGTGTTAAAACTGGATGAGTGTGAGCTTGTTAAAGAGAAAAAGCTAGAGCGTGTTACTATTACTTTAATGAATGGAGCCCTCTCAAAGTGTCCCAATGATGATCCTTTATATTTTAGTGTTCAATTAGAATCTAACATATGGTGGCTTGGTGCGTTTGAGGTAAGCGAGATTCTCAGGTAAGCTCAAATGTTCACATCTACTTAAGTCTCATTTATTTTGTGTTGCAGGTAAAGAAAGAAGATCATGAGATTCTATATTGGGTGTTCCATCGAACTAATATTCCGGAGGTGATTGATCGACAGACTAACTAGGGAGAGATACTACGTCTAGATGGAAGGGGAGACTTTCAAGTTTAGTGGCATCTTGCAGGTGACCTCAAAACATTAAAGTGCATGTATAATTGTGGAATGGGTGCAATGGAAAAGTTGCCGTGTTTGTTCTGCATGGAGCCTGCAAAGGTCATGGACCCAAAGTGGTGGAGAAAAGCTCCAACACGTCACATTGAGGATCCTGCTTTTCGACCGGTTTTGAAAATACCACATGTGAATGTCCACATTTGTACAATGCATGCCCTTTGTAGAATTGTGGAGAAATTGGTCTACTTATACATCGGGTTTGCTTGGAAGATTAAGAACTCGGCAGAACGACAAGTAGCCCTGAAGTGCTTAGAAATGGTACTGTCGGATATGGGACTTCATGGTGGCAATGTGAAAATCCAGCGGGATGAAAAGAGATCAACTGCTGAGAAGGATGTCCCATGCAAACCATCCATCGGTGGGGTGAAGGCATGGAGGTTTTTATCTAAGCCCCAAGGTACAAGAGATCCGAAGCTAACAAAACATGGAAAAATATATAACACATCTTATGTTAGCAAGGTAGAGTATCAGAGCTGGAGAAAGCTACATATTGCAGTCAAAGACCAAGAACCAACTACTCGTAATGCGAAGGCTGAGGTTTGGCAATCAATAGACATCGTATTTTTGATGTGCGACAAAGATGTCTGGTCACAAGGTGATATGAACAAGTTCAAGGAAAATCTCAACCTTCTGAAAAAATCATTCAAGACAGCATGGACAGACACCCAGATTACTCACTACATGGTATTATCGTGTATTTCATTCTCTCTTATGTGCAAATATGTGACTGTAAAACATTCTAACTAATCTATTTTCATATCTAGCACATCATCTTCAATCATTTACCATATTTTATACAAAACTATGGGAACCCGGCAATATGGAATACCCAAGGGATGGAAAAGTCTCATTAAATGGCGAGAAATGCTTATTTCAGGCACACACGACATGGTGGCTCTCGAATCAAGGCTAACAGTTTGAGAGAACTATTTGAATGGTTCTATCGTAGAATCATTCATCGAATGCAGGCAAAAGAAGTCTTGGCAAATTCAGCAACAACACAAGCCATCAGACATTTACAACAACAAAAAGTTAAAAGATCAATGGCATACAACAACTCCGGAGCTCGTGAAAGTCAACGAAGGTGGAGAGAGACAATGGTGTATGTGAATCACAAGTGGAGAAAGATACTCTGAGTGGATGACATTGTACAACATCTATGTAATACATGATCTTATACAATTGCTACTTGAAGTGTATCAAGATTTTGAAGGTTCAATTTTGTTTTTTGGCACGTCACCCTTGTAACGAATCATGAGATGTTTGCCATACTCTAAAAGTTCATCTGGGTTTTGTCTACCAAGAGCTAGTGCCATTGCTGTGTAGGTGTAGTAATACACTGCCCGACCACCTGTATAGCCCGGGCAGTAACCAAAACAATCTCTAGCAAACACTTTGTCCACAAGAATGACTTTATCTGCACTTTTGGGCAGCACCGGTCCACCCAAGAAGCGTGATAGTTTCTTGAATGTGTAAGTTGCTATTGAACCCTCTTGTGACATGGAATTGTGAAAAACTACTATCGGCGACTCGCAAAGCTTTGAAAGGTACTGCGCTAGGGCCGCATCCCTTCCTCGATACTCTCGAGTCCGCCGCCGAAGGAAGTCATCCTTGTCAGCAATCCAAGACTGCACATATCATGTCAGAAGTGACACAAAGAGAGAGAGAGAGAGAGAGAGAGAGAGAGAGAGAGAGAGAGAGAGAGAGAGAGAGAGAGAGAGAGAGAGAGAGAGTTACCATGAAGCTCTCATCCTGCAGAAAGAGGTTTTCTTGCCACAGGTCTACAGATGTAGTTGACCCTTGACCTGAATGGTTAAACCAATCCTCCACTTCTTTGTTACTTGTTGATGGTCTTAGGCTTTGTCTTATTGCTTGGAAGGTGGCTTCATCAGGTAGTGTCTCCTTGTATTTTTCAGCTTTCTCAAAGCATCTTCGAAGGCATTCCATTGGATTGCTGGATGTTTCCATTGCCTCATCATCACTACTATCCTCTGAAACAAATCCACTCCTCTCCTCTTGGACTCTGGAAATAATAGCCAGGGAGAAATCCTCCCTTAAATAAAAGACACTTTGCACATCATGTAAGAAGATATAGGTCCTGTCTCCAATCCTAAAGTCAGGCACAGTAGGCAACATCATCTGAGCATGCTTCTCAGTGAAGTTACTGACATCCAATGGAAGTTTGATTTCTGTGGTTTTCACAGAGAGCATCTTACTTCTTTGTACTTCAATTGCCTCAACCTCAAGGTCGACTGTGTCTTCAACCTCCTCGACTTCTTGTATATGAGTTGTCTCCTCGCATTCTTCATCTGGTGCTGCATCCTGCTCCTCTAACACCTCATCGGGATTCTGCATGAGGAATCCATATAGGCTGTTCAGGTAAATCATAAAGCCAAAGGCTTCCTGAATGAGTTTGCATTCTTTTTGATGCAAAGGGCAGGCTGAATGTCGGCAAGAAGGTGGTAATTCCCTATACTTCTTCAGTCCCTGTCCCTTTCCACCACAGTCATTTAAATGCACAAGAGTGATAGTAGGCAGAACAACCCTCCCTACCTGCACCATCACTTCAAACTTATCTCTCTAGGACTGCAAGAAATTACTGTGCTGAGTTAACAGGTCTTCAATGTCAAACTTTGGATTAAACATAGAATGAACTAGATCAAACTTGTCCCCAGCACCACAAGATGCTGCAAAATCAAACAGCCTCTCATCAGTTGTAGTTGGGTCTTCCAGAGAAGACACATCCTCTTTGGCTTTACATTTAGTTGCACAGGGACTACTTTCTAGCACATCTGAGAAGTCTATATTCCTCTTTCTTGTATTTTTCTTCACAAGTACTGTACAGGGAACCACAGCCTTGTAGGGTGAGGGATCCTCTTGCCCTGGTGACCTCTCTGATTGATCTTCACCAATTGACTTTTCTTCAGAGATGTCCTGACAAAAGTCAACAGATCTTTTGGCAGAAACATTAAGCAACTAAGGCTGCAAAGGTTGAAATCCTGGCACAAGCTCTAGGTCTGGTTTCAGCCTCTTCTGCCTACTGGACCTTAATCCTATTCATCAGGAAACATGACAAGTCTCACTCTCTCTCTCTCTCTCTCTCCATATATATATATATATATATATATATATATATATATATATATATATATATATATATATATATATATATATATATATATATATATATATATATATATATATCTGTCTCTCACCAAAGCACAAACAAAAACACACATAATCTCTCTCTCTCTCTCTTTGCATGTGTCTATTTGTACTAAAGGCGCGCAAGGACAAAAACGTGCTTTTTGCAACTCTCTACGCGCGCCTTAAGTACAATTGAGGGAAAGGCGCGTAAGGATGTAAACGTGCTTTTTGAGAGAGTCATAACTATACTATAGGCGTGCGGAGAGAGCTGCAGCCAGTGTTTGGTTGGCTCTGCGCGCCGTTAGTAACGGGGACAGAGAGGGGAGGGAGAGAGAGAATGTGTATATCTCTGTGTGTGTGTCTGTGTGTATGTGTGTGTGTGTGTCTCTGTCTATGGAAGTATGTGTTGAGGTGTGTGTGTGTGTGTGTGTGTTGAACAACAGTCTGGATTTTTCTTTGTTTATACACACACACAATTTGTACCAACTGTTGGAAATACAGAGAGAAAGAGTGAGAGATCACCTTTTGTTGGTGGGGTTTGCAGAAAATCCAAGGGAGGTGTCTCCTCCATTGTTTTTTGTGTGTTAAACTGACTCTGTCTCTCTCCCTCCCTCTCTCTCTCTCTGAGAGTAAGGAGTCCCTCTCTCTATCTCTCTCTCAATCTGTGTCTCTCCCTCTCTCTATCTCTCTCACAATTTGTTCTCTCTTTCTCTCTCTCTGTCTCTCTATCACTCTCTCTCTTTATCACTCTCTCTCTTTCTATGGCTCTCTCACTCTCTCCCTCTCTCTCTCTCTCTCTCTCTCTATTGTTCTCTCTCTTTCTCTTTCTCAAAATCACACTTATAACGGATACACATGGCGGCGTCCCACGTGTTACTATAAATTAGAGTATAATTGCATGTTGTCACACGTGCGGTCATTATTGAGACCGTATACTTTTGTACATCATATATAGAGGTCAAGAGAGAGAAAAACCACACCTCGTGAAAGAGAGTGAGTGAAAGAGCGAGAGAGAGAGAGAGAGAGAGAGAGAGAGAGAGAGAGAGAGAGAGAGAGAGAGAGAGAGTGCAAGAACCTTCGTCTGCGTCTCCGACAGCAAGCCGACCCATCGACATAACGAAGGTCTGCCTCTCCCTCTGCCTTTGCCTCTATCTCTCTCTCTTTCTCTCTGTTTCTGTCACAGTACCAAGCTCAGTCTTAACAAACAACACACACAAACAGTCACAAACACAACACACACACACACACACACACACACACACACACACACACACACACACTCACAAACACACAGACACACATATAAAACATACATACACACACACACACACACACACAAATATAACATACACACACACACACACACACACACACATAGAGACACACACACACACAAATCACAAACACACACACACACACAAATATAACTTACACACACACACAAATACAGACACACGCACACACACACACATAGCCCCCCCCTCTCTCTCTCTCTCTCTCTCTCTCTCTCTCTCTCTCTATACCAAAGGCGCGCGTAGAGAGGCATAACCGGTGTGCATGTCTCTATGCGCGCCGTTAGTACTGTGCATTGACCAGTGTATGTTTGAGTGTTATAGAGAGAGGATGTAAGGCGGGGAGAAGAGAGAGAGAGAGTGAGTATTTCTTTTACCTTATACTAACGGCGCACGGAGGTGTTTGTTGAGGTCAAAACGTGCTCCACGCACGCCTTTAGTAATGGGCTCTCTCGCTCTCTCTCTCTATTTAAATATGCTAAGCTATAGAAAGGAGAGAGAGAGAGAGAGAGAGAGAGAGAGAGAGAGAGAGAGAGAAGAGAGAGAGAGACTCTTCTTTTTGTGTACAGTGAAATGGCTAGAACAAAAGCCACTGCAAGGAAGGCAGGCAAGGGACCAGGATTAGCATCTAAAGCAAGTAGCAGATCTGCAACCCCAAAGAAAAGACCTGGAAAACCCAATAAAATTCTGAAAGGGCCAAGGGTGAAGAAGTTACAAACCTGCATGGGACTTTTCAGAGAAATCAGAAAGGCACAGAAATGTGTAGATTTATGCATACCAAAGGTGCCCTTTCAGAGGATGGTGAGGTCCATATGTGAAGAAGCTACCTGGGGAACCAAAAGGTGGAAGGTGGTGGCATTAATGGCTCTACAAGAAGCAGCAGAGGACTTCCTACTAGAGTACTTCAGTGACATGACCATTGTTGGAGCCCATGCCCACAGGGTTACTATAATGGACAAAGATAGTGAGACACTGAAAAGAATAAGGTGGAGGTATGACAAACTATTGGTCTCCAATGTCTGCAAGGATAAGAAAATGAGGGAAATTTTGTTATACCCCCCGGAGCTAGTGCCACAACTCACAGTTGTAGATGTCACACATGATGTGAATACAAGGGCAAGGGCAGAGACTATTGCTTGCCAAACAGAGGACATGAGGGAAGCAGAGCTTAAAGAGAAAGCAAAAGTAGCAGTGGAGTCCCAGAGGCAAACAGAATGCAATGTGACCCTGTCCATAGAGGCAAGAAATCAAGAAACTCTACTTTCAATGAAGGATGGTTTGCTTGCAGAGATACCATTTGTAGATGGAGCTAGAAAGCTAGCTCTGGAAAAAGTGGACATTAATTTATTGCAGAATCCAGATGCTCAGATTTCAGACACAATTATCTATGCTTGTCTTAAGTAAGTGTTACTATCTTGCTAGCTTTGAAAACTCAAATAATAGGTTTGCTAACTCAGGTAGAGTCTCTGCAGCCTGATCAAAAGTCAACTCCCACTGCACACCCACACAGAGGTGTTTCTTCTTGATCCACAAATTTCAGTGATTATTAGACAAAAGAACAGTCCATCTGGGACCTTTGAGAGTTGGTTTCTCCACTGTGCTATGCTGGAAGTTACTGTCATCATCTTTCCATATGAGAACAACCATCACTGGAGTCTCATATGCCTTTATGTTGACCAACCAGCAGTGTGGGTGTTCAATTCAATAAAAGGAACCCACCCTGAAATTAGGCTGTAAGTGTTTTGTATCAGAAAGTGTTTCTTATAGATATCCATGTAAATTTGAAGCCTGATGCTAATATCTTGACATTGCTTTGTGCAGTTGTATAAAGAGGTTGTTGCTTGCCTATGGCAAGCTATGTGGAAGGTATGAACTATACAAGGCCCCAATCAAAGATGTACCTGTCCCAAATCAAACCGATGGAAAATCTTGCGGCTCGAGATGTCTTCTCCATGCAGAATATGTCCTGCAAAGCTACTTTGCATTAAAACCTTTCATGACTAAGGTACCCATTTGGCATTGCATTCAATTAGTTTTGGTTTAGTCTATAAAAGAATTCTCACCATGTGGTCTTTCAATTTTGCAGAGTGCTTTAAAAAACTACACATATGATTATTTGCAAAGATACTGGGTAAGTTTAATACAACACCTGCTTACTATGTCTAGCCCCAGAGAGCTTGAAGATAGCGGCTTGGATGACCGCACTATTGATCTAACAAAACATGACGTGCCACCACGACAAACCCCTGCATCCGATACAGTGGAATCACAACGGGCCGAGGGGGTCATATCAGCAGAAGATGAAAGAGCCGAGGATGAGGAAAGGTCAAATGAGCATATGGAAGGTGCTAGTGTACAACCAGAGGAGACAATGAAAGAGCCAAGTCAGCCAATGGAGGAGCCAAAAGAGCCTATGGCTGAAACCCAAGATGAGGAAAGCAGGCCTATAGATGAGCAAAAGGATATGGATGAGGAAAGCAGACCTAGGGATGAGCAAACTGATATGGATCAGGCAAGGATGTATGAGGCAAGCCGGTCAACCTAGGGAGAGGAAAAGACCTTGGAGGAAACCTTGAATGAGGCAGAAAGAGCCATGGGGGAGACCCCTGATGAAGATGTGAATGATGACTATGAAGATAAAGTATAGGAGAGCAACAACGACATGAACACTACAGAGACCCAGTATGGACCCTTGCTACCTGTAGATACGGTTGTTCCGGTAATGTCTATTCAAGTATGGCAAAATATGTTCAGCTTCTAACTACTTATATGTACTTGTCAACTTTTACAGAGGTTGATTATCTTGGACGTCAATGGATTGCTGCTGATGCGGGTGCCTCTCGGTGACACAGAACCCTTTGAGGATTTGCAAACGTTTCGGATGGGAACTTGTCGAGTCGTGGTTCATCCAGGAACCAAGGAATTTTCTTCTTCCGTGCTTCAGAGTTGCCATATGGTCTTCAATGCAAAGGCAAAACTTGTCGCCACTAGTTACAATAGTTTGCAGTGTATGCCACGCTCACACGTCAAATTTTGCCTTTTTGTATGATCAAAGAAAATGCGTTACCGTTGAGGGCCACTACCACCCTAAAAAACCACACTTACCTCTTTTGTACAAACCGTTTAGCCAAATCGGTGTACCCTTTGATGAAACTAATACACTACTGATTGATGATACTCCTGAAAAGGGAGAACTAAATCCACCGGGAACAACTATCTCACCACCTTCTTTCGAGGGGCATTCCTTCGATTTTTACCTTGAAGACATTCTGATTCCATACTTACAGAAATTGTATGTCAGTCCATTGTTCACGGACGAGTTTGTACTTTCTAATGAATTAAGATGACTCTTCTATCATGTCTTTGTCTTGTCTAACATTGAGAGAGAGAGAGAGAGAGAGAGAGAGAGAGAGAGAGAGAGATTGACATGGTAAAGAAATGTATTTCAAGCACACTTTTTCACAGGGCACAATTGAAAAATGAGCTCAATAAACTTCATGTATTGAAAGTCATTTGTATACACTTGGGTTCACAAGAATATCTGTTACATTGACACTACTTCAACCCGACTATCCAACTCTTTGCACAAAACATCTTTTTCCCTTCGCCGCATCACCTTATGGCCAACTAGGAAAAAGGAAAAATCTGATAGGTCCTTGTCCATTGACTCTTCAATTATGTCATGCCGCAAATGCTGAAGACTGCATAGCTCCCTTATTGTAACCACCAACAGTAGGCCATGCTCTTTATCAATCACTTCCACATCCACAGCAGGATTATCTTCCAAACCTGCAGAAACCTGGTCCATAGGAATGTACTTACCATTGAGCATTTGTGATCGCATATACCAAAACGAGAGTAACAGTGATTGGCTTGCAATCATGTACTTGACAACTAGAGTGTCAAGCGCGACCTCGCACCGTAAACCAATCTCTTCCTTTGCATACCATCCTCTGTCAAGAAGTTTGTCACAGGATGACTATTGAAATGACTTGCACATGAACATAGTTTTCGTAACATGGATGTTGTAGCTATGAAACAGATCTATGAAGAGTGCAACAGGACAAAAGTTTGCAATTCTAACCAGTTTGGTGGGAATAGAGCTACGTAGAGACCTTTGTATATCCTTGTAGAGCTTACTTCGCATTGCCTCCACCATTGTTTCCTCGGGAACTGGCCAGTCCACAATGTTCCAATTGGTTGGTAGAGGCACTTTCACTAACATGCCATTCTTATTCTCTGAGCTGAGTTGGTAGAAGTGGTCATAAAAAAATATTCCCTCATCAGCCAGTTTTTTGCTGCTCCTCCCTGAATACTGTAGAGAACCAATGTGGGCATGAACAACATGGAAGAGGCCTATTATGCACTCCACATGCTCCCATTGCTCATAAGAAGAGGGATAAACATCTTCAATATATATAAGAAGAGTTAAACTAAGAGTATCAATAAGTAAAAATGACAAATCTAATGTAATTGAGCTGTGAAGAATGGAGACATTGCTCATAACAAGCGGGAGAAACATTGCAAAATATATAAGAAAAGTTATAATGAGAGTATCAGTAAGTTCACATGTCAAGAGTACTTACAATTGCAACATGGCTGATGTATATCTGATACATTTCCACCGTTTGCTATCACCTCTGGATGGGTAAACACATGCTGAACAAGAACTTCCTTTACAGATCTTTTGCCGATTTCAACTTTGAAATCCAACACTCTGGCCTTCCATGCTGAGCGGTAAACGTTGATACCACTAGACCTCTTGGGTCTTCTTGGTTGCATGAGGACCCATGAACCTTTGTTTATCCTTTGTCCAACCCATTGGTTCTCAGCACTTATTGAAGTTGATATTGTAATTGAGGATATGCTACTACTTGGCCTTCTAGGCAAAGTGCAGTTGTTGGTTGTTGGTGTGAGAGACAGTAAACACCTGGAGCCTCTTGGGCGAGAAGACGTGGAAGCCATAGCTCTTAGAGAAAAGATTTAGTGGAGGGAGATTCACTTTGAAAGCATTCTAATGGATGGAAAGCGTTTTAGAATTCCAATATCTTGTGCGGGCTTAATGGTCACCCTCCAGACGTTAATGACCATAAGAGAATATCAGAAGTGGGACCACATGCAAGCACCTAAAAGCTCGGTAAAAGGAAGGAAATTACGATGCTACAATCCTAGATTCATGAAAGTTTTATGCTATTTTCCTATTTTTTGAGTCTTTCCATGTACTTTCCTACGTAACCTAGCCTTCGTGCTCATTGGACGCGCTCTATTATTCTCTCTCTTCATATGGCCCTCCAAATGATCTCTGAAATTTCCTAATGAGAGCTCAAGGCTCCAGAGGAGGGTGCTCCCCCCTTGATTGGAGCACCTCTCGAGGGCTTGAAGCTCTCAAGCAATAGAGAAAGGGTAGAGGTTCAAGCCTTTAGGTGATGAAAGCTTCCTCGCTTAATGTAAAGGCTTTACTATAGTAATCATGCTCTAATCATGGCATTTTTTCCCTTTAGAAGGCTCCCAATTAAAAGTGGGGAAAAATGGATAGATAGGATAATTATCCAAATCAATAGGATTTTAATTTTGAATAGCTTGTAAATAATGATTAGCTTTAAAGTAGAATAAGGTAAGGATCCTTTAAATTATAAATCAACTCATAAGGTGATTCAAACCTATGAGGTGAAACATAGCTCAAAAAAGATGATCATATTCGGAAAGAAAGGTAGGATTGCTAGCAAAGACTCCTTAGGCTCAGAGGTGATGATGTTCCAATGTGACGCTAAAATAACTTTCCATGCATGGCTCAAAGTCTAAACAAGAGCCTTATGAGTTTAGATTTTGATAGATTTTGGAGTGCAATTGGTTAGTTGGTTGTGATTGTTGTTGCCTCGGGTTTTGTTGTGGAACATGAGTAGACGAGTAGAACCAATTGATAGGCACCAACAATAGCTCAGCTTGGGACTTGATGACTATTGGGAAGATGCAATTTGTGTCCCGTAGCATTCCCTACACAACCAAGGGCTACTAAAGAGGGTAATTGAATTGAGCAAAAGGGTTGCACCTTAACCTAATCCTTAACCTACTTTGATGCTTGCAAATTTTCATTCAGCCTAGTAACATCGACCATTTAGTCTCTAGACCGTGCACCCAGCTTTGAGACACCCATATTATTCTCGATCAAGCGTAGTCAATTTTCCTTTATTTCTCATAGAACATGAGAGAGAGAGAGAGAGAGAGAGTTGTGCCAACGAACCTCTATACAAGAGTGGTAGCACATACATGAGAAAGGGTAGAGCTTCAAGCCTTTAGGTAATGAAAGCTTCCTCGCTTAATGTAAAGGAAAAAAAATCCATGATTAGAGCATGATTACTATAGTAAAGCATTTTAGAAGGCTCCCAATTAAAATTGGGGCAGATTGGATAGATAGGATAATTATCCAAATCAATAGGATTTCAATTTTGAATTGCTTATAAATAATGATTATCTTTGAAATAGAATAAGGTAAGGATACTTTAAATTTTAAATCCTATTGTGATACCATGGTGGGAATAAGCCATAGGGGGTGGGGATTGGAAGAAGAAGAAGAAGAGAGAGAGAGAGAGAGAGAGAGAGAGAGAGAGAGAGAGAGAGAGAGAGAGAGAGCATGACTCAAGACAATGAGCAACACTTGCATGATACTATCTGGAACAATCATGAATGTTTACATAGATGGTGCAGATTTGCGTCGCTAGATGCTTTTTCCCCAGCTTTCGTAATTTTCAAAAAAAGCCGTACATTGTTACCACATGGCACTGGCCCCAGATTTAGGGTTTTTCAGTCACTTAGGGTTTCAACCAATAGTTAGGGTTTCTGCAAAAATAGGGTTTCCAGAAATTAGGGTTTTTAAAAATGAGGGTTTATGGCTTTTGTCGATTTTGCAGGCATAATCGCGATCGATTACAATGCTTTCAAGAGGGGGGTATGTCACAAAGTGATGACATGGCTATCGGCAGCAGAAACATTAATTTTTGCCAAAAAACCCTGATAACCTGCAAACCCGAAAATCTTCCAGAAACTCTGACTTGGATTGTCCAAGTCTGTTATAGTGATGGAAGCTTCCTCGCTTAATGTAGAGTAAAAAAACGCCATGCTTACTATAGTAAAGCCTTTTACAAATCTCCCAATTCAAATTGGGGAAAAATGGATTTAAAGCTTGAATAGTTTATAGATAATGATTGGGGCAAAATGGATAGATAGGATAATTGTCCAATCCAATAGGATTGAAAGCTTGCATAATTTATAAATAATGACTGGCTTTAAAATAGAATAAGGTAAGGTTCTCCTAAATCATAAATCATGACGTGTATATATGATGGTGGGAATCGGGGGTTTTAAGGGGGGGGGGGGGGGAGGGAGAGAGAGAGAGAGATTCATTTCGACTCAAGGCTCTTGGTAGTTCTACTTGCACATTGAAAATGGGTTGCAAATTGGCCAGTAGAAGTTGCACAATGGTGTAGCATGAGAGAAAAAAAAGGGCAAGGAGAGGTAGAGCACTTTCACAAATGCTAGAGAGATGGCGGCGCTCAGTTTTCTTACGCCTCCTCCTCTTTATAATATTATGAGTTTAGGCCTTATGAGGTTTATCGAATCTCGATTGAGCAATCACAGGAATTCGATTGCTATGGGGAATCGGCGCACTGGATTCCTCTAGTCTAAATTTGCATGCTCGTATTTGTAGATACCCACCGAGGTGTAATAAAACGTGTGTACACCAAGAGGGTTCCAAAAATGAAAAGCCTAATCTAATGGACTTGTCTGGGCATGTGAAAAAACTCACAAAATTGCCAATTTACTAAACCTCCTACCTCAGGATTGGCTCTTGAAGTCGATGTAGCATGTCCACGTAGGCCACGTGCATCTGACAGTGACATCACACGTCTTCAAAAGAGGAGACCTCTCTAATAACAAATTATTTGCAAGAAATATGTAATTTTGTATGCAATATACAAGTGCGGGAGGCTTCTACGCGACGTAAATGCAACCGCAAATCGTGGGCTAAAACTTAGCTCTCTAATCATCACCTCCTTGAGCTCTCAAGCATACAGAAGGCGTCGGCAAACCTAGGCTCTTGACACCGTATCAAGGTGTGACAAGAGAAGTGGTGGCACATACATGACCCCGGGTTGCGGAGTGACGGACGGTTGTCCAAGGCCAAGAAAGAGAGAGAGGGGGAGGAGAGGGACTTTATCGTAGCAGGGACAATCCCAATATCTATCCTTGAACTCAAGACAGCTTCCTCCTGCCCACCCATGCACTAAAGGTGAACGCTAAGTTCTAACTCAAAGCAAGAAAGAAAGGAGACCCAATTGAAGCTATAGCATCCTGCAGAGAAATCCCGGATCCAGAATCGATTCCCATCCAATGCTCTTAGCCGCCGAAAGCCAATTTGTTATGGTGGAGATTGGGAGGGGGGTGCGCCAGGCGTCTGAGGGAGTGGTTCTATAGTAGCATATTTTTTTGCCAAATATGTTTTCCAGAAGAAGATCCTGGAGATTGATGAGAAGATACAATTTTATTGCTTACTATGCATCACTCTTGTGAAGCTAGGTTGCATCATACGTTATTTGTGAAACATTTTAAACCTGAATAACTATCGTATAATATGTTTAGTCATATTATTCAAAGGTATTATACATTGCAAAGTCATTATTTTTCAATATCTCGTATATGTTCTTACATATCAATCAATAAACTAATCGATCAATATAAATCGGTTTAAAAACTCCTAGATTTAAACCAATTAAGCATCTCCCACTTTCTCTAAGTGATAAGGTTAACCCAAGAATTGAAAGGTGTAGAGCTTAATTTTTTTTTTTAATCCATTAAATTGATCTTTTTTTGGAATCCTAAATAGGTTGCTTAATTATAGCTTGAATATAGGATACAATAGTTCTAGTCTTTGTGGAAAAAAATGCCATGTGTTCACACACACCGCTAGCACATGTATGGTAACAAAGAGACCCTAAAGACATAAACATGGAGGTAAGAACTAAAGCTCAAACACAGCCAAGTTATGCTTAAATTTACCAATGACTTCTCTTCCGTGGGAGGTAAGAGCCATTGGCTCAAGTACAACTAGTGAATTTTAAAGTCAGATACCATCTATGCTCACTTAGAATTGGCTCAAAAACAACTAAGAAAACCCTATTATATGTGCTAACTACAAATAGAGTCAACATGGGGCTAAGAGTATCATCTCATAGCAACCAAGAGGTTTGTTTATTGTGCTTTCTTTGTCCAACTAGAAGGAAGAGCAAAGGTTCAAAACAACCAAGTACACCAAGCCAAGCTTACAAGAAGTAAGAGAAATTGCTCAAACAACCAAGAGAGAAACTACTACATTGTTGTTATGATTCATACTTATTAGGCTAACTAAATTTCTACCCTAAGTCACAAATGTAACTAAATTTTACTAGCCTAATCCATAACACCCTAAACCTATTTGATTGGGAGGTTTTTTCCCCCGTGCATTGTATATATGCCCATCACTCTAGCGATAACTTATCTTTCTATGTTCTCACTAAGCAATACGCTCTTTGTTGTGTGCCTTGAGTTTCTTCATCTTCTCCAAGATGTGTGTGAGTCTCTCTAACCCTAATTCCAACAATTGGTATAAAAGCAGGTTGCACCCTCTCAAACGTAGTTGACAACATTGTCAGCACCCCTTGCTCACTTTCTCTGAATTGAACTACCCAATGTGGGCTTACAAGATGATGCATGTTCTTGTGTCAAAAAGGGCGTTTAGAATGTTATGCAAAGCATTGATGTGCATCTGCCTTTTGTGATACAAGCTCTGTTGAGGATGTTGCAGGTTCTAGCACATCTATTACTGCTAGAGTTGTTTTGCCTACATCTCAGCAATCTTGTTTGGGATGTTAGAGATGCACACGCTCATGCATTGATTGCATTATCTGTGAATCAAACTATTACTCCTCACATTCGCTCAACAAAAATCAATAAGATAGGCTTGAGATACTCTGGCTAGTCTTTATACAAGTCGAAATGACGCTAAATTTGCATTCTTGCGTAAAGAGCTAGAGTCAGATATTATGCAAGTGGAAGATGAAATGGACACTTTTCTTGTCGGTACAAGGATATCAATGAGCAAATCATTGATATCCTTGAAGGTGAATTTATTCCTTCAAGTTCACCTTGCAAAAAAGAGCAACTCATTTTTGCAGGTGAAGTTATTGCTCATAGTTCACTTGGGCAGACTGTTCTCAATCAGTTGCTAGAATTTTTCTAGTACTTGGAGGCTTATGATCCAGGGAAACCCTCAGGTTGCCAAGTTTGATGCATTATGCACATTGCTATTACAATAATCACTTTCAAGAAAGAACATTGTGTAGTTGAATAGGTTTTTGTTGCTACTCAAAGAAGAGGTGGTACTAGCAATGTTGCCACTTCTTGTGGTTCTTCGATGAGTAGTAGATCACCTATGACTACTGCTTCTATTGGCAATAACAACTTGTCTACGAATTCTGATGAAAAAAAAAAAAAGAAGATGCATTGCCATTATTGCAAGGCCAAGCCAAGCTTACAAGAAGTAAGAGAAATTGCTTCTCTTCCGTGGGAGGTAAGAGCCATTGGCTCAAGCACATCTCAACAATCTTGTCGCTAGAGTTGTTTTGCCTACATCTCAGCAATCTTCTTGGGATGTTAGAGATGCACACGCTCATGCATTGATTGCATTATTTGTGAATCAAACTATTACTTAGGAGGCTAACTAACTTTCTACCTTAAGGCACAAATGTAACTAAATATTACTAGCCTAATCCATGGAACCCAAACCTATTTGATTGGGAGGTTTTTTCCCCGTGCATTGTATATATGCCCATCACTCTAGCGCTAACTTATCTTTCTATTTTCCCACTAAGCAATACGCTCTTTGTTGTGTGCCTTGTGTTTCTTCACCTTCTCCAAGATGTGTGTGCATCCCTCTAACCCTAATTCCAACAATTGGTATCAAAGTAGGTTGCATCCTCTCAAATGTAGTTGACAGCATTGCCAACACCCCCTTCTCACTTTCTTCGAATCGAACTACCCAATGTGGGCTTACAAAAAAAGATGCATGTTCTTGTGTCAAAGGGAGTCTGGAATGTTATGCAGAGCATTGATGTGCGTATGCCTTTTCTGGATACAGGCTCTATTGAGGATGTTGCAGGTTCTAGCACATCTATTACTGCTAGAGTTGTTTTGCCTACAACTCGGCAATCTTGTTTGGGATGTTAGAGATGCACACGCTCATGCATTGATTGCATTATCTGTGAATCAAACTATTAGTTCTCACATTCACTCATCAAAAATCAATTATAAGATAGGCTTGAGATACTATGGCTAGTCTTTATACAAGTCGTAATGAGGCTAAATTTGCATTCTTGCGTAAAGAGCTAGAGTCAGATATTATGCATGTGGAAGATGAAATGGACACTTTTCTTGCTGGTACAAGGATATCAATGATCAACTCATTGATATCCTTGAAGGTGAAGTTATTCCTTGAACTTGACCTTGCAAAAAAGAGCAACTCATTTTTGCATGTGAAGTTATTGCTCGCAGTTCACTTGTGCAGACTGTTCTCAATGGGTTGCTAGAATTTTGCTAGTACTTAGAGACTTATGATCCAAGGAAACCCTCAGGTTGCCAAATTTGATGCATTATGCACATTGCTATTACAATAATCACTTTCAAGAAAGAACATTGTGTAGTTGAATAGGTTTTTGTTGCTACTCAAAGAAGAGGTGGTATTAGCAATGTCGCCACTTCTTGTGTTTCTTCTATGAGTAGTAGATCACCTATGACTACTGCTTCTATTGGCAATAAAAAATTGTCTAGGAATTCTGATGCAAAAAAAAGAAAAAAGAAGATGCATTTCCATTATTGCAAGACTAATGATCACTTGTTAAAGCAATGTCCTAAGTTAAAGGCAAAAGAAGCCAAGAAGAAAGAGTCTCGTTCTAATACTAGTATAGCTATTGTAGAATCTTCTATGGGGTACTTAGTGTAGAGTGTACTTATGATCCTTCTGTCCATGATGCATGTATGTCAATTGTTGCAGAGTCACATGTTTGGTACTTTGATAGTGGTGCTACAAAGCACATTACTCCGCATCATGATTTTTTTGCCTCTCTCGAGGCTATTTCTCACAAGACTACGATCACTTGTGCCAACAATGCCTCTTATCTGGTGAAGGGAGTTGGAAATATTGTGTGAACTACTAGAAATGATAGTTCTTTCATACTTGTCGATGCACTTTATATACCAGGAATAAAAAAGAGCCTTATGTTTGTATCTGCAATTGCAAGACTTGGTCTTGTTGTCAAGTTTGTGGATGACAAATGTATAGTTCATGATCTCGATTCTGGTGCGATGACATTGTTTCATATGGCATTTTGTGTTGTGGCCTATATAATATCACTTTGTATAACAAGTGTGGGCAAAATTTTTCCAATGCAATTGTGGATTCAAAGGCTGTTTTAGATGCCAAACTTTGGCATGCACATTCTGGGCATCTAAATTTTACTAGTTTTTTGTGTTTGTAAAAATTTGATATGGTTCTTCTTTGCCACCTCTTGAATCACCTTCTATGTTTGTAAAGATTGTATTTCGGGTAAGATGCAACATCCGATGTTTCCAAAGGATGGTTCAATAAGGGCGACATGGAGATTACAACTTATTTATAGTGATCTTTGTGGGCCTATGCAATTACATATACTTGATACTTTCATTGATGATTACTCCCCACATGCATGGGTGTATCTGCTTAAAGCTAATTCCAAAGTGTTTATGTGTTTCAAGGAATTTTTGGTTATGGCTGAAAATGTCTTTAAATATCCTATGGGAAACCTTCGTTTAGATCGGAGAGGAGTATATGTCTCATTAATCTAATGCATTTCTAGCTAGTCACGGGATGAAACACCAATGTACAATGTTATATATCATAACATAATGGTGTCGTTGAAAGAAAAATTAGGTCACTTATGGAGATGGCATGAAGTATGGTCAACAATCACGCTTTACCACATTTTTTTTGGCTTGAGTCTATTATGTGTGCTACTTAAGTACTTAACAGGTGTCCTACCAAAGCTTTGAATTCTATGACTCCTTGTGAAGCATGGCATGATAAGACTTGCCATATATTGATAACTTACATGTCTTTGGCTGGATGTTTAGCTTGTGCTTTGGTGCCACAAAAGCGGCACAAAAATTTGGATGATAAGGCTATCAAATGTATGTGTATTTGTGGAAGATTCTATTCAACCTTTGGCATCATCTACGAGATACAATAATGTAACCTCATATGACATTTATGACACTCTATTGCCTCCTTTTAATGGTGGAAACTTGAATGTAAGTTCCAATGAGGCAAATGTACAACCTATGGGGGGTTTTGAAAATGTTACGAATCAGCCTATTACTTGTAATGAAATGGATAATTATTTCTTTATTATAGTAGCTGACGCGTGGAAAAAAACATAATTGAGCTATGGACTATGCAAAAGGACAACATGTTTATGAATATTTCATTAAAGTGCTCATTATGAGCTATGGTCATTTTATGTTTAGGACAGACACTTTGCAATAATTTTGAGCATTCAAGAAATCTATAAATAAATAAGTTTTGTGGTAATGGATTTCATGCTTGGCAATCCAAGGCAAAATTCCATCTCGTGATGAAGGATTTATGGAGCACTATAAGTCCACTAGGAGAGCCTGAGACAACTGAGATTAAGAAGAAGGATGGGCATGCTTATGGAATCATAATAACCTCTCTCTCAATAACAATTTGAACTACGAAGAAGGATAGGCATGCTTATGGAATCCTAATAACCTCTCTCAATAGTGACTATCACCACTATTTGGATGGTTGCACCTACTTACTAAGCTTGGACGCCTGCTTGAGATCAATTCTCTGAGTAGATTCACTAATATGCGAGCTTATGGGAGGTTGAAGCTTTGCTTAAGTGGAAAAATAGAGCCTATTATATGTGCTAACTACAATGGACACTTTTCATGTTGGTATCAAGGATATCAACAATGAGTTGATATCCTTGAAGGTTGAAGCCTTGCTTAGGTGTAAAAGTAGAGCCTATTATATGTGCTAACTACAATGGACACTTTTCATGTTGGTATCAAGGATATCAATGAGTTGATATCCTTGAAGGTGAAGCTATTCCTTTAAGTTCACTGTGCAAAAATGAGCAATTCATTTTTGCAGGTGAAGTTATTGCTCAAAGTTCACTTGTGCAGAGTGTTCTCCATGGGTTGCTAGAAGTTTTCTAGTACTTGGAGACTTATGACCCCAGGAAACCCTCAGGTTGCCAAGTTTGATGCATTATGCACATTTCTATTACAATAATCACTTTCAAGAAAGAACAATGTGTAGTTGAATAGGCTTTTGTTGCTACTCAAGGAGGAGGTGTATTAGCAATGGAGTCACTTCTGGTGGTTCTTCTATGAGTAGTAGATCATCGACGTCTACTGCTTCTATTGGTAGCAACAACTTGTCTAGGAATTCTAATGAAAAGAAGATGCATTGCCCTTATTGCAAGGTTAATGATCACTTCATAAAGAAATGTCCTAAGTTGAAGGAAAAAGAAGCCAAGAAGAAAGAGGCTAGATCTACTACTAGTTTAGCTATTGTAGAATCTTCTATGGGGTATTTAGTATAGAGTGTACTTATGATTCTTTTGTCCATGATGCATGTATGTCAATTTTTGTAGAGTCATGTTTGGTACTTTGATAGTGGTGCCACAAAGAACATAACATTGCATCGTGATTTGTTTGCCTCTCTTGAGGCTATTTCTCACAAGTATACGATCACTTGTGCCAACAATGCCTCTTATCTGGTCAAGCGAGTTGGAAAGATTGTGTTAACTACTGAAAAGTGTAGTTCTTTCATACTTGTCGATACACTTTATGTATCAAGGATAAAAGAGAACCTTATGTTTGTATCTGTAGTTGCAAGACTTGGTCTTTGTGGATGACAAATGTATAGTTCATGATCCCAATTTTGGTGCTGAAATTGTTGCATTGGCATTTTGTGTTATGGGCTATATAAGCTCACTTTGTATGACAAGTGTGGGTAGAATTTTGTCGATGAGTTGTGGATTCAAAGGCTGTTTCAAATGCCAAACTTTGCATGCACATAATGGGCATTTGAATTTTGGCCTATTTTTTGTGTCTGCAAAAATTTGATATGGTTCTTGTTTGCCACCTCTTGAAGCACCTTCTAAGCATGCTTGTGAAGGCTGTATTTTGGGTAAGATGCAGCATTTGATGTTTCCAAAGTATGGTTCAATAAGGGCGACATGGAGATTACAACTTATGCATAGTGATTTTTGTGGGTATATGCGATTTATCTATACTTGAGATTTTCATTGATGATTACTCCATTCATGCACTTGCATGTTCTCTTCCCCTCTCCCTCTTTCTCTCTGCCTCTCTTGTGGATTCTATGTGTGCATGATTGTTCAGGTATGTGGATCTATTGGTTTTCTCGTTGACCGCGTGCTATTTGTGTATTTCGTAGGCCCTCTACGCTCCTAGCTATTACAATGGTATCAGAGCTATGGTAGGAAATCAAGAGGCCATCAATTGAGAGGGAAGTTAAATTAGAAGAAGAAGACAGAGAAGGATTATAGAGTTTAGTATAGTTTAATAAAATCAGGAGAAGAAGAGAAGATCTACTGATATATTTCTTCAAATTGAAGAAGGTTGATGGATCTCTCCATTGAAAACTGGAGAAGAATAAGGAAGAATAAAAGAAATTTTAACGGCATATAGACTCACACACATAATAAGTTAGTAGAAGAAGGAGAAGAAGAAGTAAAAGGAGTGGAATCAAAGAGAATCTTTGATGTAGGAATTTCCCAATAGACCTCTATCAAATTGATGAGATTTGTCCTTGTGGGAAACTATCCTCAGTAACTTTCATTGCAGCTAGAGAATAGGCCACAACATGGCAGGCTATGGCACAACGTCCACACTCGTGAACACAACTCAGCTTGGGCAGTGGGCTGACACATGACTGTCACCTCCAATACCTAGATAGAGTTTTGGATCAACAACAATAGTACGAGGTCATAGAGCTAGTAGCAACATCATCCACGTGCGATGGTTGACCTCAATAGGTGACATGGGCATTCCACGTGGAGAACAGCGACAAAATGACAACAGCCAATCGATACCCACTCCACAGACACACGCCCTCAACTCACGGCCAATAAATGCAACCATTGACCACGTAAGCAACTGGGTTGCTTGATGTAGGCCAAAGAACAAGTAAACTGATGTCCACACTTGCACTGGCGTTGTGAGCGGGATGAAAACACACACAACGCCTCTATAACGACCCGACACACACTCTTGGAAAGATACACACACACACTATGGGGCACCACTCGGCTTACACAACACACCTGGCCGAGATAGGGAACACACCTCTGGAGTGAGAGGAGAGAGACTATCCACTTGCCCACTCCACACAGAGACACACACACAAACAAAAACTCAGCTCAAAAAAGGAGAACTTCTGATGTTTAGATACAAATGAGCTTGGGCCAACACCAATGGGGCAAACAGCTCACACAATATGGGTAAAAGATACCAGATACAATCACAAATTGGAGAAGAAGCTTCACTCACCGGAGAAGATTACACAGAAAAACAGCAGAAAAAGAGTGAGGAATTTGGCAAAATGGACAGCGCCATCGCGTCCGGAACGGCCCAAAACCCCAGTCTACAATGTCAAAGTGCTCAAATCTGACATCGGATGAGCAGTTTACGGCCAAAACAGGCTCCAAAAACCCAAAAAACACAGCTGCGGCTGTTCCTCCTCTCTTCTCCATGTTTTCTCTGATATTCTCTCAATTTTTTCAGCTCCTACACTTAGCTTTTTTAGTTGGCCACCCTTGGCCTTTTAGATGACCTCAAACGGACCCCGAACAGGCCAAAAACTGACCTCGCAGTGCATAGTTGTCACCTTTTTTGCATCATCCACACACCTGGCACTCAGCTTTCCCCAATAATGCATCGGGCAACCACATGAAGTGGCCCCAAAAAAAGGTCCTCATGATGACCTTTCTGCATAATTATCACAAGCAAACACCCACGTTGTGTCCGTACTTCTCCGCGTGCAAGTATTGACCCCATTCGCCCTCCTGACGCCACTAGATGCCATCTGACGCACCTGCTTACCTCATGTTGTCGGCCCGTGGATAGCTTCCTCAAGAAGTTTTACGCGCTACCAACTCCTCCTTATTGTAGAAAAAACACAATGGTACTGGTAATAGTGAAAATCGATGCAGTATGTACATGGTGTCCTACCTGTACACATGTGGGCCCCACGTAACCACCTGGCTATGGAAAATGGGTAATTATTTATTTGATGCACCATGCATGTGTATGTACATATGCGCAATCCCTTGCTCCAAAAAACTCCTGACATAATTTGCCCATCCCCTAGCCTGCTAGAGCATTCATGCTCAGCAGCAACAACACTAGTAGATGCTCATTCCACCTGGATCCCACACAAAAACACTTGGCATTCCTTGCGTCAAAAGCTTAATCAAGGTTCCACCTGGTTCCCAAGGAAAACCTGTAGAGATGCCATATATCAAGCTTGCATCAAGAAAACCATCAATTACTTTGGCATAGACCGGCATGGACAAATATATCTCCTTCTCCATAACTGAGAGGTCTCCACTGATCATTTGTGTCATCAATTCCTGCTTCTTTGACAACTCAACCTTGGTTTGCATCAGCCCTTCAATCACTTCATAAGGCCCTTCACTTTCATCTTCAACTTCATTCGCAAATGCGACTAAACCACACTCCTGGATTTCTTTGTCCATCAAAAGAAATGCAACATCAGCATCCTCATCACTGCTGGTAGTGCTATCACTGTCCTCATCTGTCACCGTGGAAGAGTCTTCATCACTAGACTCATCCTCATCTTCATAAATCTCCTCTAATCGTTTCCTTGTGTCCATATTATAAAGTTTCTTGGTGCCTGTCTTTCCATAGAGGATAATCGTACCATGTCGCCAATCTTGAACAGCTCCCACTGCACGTAACCATGGTCTGCCCAGTATAATAGGATATGCTCCCAACCCTGCTGGCATCACATGAAAATCAACCACTGCCTTTGCATCATATGCCTCCACTTCTAAGCTCTTTACAACACCCAAGCATTTTACTTTTTGATGGTTTGCCAATCTGATCCGAAACCCTGACACCCCAGCCACTGTGAGACCCATCTTCTCAACGCATGAGTGTGTTATGATGCATATTTGGGCTCCACCATCCACATAACCTTGTCCCAAATTTTTCCTTTTTTGCCACACATCTACTATTGGACAAATGTCTGGTAGCTCGTCCATTGCCAACACCTTCACTGAACCTCTCTCTGGCTCTTTCTCCATTGGGTTAACCATCCTCTTCCACTGTCGCTTTAGCTTAGGCACCATCTCTATAAGCTGCCCAAAAGTAACATCTGCCTTCCTCCTTGTCAGATCCTCCTTCAAGTCATAGCTTAATTGCCCATCCCCTAGTGGAAAATCTGAAACATGAAACTTTCGACGAGCTCTCCTTTTTCTCTTGGCCTTGACATCCTTGCCTTCATGGCTCTTTCCTTTCTTCTTACTAGGACTTGGGGCACTTCTTCCTTCCTTATCCTCTGTGGTCCTCTTTCCCTTAAATCTTCCACTCTCTCATGTAAAACATATTAGCATAGTGTAGACTTAGCACAATAAGTTGTTTTAAGTTTTTTCTACTATTTGTTGAAATTTCCATTAATCCCTCTATTGTTATCCACTTAATTTCTCTTAAAGGTAAATTTTATATATGTATCCGACATCTCCAACAGACTAACCTTCAACATTTATCCATTCATCCATGTATTGTTGTCCATGTAATTGCTCCTGAAGGTAAATTTTATATATGTGTACGACATCTCGAGCAGACTAGCCTTCTTTTCCTCATTACAAAAGCACAACATAACCACATGCTATCGAATTTAATAACGCCCTCTTCAAAGGGGTTATCCACTATCTCCTCTTTCAACATCAAGGTATAAATTTATTTATTTTACTGACCCAGTACCAATCTAACCCCAAACACCTATGCAACACAAATTTACCAATCACTCATTACTGACCGACCTTTTTTTTGTCTCTACGACACTGATATGATAACATCCCAACCATTTTTTTTAATGATCCTGCTATGAATTTATGAACCACCTCATTTAATATTCTCATTTTGTCCATTTCTCTTGTAAGCTATTCTCTTTTGCAATTATATCTAACAAGCTACACTCAAGCTTGCAACAACATAGAATACCGTTAGACATTGTTTTAAAAGACATGTCTCTTTTAGCTATTTTCATTAATTATATGAGCTGTGAAATCGATCTATCCTAGCATCGTCACGGTACTTGTATTGAATGGAATTACTATTGACATGAATTAATGTTAAGCTATAAAGCTACTCGCTTGAGCTCATGTGATATGGGATGGTCAAAAACAACTTTTGCATACTTCACTATTCAAACATATTTCACTTTGGTATCAAACAGGTAATATATGTGCTGTCTCCTATGCCTTGCCTATTATATTGGTCATGTGCACATATGATCACTGATTAGGCAGTGTGTAAATGCTCATCTTAGTGCAAATTTTTCTATTTAGACAACACTAGCTATCCGTACAAATCTGCCAATTTAGGCAGCATGAGTGTAGATTCGTCAATTTAAATAGCACATTAATAAACAATAGATTCACAAGTTTAAGCAATATGAGTGAAGATTTGCCGGTCTAGGTAGCACAATTGCAGATTCATCAATTTATGTACCACGACTAATTGGTGCCAATTTGTCGATTTAGGCAATATTGTCAGCTGACTGCCAAGTCTCACCATATCGATGCTAGCAAATCGAGAACCACAGACATGAAATGTCAATCCGTGGGATGTAGTTGACCCAACTAGTGCATGGAAGCTCCAAGAGATAGTTAATCTCTTGGAAAACCCAAGTCTAGTGTGCTCTCCCCTAGATCAATCTCCGGTGTGTGTAAGACACCAAAGGCCACTTTCCTACTGCAAACTTGATCCGATGAATTTGTATAGCTAAGGTGCTCCAATGGAAACAAAACTTAATACCTAGCATGTGCAAAGTATCCTCAACATCCCTATGTGCTCAAAAGTCATTTCTGACACTCTGGAAAAATTGCACCTAAGATAAATATTCATGTTTATCAAAGCATAATACGTTGATTTCATGTAGTTATAGTGCTCCAAATGCGACAAAACTTCCTACCTAGAACATGTAGAGTATCCTCAACACTCTTATGTGCTCAAATGTCATTTTAGGTCAATCAGTTTTGGACTCTGAAGCACTCTATAGCTTTCTTAGGACGTGCTTTATCTATTCCTATGGTCAAAAAATAGTTTAAATGTGTGTATTGTGGATAGGGAATGAAAATATCTCGTAGACGGGCATTCCTAAAAACACAACTTCATCTCGCCATAAATTTATGTAGAAAGAGAGAGCTTTCACCTACGAGCACGTTAGTATACTCGGATCTGCAATGCAACAGCACACGAGGGAGACATGAAACATTGAAACACAAGAGAGCTCACAAGACTGTATTGCAACCTACGCTCACTTTCATTATCCACAACTTACAAAACCCTTATAAAAGCTGGCTTGTATACCTTAGCCATAAGGTTTAAATGTGACATGTTCGTGTGCCCAAGACCTTTGAGGCTCCACAACTTACTGTATCTGCAACCTAGGCACACTAACTGACCTTTTTTTTACATCTTGGAACTCTCATTGCGCCCGTAACACGTTACAATTATCACAATGGCTAAATAAATTGGGAAATAACAATACATGGCCATTTCGAGAAAATGTAAAAAATTTGTCTCTCCAATCTTCACTCCTTCTTCATATTCATCTTTGATGTGAATTCATAAGGCTTCGTTCTTTAGAAACACTTGTTAACTAACGTAAACTCAGTTAACATTCCCCCCTTTTGATTTTAGTGCCCGTCCTTGGGCACAGTTGAGAAGTGTCCGTGGAGGCGATGGGAAGGTTTTTGATTGGTTTTGTTGATGGGTTGATTGTCTTCATTTTTCATTGAATTTATTGATGAGGTTCATTCCGTCGTTGCATCTTCATTGGTTTGAATTTGTCTCTAATGTAAGAGATGACGTCGCATTTGTGTGTTGTAGCAGCATAATGGCAAGGTTGTTATTAACACTATGTACAAGAGAAGTAGAATGATGATGATCTAAATTAGGGTCTAATACTTGGATGACCAAAGGAAAAAACCCAATGGGAAAAAAGTGTCTTTGAGATACATGCATTATGGAGTACTTATTAGCTTTTTATGGGATTTTCTTCTTTACTTACTCTCTTGCACGTGATATGTTCACTTGGCAAGCAATTTAACTTGATTTATTGATAATTTTTTGGATCTTTGTATAAGTAATATTCATTTTTCTTTGTTAGAATTTCTATTTACAAAAACTTAGTTTTTTTACACCAGATATCTTATGATGTAGAATTTATTTTTCAAGATCCAATGGTCATTCGATAGATTATGACCCAAGGAATGTGACCATGCAAAAAAAATTTAAACTTCAATTGTTCATTTTTTAAAGATCTACCTTAGAAATTAAGGACGGAGGATAACCGAGGGCATGGACGTGTTGATGGGACGGTGTGGACTGACAGTTGCGATGACACTCAGAGTATGTCGGCAAGGGCTGACAAGTATGTGAAGCACGAAGCAGACGACGTCATTGTCGATGACAATGTGATAGAGTCGATCAAGGTCAGGTGCACCAGTGGGGCCGAATACTTCAAGGGAGGACAATCAAGGGGTCATCCGTGCAAGTCTTTGATGATGGGATGGATCGGGCCAACAAGGGTGGATAGATGAACAAGTGCTTAAAGCACCGAGTGAACGACCCCACCATCGACTACACTGTGATGAAGCCGATCGAGGCCAGCAGCACCGATGGAGCCGACAAGCCATGCACGTCAAGGGTGATGGGGCCGTGTGGATCAACGTGTGAGACACGTGAGGATTAAAGAGTGCATGAAGGATGGAGCGAACGATGACACCGTCAACTTCATCATGATGGGGCTGGTAGCATCGACAAGGCCGATGGTGGGCCGTGCACGGATGCGATGATGGGATGGCATGGACAGACCGGTGATCCAACATGATGGGTGTGTCAACGAGGGTCGACTGGTGCGTGAAGAACGAAGCGGACAACGCCATGGCCGATGACACAATGATAGGGCCGATAGCGTCGACGGGGCCACCTGTGTTATAACTCGAAGGATGGACACGAGACTTTTTAGGGGTGGATAAATGGAGTTAAAACCCCACCCGTGTAAAGTCCCATGGCCATCCGATATGGTTTGGGTGGTTCTGAACCATACTGTATGCTAAAATGGACTGTACAAACCATACGATCCATTTTACCGCATCGTCTGGGCCTTGACCAGCCATAGTAGTTTGGATGGCTATGCAAATTTGCATGGGTTGGAAAGTAGCACTTACCTCCACTAGTGAAATTTTTTGTGTCCATCCGATATTGTTTGGGAGGTTTTGATACATAATATACGCTAAAATTGGCCATATGAGCCATACGAACTATTTTAGCACATAGTATGGGCATTGATTGCCCAAACCATATTTGATCCATGTGAAAATTTGTATGGATGGGGAAATGGTTCTCACCCTCACACATGCAAAGTCTCACAACTATCCAATATGGTTTGGGTGGTCCCGACTCATACTATGCCCTAAAAAGGGTCGTATGAGCAATCCCATTTTAACGCATAGTTTGGGCCTTGCTAGCCTATACCATACTAGATGGATGGGCAACTCTTCATGCATGGGTAATTTTTGCTCAATCCCATCCATGAAAAGTTTCAAATCCATCCAATATTGTTTGGGCAGTCCTGACCCATACTATGCACTAAAATGGGCCATATGTCTCATGCATCCCATTTTAGCGCATAGTAAGGGCCTTGATCGCCTATATAATATCAGATGGCTATGAAACAACATGGATAGATGAATAGAACTCATCCACACCCGTAAATTTTTTTTTATTCATCCAATATAGTTTGTGCGATCCCGAAGCATACTATGTGCTAAAATGAGCCACATGGCTCATACGACCCATTTTAGCACATAATATGAGCCTTGACCACTCATACCATATCGGATGGTTGTGAAACCTTGTAGGGGTTAGATAATGGTTCTCACCTCCACCCGTGCAAATTCTTCTGGCCTTCCAATAAGGTTTGGGCAATCGCGAACCATACTATGCACTAAAATAGACCGTATGGCTCATATGACCCATTTTAGCACATAGTATGGGCCTTGAACGCCCATACTAATTTGGATGGGTGTGAAAAATTTCAAGGGTGGAATAATGGTGCTCACCCCCACCCATGAAAAATCTCATGGCCATCCAATATAGTTTGGGTGATCAAGACTCATACTATGCGCTAGAATAGGTCGTATGAGCCATATGGTCCATTTTAGCGCATAGTATGGACCTGGATCACCCAATCCATATCAAATGACTATGAAACCTTGCACAAGTGGGAAAATGGAGTTCACCCTCACCGGTGCAATGTCTTATCTCCATCCAATATGGTTTCACCGGTCTCGATCCATACGATGCGTTGTAAACCCTAAACTCTGAACACATAACCGTAATCCCTAAACCATAAACCCAATACCTTTAACCTTAAACTCTCAACCTAAATCCTTATTTCTAAACTCTAACCATATACCCTATACTCTAAACCCTAACCAAAACCTTTAACCTTGAACAACAAAACCTAAACCCTAAACCCTAACCCATAAACCCAAAACCCTAAACCATAAATCTCAAACCTTGAACCATAAATCCTAAACCCTATACCCCAAACCCTAAGCTTAAATCCTAACCCGTAAATCCCAAACTCGAATGGTTGTGAAAATTTGGACGGATGGGGGAATGGTTTGGTCGATCCCCATCCATACTATGCACTAAATGGGTTGTATGGCTACCCTAAACCCTAAACCTTAACCCATAAACCCTAAATTTGGATGATTGTGCAACTTTGCACGGGTGGAGAAATGGTGCTCACCCCCATCCATGAAAATTTTCAAAGCCATCCAATATGGTTTGAACGGTTTCAACCCATACTATGTGCTAAAATAGACTATATGGCTCATACAACCCATTTTAGTGCTTGGTATGGGCCTTGACCACCCATATCATATCCGATGGTTGTGAAAATTTGCATGGGTGGGTGATCACCCCCACCCATGAAAATTTTTCCAACCATTCGATATGGTATGGGCATTCAAGTTCCTTAATATGTGCTAAAATGGGACATATGGCTTTTACAACAAATTTTAGCAGATAGTATGGGTCGAGACCTCCCAAACCATATGGCTCTTACAACATAGTATGTGACATATGGCTCTTACAACAAATTTTAACACATAGTATGGGTCGAGACCTTCCAAACCATATTGGATGGCCATAATACTTTTCATGGATGGGGTTGAGTACTATTTCCTCACTCGTGAAAAAATCTCACAGCTATTCGATATGGTTTGCATGGTCAAAGCCCATATTATGTGTTGAAATGAATCGTATGAGCCATACGACCCATTCTAACGCATATTATGGTTTGAGACCACAAAACCATGTTGGATGGTCAAATATACTTTGTATGGGTGAATATGAGCACTATCCTTCCATCCCTACAAAGTTTTACATCCCTCCAATATGGTATGGACGATTAGAACCCATAATATGTTCTAAAATGGGCCGTATGAGACATATAGTCCATTTTAGCACATAGTATGGTTAGGGACCGCCAAAAACATATGGGATGACCACAAGACTTTGAAAGGATGGGGGTGATTACCATTAATTCATTCCTGCAATGTTACACAATCATCTGATATGGTATGGGTGGTCAAGCCCCATATTATGCGCTAACATAAGACGTATGAGCCATACGACTCATTTTAGCCCATAGTATAGGTTGGGATTGCCCAAACTATATTGGATGACCACAAGACTTTACACGAGTGGAGGAAAGTATAAAGCTTCCACCCTTGCAAATTTTTCTAGCCATCCGATATGGTATGGGCAATCAAGGCCCATACTATGTGCTAAAATGAGACATATGGATCACACAACAAATTTTAGCACATAGTATAGGTCGAGACCTCTGAAACCATATTGGATGGCCATAAGACTTTGCATGGGTAGGGTTAAGTACTATTTCCTTACTTGTGTAAAGTCTCACAGCTACTCGATATGGTTTGGGTGGTCAAAGCCCATACTGTGCGCAAAAAAGGATCGTATGAGCCATACAACCCATTCTAGCGCATACTATGGTTTGATGTCAGGACAAGGGTCCTGCAACCTAAGGACTAGGATGGTCATGGACTACGGCCAAGGGCCGGGCTAGACACTGTGGATAGGGGATCCGTTTAGGGCAATGGGCTAGGAGTCCACCTATATAATCGGAGGTTGGGAGGAGGTCTAGTTTTCCCTAGTTCTTACACTGGTATCAGAGCTTAGGTTGGCTAGGAGGTCTCTCTTCCACTCTCTCTCTAGGCGTTCTCAGTTTTGGCTCCTAAAAATAGGGCTTTAAGGTGCGAACCGTGGCTTTTTTAGGGATTTTACCAAAAATAGCAAGTTGGCTTGCCTAAATCGGGTACGCTTTCCGTTTTGGACGGGGGTGTGTGGTGCACAGAATTGCGCACGCCCAGGCTGGACAGGAGCACCCTGGTGAAGATGGTGTGCTTCCAAGAGCTCGTGGCCTAGTGGTGCCTGAGCAAGCCGCACACAATCTCTATCTTGCTCGCGTTACCTGCTCGCGCTGTCTACGGCATTTTTCTTCAAAAAAAATGCCTTATTTCACATGGTAAGGCCAATTACCACGAAGTTCTGAGCCTTGGACCTTCTTGGTGGTCCTTCCCACAAGCAAGGCAACTCACAAGCCTCAACCTCTGTACTCGGTGCAAGATCAAGCTGTGTCGGCTTTCCCTCAAGCCTGACAGCTTACGATTCCGCTCAGTTCTTGCAGAAAATTCCAGATTTCTGCATATTTTTACAATTGCGACAGTTTCAATTGGAGTTTATGCAACATAATCGTTCGCTGATTACGAAAGCTTTCAATAATCAAGCTTCTTCACAATGGTGACAATTTGGCCATCTCCACTACAAGATTTCAGTCGTCTTGTGAGCCATGGGCGATTTTGCGAAGTTTGTTTTCTACGCCGATTCTGCAAGTTCTTTCTTTTTCGACGATCAGGTGCTACAACGCACAAGAGGAGTTAGCAAAGCTCCTATACTTGGCGAGTGCTCTCAACATTCATGTTCTCTCTCTCTCTCTCTCTCTCTCTCTCTCTCTTTCTCCCCCCCCCCCCCGCCCCCCCACGGCTGATTCCCACCATGATATCACAATAGGAATAATTTAAAGGATCCTTACTTTTAGCATCACGTTGGAATATCATCACCTCTGAGCCTAAGGAGTCTATGCTAGCATTCCTAACTTTATTTCCAAACATGCTCATCGTTTTTAGCTATGTTTCACCTAGTAGGTTTGACTCACCTTATGAACTAAAGTGCATAATTTTAGCTCTATGGAATACCTTTCTAGCTTAGATAATTACATCACATTAAAATAATTAAGTTAATGATCTCACACACAATCGCTAAGGCTATCATAGATGCCACCATCTATTGACACATTTCATGATTGTCTAGACATTATCATGAAAGTGTTGCTCATTGTCTTGAGTCATGTTCTCTCTCTCTCTCTCTCTCTCTCTCTCTCTCTCTCTCTCTCTCTCTCTTCCTTCTCATCATGGTATCACAATAAGATTTATGATTTAAGATATCCTTATCTTATTCTATTTTAAAGCCAATCATTATGTGAGGGCCATGCCAGGGACCGACGGCTCCACCATCTCCAAATGGATACACCACAATTCCTGACATCCCTCCCGCTTGAGACCGAGACCAAGACAGGACTCTTCCTTCTCTTTGATGCCAACTCAAAGGGGTGTTAACATTCACTTTTTCTTATACAGATCCCTTAACACAAAAACACCTTTCCTTATCGGTTCAACTTGCCAATCAAAATCATCATGCTAAATTTGAACTCAACCTTCTGCACTCAACTGGTGGGAGTACCCTTGGTTCAAGGTCACTGATGATTTTAACTTAATGTACAATATAGAATTGGGTTCAACTTTACGACCAAGAAGTTAACCCTCCAAAATCTACCCTCCCACCGAACCATTTGATAAATGTACCTTTCCAAGGTAGTACTCTGATACTAGAAAAAAATATTCTAATCATGTAAACCAAGAATACATTTTAAGCATTTGAAAGCTTCATGCAAACTATTGCATACCCTTGCAAGTGTGCAATTATTTGGTGGTTCCTACCTTTTTCATTTTTAAACTATTTTAATTCCTTTTTCCTTTAGTATTATTAAAGCTATCTAGTTATCTTTCAAGCAATCACATATACTTATCTACCATATCCCTATCCTCGTCCTAGGACTCAGGTATCATGTTTCCTCTGCCACATGTGGAGGCGGTGTCTTTACACAATTTCCATTTTTTAAAAAAAAATCTTGTTTGGGAAAGGCTTACAAAATTAATCTACCTTAAGCTCCTTTTAGATAAATATCTCGAGAAGCAAAGCAAAGGTTTGATTGATGAGACAATTGTGAAATAGACCTTTTAGGTTCCTAGTCTTTCCAAGGTTCCTTTTTACCAAACAATTAGAAGAGTTCCTAGTCTTTCCAAGGTTTCTTTTTACCAAACAATTAGAAGATTTCCCTAGTTAAATCATATCTTCTTACCTTATTTGATCCCTTCTTGGATCCATTTTTCTTCCTCCTTTTCTCGTCGGCATCAGGCCTATTCGGACAAGACCAATTTACAAACCCATTTGCGGGTCCTCCCACCCGACTAGGACTCACTCCCATCCAATCACAATTCTAGGGCCTTGAATGAGCCCGAACTCAAATTATAGACCAATGGTTATCAGTCCTAGACAAAAAGACCATCTCCCATTCCATCCCACAGGTAAACACTTGTGCTGGTCTTTTTCCAAACATGTAAGACAAATTTCACACTTAATATCTTCTATTTTATGCTAGGGTTATCCACGTCAAATCTTTTCAATAAAGTTTTAATCCTAGTTGAAATTTAGATTAGGTTCATTGAGTTATAATTTTTAAATCTCTATTTTCTTTTAATGTCTACTTAAACAAGACCTTAACAAAGCAATGAGTTTCGTGGGAGTTAAGGTTTTGTCTCGACGTAAGTTGAAAGTTAACCTAATCTTGAAAAACTTCCATTTTTTTTCTTTGCATCATTTGCCATCCATGGGGCATCTCCATGGAATCAGTGGGAGTTTTATGTTCAAGCGTCACAGTTGTCGCTTTTGTGAATCTATCCCCTTACTCTCCCCTTTGTAATCGCAAAGAAAACTTGAAAGTAGACAAACTTCAAATGAACATTGCATATGCTCTCTATAGTGACCTTTGCTTTGGTATTAACCATGAATGGTAAACACAAATCTTCAGAATGCACCAACTTGCGATCTTAATGCAAATAATCTTAAAAATTTCTTTGTTTAATTATGCAAGAGTTGATGATAATTTATGAAAGAGTGGGGGGACGGATATGGAGAGAGCTTTCGAATGGAGCTTTTGAGAGAGCTTTTTTCTGTTCCTCTACTTGGGCAATCTTATCTCGCCAAAATCTCTCCACGCTGTGGCTGAAGAATGCTTATTGGAGGTACCTTTTTCCCAAAATTTATGCTTGAAACATATTTGAAGGACATAAAGATACAATCCACACTTTTAGGACATTTAAGTCTTGACACAAACCACAATTTAACTCAGCACATAGCACACTCTAAAAAAGAAATACGTTATGCACAATGTAAACAATCTGCAAAACAACCTCAACCCAATAAATAGCATCCACAAACAAATAAATATGATATGCTCAAAGTAGACAGACTGCAAAACATTTTTTACTCAGCATACAACATCCATTAACAAAGTAATATGTTATGCAAAAAGTTGACAATTTTTCAAAACAAAAAGACATTACAAGATCTCGAACCTGAAGCAAGATTTATCATTAATAGAGTTTCAATACCAAATTAGTCACAGTTACATACAAAGTCGCAAGTGCTCCAGGAGAATTATGTTGCACGTTGACTATTGAACACCCGTAGTAGATCTTCATTTGTGAACCTGCTCTAATGGATGAGCATATTGTGATTCAAATCCAAACCAAAATAGCGGAGAAATATGTAGTATATATGCTTGCATGCCATATATGGTTTACTCTGTGCCACACGTTCTGCAAAGTCTCCACATGTACACATCGGACTATTGGCAACATGAACTTCATACCTCTCTCCTCGAACTTGAGAAGAAGATGTCTCCACCAAGAATTTTTCATGCATGCATGCCTTCACAACAGTGTGTTGAATAACATGTGCCTCCATGGTTACGTTGATTCAATTTTCTTAGGTACCTGAATCAATATTCCTAGCCAATAACGCACATTGTTGGTTTCCCTTGCAACAACGGTCTTATTTAAGGTGAACCCCCTTGTCTCTAGATTCAAAAACTCCAAGGCATTTATGTTTGTTTTTGTCTCCACATGCCAAGTTCTGGGTACTCTTGCTGGAAATTGAGTGATTGTGTTACAAATTGTCCACGTGTGATCCACACTTTATTACAGAACCACATGAATTGTGCCTTCGAAGCGTTACCCTGACTAGTGTTATTTCCTCTTTTCCATGTACAAATTTCCCAAAATGATGGTGCAACCGCACCTGTGTTCCTTATGTCTTTCTTGCATTTACCAAATCTAGATCCCAACCACCCTTGACATTGAACCCTACTAGCCTTTCGTATACAAAGGATTACCCACATTGTCTTATGAGTATCCATCTCTTCTACCATCATACCATCCTTGTGTTCTTCGACCTCATGAACTACCCTTGAAAATGATTTTTGTGTTCCTTGATGTTTGCGAGTAACAATCTGTGTAATATATTCAGTTCGATGTGCGCATTCTCCTCTTCACAATCTACTATCACAATATTTTTGTGCCTACATGATAATATATTATTATCACCCTCCATTGACAGTCTTTGATAGAGCGGTGTACCTGCCAGCCCATCTTCAATCTCTTTAGCAATAGCTGCTAGACCTGGTGATCTATTTTGTTGAGCATGATGACCTAGTTTCTCTGCCAAAGGGCATGCTCCATGATATCTACCCTAAACAAAAGCAAGCATCTTCACAATTTGTAACAATGTGTTCGATAGATCGCACGCATCGTACAAGCTCAACATTTTTTTGTTTCCCTTGCCAGCTAGCTAACTTTTTGCGTGGTTTGTTTTTGCAAGGTTTTGTAGTTGGAATGTTTGACAAATCATCTAATTCCTGCAACATAAAGGAAGTATTGTAAATGTAGTGAAGCAAATGATTATACATACCTCTAAGATAGCATCGAACATAGTTTTACCCCAGCAAAGTGCTTTCTCCTGTGAGGGTAACGCACGTGCCAAAAACTGAGCCAACAATCCATCTGCAAAAAGTTACTGTCGGATATTTTTCCAATTGCCCACCAAGCCCAAATAATCATCTACAAGCTTGTTGTCTCCTCCTTGCTCCTTGCACATCGCCAAAGCTCACACAGACTTTTCTCCCAATGGAACAAGCATGAATATTCTCTTCCCTCCATTTCATGGTTCACACGTATTGCATGGTGGGAATGTTCAAACTTTTCTCCCAATGGAACAAGCATGAATATTCTCTTCCCTCCATAATATAGTCAGGCCCTCCATTAAATACAATTCAAATAGCTCTCCAATTTTCCCCAGATTCATCTACCATGAATCCTCTACAATCAACTAGTCGATGCCCGCTTTTCAAAAGTACAGAATTCATCATTTCCCAAAACATGGTTTGTATCTGCATGTCTTCTTCTTTCATCTCACAAATGGCTATTGTTTGCATTTCTTGGATCCTGCGAAGTGCATTGATTAACCATTGTTATACGAACAAAAGTAAAAGAAGAAGTCAGCAAGGATTACATAGGGTCGTAAACATGGGCTGCCATTGTTGTCCACCCTGCCACTCTACGCATGTGATCAAAGCAAACCGAGCTTTTTTGGAGGTCCCCATGACCGTCTTGCCGCATTCTCACCTGCTCAACACCAGATTCTGGGCCATTGACTGACATTTTGAACACATGACATCTCTTGTATGATCTATGGATTGTCCTGAAAAAGGAAAACCGTGAAAATACTTGTAGCCGCAACTGTTTTTCAATCGAATCAATTGGGACTCTGCACCAACACCAATATGTGCAGTTGTAGCTTCTCTCATTGACAAACAACAAAGATGCTAGAAATAACTGGCAAAGGGAGAAAAATTGATACACATATTAGACCGCAATTCAATACCTCTATGTATGAATCAATGAATGCATCTCCTCAAGTATAGAGAGGAGCTCATTGCTATTCAGTTTCTTTCCATTTTCATGGACCACCGCCCACGTAACCATCTGCTTTGCAAGATTTAATCACAAATGCCTAGGGCCAGTCACACTGGACTTTCATACAACACTCGTGACACGAGCTCTCAGGTATGATCGCTGATCACAAAACTCCCTTCACCATGGGTTGATTATGCCTTCCAAGGTGTATAAATAACCCGGTCCAATTGTAATCAGGTAGTAAGTAATAGACAGTGCAGGGACGCTCACAAAGAAGAGTTGGAGAATTACCACAATGAAAGCAGCATAGTGTTCCATTTCATGAGCTGAACATACCAATTGAAGGAATTAATGGTAACAATTTTCCCCTCCAAGAAGTCTCATTTGGCAACCCGTTCACTGCATTTATGGAGCATGAAGTATTTTTACAGATGAGGGCCCACCACATTTGCTTCTCTCGATCAAAGATGGATACCTCATTTTAGAATGGACAGGCTTAACCCAACAATGGCCATCATATTTCTGATCCATCCTAAACATTTTGAGAATGCCATCCAGCACAACGTCGAGCTCATAAACGCATTCCCCATTATATATTTGAGGAACTTCATCAATACGCTTCTTAATTGAACATCTAGAGATCATTCAACTTAGCTTGGGGTGCTTGTGGCTATTTAATGCAATATACTCCAATGAACTTCGTGGTTTTTCCACACGCTCAGAATCTGCACTTTTTTCATTGTTTTTAGCATTTTCCTCTCTTAATTTGTTTGACATTCCCTCATTATAGGCATAAAAGTAATCTTTCACCTTACCAAATGAAATTCTGGAAGATCTTTCGTCGTGCATTTCAATGGAGTTGTCAAAGAGCTCTACTATTGCCACCTTTGCTGATGAGTGTATATTTATAATGCCGTTCATGACTAATAGAAACTTTGAAGACAATGTTGAATCCAACACAAATTGAAATTCTTGACCTACATGCACACCATCTTTCACTTCTGTCTGAATGTCACCATATGGAGTTGTAATGATGGCAAACATTTTACTCTCACCACAACCCTCGTAGTCCCCAGGATTCACCATTAAATACCTTGTTGGGAAATCAAGCAACAATGGGACATCACCGCCGACATTATTTAAAAATAAACTCACCTTGTTAGATGAGGATGAAGCCATAGCTCAACAAATCAAGACGATGCAAGTTGATTTTTGTGAATGTCTAAGCTTTCACCTTACCGTATATTTAGAGACATTTGAGTTACTTAAACAAAGATTTGGAAGCTCAATCTATCATACCATAAATTAGATGCACAAATCAAAGTCCATATTAGAATCAATTCATTCTCTATACATTCAAGTTAGTCTACCCCCATCTATATATTAATCACTATCTCCTTCATTTCAAACTCTTTTATCTCCAATCTCTTAAATTTTATCCTTATCCGATACTCATTAACCGTCCTCCTTTTATTTTAACTATATTTTACTTTGTCTCCATCTATCTCCTCACTCCGTCTATCAGTTTCTTTAACTTTCACTATTTTCCGCCCTAACTCTATGTATCTAGCACTCCAACTTGTACATCTGCATCAGTAATAATAGGCTGATCTGCATCATTTTCGAATACCCCCATAGACTGTGCATTTGCCTCATTGGAATCTACATTCAAACTTCCACCACTAAAAAGAGGCAACAAAGTGTCATAAATTTCATGTAGGCTTACAATACCTGTCTCTAGTACATGACAGCAAGGGCTGAACAGGATCTTCCACAAACACTACATCCCATGAAACCAAAATACACTTTGTTTACAGATGATACAACTTGTAACCTTTGCTTTCAACACTATAATAAAAAAAAAAACATTTGACAGCCTTATCATCCAATTTTTTGCATTGTGTTTGTGGCACCAAAGCATATGCCAAACATCCAAAAACACGCATGTGCTCAATAGAAGGCTTTTTATCATGCCATGCTTCATATCAATTAATAGACTGCAAAGCTTTTGTAGGACACCTGTTAAGTACATAAGTGGCATACATGATGGCCTTAAGCCAAAAAGAGTGCGACAAAGCTTGACTTTTGACCATACATCATGCCATTTTCGTAAGTGACTTGTTTTTCCTCTCAGCTACACCATTTTGTTGAGGGGTATAAGGCACTGTACATTGGTGTTTTATCCCACGACTAGCCAGAAATGCATTAAATTCATGAGACGTATACTCCCCCCTCGATCGGAATGGAGGGTGCCCATAGTACATTCTGAGACATTTTTAACCATAGCCATAAATTGTTTGAAGCACATAAAAACTTCGGACTTTGATTTAAGTAGAAATACCCATGCATGCCTAGAGTAATCATCAATAAAAGTCACAAAGTACCGGTAATTGCCCAAGGATGGAGTTTGCATGGGCCCACAAACATCACTATGCACAAGCTGCGACCTGCATGTGGCCCTAACTGAACCATCCTTTGGAAACTTCGAACACTGCATCTTACCCAAAATACAGCCTTCACAAACATGTTTGATAGGTGCTTCAAGAGGCGTCAAAGAAGCAAGCATATCAGATTTTTGCAAACACAACAAACTGACAAAATTTAGATGACCAAAATGTGCATGCCAAAGTTTTGCATCTGAAATAGCCTTTGAACCCACAACTGCATTTGCAAAATCTTACCCACACTTGTCATACAAACTAAGCTTATCAGCCCATGGCATAATATACCAGATGTAACAATTTCATCACCAAAATTGAGATCAGGAACTATACATCTCTCATCCAGAAATTGGACTACAAGTCCAAGTCTAGCAAGTGCAGATACAGACAAAAGATTCTTCTTGATCCCAGGTACATAAAGTGCATCAACAAGTGTGAAAGAACTGCCATTTGCAGCAGTAAGCACAATCTTTCGAACTCCCTGAACCGGATAAGAGGCATTGTTGGCACAAGTGACAGAATTCCCATGAGGGACAGACTCAAGAGAGGTGAACAATTCACGATGTGAGGTAATGTGCTTTGTAGCACAACTATCGAAATATCACACATGTGAATCTGCAACACAACTGACATGCATGCATCATGGACAACAGGATTGTAAGTGCACTCTGCACTAAAAGCCCATTCTGCATCAACATCAACATTACATTTTCCTTTTACAGAAGACTCAACAATGGCTGCATTTGTAGTGGAACAAGAATTTGCAGTGGAACCACCCTCTTTCTTCTTAGCCTCTTTGGCCTTCAACTTAGGACATTTCTTGATCAAGTGATCATTATCTTTACAATAATGGCAATGCATCTTCTTTTTGCCCTTATCACCAAAATTTCTAGTCGAGTTGTTGCCAGCAGAAGCATTAGGAACAGAAGTCTTGCCACTTGCATCAGAACAATAAGAAGTGGTTGCATTGATGTTACCATCCTTTCTTTGAGAAGCAATAAAATCCTGTTCAATTGCACGTTGCCTAGTCTTGTTTCTTCTAGAAAGTAGCTCTCACAAAACAGCAATGTGCATAATGCATCAAACTTGACAACTTCAGGATTTTCTTGGGTCATAGGTCTCCAAGTACTGGCAAAATTCTGGTAAGAATCTGGTAAGGCATCAAGAACAGTTTGCACAAGGTAACTGTCTAAATGACTTCACTTCTGCAAAAATAAGTTGCTCATTAATATCCTTGACACGAGCAAGGAAAGCATCCATATCATCTTCCTCATGCATAATCTTCAATTCCAGCTCTTTTACGCAGTAAAGAAATTTTAGCCTCATTGCAGCTTGCATAAAGACCTGCTAGAATATCCCAAGCCTGTTTTGTAGATTTCGCTGAACGAATGTGAGGAGTAATGGTGCACTTCACAAACAATGCAATTAATGCATGAGCCTGCGCATCCTTTACATCCCAACGAGCTTGTTCTACCGTAGGCAAAACAACTCTAATAGCAACAATCCTTGTAGCAAGACCTACAACATCCTCAACATTGCCTACATCCTTAGAGCCAGGACGTACACCAATGCCATGCACAATATTCTAGACGCCCTTTGACACAAGAACATGTTGCATCATATAAGCCCACATAGGGTAATTGTCCCCATCCAACCTGTCCTCAACAACAAACATCTTGAACACATCTATGTTGTTGTCAACCATGGTAAATGCTGCACCTGATGTGAAAACTACCCAAAAAGAGGAGAAACAAAGTGGGAACAACACGTGCTATATAGCACAAACCGTAGAAGACTGTAAGGCACTTGTTATGCAAAAAACGGCTCTGACAAAAAAATTGAACAAAATGATAAAATTGCCTGTGCGGACTTGCCTGTAGTGGAAAGGAGGCAGAAATGAGCCTGAATCAAAAATTTGTGCAGCTAAGATCTACGAGCTTACCCCAAATATTTTTTGACCTACGAACGCTCGCCAAGCCTCACTGAAATCAGAGAAAGTGAGCAGGCGTGTGCTAGAGCAGCTGGTGACTAAGACTGAGAGGATGCAACCTGCTCTGATACCAATTGTTGGAATTAGGGTTGTAGAGAAATGCACATAGCTTGGAGAAGATGAAGGAAGCTCAACTCACACAACTGAGAGTATATTACTTAGTGTGCAATGGAGAGATAGATTAGTGTGCAACTGAGAATATATTACTTAGTGTGCAACTGAGAGTATATTACTTAGTGTGCAACGGGGGGAAAAACCTCCTAAAGAGGGAAAAAAAGCCCCAATGGTCCTAGTGTGTTCACACACATCACTACCACATGTATATGGTAACATTGAGCTCTTCAGATCTTCATGCATTTTTGTCTCAATTGCAATTGGCTTGTGGTTGACTGGTAGCCAAATCTTTGTATAACCTGTGTAGAATCCTTGTCCAACAGGAAGATTCTTTGAGATCTATGTCTGTTCAATATCCTCTTGAGAGTTGTGGTTGATTGTAGCAGTATTCAATATTGTCCATTTGTAAATTTTCTTCTTACGTATCTTGAAATACTGTCGAGGTTGATACCTAGTGGGCCTTCTTTCTTGCGAGGGTCCATTCACCTTGTAGGATAGTTATCTTCTCCATGGCAGTAGTCTATGTGCTAAGTATAGAGCCTGATTTACCTGTAGTTTTGATACCCATATCTGTCTGCTATCTCTATAGTACTCATGTTCTTTTAAGCTCCATTGTGATTCTATCCATCCCATGTGTTTGTACTTCTTCGTTGATCTTTTATCTTCAATCCACACTAGATCATTGACTTTTACTAAACTGCTCAAAGCAAACACTTGAATTTCTTTTGCTTTCTTGAGTACTTGGGCCGAAATATCTTTGCTTTTCCGGGTGATTCCCTAGAGGTTGTGTTTGGGTCAACAAAACTGACTTGTTGTTTTGAGAGCCTAACTTTCTTGAAGAAGCTGATCCATGAGGGTCCTTTGATGTTGAGGCATATGTTGTCACACCTTTTGCGCTAGTTGGTGGAAGGTCCACTTTAGCCTTACCTTTGTTTGCAAGATTTGTCAATGATTCATGTGACTTTTTCAGCTCTAAATCTAGTTACCTATAACTATTGCTTGCTACCGTTTGGACTTGTGGGGTGCACTATGTAATGATGTTAATGTATAACATGAGTTCAAAAAGAGGGGTTTTGAAATGCAAAATTTTTTAGGCAGTTTGTTTGCGGGTCGCCGCGATGGCCGTCCATAGCATAGCTCTCAAGCATAAACCTATTTATCAATACAAGGGAAGCGACTCGGATGAGGCATGGAAACTCACTAGGGTGTCATTCCTAATGAAGTGAACTCGAAGAGATGCAACTACTAACTCTACAAGCAAATCAAATGCATTACTGCCAAGTAATCTGCCTATGTCCTTCTACACAGCTCTACAGTCATCACGCCCGTTTACCATGCAAATCATATTGGAATCGCACGAAACTTGAAGGGAATGTACAGAGGATTATCAGGAACATATCCTATCACTGCCACAGCATTATGGAGAGGTACAAAGATCGCGGTCGTTCGTCCCAAAGTCAACAAAAACAGCGAACAGGTGATCCTAATGGGTCGTTTTAGGGTCCCTAAAGCCCCTCCTAGGGTCAAAACAATATAAAACATATAGACACTCAAAAAAGCGATTTAAGTTCTCAAACTCGTAGTTGAAAACCTACACGGAATCTTGAATGACTACACTTGAATGGAAGAGCAAGGTAAGAGGAACACAATGCAATAAACAAATCTGAATTTGGATTACCGTAGCCTCAATGACGAAGATTACAAGCTGGAACAAGAAGGAGCTCTCAAACGTACGTTGTATTCTCAGTTTTCCATCAAAAAGATCATGTTCAAACTTACAAAAAATGACCTTTATAGATTAGGTCTTTACAAATGGCTTGTCCGGCCAAAAGCTCCGAAACTTCTAACTGGCTCTCTAATATACAATTGCTCCCATAAGAATAATCATAAATCCTTTGACAAGATCTCGGCTTAGAGATGCTTCCTTACAAAAGAATTTTACAATGGTTTCTCATAAAAATATGATCCTTCTCTGGAAACAGCCGCTTGTTGCTTTGTCCGCTAAAGAGTCCCCCCTTCCTTATCCTTGCACGCCCTTGTGCATGTTCAGTGCTTTGGCCGTTGATGTGGCTCCAATGAAGCAAGTGTTGCTGAAAAACTTCTTGTTCGAAGGACTGCTTCTAGTGCTTCTTGATGCTATCTGAATGGATTTTCAGATAACGTGTGTTGGTATGCTACGTACTGTGCCTTGAGTTCCTTCGCCATAGGATAGAAAATCCGTGAGTCAATTTTGAAGAATCCTGTGACGAAGGCCTCTTCGAATGTCTGCAAGTAGTGTGAGGGTAGGTACATTAGCCTGGAGTACATTGCCATCAAAATGTGTCATGGCGGTGAATCTTGGAGATTCCAGTAGATCCCTTTGTGTCCTTCCAAGAACAGATTCCACGGATGATAGTCGCCTTTAGTGTCTTTAAACACCTAGATGTAGGTGACGATCATCCAAGCTATCTTTACTAGCATTTGACACGCCACGTCGGGGATATCCCCCAGCAATGTGACTGTCGAATTCAGTGTGTTGATCATGTAGGCTACTGTAGGGGGTTGCTGCACTATCAAGACCGGGTAATTCAGTTTTTGCGGTGTTGAGCCTTTCCATGCGGGGAAATACTTCCACGTGCGTCTTCGATGGAGTGGGCAGAAAGTAGGATCTATTTGTATATGTTGAGGAGCGTTGTGGTAGTTGGTTAGATCCTGTGGCCGTTTGTCCAACCACTTCTGCCTCCACTTGGGGTGGTCATCGACAAGCATCTGGGCTTCTTCCGCTGTTAGTGCAATGCCTTTGTAACCCCCATCTTTGTTTCGTGGTAGGGCTGGCCGCATGTTTTCTTTCCACATAATTTCTTCATGTCATAGCACAGGAAACGGGAGGTACTCATGGCCAAATCCTTCCACCTGCTCTTCTGGCTGTAAGTAGGCCAAGGACGCTAACTCCATTATCTTCTTTTCATAGAGCATGTACTCCTTTGCTGGCCCCTCTGGCATGTCCTTAATGCTCTCATTGAGCTCTTCTCTTATATCCAAATCTGGCCCTTCAAATTCATGCTCCTGTTACCCTTGGTGTGATGTTTCAAGCAAATCAGGCACTTGTTGTCCGAGCAGCAACTGCGGTTGACTCTGGGCTTTGTCTGCTTTGATTTGTTGTTGAAAAGCCAAATCTTCTTTTTCCTTTAGCAGCGTGTCACCGATCTGCTTCTGAGTCTCTAATTCGGCGCTTGCTTGAGCTAGTTGTTGCTCCAGTTCTTTTAGCTTTCGCTCATTTGCCGCCGTCTGGGCCACCATTCTTGATACGAGCAGCTGTCTTTGAAGCTTTTCTTGCTCTAGCTCCGCTTTTAGTGCCACTATAGTGTTCACTACTGTGGCATCGTCAGATGTGGAGACCAATGCTCCAGCAGGTTCCTGATTCACCATCAAAGTTGTCAGAGTGCCTTTGACAGTATTGTATGAACTGTTAAGTCTCTGAAATCTTGCGCTCTCGTAAGCAAGCTGCTCCGTTGCTTTCTATACTTTTGTCGTCAACTCTTGGCATTCCTTTTCTTTGACGATCAAATCTGTCCTGAAGTCCACCAAATCTTTGATCAGAGACTAAGCCTGCTGTCGCTCAATGTCTCTTTCCTCTGTTGTGAGTTCTAGTTGCGCCCTCAGGCTCTCTAACTCCTCTTGCCCAGATGCTTGCTTTTGTTGGGCCTCCTGTATACCTGCCTTTCCTTTTCACTCAGCACCATGTGCTGACATTGGAACCGCCTTTCTAATTCCTTTAAAGTTTGCTTGTAATCAAAACCAGCCACACTGCCTGGCAGGCTTTGTGGTATCCGATTGCTTCTGTAGGAGGTATAAACTTCTTTTGCGAGGTTGAAGGAGGAGGAGGTGGTTGTGTTTTGTTCGATGGAGAAGGGGGAGGAGGAGGAGATTTTGGCGAGGGAGGAGGTGGGCTTGCTTCTTCTCGTACATGCCTCTTTTTGGAAGCATCTTGCCCTTGTTGCAAAACAGATGCTTCCGCTTTTCTTTTCTTTAAAATCCTGATGATTCTTTGGCAGGTGAGATCCGCCGCCCGTCGTGCTTCCACATTCCTCTCTCTTTGGATCTTCTTTAGCTGCTCTGCCTGGTTTGTTTCATCAACCGCATCTTTCTCCTTCATGCCTTCAGTGGACTACGAAGAAATGTCCACTTCCGTAGCCTTTTTCTCTGCTTCTAACCTTTGCTTCTCCGCGCGTATGCGAGTTGCATTTTCTATTCTTTCTTGCCTTTCCCTCTCGAATCTTCTTTTTTGTGTTGGTTGTGTTGCAACCGCTCTAGCCTGTCTGTCAGTCCGTAACTTGGTTCTTCTTTCCTCGACTCTTTGTTGAGATTCCGCATATGCTTTTTGAAGGTCCGACTATGGTACTGCACTTCTCTCCCTTATTTTTCTCTCGAGCGGCTTTGTGGAGTATTCCTCGACCTCGCTTTCTTCAAACTCTGATGGCCCTTTGTCTTTCGATTCTTGAGATTTTCCTTCTTCATCTGTCTCAATTTTTTCTTCATCACTTGAGCTTTTGTTGGAGGCCTTTGCTGAGCGCGATGATGTCACACCGGGGGTCGTCCTTATTGAATGAGCAACTAGCTTTGTTTTTTGAATCAGGGCCATTTCGGAACTGACAGCTGGCAAATCTTTAATCATTCCCAAAGCCTGGTATGCTATTCTGGTTAGCATCGGCCCTACGTTCATGTAGCTTTTGTTTTTTACCGAGCTTTTCAAATTAGCTTCGATCAAGTTTTCCAAAATGTAAGAACCGTAGTCGCAGCGAATGGTTCTATTTTCGGCTGTCGCTAGAGCCATGACCACTGCAATGTGCAGGATTGGCTCGGTGTAGCGAGGAGGCTTTTGTACTCTGAAATGCTGTGAGATCAATCTCATCGGCAATTCTAGCTCTCCGTATATCATGTCACTGTATTTGTATTTGTTTCCTTTTGCTTTGACGAATGCCTTCTCATTATCCAGTGACTTTGTCTTCGCCAGCAAATCGTGTTTCCCTGGGAGGAAATGCAAAGCTTCGTTGATGATTTCTTTTGTGATCTTTACTTTGACCTTCGATCCATCCTTGTCCGTGAGCATTGCCTGCCCATCATATTGTATCGAGTTCATGAGCTTGTGGGCCCTCATGTAATCTGTTCCCCATGGCTGTAATCTCAAAAATTGCTCCAAGTGCACAACTCGCACTGCCTCTATTACCTCCGGCCTTCGGTGGAGGTTCCATATCTCTCGTGGCATGATAGTTGTCTTTACCATGTCACCATCAGCATCCTTAAACTTCGAGATGAATATGTGGGTAGGGATTTGAGCTAGTATTTCATCCGAGATGTGAGCCTTTTCATTTGTAGCGAGCTCCTCCACTTCATATGGTGCTGTTGTCCACTGCTTTTCTTTCTTTTGGCGAGGCATTCTGTGTCAGGAGAATCACAAGCTGTCAGGATTTTCCCTTCGCAATCAATCGCATTTAGACTTTTAGTAAAAAATAGTTCAAAAGTTAAAATTGATCATAACTTGAAAAAATTTCATCCATTCTTGTCCATATTTCACTAGTGGGACTAAGAAGACTAGAGCTATGACTGATTAAAATCTGAGCCAATTCTGGACCTGAGGTACACCGATCGCGATCGTAGTACAGAAGCCAAAATTAGATCTGATCATATGAGTGGGTTGCTAATAGTTGGAGGGTCATTTTGGTCCACTCTGTGTTTCATTTGAACCACTTTTGAGTTTACAGGTCCCAATTTTGGGTTACAAGGGAGTTTTGGACTAGACTTTGTCTTTTTATGAGTTTTTGATGTCCAAATGGCTTGAAACTTGGTTGGTGACTTGAACAAGATGTATACAAGGGATCTGTTAGGTTTTGGTCAAAATCTGATGCTGAGGTACACCGATCGCGATCGTAGTTCTGGGCCTTTTTTTGGTGAAAACTAGATGGTCATGGACCCCTATGCCTGCCTAGCCCGCTGATGATTTATTTCCAAGTTTGGACTTAAAATGAACAAATTAGAGCAATTTTCCACTGTTTGACCATATTTTACTAAGTCTAACCATATTGGGCTTTCTGATGAAATCTGGTTGGATCCTGGAGTTAGTTGAAGTTAGTTTTAGAGCTCCCATTGCTTCCATGAGGTGCTGCTACCATCAGCCTTCTCCATTGTCTGATTTTGACTTCATTAGGCACTTTATACCCTGTCTTAGGAGGTTTTCCAGATTTGTGCATTTTTCAGGCATCCCTTGGATATCCATGTGATACTTGAGCATCCCTAAGTCACCTTTTGGTCTTTGGCATTGATTTGGCTCCAATACTATCTTTGTGTGATCATTCGAGACTGAAATGACTATATATGTACTTGTAGGAGATTTTGAGATCCATTCGAGATTTTCTACAACTGTTCTGACTCTTAGTCGGACAAGTGTGCCTTTCAAACTATCCATCATTATTTTACCCGGATTTTGGTAGTTGTAGGTCAAATTTTCCCTTTTCGGTTATGTTTGACAAATTAGGCCCATTCCATAAACAAAATTTGTGCATTTTCCTTGAAAATTCAAGAGAGTACACTTTTAATTGAGTTCCAAGCCTGGGCCAAATCAAAAGTTGCAAAACCTGCATCTGGGGGCACCGATTGCAATCGTACCATAGAAGCCAAAAGTAATTTTGACACGTGCAGATTGTAGGCGAGGCTGAGGGGAGGTGTTTTGCATGTTCTGTCACAAAATTTGTCAGTGAGGTACACCGACCGCGATCGGTGTACCACCACCAAATTGTGATTTGATTATATGGCTTTGCTCCTGACCTTGTGGGGAGCACATTGATGTGTTCTGTGCCTGGAAAAAGTTTTGTTTCGATGCCTCTAAGGGCCCTTGACCTCTTTGACCCGATCCGACTTTGATTTGATCCATTCGCCCGTTTGTGCAATGATTCGCGCTTGCATGCGTAATAGAATTTATCTTTACTTGATTAGGAACATACCTGTGAAATATAGTGTGAAATGCTGGCTCCGACCGTCCGTACGGGGTAGAAATGTGGCAGCTCGCTCTAGGTCAAGAAGCTCTCTTCTTCTCTCTCAAAATGTGAAGATGAACAATGAGCTAGAATTTGGCCTACCTGGCCTATATCTTCCCGAGATTTTCGTGACATAGGGCTGATTTTCCTCACCTTTGGTCCCGATATAATCTGCATACCACCGGTGGGTCGAACCACTTGTCATTTCGGCATCGTATGACCATTTGATGCGATTTTGGCGAAATGTAGTCATGATCATTAAGGCTGAAATTCGACATCTTCAGATTAGCTTCATATCTTCCATGCTTGATAACCTTATCATGATACTTCAACGTTTGCTTTCAGAACTTGATTTCGACACTTGTAAGCGATATTTTTTATTTTTTGATGTTTTATTAACGCAAATCAAACAAAATAAATTGAAAATACTTATTAACTGGCAAAAATTAGCCAAAATTATTATACTCACCCCTAAGCATATATTTTCTCTAGAAGCATCCCAATGCTCCAGATTTTGTCATTACAACTCATTATTATGCTGGTCGGATGATACAAAAACGCTAAAATGCCAAGTTTTGATCGAATATGTTCGAAATTGAACTCTAAATAATGAAAAAAACACACATATTATGTACATATATTTCCAGAACTTGATTCCGACACTTGTAAGCGATATTATTTAATTTTTTATGTTTTATTAACACAAATCAAACAAAATAAATTGAAAATACTTATTAATTGGCAAAAATTAGCCAAAATTATTATACTCACCCCTAAGCATATATTTTCTCTAGAAGCATCCCAATGCTCCGGATTTTGTCATTACAGCTTATTATTATGCTGGTCGGATGATACAAAAACAATAAAAATACCACGTTTTGATCGAATATGTTCAAAATTGAACTCTAAATAATGAAAAAAACACACACATCATGTACATATATACCCATTGGACCCCTTAATGGCCTTGACTGCTAGATTCATCAATTACTCCCCCCTTCCTTGTCTAAGTCATCACGGACGAAGGTTGGGTGCATGTGCATGGGTTTTGGAATCTGTGTCTATGCATGGCCGTGTAATGTGGCCCTATTTACATGTTTCAGACAATGCGTTGGATAACAAGTTGCTGTGCAAGATGCGGGGACTGAATGTAGTTTTCAGTGTCTTTTGATGGCGAGGGTAGTTGTGTATGGAACAGAAGAGCTTGCAGTCGAATTGCTCTTTCCCTGATTGTTGGTGTTGTGATGGCAACTATTTTTGGAACCCATTTGTATGCGGTTTGTTGCATCTTTATAGATTCTACTTTAGTTTTCACAGGTTTCCAGTACCATTTTTGAGGTTCAGGCTTCTTGTTTTGAGTTTTGGGTTTCCTGTCGAGCTCTGTCGCCGAATCTTTAATTTTCTCCAGTTTCGGTTTCCATTTCCACTCCGGAGTAACTCCTGAAGGTCTTTGAGATGATGCTGCTTCCGTCTCGAGTTTGTCCTTAGGTAGCCATATCTTGCTCGGTTTGTTGGGCATCAATCTTTTCATTATCCATACTCTCCGAATAACCTTTTGTGGTGTTTTTGGTTGATGAGTCGGTTTCTTGTTGTCGATGGGGATACTCGGCCACGAGTGATCTGTTTTGGCAAATGGAGTCATGTATACGTTAGAGTCGTGTGTGTACATTAACGCATGTTCTGACCATTCAGTGACTGCATTGTACGTTCTCATCCATGGAACTCCCAAGCATATTGATTCTCTGATTTCTCCGTCTTTCATTATGAAAAGTTGATGAGGACAACTATTTCCATCAATATTGTTTGGTAAGTTTAATATCCCCAATGTTGGCATTGTTGCACCGTTTGCGTTGAGGCGGTCCGGGGCGGGCAACAAGAAGAGTGGCCTCTAAGCACCCTTCTAGGTTCCCGTGCTGCTCAATTGGGTTGGGGTTGAAAAAAACAAACAAACACACACACAAACCCGTAACCTAACCCTACACAAATTTGGGGCACCACCTAGTTTTGGATGCGAACTAGGACGCGTAAAGAGAGAGAGAGAGAGAGAGAGAGAGAGAGAGAGAGAGAGAGAGAGAGAGAGAGTGCTCGGGCTGCTTTGAAATGTATCGGCCGTGATCAAGCAAACACAATTATATATGTAAAAAAGAGAGAGAAGGGGGAGGGGATGCTTGTTGCATTAATACCTTCTTACAAATCTGTCACGACCAATCAAAGTGAGATTAGTATTTGTTCAACATAGCTTGAGTAAATTACACCACAACACATCACAAGAAAAGCCACCCCAATCACTGTATTAAGGCCAGGGGAGTCCTCTCCACCCTGTTGCCCTCTTATAGTATGTGGAATTTATGGTTGAATTGATGACAACACCCAGAGACAAGCTATCAAGAACTTAAAAAAAACACCAAGACACTTACACATCATTGTTGTCCATTACTTTACGTTGGAAGAGAGACAAAGTATCCAAGCTTAGTCCGAATCCACCCTCCTTGATTCAGCAAATGTTGGGCTTACACTAGTAGGAGAAATGATAGATTTCCTACTCTCAATTGAATGATCACTCTCTCTTACAATGGCATAGAGTTCCCTTGCTAATCACCCCTAATACAACACATGCATATGCATAAGACAATGAGCTTCCACTCAAGAGCTCCTTCTAGAGAGGTTGAGCTTGGATTCTCAAGCTATAGCATAGTGCTCTTGCTTATGGCTCCCCCTTTTTGTGCTAGCTACACCCTCCTTTTATAGCAATTTTGAGGGTTAGGGTTACTCCTCTAACCATGGTTGGGTTAGATTTTCAGCACTTATCTAATTTCTTTTGCTTGGAATTATCAATAAGTTGGTGTGGATAGATGAAGAAGAGAGAGAGGATAGAAGTGGAAGTGATAGGACTTTTCATAGTAGGTTAGTGTTAGTAAATTAGTAGAGCTAGTATTTTTATTAATTTACAAATGGAATTGGATATTTACAATGGGAGTATCCATGTAGGATACAAATAAGGAAGAAAAAACTCTTAATAGGTAAGAAAATATGGATTTCTTACAATGTTGATGCTCCCAGCGTCTTGAGTAGGGTCAATTTTGACGCTTGTTGACGGTCCACTAGCTTTGAAGATACGTTTTTTCTCCACTCTTGAACTTCCTTGGGAGCCCAGGTAAGTGAACATGAGTAATCAATCACCATGATGCTGTCTTTCAAGAGAAGAGACTGAATTTTGTGGTTTTTTGATAGATATGGGTAATATGGATGAAGAAAAATGAGACTAGGAGGTCAATTTTGGAATGGAAGTGTGTGTAGGAGACATGAGTTCACCATGGTTTCTCTTATTCTTCAAGGTTGAGAAGAAGGTGAGTAGGGTGCAGAGAGGAGTGGTGAGAGAGGTAGGGATGACGAGTGGAGAAGTGTGTTTGAAAGAGAAAAATGATAAAGTGGAAGAGGGAGTGTGGCTGCATAGCATGGGCAAACTGGGGTCCACCAATAAAATCATAGCTCAAAGCTGGTAGCTCAAAAAAATATGAAAAAATTTGAGGCAAAAGTTCAACCCACAAGCTACAACTTTTGATTGTATCACCTTTTTCAATTCGGGGAGCATGTGATCTTTAAAAATTCAGCCAAACCGACTAGTTTTTTCCACTGCACAAAGTCCTTGTGAGGTCCTTCTTTGGATGATTCTTTTGAATACCTCCAAGAGTGAGCCCCCCATGGTGCATGCGTGCATTCCACATACCCTTGACCTTATTTTGTAGGTCTATAATTGAAGATATTGTTGAGATCATGATATAAGTGAATAGTACAACTAAGAAAATCAAATATTGAGGGGTTTAAAAAAATATGTACATGTCAAATATAAATAATATAAGTGGAAAAAATATAAAGGGGTCAAAATAAATCTCTCTCATTATAAGTCTACCATAAAAAGATAAATATTTTTGGTGGTCTAATTTATGAGAGTAATAGAGAATAGATATAGCAAGAAAAAAATCACAATAGTGAAAACATATACACATAAATAGAACTAGTTTTTTTGGATTTTTGTTGGGATGGAGTTACACCAAAAATAAGAGAAGCTTGCATGAAATTATTTTTACATGGAATAAAAGAGTACGCAAAATGGTAAGAAAAAATATGGTAATGTTGAGTCAATGTACATAGCATAAAAACACGCCATAGGTAGAAATATTTAAATAAATACCAAAATAATTATGAAAAATCCTTTTATTTAGGCCCTATATACAATGACATATTTACACACAAATGGGACATAATATACTTATATTTTTTATTTTTATTATTTTTTTGGCTTAACTAGCCCAGTGACTAGCTAATCGAGGGTTTTTAAGAAGATATGGGAAAAGTCCCCTATCTCACACACACCTATATACAGTGAAATGGTAGGGATAGCCACAGTGTTTGGATGATTTTGGTAGGGTGGGTTAACTCACTATGGCAATTACGGAGAGCCGAAAAACGGCTATCAATGTCTTGTAGATCACGTGTGGATTGCACGAGAGGTTCATCTATAAGCATCTTGTAAGTGTAGAAGTTAACCACATTGACTCTTGCTCTTGTGTCAATCAATGCTCGTTGATATCTGCCATGCGGAAGTCTGACATTGATGCGAACATTGATTCCTGTTTCCCATTGCTTATTAGTTTGAATTATAGAAAAAGGAATTTGAGCCGTATCTGCTGGTTGAGGAAGTCTTTGTTGTTGTAAGGTTTGTTTTCGTTTTAAAATCCTGACTTTGGCCTCCTTCTGCGCTTGAGCTTTTGTCTCCGTTGCTTTGTTCTTGTGCTCCTTTGCAGCCTATATTTTGGCAAGCATCTCTGAGGTTAGTGGTAGGTTGTATTTCTTTAGTCTACAACCACTAATCCAGTTAGGCATTTCCTCTCCCTCTAATGTCGCAAGTTTAATGGCACCGCTAGATGATATGTCATGAATCACATAGGGTCCATTGCCTGGCTTTTTGAGTTTCCGGGAATGTTGTTTTAGGGTATACATTAAGACGTAATCCTCAATAGCAAATTCCTTGATGATAACATGTTGATCAAAGAATGATTTCATGTTTCGTTTTTGCACGTAGATTGATGCAACGACTCTCAATCTAGTTTCATCCAGTTTGTCCAGGACATCTACCTGATTGGATAATTCATAGCCCGTCCATTCTAATTGTTTAGCGACCCGAAGTGTGGGGATAAGGAATTCAAGTGGCAAAATCACTTGAATTCCATAAACCATGTTGAACGGAGTCGTTCCGATTGAGGTTTTGTAAGCTACTCTATATGCCCATAAATCTGAATGCAGCTTTTGATCCCAGTCAGCTCTCGATTCGCCAACAATTTTGGTGAGAATTGTCACCAAAATTTTATTCGTACTTTCTGCTTGGCCGTTCGCTTGTGGTTGATAGGGAGCAGACTTCCTGTGAATTACTGTGAATTCATCCAATAGGAATTCGATCACTTCATTGATGAAGTGAGTTACTCTATCGCTCACTAGCTCTATTGGTAAGCCATATCTGGTGAAAATGTTCTCATACAAAAACTGTGTTGTCTTTTTTGCATCATTTTTGGTTGTTGCTTTAGCTTCCACCCATTTTGTTAGATAATTTGTTGCCACAATAATGTATTGAGCGTGCGTTTTATATCCCGGAGGCGCCATCGGTCCTACAAAATCTATTCCCCATTTCGCAAATGCTCTTGCCCCCATCATTGGCCTTAAGGGCATATCATCTCGTGCTCTAGGAATTTTTGTTTTCTAGCAATCATCACATCGTTTCACAAACTCCTCAGCCGCCATGAATAGTGTAGGCCACCATATGCCTACAATAAGAATTGCTTTAGCCGTGTTGTCAACTGAGAAATGTTCACCAGCTTGTCCGTCGTGTGCTTGCTCCAAGATAGGAATGTATTCCTCTTTAGTCGCGCACATTCTCAATTGATTGTCTTTGCCCCTCTTGTAAAGGTTGTCCTCAATCAGTACATAGTTTTCTGCCTCTTTTGTGATCGTTTTGATACGTGATCTACTCATCCCTTCAGGTAGTATCCTGGTGGTGAGGTATTCAACAATGTAGTTACTCCATCGGGGTGCTACAGATAATCTGAATAGAGTCGCGTGATCTATTGGATTTTGAAGCGTGCATCTAATGCATGATTTGATATGCATATGAACACTATGTTGCATTTTCGGTCAATACACACCCATTCTCATCAATCTTTGATACATCTGTGCATGCCCATTGTGAATCCCCGTTGTTTGTACATGAGCTTGGTTTAGGTACAATTCCTGTTCACTCGATTCAACACAAAGCCTAAGGATTTGATCCGATCCGTGTTTGTATAGCCTACCCGCCAACATTACCAATGATCTGGATGCTGCAATGGTGGATGGTTGTCTTGTCACATTCAATGAACCGATAGTCAGCAAAGGAATTACATCCTCGCTTCATCTTGGAACCATTTCTATGTTGAAAAGATATGCATCTAGCAAATCATCGTCAACCCCTACTGGGTTTTCTCCATGCATCATTCTAGATAAATGAACCGCTCTTTGGTGTGTAGTTCCTTTTTTGACTACTACCGTGAAGTCAAACTCAAGCAGTATGATGAACCATCGAACAATCCTCCCCGTACTGCCAGGTTTGTTTACTAAGTACAACAGTGCTTGGTGATCAACGAAGAATACAAATTTATTGGAAAGTAAGTAGTGTCTAAACTTTTTCACCGCATAGACCATACCCAATCCCTCCCTCTCAGTTGTTGTGTAATTCTTCTCTGCATTTTTCAGTTGTCTACTGGAGTAACTTATTGGAAAATCCATGTTGTTCTCTCCAGGTTGTGCAAGTATGCATCCTATTGCATACGCTGATGCATCTATGTGGATGTGAAATATCTTTTCCCAATCCGGAGCCTTCAAAATTGGAGTGGAAATTAACCTTTGCTTCAAATTTTGAAAAGCTTTCTCGCACTCATCCGTCCACTCAAATTTAGTTATCAGCGCGTAAAGTGGTTTTGCAATTATAGCGTATGAGTAGATAAATCTGCGATAATATCCACAATGGCCCATAAATGCGTGTACCTCTTTACCTTTACTGGTCGTGGTAGATCAACAATGACACTGATCTTCTCCATGTCTCTCGAAGTACCGTTTTTGGACAGTATATGTCCCAATATTTTGCCCTGTCGTACCATTAAGACACATTTCTCTAGATTCAGGAAAATCCGATACAGTCTGTATTTTTCAAACACCTTGGTCAAGTGCTCTATGTGCTCCAATCTTACAAGAGAGTGAACGCACGAGTCATCCATGTAAATTTATAAGAATTGTCTTAGATATTCTTTAAAAGCATGACCCATCAGCCTTTGAAATATGGCTGGTGCATTTGTTAAGCAAAAAGCCATTACCCGGAATGCAAAAATATCCCATTCAGTTGCGAAAGCCGTTTTGTGCTGATCCTCTGGCTTTATTGCGAGTTGGTTTTAACCCGAAAAGCCATCTAAGAAACTATAAGCCTCTTTTCCTGCCACCCTTTCTATTACATGATCAGTAATGGGTAGGGGATAGTTGTCTCGAATTGTAGCAGCGTTTACTTTCTTGAGATTGACGCACACTCATAACTTTCCATTTTTCTTCGGGACCACCACAATCAGTGAAACCCAATCGGTGTGCTCAATTTTGTAAATAAACTCTGCCTCTTTAAGTTTATCTATCTCCTCCTTTATCTTTTTTGTAAACGTTTCATTGTAAGTATAGGGATGTTGTCTGTTGGGTTTGGCATCATTCTTAAGGGGTATTGTGTGTTGATAGATACTTGGATCCACCCTCTTAAGATCTTTGTATGCTACCAAAATCTTTTTCTCTTCTTTAGTAAGATCCGTGACAATATATGTAGATTTTGGATCTTCTCCTGGCTCCGCTAGATCTATTCGTTTTGCTTTTTCAGGACCGTCGTACGATGTACCCGGTTCCTTCAATTCCCTCATTGGTTGTTGCACTATGATTTTCCTATCTTGTATGGTATACTTCTTATAATGGGATGGTGCATCCATCTTGTCAAAACTCGTGTTCTCATTTGTTTCAAAGTCAGTCGTCCATATGTCTCTGAGGGTTCGCTTGAGCTTATTGTACTCCGTTTTCCTCTCTGTTTTGGTCATTCCAGATCCTGTTTTCCCTCCTTTATGCGACTTAGTCGTTCGCTTTTCGTGTCTGTTCTTCTTGTTGTTTTTCCATGGTTTAGATTTGATAAACCGGCCAGTGACCTCGTCTTTGACACAATCATCAGCTTTGACAAGCTTTAAATATCCCGTTCTGTCATTGACAAGAGGCATCGGATTATACTTATTCGCCCTTGATTTTCTTATTCTCTTGGATTTATACCGCTCTTGTCGACTAGGTTTTTTGTTAGGAAACTCGTAAAACTTGTCCTGTCTCGACCTGTATTTCCTATTTTTCTCTAATGCACTTGATCTCTCATCATCAGCCTCTATCAGCTGGATTTGATCATCCAGTGATGGAACGTCACCGCTTAGTGAATCTGTGAATTCCTCCTCTGTTCGATCCCTATCGTTCACTACAGATATCTCATCAATTATTCTTTTACACTCGGTCTCACGTGGTGGTTCTTCTTGTTCCTCGCTCTCCGATCCTCAATCAAGGATGACGCTAGCGATTTGCAACATTACTAGGTCGTATCCTTCTTCGTCACAAAATTTTGTAGGCGTGCATTCGTAAATACATACCGCCAAGGTTGAAAATATTTGAGTCCACCCGAATGGCTCAAATAAATATTCACGGAAAGGTTCAGGGAGATTCGCCTCATCTTCTACGGATCTTTCCAAAACGCATTCCTCTTTGATTATGTCTCCACAATCAGATGCTCTACACATCCGGACATGCGCTTTCGTTTGCAGCCATGCAGGTATTTCTTTTTCATTTACAATGGTTGAATTAAATTCCTACACTGGTGTTTTTGCAACATCTCTATAGTTGTGATCCTTCATGTTGGTTTTCGTTATTAGCTCTTCGTGCCTTAGGTAGATTTGGTCGTACCCCCAATCTTGTATCATTTTGAGTTGGCACATGAAAGGTCGTCCCAAAATAATGTCGAAGTTGTCCGTTTTCTCGAAATCCACCACAGCAAAGGTGTGCTCATAGTTAATTCCACACGAAGTTACAACTATTTGGTCCAGGATTCCCAATGGTCTCTCTACATACCCATCTGCGAGTTGCAGTTTCATTCTCGTTTTTCTGAGAGCTGGACGGTCCCATTTCTCCCAGATTTGCTTTGTAGCAATCACCACTCCCGCTCCACTGTCTAGGATAGCTATCGTTTTTATATCGTGATATTCAACAGGTAAGGTTGTATTACCCTCCTCACCTTCACAGTAGTCTCCGACCTTGTTTATGGGCACTGGTTGGGCTTTGGGTTGACCTTCCCGTTTGTTTTCTTCTCTTGTAGGGTTTTTATGAAGAGGAATCTTTACTCTTTTGTGCTCCAAATGTTTCCCCATGTCTTCCCATAATGTGGTCTAACTCTCAAAAGTTCGGATAGCATGATTGTGCATGTTATAGGTGTCAACAGTATCTCTTGAATACTTTTTGAGTCAACCATATATGGAATAGTTCTCATTTGGGATGGAACTAACCTTATCTCCGATTGTGCCTCGTATTCACCTATAAATGAAGGCAAGGTTTTCAAGGATTGGGCTTTGCTTTCCACCGAAACCTCCATTCTCGCATCCCCATACAGCGATTGTATATCGGCTGGATAAATCCATTATCCAAGTTAATCTCAGGAATTGAAGCAGACTGTAACGTCGCGCTTCCATTCTTTCTGTTTCTAATGGTTTCCCATAAGTATTGTGGCCATTGTTCTTCAACTTTTGGAATTGGCATTATCATCATTGACTTAGCATCATCAGTCATGTTCGGCACCACTCGATGATCTAGTGACAATATCATTTCAGGCCTGGTCCGTTTACTTGTTTTGGTTCATCGATTTTTAGTTTTTCTCGCTCTTTGTGAATCAAAACTTCTTGTTCTGGGGTTCTAACCACCTTAGGTTCCATCAACGCCTGGGCTGTTTCAATGAGGTGTTTACACATTTCCAAACGCTTCGTTTCCACTTCTGGTTGAGGATAATTTAACCATCTCTGCTCTAAGGTTTGGTTTTTTTTTAGCCTTGCTTCGTACGCTTGTAATAGAGCATTTAACGGCTCTAGCACTTTCTCAACCAAGATTGATCCCCTTGAGGACGCTTTCCTCGGCTTGTTGTTAACTTCAACAGTTTTACTCTCTCTTTCTTCTTTTAGTTGCTCCTTTGTTTCATGCAATTTGTTTTGCATGGCAATTTGGGTTTTCAACCTTCTTGTTTTCATCCTGTCTCAATTTGCCTTCCAGGTTTTTCGTTGGGTTCTCACGGGGATAAACTCTCATTTTCTGTGGGTATTGGCAACTCGACCTTTTCCTCCAAGGGCTCATTTTTCCCTAAGTCCTTGGCTCATGGATCATGGGATCATGGGATCGGGTTTCTGATCCGTTGCTTGCACTTGGTATCACCCCCACAACATTCATAGTTGCTTTTCCCTTGTTGTCCGGATTCTTTGGGCAATCTGGCAATATGTGATTCACACCACATCCGTCACAAAACCCAAAAATTTTCACTCTTTTGCCTTTGAAAGGGCAGTTACGCTCCCAATGATCCGTACTTCCATAGCTATAGCATTGTCCAATTGGTGGTTGATTTTGAGGAGGTGGTCCCATAGGTTGTCCTGCTCTATTAGGATATCCTCTTGGTTTGTAATTCTGGTTTGCAATGAACATTAATGTTCTTTTGTCTATTAAATATTGATCTCTTGAAGGTTGTGCTACATATGTTGGTGGTGCCATACCCTCACTATTTCCCCAGGGTTGATAGGCTTCGTCTGCGTACATTTGTGATTCAGGTTCTGTTGCGTAAGGCTCATTCGGTTCCTCATAATAAGAAACTCGAAGTGTACTATTTATTCCTGGTGATCCTTCACAAGGCTGAGCATACCTAATCATGGATCTATTTTCCTGTGGTAATGGAGGTTGTTGACCCATCACAGGTTGAGGTCTGTCTGCTCCTGCTACCAGATGCATATTTGGTCCAACTTGATATCTTGGAGGAGGTGGTTGGGATGGTCCTGCTGGAGGTCCATACGGTCTCTCCCTCACATAGTTTTTGTTATAAAAACACTCTTCCGTGCTATGATTTGTCCATTTTTTCTCTATGGCGCACCATTTCAATACTCGTCCATTCGCAACTGGTGCTTTCGGCTGTTGTGTGCACCACGGTGTCGGGTGATCCCCCCCACATATGTCACACTTCCTCGTCTGAGATTGTCTCATCACCGGATTTGATCTCATATGTTGCTACATTCTCTTCGTTACCTCCTCTATCATTTGATCAGCTGTCGGCATCAAGGACGCCTGAGCATCTTTCTTGGTAGAGAGTTCACTTTTAATTGATGAAGAGCCACTCGTTACTGAATCAGTATCCTCTGACACTTCCCCATATGCTTTGCAGTTATCGACAAGATATAACGCTTCCCTTGTAACCTATTGAAATGTGCTACAAGCCTTCAAGTGAAGGTCCTTTTTCAAGGTTTCATTCCTAAGTCCTTCAACGAGAAGAGCACAGACAATCGCTCGTCCAACAGTAATTCCCTCCTCGGGCACCTCTCAATGTATTGCTTGAATCTCAAGGTTGCTTCCTTCACTTTTTCACTCTCCCTTTGTATAAAAGCATATATCTGCGATACAGTATTATACTTTATACCTCGTTTTGAGAATTCTTCCGTGAATTCGCACAATACATGTTCAATATTCGGACAAGTTTCAGGGTTTAAAGGTTGAAACCATGTTAAGGCCATCCCTTCCAAGGTCAGCCCGAATCCCTCGTATTCAGTATGGAAATCAGTGATTTGTTCTGCTCTTAAGACTTGCTTGAAGAGCGATACATGGGCATATGGATCCCCCGATCCGCTATACTTCTTCGGCATGCACTTCGCTACTTGGGATGGCCTAATCCGTCTATGGTCTATGATCAATATCATTGCTCCCGTGTCTCGACTTAATCGTTCTCGGGCATCATGGAGATCGTGGGTTGCTCTCGTTGGCTCCCCTACCCCAAATCTACTACTAGGAGGCAAATGTGATGGGGTGGCTACAAATGTCGAACCTACTACCATATGTGTAGAGATAGGAACCGCACTACCTCAATTCGTAGCCATTGATTCTCTAGAATGTAACGTTCCCATGGGGCTTGGCATCGAATAATGAGGTCAACTGAAAGAATCAGCTACATGAGTCCTCCCTCCACCTGTGGTCACCGGTTCTGGCACGACGGCTGTAGGTGCTGGTCTTAGTGGGCTTGGAGTGACATAACACTCGTGGAGTGGTCCCCCAAAGTACGTATATCCTTCCAACTCTTTTTTATCGATTGCTGCATATTGTCTTCCATACTTGTCGTATGCAGAAATTTTTGTTTCCGCTCCCTCGATGTAGGTGAAGACATAAAGTCTTTTCCGCTCAGTCATCTCTCCGACATAGGGTTCCTCGCATCTATAATAGAGATCTTGCTCTCCATTATTATACTTGTATAACCCCAAGTAGACATTATCCGTGTTGACTCTCAACATTTTGTTTTCTCGCCTTAATCTCGCATTAGGTAAGCTCATTGTTGGTGCCTTTTTCTCATGTTCCTCGTCTATTTTGGCTTTTGTGCCCATCAATCCCCACTTGTCTACAACGTTAGGATTCAGGACTACCAAGTACATGATACCCTCGTCATCTAGGTACCTATCTCCGCTATAGCTCACAGGCACTATGTCCCTCAACTCACTTGTTCTATCTTCTATTTTCACACAGTAGCGGTCCATACCATCTTTGTATATCTTGGCACCTTGCTTGTTGTCATATTGATACTTGATGAACAATAGCTTTAATGTGGCCGAGGGGTCTGATGGTCTTGCTGCCATGTTTTCTCTTGCGTTTAGTTTTAATTGTCCCAAGTGTTCTGTGAAATACTCGGAATATCTCTCTGAAGAAGTATCGGAGATGCCTTCTTCAAGGATCGGCTCTAAAGGTCGTACTATATCTTGGTTTACACTCTCCTCCATTGATACAACACTTGTTTGATCCGCTAAATTTAGGTGTCTGGTGTTGATTTGTTTTCCCGATCTCAAAAACATGAAAAAAGTGGGATTTACTGACTGAATCCAAACCTCTTACCTGGAGATGGAATGATCTTCCAATTCCTGCGACTCCATGGATTGTTACTTGATCGGTCTCTGCAAATGAATACACTGGATGGCTATGAGATCACTGTATCATTCCAACTGTCAGCAGATTCAACACTTTCACAATGATCTCAACACAATTTTTCTTGCAGATTATTGATAGTATGTCCAATTTGAGTTTTGACAACTCCTGATATCTTAAATAGTCTAGGTCTATGAACATGTCAAAAATGAGTTAGATCTGGGCCAGAGGTACACCGATCGCGATCGTAGTTATGAGCCCAAATTAGATGAAACTTCACCAGCTTGTTCACTAGGCTATTTAAGACTACCTGCCAGACACTTTTGTATTTGGACTCAGAAAAGTCAAGTTTTTACCAATTCTTGGCTGGAAGTGTCTGTTATCCAGAATCTGTTCGTTTGATCTGATTTTAGTGCTTGATTAGGGATTTGGAAGCTATCTGGAGTTTTCCTGTGTTCAGGCTATCCCTCTGTATGGTTCCTTCCCAGTTTTGATGTGTTTTAGTCTACTGAAAGTCAATTTCTAAGCCAGTTTAGCAGTTTTTGACTCGGATCTGTATTCAGATGGTTTGACAGGTATTTTGAGGTTTCTAGCTCTAGGTCCTTTAGACTTTTATGTTTGTATACACCTGAGGATCCCACAGATGAAATCTGGTCAAAATCTGGCACTTAGGTACACCGATCGTGATCGTAGTTCTGAGCCCAAATTAGACCAAACTTCATCAGCTTGTAGACACTGATGTTTTAAGGCTATCCCCCAAGTCTTTTTGCATTTGGATCACCAAAAGCCAAGATTTTTCACTTTTTGGGTCTGTCAGGCTAGTTTTACCCAAGTGGCCTGATTTTCTTGATTTTTGATGTTTTTGGGTGTGGTTGCTTTAGACAAACTTGTTTAGAATCTTATCAGGAAGGCACATGTCAAATCTTGTACAATTTTGACACTAAGGTACACCGATCGCGATCGTAGTACCTGGGCCAAATCTGATGAAATTTTATCTGCTCCCTATGACAAGTGTTTCCTAGTGTTTTGTGCTACCACTTTGTGATTTGAATCAATATCAACCCTATTTGGTCACATTTTCAGAATTTCTGAGTCTTATGGCTTTTTTGCCCAAAGTTATGGTTTGTTGGTTTCTCGACTCTAACTTTTGCCCCAAATCTGGTTGGATTGTGATTTGCTTATCCTACTCCTAAGTACAGAAATGAAAAAACATAAGGAAATGAAACAAACAAAACAAACACGACGGATTTCATGTGAGATTTCAGTACTCAATCGAATTAGAGAAATTGAAGAGAAAAAATGCTTTAACACTCTCACTCACAGCTCCCTAAATCTCCTAAGAGAGGATCTAGCCGGTCCACTGGCTCTAGACTCCACTAAGCTCTAAACCCTTGTCTAGCAACCTAACTGAGGTGTAAAATGGATTTGCGGATTGATCTTTTTTAAGGGATCTAACTGCGCACTCGGTCACTCATCACCTAAGGTGCATTCCCCAGCAACGGCACCAATGTTTGCGGGTCCATAGCATAGCTCTCAAGCATCAAGATATTTATAAATACAGGGGAAGCAACTCGGATGAGGCATGGAAACTCACTAGGGTGTCATTCCTAATGAAGTGAACTCGAAGAGATGCAACTACTAACTCTACAAGCAAATCAAATGCATTACTGCCAAGTAATCTGCCTATGTCCTTCTACACAGCTCTACAGTCATCACGCCCGTTTACCATGCAAATCATATCTGAATCGCACGAAACTTGAAGGGAAGCTACAGGGGATTATCAGGAACATATCCTATCACTGCCACAACATTATGGAGAGGTACAAAGATCACGATCGTTCGTCCCAAAGTCAGCAAAAACAGTGAACAGGTGATCCTAATGGGTCGTTTTAGGGTCCCTAAAGCCTCTCCTAGGGTCAAAACAACATAAAACATGCATATAGACACTCAAAACAACGATTTAAGGTCTCAAACTTGTAGTTGAAAACCTACACCGAATCTTGAATGATTACACTTGAATGGAAGAGCAAGGTAAGAGGAACACAATGCAATAAACAAATCTAAATTTGGATTACCGTAGCCTCAATGGAGAAGATTACAAGTTGGAACAAGAAGGAGCTCTCAAACGTACGCTGTCTTCTCAGTTTTCCATCAAAAATATCATGTTCAAACTTACAAAAAATGACCTTTATAGATTAGGTCTTTACAAATGGCTTATCCGGCCAAAAGCTCCTAAACTTCTAACTGTCTCTCTAATATACAATTGCTCCCATAAGAATAATCATAAATCCTTTGACAAGTTCTCGGCTTAGAGATGCTTCCTTACAAAAGAATTTTACAATGGTTTCTCAGAAAAATATGATCCTTCTCTGGAAACGGCCGCTTGTTGCTTCGTCCGCCAAATTCCCTAAAATAAGGGGTCATTTTGATCATTGAGACATGTTAAAAGAAGGTTTTTTTAATACCCTGAAAATGCACGTTATATAAGGGGTACTGAATGTTGAACCCCCCGAGCATTTGGAATGTAGAGCAATAGCACTATATCTTCTCTACGGGCCTTGTGTTGGTCTAACCATTGATGTCCAAGGATGACATTTTCAAGCATGTCCTTTGAATGATTTACTTGAAATCTTACCTGCTCTTCATTCGTTTGGATGCTAACAGTCGAAACCAATTCTTCTTGACTCGCATCCATACCTAGCCAACTTTTGTAAGGGTTTTATGAGTTTTGGATAATGAAAGTGAGTGTACGCTGCAGTACAGTCCTGTGAGCTCTCTGCTATTTCAATGTTTTGTGTCTCCCTTGTGTGGTGTTGCATTACAAATATGAGCATACCAACGCGCTCGCAGGTGAAAGCTCTCTCTTTCTACATAAATTTCTCGTGATGAAGTTGTGTTTTAAGGCGTGCCCATCTACAAGCTGTTTTCATTCCATACGCACAATACACGCATCTAAACTGGTTTTCAACCATAGGAATAGATAGAGCACGTCCTAAGGAAGCTATAAAGTGCTTTAGAGTCCGAAAATAACTTACCTAAAATAGGTTATTCATCTTATGCATGATTTTTTCCGAGTGTCAAACATGACATTTGAGCACATGAGAGTGTTGAGGATACTTTGCACGTTCTAGGTAGGAAGTTTTGTTGCATTTGGAGCATTGTAACTACATGAAATCAACATATTACACTTCAATAAACATGTTTATCCTAGGTGCCATTTTGCTAGAGTGTCAGAAATGACTTTTGAGTTTTATTGCAATTGGAGACCGTAGCTATACAAATTCATCGGATCAAGATTGCAATAAGGAAAGTGGCTTTTGGTGTCTGACACGCACCTAAGACCGATCTGATGGGAAGAGCTATGGTGGGTGGTAGCGATGGGCAGCCATGGCTTTGGAGATGGCGAGCAACAGGAAGAGTTGAGAGAGAGAGAGAGAGAGAGAGAGAGAGGGAGAAAGAGAGAGAGAGAATTCGAGATACACAATAAAACTAACACTCTATTAATATCTTTGTAAACCTTACAACATATATAAAGAAAAATTTGCCATGCACAACTCATCCTTAACTGAATCTTATATGCATGCCTTATGAGGCTTGTTCCCACGGGGCTGGAAACCTAACTGAAACCTAACAATCCCCTCCTCAAGCCCAAACTAGACAGGCAACTCATGATACCTCAAGTTTTTGGTGTACTCGTCAACCATGAGTTTTAGGTTCTCTCACAACCAAGGATTTCTGGTGTATCCATAACCTATTGCTATGATAGTAGAACCCCCCTTGAACAGATAGGGTGTAGGTCAAAAAATTAGCTACCAATAGATGGAGTTTTTGGTTAACTGCCAAACCTTGGGTTTCAGGTGTACCTAGTAACCTCATAGGAAGCGGGACAAAAAAGGGCTGAGAACACATAGTTTTGGGAGGTCTTACCATTTAGGTGTGGCAGTATCTATAACCCATACAATTTTGACATGATGAAAACTGACAAGAATAATATATCAATCATACAGTGTGTTATTTCTTCTTGCTATGTCGAATTCTCTCTCTCTCCATCTCGTTCTACACTTTCTCTCGCTGCTACACCTGCTCCTAGCCATGGCCCCCACAGGCTTCACCCCCCACAGCCCATCTCCTATCATCTGGACAAGATTCAAATGCATACCCTTAACTGAATCTTATTTGCATGCCTTATGAGGCTTGTTCCCACGGGCTTGGAAACCTAATTGAAACCTAACACGATCTAGGTGAGAGCACACTAGACTTGGTTTTTCCAAGAGATTAGCTATCTCTTGTAGCCTCCATGCACTAGTGGGGTCAACTACATTCCACGAATTGACATTTTATATATGTGTTTCTCGCTTTGCTAGCATCGATGTGGTGAGGCTTGGCAACCATCCAAAAATATTGTCTAAATCAACGATTGGACACCACATCTAGTCGTGCTACATAAATTGATGAATCTGCACTTGTGCTGCCTAGACCAAAAAATCTGCACTGATATTGTTTAAACTTGTGAATCTATTGTTTATTAATGTGCTACCTAAATCGATGAATCTACACCCATGCTTCCTAGATTGGCAGATCTGTGTACGGATAGCTGTGTTGTGTAAATAGAAAAATCTACACTAAGAGGAGCACTTACATGCTGCCTAAAGCAGTGCATTTGTGTGCACATGACCAATAAAGGAGGCAAGGCATAAAATACCACATATATTACCTATTTGATACAAAAGTGAAATATGTTTGAATAGTGAAGTATGCACAAGTTATTGTTGACTATCTCGTATCACGTGAGCTCATGTGAGTAGTTTTATAGCTTAACAATTAATTAATGTCAATAGTAATTCCATTCGATGCAAGTATTGTGATGACGATAGAATCGGTTGATTTCATAGCTCATACAATTAATGGAAATAACTAAAATAGCCATGTCTTTTAAAACAATGTCTAACGATATTGTATGTTGTTGCAAGCTTGAGTGTAACTTGTTAGATATAATTACAAAGAGAATAGCTTACAAGAGAAATGAACAAAATGAGAAGATTAAATGAGGTGGTTCATAAATTCATAGAACGATATTCATAAATTCATAAAAAATGGTTAGGATGTTATCATATCAGTGTGGTAGAGACAAAAAAAATCGGTCAGTAATGAGTGATCAATAAATTTGTGATGCATAGGTGTTTAGGGTTAGATAGGTACTGGGTTAGTAAAAAGAAAAATTTATACCTTGATGTTGAAAGAGGAGATAGTGGATAATCCATTTGAGGAGGGCGTTGCTTTTGTGAGGTGGTCAGAGAAGCGTGGGGATTGATAATCCCATTGGTCCTTGATGCACATGTCCCAAAAGTCAAAGGACATCCGTGGTTTATGATAATTGTCATGCATGATGATATTCTTGTGGGCATTACTACACAAAATTTTCCCAAATACATTGTGAAATAGGCAAGGGGTAATGGAATGAAAAGAATAATAGACATTGTTTTTAATGATTCTATCTCAAACTTTGAACATATTAACAACAAAAAACAATCCCATTGTTGATTTAGATTAAGTACCTTAGGAGCTCGGGTGGTTTCTAATGTCGATGAAATGCAGTAAATCAAAGGCGTTAATGTAGAGGATATTGCACTATATCTTCTCTATGGGCCTTGTGTTGTTGTAACCATTGATGTCCAAGGATGACATCTGCAAGCATGTCCTTTGAATGATTTACTTGAAACTTTACCTACTCTTAATTCTTTAGGATGCTAAGAGTAGCAACCAATTCTTCTTGACTCACATCCATACCTAGCATTGTTTTTTTTTTTTTGGCATGGAGTAATCTCTAGAATGCTTTGGATGTTTTTTGAAACCATGTTTCATTTTGCTTCTTTATCCAATAGAGAATTTCCTTTAACGCTCCATTTGCAATACTAAGGACTATAGCTATTCTCATTGGAGGTTCTACGAAGATTTTTGTCCTACTTTTGCCATAGTCTTGTCCTGATTTAACTTGGTCTCTACAGAAGGCAACTTGAGACTTTCTTTTCCAATCTGACTTACATTAGTTGGTTCAACTGGCAATGTCTGGATCTTTGGACATCATAGTGATTCTTTGTTGTTTGCATCCTATTTTTCCTTTACTTCTTGTCTTGATGGCATTCTCTGCTCACTAGATTTCATGGCTTTGTTTGTTCTTTTTTATCTGCACCTGCTTTTGCTCTTTTGAAGTTTTGTTGTGTGGAGAGGATTCGTCTTTAATAAACTCTGCTTTGGCATTGATCTCCATTTGAATTGTACTTGTGTTGTCTTCTGTGGGTGACCAGTCTTGGTCTTCATTCTTTGTTGTCTTTGAAGACTGCATCTTGTTTGCACTCCGCATCTCTAAAACCTTATGGGCCATTCGCATGCCCAATATGATGTTGTCTATATATCTATTGTTGTTATCACATGGAATTGGGCTATGATGGTTTTTTAACTTATCTGAATTTTAGAAATGATTCTCCAAAATTTTGATTGCTTGTTTTGAGATATGCTAATGAATTCAGAAGCATCATCCAGCTGTGGTTGGCCACATTTTTTCCATGTGCAAAATAGCATGAGACTCTTGTCTAGCCAAAAATCTAGCTTTGCATCACTTGTTAACTTTTCTTCATATTCACCAGTGTCGTGCAGCTCCAGTTCCATGATAAGAAAATAAGCAAAGGGATGCCAATTAGGTTTATTTGAATCCTATGTGATTATTCCACAGTAATAAGGGCCTACTAACAAGCCAATTTTAAGCTAAAAGTATGCGAGATGTGACTCTAAAGGGCGAAAAGATGTCTTGTTAATGCTAACAGTGAGTATGATTGAAGTGGTCATAGTTGGGATTCTATTGATCAGAATTGTAGTACTTGAAGTGCTCTACAGGCCTGTCTTTACGACTCGTCAATTGGAGCTACAGATAGGAAGTTATATCAGTTTGAAGATTGAGTAGTAGCATATATGTACCGGAGTGGGTAGCTGATGAAGGGTCAAAGTTGATATAAGTGCATGGGCCTAAAGTGCTCACTTTGAGGAGCATGGTGGTCTTTTTAGTTTGTCAATCGGAGTTTTGGTTGTCAAGATATGGCCAATTTAAGTTTCATCGGGGGCCAGTTCTATACCACTCTGGTCGCCCAAGCCATTGTTCATCTGGTAATTTTTTAGTATCAGCTAGGTTCTAGAAAATGGTATCATGTTCAAAATATCATCTCTTATAGTGCATTGATAGCTAGTGCTTTAGTTGAATTATGTACCATGGCCGGTTAATGCCAGTTCAAATTGATTTATATTAACCATACGAGCCGTCAGCTGAATGCTATTCCTTGGATGATGTAATCACCAAATGTGATGCCTTCATAAAATTACATTAACATCTCGATGAGCGTATCACGGCAATGCCTTGGTCGATATATATGCGAGGTATCGTGGCAACCGAAGGCCATCTCCACTAGCAATTGTTTTTTCAAGTCCAATGATGGTCATCAGCAGCAACGGAGTAGCAGTGCTTGTCCGATATACACGCTACATGACATGCTTGTCCGACATGCATGCCAAATGTGGTGCCCTTATGAATCAAAAGCCATTATATGTCCACCCACCAAGGCACCCTAAAGCCTCCCAAGGGATGGCACCGAATTAATTAAGGGTTTGGGGTGTGTGTGAAAACAAAAGGAGAAACAAGTATGGCGAGCAGGCAGATGATGGGGGGCAGTGCATGAGGGAGGAAACCACTCGTAGTGAGCTTCACGCTACTGGGATGGAAACAACCATGAAGCGTATTTTGCAGAGCAAGCCATGGCGCTCCCATTCGGTGCCAATCTCGTCACATTTCATGCAGGTCAAACCAGACCATGCCACGTCAGCAAGGGGCACTGCCCATTAGCGATAACGCTAATGGGTTGGCCGCAAATAGGAAAAATAGTTTCCCATGCAAACTCCCAAGCCCGCTTGTATAAAAAAGGGGGATGAAGCCTCATTTTTCTTCTTCTTCTCACTTGTAAAAGCCATAAGCTTTTTAGTACTCTGATCCTAAGCTAAACCCCTTAGCTAATTCGAATCCTAAGCCTGTTAAGCCATTCTAATCAAATATTTCATAGCCATTCGAACTCTAAGCTTCCATAGCCACTTCTAAGAAAAACTCCAAAGCCTACCAAATCCTATTGCTAAGCCAACTCTCTAATAGCATTAATCCAATCCCTCCATAGCTTATTCTAATCCTATGCTAAGCCACCGTAAGCCATTTGAAGTTGGAGCTAAACTCCATAGCCGAAGCCTACTAAGCCCACTCAAATCCAAGCTCCCATAGCCATAGCCGAAGAGAAGATCAAGCTCTCTTTTGACCTTGAAGCAGCAAAGGGAGAACAAAGAACAGAAATATTATCAAGGCAAGCTTGGTAGGCCAATTAAGGCAAAGGGGAACACGCCGTCATATTTAATACAGTTATCATCGAATTGGACATTATCATCATCAAGTCTAATGGAGTTTTATTTTCTTAATTATCACTTGAATTAAGGTAGATTAAACCATGTAAGGAGCATAAACTCCACAATTAATATTTAATTAAGCAGCGGTACTGTTGATTGTCCACTTTGGATAAATCAAGCTTCAGAATTGGGTTTAAGTTGTTTGTTTTAAGCTTTGTCTACATTAATCGTGTCTGTTGCAACTTTATTCCGCACACCTCTCATAGCCAAAGGCCCCACGCCTTCCTGGCTCACCTTTCGAACACAAATCCCCCGACATTCTTGGTGAACCCGACGCGGAACGAGCCGGGGTGAGAAGTATTTGTGGAGGAAGATGTCGACACGGCAAGAGGCAGCCATGCAGCAAATGATGCAACAGTTTGTAGCATATATGCAACAAAAATAGGCTGCCCAACAACAGTACAATCTACAAGAGTGGATTTGTAAAGCTCAACACATAGCTACAGAGAAATTACAACGATTTGAAGGCCAAGATATTAGCAAAGTTTTCAATATCTATGAGCAGGAAATGGAAGATAATGGAATCGATGTGATAAGAATGCAGTGCAAGGGTTTCATTTAATTGCGGTGCCAGAATTTAGGGGCCAAAGAAAAGAGAATCAGGCGGTTCAAGGCCCGAATTGGTAGGAATTCAAGAAGGCACTAAAGGAAGAATATTTTCTTGAGTATTCACAAAGAGTAACCAAACAAAGCTTCATGAAGTGGGTGCAAAAGAGAAACAAAAATTTATCTACACGAGAATTATTACTGGAGTTTGAAAAGAAATTTGACCAATTGTCCTCGAGAGAGCAACATTTAATGAAGGATCATAAGGTTGAGCTATTCATTCAGGCTGCTGATCCATGGCTTCAAAAGAGTCTAGTGCAATTGCTGGAGGATTCAATAGGTGAATTGGGTTTAAGATAGTCATTGAAGTGGTAAATATGATCGTGAAATGACAAATGAGAGTGGATAAGATGATTGTGGCTGATGTCATGGATGTTGTGGAAGAAGTACCTAAGGACAAGTCAACCTTGACAATACCCAAGGCGGAGGAGCGAGTTCTCGACCACAATTGGCGGATTTGAGCTACAACATGCTTCTAGGTGACCTCTATGGTGCATGAGCAAATGTTAAGGTAATTGTAGGGGATGTGTGTGATGAGAAAAATTTCTTTATACAAGAGCATTCCTCTTATTTATTAATTTTGGGGCAACCCTACATCACAGTTGTGTGGATGTAAACCAAGGTGCTCGAGGATGGCTAAGCCTATGCTAGGGTTCAGAGCTCAGATGGTAAGAAAGCAGTTCAATCTTGACTATATCTATTGACCATGCCAGGAACAAGGATATTTTACGTGATCATCCACTGCCAAAGATACGCAAGAAGTTTAAAGAACACAGGTTTGCACAGGATTTTCTCAGAGTGCCACTATAAAGCGGGACTATGGTGGTACAAGTGAGGAGAAGTTCTCGCAAAGAGAAGCTTTCTCTTCAGGTTTTTTGGGGTTAACATCTGAAGGTTCAGTATCTTATAGAAAATTTAATGATTTGCCAAAGTGGGAAAACAATATGTTTCAGGTATCCAAAGTGAATTGCAGGGATGTGATGTGCTTGAATCAGATGATGTGATTTCAACGATCTTTGAAGAGGTATCTTATGTAGATACTATGTCAGAGCTTGAGGAGATTAGGCAACATAGGTTACAAAGCACAACTGAAGTGGTTAAGGTCCATTCAATGGACATGTATGAAGAATTGGGTATATATGAAGCACTTATGCATATTGAGGATGATTCAGGTAAAGTAGTTGAAGCACAGGTAGAGACAAAGTACAAGACTATTGCAAAGAAAGTGAGACCAGTGGCTACACCTCTACTAGAAGGAAGCGATGGGGTGATCAAAGAAGCTTCTCGAAAGCCTATACTCAAGAATCCAAAGAAAATTGGACATAAATTTATTAAGGAGACATTGCAGCAGCTGAAGGTTGGAGAAGATGGTTTTCCCAACGAAGAGGAAATCAAGTGTTTTCAAGGTATGCTCAAAAAATATGGTAAAGCTTTTTCTTTTGAGCCGAGTGAGATTGGGTGTGTGGATCCAAGTGTTGTTTCACCTATGGTTATATTCACTGTTCCTCATATGCCATGGAGCTTACGTCCTATTCCAGTCCCTAAAGCTCACTTGCCAAAGCTTATCAATTTGCTTAATGAAAAGATACAAATGGGAATTTTGGAGCCATCATGTGCACCATATTCTATCGATGGTTTACAGTTCATTCAGGATATGCAGCCGGTTAATAAGGTAACAATCCGCAATGTGGGTACTAGCCCAATTGTGGATGAATTTGATGAGGCCTTTGCAGGTAGATCTATTTACTCCATGGGTGATCTTTATTTTGGATATGATCAATTCCAGTTAGCTTTGGAGAGCAAGGATCTTACTACAATGCATACTCCTCTTGGTTTGGTAAGGATGTGCACTATGCCACACAGGGTGCTACTAGTTATGTAGCTCATATGATGAACGGCATGAATTAAGTATTAAGAGACTTTATCCCACATGTTACTATGCCTTTCATTGATGATCTACCAAGTACAGGATTTGAAGAAGGTTCCAAAGACGAGGTAAAAGATCAAAGGGGGTGTCGGCGATATGTTGTTCAACATATTGCTGATTGTGATGCTATTTTATCGAGGCTTGAAGAAGTTAACACTTTCAGGTCAAAAATCAACTTTTGGTGCTAAGGAGGTCTTAATTGTGGGGCACATGTGCAGTCCTAAGGGTAGAAGGCCGAGTCCAATGAAAGTTGAAGCTATCCAAAAATGAAAAAAACATGCTCTTCGATTATTGAAGTTCGTCGATTCTAGGTGCGTCTGTGTTCTATCTTATTTGGCTGCCACACTTTGCTCATGTTGTAGAGGTGCTATATCAATTGCTAAGGATATCAAGGTGCTATATCCTAAACTCTTGCCATTTTCTTTATAAGCTGATCGCACTACACACAGTTTTGTTACTGGTTTTATGCCGTTTGAGTTGATGTATCAGCCAGGCTCTAGAAATGTTCAAAATCTCATCTCTTATAGTGCATTCATAGCGTTAGTAATTCAGTTGAATTATATACCATGGCTGGTTAATGGCAGTTCAAAATGATTTATACTAACCATAGTAGCCATCAACTAAATCCTATGCCTTGGATGATGTAATCACCAAATGTGATTCCTTCATAAAAGTACATTAACATCTCGATGAGCTTATCACGACAATACCTTGGTCAATATATATGCTAGGTATGGTGGAAACCAAAGGTCGTCTCCACTAACAAATGTATTTTCAAGTCGAATGATGGTCATCAGTAGCAATGGAGCAGCAGTGCTTGTCTGATATACATGCTACATGAGATGCTTGTCCGATATGCATGCCAAATGTGGTGCCCTTTTGAATCAAAAAGCATTATATGGCCACCCACCAAGGCACCCTAAAGAAACTCTCTTCTGCACACCTCTCACAGCCAGAGGCCCCACGCCTTCTCGTCTCACCTTTCAAACACAAATCACCAGTAATGTTGCACTTGATCTTCTCAAGGTTTCTTTCTGAATTGACAAGTCTTGCTGTGGTGGTGTCCTTGAGTCAAATTTTTTTTGCATCTCCTTTGCTTTGCCTACCTACGTCAATCAATGTTGACTCGGTTGTCTGCAATGTTTCACCTTTTTCTTGCAATTGTTGAGCATTATCTACCTACATCTGAGTAGCCTTTGATCTTAAAAGATCCAATGTATTTTCTGGAAAAAATTGTCTCTTCGAAGGAGATTTTGATGGTGACCTTTGTGTAGCTTTTTGATCTTTAGCTTTTGTTGAATCTAAACTCTTGCAAGGGGGACATTGCTGTCTGTGTCTTTCTTATGAATTTTTTATTTTGATACATGATAATTTTGATACATAATTTTAACCATTATTTTTGACAAGTATGGTTTACATATTCTTAACTTAGCAACTAAGGGCATTACTTTTATAGCGGTATTTGTTCATTGCAATTGAGCGGTGGAAAAATCATAAGTGAGGTGGCGAAAGGATACCATGGTTATAAATATTTTGTAATGAATATTTCATAATGGATATTTCTTTATTAAAGTGCTCTTTATGATCTATGGTCCCTTTATGTCTAGGCGGACAATCTATAATCAATTTGAGCATTCAAGAAATCTATAAATAAATACATGGTGCAACAGAAAAATGCTCACTCTTGTAAGGGGGAGATTGCACATAGTGTTTGTGTCTTTCTTCTCCTCTCTCACCTCTCCTCTCTTACCATGCCTGTGTAGCACTCCACTTTAGGAGGTGCACTTGCACGTTCTCTTCCCCTCTTTATCTCGCTCTCTATCTTTCTAGTATCCATCTTGTTGTGGATTTTGTGTGTACATGATCATTCAGGTATGTGGATCTGTTGATTTTATCGTTAGTCGCGTGCTATTTTTTGTATGTTGCAGGACCTATGCGCTCCTGACTATTGCATTACTAATGCAAATATACATGATGTACTTGATGTGGAAAGGGCTGAAAATGAGCTTTTGTTTTATGCTTGACAGTTCATGCAAATCACGGTTGAGCAAGAAGCAACCTATGATGGCCACTTCTAGTTGTTTGTGAATCTGAGTATAAGGCAGTCTTCACATATACATTTGTGTGTGTATGGCTCAAACGCCTTATGGATGATTTGGGACCGGCAACCCCAGTAGTGTTTGGAGGCATGTGCGTCATATGATGCATTAAAATAGAGGATACAAGGGATCCTTCTACCCATCATAGAGGGAAGCCATGGAAGGGGCTTTCTCTAATCAAATACACAATCCTACTTACTAATCACTTTGCACACAATCATGTGATTGAAATTAACCTCTCACGTCAATCACCTTAATGACAACTCCTAATCACACAACTACACAAGCATGCACTCAACATACCTACTTTGCATTAGTGTGGCCATTCTGTTCCATCCCCTTAATGCTACTATGTATGTAGAGAGAGAAAGAGAAGGAAGGAATAGCCTTCACACACCCTAGCCAATGGTGTGGATATAAGAGATTAACTTAAAAAGGGATTATAGGTCTAGCATCACACTAATACAATCTCACTTCACAGAATCAAAACGAAGAACATTAATAAGAAAGAAAGTGCAATTGATTATAGAAATTAAGAGCAACATGGGCATAAAAAGCCCATGAGCCTCATGACCATCCACTCTACAAAGAAGAGAGCTCACCCAAGAATGACTTCTCATTTAGCATAGGGCTCTTTTATAGTTTTGGGCTTCAAGCCCTTTAACTATGGGATAAAGTTGAGCCTTTAGCCTATGCTTATACAATCAGTGTAGTGCATGTGTTAGTCACTGCTAACATTCCCCCCCCTAATTTGGTGCACATTCTCATGTGTTGCTGATGCAGAAAGCACGTCCATGGAGGAATGTTGAGCTGCAAAACATAAGACAACTCATGAGTATCTAAGGCCAACAAAGATGAATAGGACATTAAGTGCAATGAAGATTATTCAAAGTAAATTTTTGCTTCTAAGAGATGGATCAATCATAGCCAAAAACTAAACAACATTAAGCAAAAAAACACATAAACTATCATGAAGATTAAACCATTGAAAATTTTAAATTTATGTATGTAACACAAGCAATCAATTATGACCCTAGGCTAATGAAAGTTCATAAACCTACTAGCCTAAAAACTATATGATCAATCTTAATAAAGCATCCAAGTCTATCATGTCTATGGACACAAAAAGCTCCTAATCTATTAGTGCAATGTCACACTTAGCTTTTTGAAGCTTATGGAAGATTTGTTTTTAAAATTTTGATAGGAAAAAAATAAAGCAAATCACAAGGCTACCACCCCAAGGAAAGTCTAGCTACAACTCTCGGCTCCGTAGACCCTCAAGGAGGTGTTCCAAGAATCTACTAGCTAACCAAGACGACGTCTAACCTGTATCAACCCAGGGCATCGGTATAGGGCCCTGACCAAGCAAGCCAAGGTGGTTCCCCTCGCTTGCCAAGTGCCAATAAGGCACTAGGCCTCACATAGACACAACATAATGTAGAAATTTCCTTTTTATGTGTCTAGTAGCATTTTTTCTACTCTTTAGACACTTTTTTTTGCTTTATTGTTTCACTTTTTAGCACTTTGTTTTATTGCTTCCATTATGAGAGTGCTTATGGAAAAATGGGCTACGAGACTAAAAGCCTAATCCTAGGTCACAGGGATAAGGTGCTCATAAAACAGAGAGTATATATTAGGTCTTCATAATACTTTTTAATAGTATGTTCGATGCTAAGATAACATTTGCAATCATCTTGGCCGCCCAAGTTGGGTTGACCCAACACTAACACACTCATGCATTAGAGGAAATTTTTTGAGTAGAAAATATAGAAAGGAGTTTGAATGGACCATACCTTGAAAATTATGGACTTTGAGCCTATACTTATCTTGTACATGGGTTCTTTTAGCTTAAGTTAGTTGTGAAGGGTGTGCAAGTGCGGTGCGTGTGTGGATATATATATATATATATATATATATATAGAGAGAGAGAGAGAGAGAGAACACATAGAGTGGTTGGAGACCTCTCACCAAAAGTATATGAGAGTGCTCCTTATTGCTTGCATATGTACAATCAATAAGGTAAAACATTGGGCGATCGAATACAATGTCCAGCCCTAGGTAAGGCACATTGCCTTTACCCTAACAAACTCCCATTTAAAGGTGATTCTACTGATAAGTGAGTGCTACTAGCTAAAATACTAGTATGTACAAGAAAATAAGTGATAGACTATCTCAACATATGCCCATTGGCTCACTCACTCAATCTACATGCAATCGTATCAGCTCTACTGATAGGCGAGCATGAAAATCCATGCTAGAGTCTACATGGAAATCCCACACACATCTCTTTATGGTCTTCATAGCTCCACAATGCATCATGCTAGTGTTAGTCGTCGTGCAATTGAAAATCCCTACTACAAATGCTCCCATTGCAGTTGCTAGGTTGGGTCTCAACATGTAGATGATGCCCAAACACTGATGAAATCTACGCAAACTTGGTTGTACTAGCCTTTGTAGTGTTAAATGCTAGCTGGAAACTAGTCACACTAATTGTACTAACCTTATCTATTCTTTTAATCATATATAATGATAAGGAGTAGTGAGCCATTCCAATCCTCATTGAGAGATCCACCAATAGTCCGTGTTTTCTCATCTTCTCCCTCACACTTTGCACGCACTACTCACTCTTCAAGTGGTATTAGAGCATTGTTAGGGTTTGGGCCAATTGGCCAAACACTAATCACATTGATCGTATTAACCGTATCTATTCTTTTGATAATATAGAACAATAAGAAGTAGTGAGGCATTCAAATCCTCACACTGAGAACTCCATCAACACTCTATGTCTACTTTTCTTCTCCCTCACACTCTGCACACACCATGCACTCTTCAAGTGGTATCAGAGCCGAAGGTTGTAATGTACTCCTCTCCCGACGTTTTCCTCTTCCCGATGAGCTTCACATTGAGAACTATTCAAGAGTGAGTCACTTCCATGCTATCTTTGGCAAATTGAGCTCAAGAGTTTTTGGAAGAAGCTATTAAGACATTAGTGCATATAATCAATAGGTCACCTAGTACACCATTGAACTACAAGATGCCGCAGGAGACATGGATAAGCAAGAAGCCTAATTATGAAAGATTACGTGTATTTGGATGTGAGGCATTATCATATGTGCCTAAAGAGCCTAGAAATAATTTGGATCCCAAATCACACAAATACATCTTAATTGGCTATGGTGTAGATGGAGAGATCGGTTATGTCTCTGGCACCTAGAATCTCAGAAAGTTATTTGCAACTCATAAGTGATCTTTAATGAATCAAAGATGCACATACAACTTGGGGAAGAGGTTGAGTCGATGTTGATCTTGAAATGTTCACTATCAAGAAATCAATAATGCAATCTGAAATGCTACAATCTTCCCACTTCTTCTTTACCCAAATCTACCAAAAAACCTCAAATCTCAAGTTCTACATAAGCCTAAATTGCATCTTCAACCTCAGAATTTATGCACACAACTTTGAGCACCTATCATACCTTCAAAAGTGCATCATACTTGCACATTGCACAAATTAGAAAACCTGAAATTTCTTATATATAGCCAGTCTAAGCTGAATGTTAGAAAAATGTTAAGGAATTTGCAAAAACTTTCTCCTACAAAGTTGTAAATCACTTCAAAATGAAGGGATACCATGGGCAAAATTTTCATATCTGCAATCTATAAGGAGAAAATTGATTTGCAAGAGAGTGTTGTTGTGCACACATAGTTTTTAGGGCACCTTCACCTACACACTATCTTCCACACTCTCTTTTGAGTTTCCAAAAGAGCATACATCACTCTCAATTGAGTTCACAGTCTCCCATTGCATTCTCACAAAGCTTCCAAGATTTCTTTATCTCTCCACCACCAAGAGAAAGCAAGTTATTGCCTCAAAGCTCTTGACATTGCCATGCTCCCTGCCATCAACATGCACTCTGATACCAGTTGAACAATGTGTGAGTGTGGTTCATATGTGGAGAGGGAGAAGGAGAGAGAGAAAGAGAGAACACATAGAGTGGATGGAGAAACCTCTCAGTAGAAGTATACAAGAGTGCTCCTTATTGCTTGTATATTTATGATGAATAAGGTGAATCAGTGGGTGGTTGGATACAGTGCCAAGTCTGAGGTAAGGAACAACGCCTTTACCCCAAAATTTGGAAGCATATGCAAACCCTCTTTTATAAGTCCTTTGGTTTCACTAGAGCCTTAGGAATGTTCCCTAGCACTCTTTTTAGCTTATCTCCTCCTTTTGAAATAATAAACCTTTTCTCGTAGAAAATAGCTATATGCTACACTCTACTTTCTAACTCATTTAATCAATCAACTCCCACTCTTTTCCCTAAATGTCCAATTTAAGCTATGAGAGATGCCTTTTTATCAGTCAAAACCTGAAGCCGCTCTCTGTTGTAGGCAGCAGGCCTTTGTCATGCTAAGGCACCATTGGCTATGAACAACAATGTGTGCTTGTTCAAACTATATCTACCTTCTCCTACAGCATGAGCTATTGTTTTTTATCCAACATTTCCAATCATGCTCCAAGGTTCTGGTGCTTTTGGCTCTTTGGGTGGATAATATGCTGGACTAGCCACATATCCACTTGGATCTTTGTAATATGTAGGCATAGGCACTAAGGCTTGCTCCTCCAATTCCTCTATACTAGCTGCATACCTAATGCCCACCGGTCTTGCTCCTGGTAGAGGTGCTTGTTGCCCCAAAACTGGTTGTGGATGTTCGACCCCTACTGGTCCTGGCAAAATTTCCTATTGTATACCTAGGCATTGGTGGTAATTGAGGAGGCACTACCTAGGCTGGTGGGGCATATTGTCGCTCTCTCACATATCCCTTGTTGTACTAAAACTCTTACGTCCCATGATTAGTCCATTTTTGCTGGACGGCACACCACTTGGGTTGCTTAGCTTGGGACTGAGCAAATGGGCTGATCCTTTTGAGAACTTCTTCAATAAGTTTTTGTTGACTTACAACTACTTCTCTCTTTTGTGCTAATTTTGTGCACTTTGATCCACTTTGCTGTGATGACGAATCATCATTTAAATCCTTATAGTCACCTTCCTTGTAATCAACACAGTTTTCTAGATATAGAGCTTCTTAGGTCAACTCATTCAGTGTTGTGCTCCTCTTCACATGTAGACCCGCATTCCTTAGTCCTTGGCTAAATGTCAACATGAGTCTAGACTGTGTTGGTAACTCTTCCACATGGCAGAATTTTACGTAGCGTTTCAGGCTTAAGTCCACTTTTCTTATCAATTCTCCTTCTTTTTCCTTGACTTTATGGATTTGCAAGAACATATTATGAGCTATCTCTCTTTGAGAGAATTCCTTAATAAACTCGTCAAATACCTCCTCCATGGACTCAAAATCTCTACGTTTAATGGAATCAAACCAGGTGGTAGAATCCTTTTGTAGAGTTAACCCAAAACTTGTGAGCTACAGGGGAAAGTCAAGGATGTCCTCAGCTTTAATGACGCAAAAATGCTGCCACATGATCCCTTGGATCCCTATTTCTAGGAAATTTTTCATTTTTGAACTTGAGAAGGTCTAATCCTCTAGTGATTCATCATTCTAAACATAGGATCTCCCATTCCTCCTTTATGAGCCCTTTCTGGCCTATGCAAGGTACATATTCCTCCCCCAGGGGTGCTCCTAATGCATAATTCTTGATTGGTCTAGCAAGCTGTCGTTCCTCTGCTCGGACCTTTCTTCTCGTTCTTGTTCTCGATGTGGTGCTTTAGTTCGTGTCAGATTTGGCATTCTCTTTCTACTCTCATCGTGTTATTGTTTATGGAGTGGTGATTTTGATGGTGCTTCTAGCCCTGACATGGCTAGATATCACCCTCTTTCATGTTCAGGTCTGGTGTTGTAAACTGCTCGACCCATGCTTGAAATGATAGCGACAATGTTTGTGAGTTATGGGGGTTTGGCAATGGATGTATATGTGATTGCGATGTGGTGTCATAATCATCCAAAAAGGGATTTGTAGACTTTGTAGGGGTTTCTATGGGATTTTGCTTCTCTTCCAAAGCCTGCACCAAAAGTTCTAGAGTTATCACTCTCCCTACATCTTCTGGGTGAATTGGCTCGTATTCTCATCCATACTTATCAACAAAAAGAATATGGGTTCCAGTTACAAAATCATACAAAACCAAGTACAAGACTTTGTCTATGCTAAATTTATTCACATGGGTTCCATGCACAGGTAGTAAGAGGTGACCCTTCCCTCCTTGTGCTTGTAAATCCCAATATTTTCCTGAATTGAAGCCATTCTCTCTACTCTCTTGTCATGAATGTAGAAGGGTCTAGAAAGAGTGAGTTCATGAGGTAATTCTCGAGTCTCCATGACCATCTTCCCATTTACAACTCCATACTGATTGTATTTTTTGGGTCTTTAACGATGAGATAGTGGTTTACCTTCTCATCGCAAAACCTATCACCATCGTCGGTTACCATGATTACTGTCAGTCCTCTCACAGTCTGTTCTTCAATATAGATGCATTATCCTCCTTGAACATTAGCATACATTAGGGTTCCATGGTCATTTGTTCCCTTTAGGAAGATTGCAGTGCATTTTGGTATGTTTAAGGGTTTTTGGGAGGTGCTATTCGCCATAGTCTTTTGCTTTTGGAAACCTCCAAGTTGCTGGTTAGCCATTCACTGCTATGATCCTACAGAAGAGGTATCAATATCACCACCCTCTTCTATGATAGGTGATAGCGAATCTATTCTTGCTTGGTTTACACTCTCTTTAATCGACACTAAGCTAACCAGATCTCCTACCACTCTTCGGTCACTTTGAAGATACCTACTAGATCTCAAATTCATCAAATCTTTTGCACACACAACTCTCATCCAAACCTCTTACCTTAGAAGTATGCTTTAATTGCTCTTTGCTCTAATCTGCTTTATAGCCACTTTCTCAACTTGTAAAGTACTTTTCACTCCAAAATGATCATCAACTTGCAGGATCTCTGGTTTTGGCTATTTGTACAAAAATTGACTCTGCAATTCTTTGCCAAACTAGTGATTCTCACTTAAGTACTCTACGGTGTTGGCCGGTATAACTAGAGGGTTAGTCTCAACAAAACATCTGTATATAAGGACTTGATTCCCTTTATGCACTAGTCTGAAAGCATAGATGGGATCCTAGGGTCACAAGAAAGGCTCTTGGCTAGTTAAAATCTTAGTCTAGCCCCTATCCATGCCTGGAGACTGCATACGCATATGATGTCTCTAAGCTTAGAATTTGCCCAATCTTCAATTTTAGAATCTCCTTGATATGCTCTATTCACCCAAAGTTCTGCTTTGTGATTATGACATCCCTTGGCAGATCTATCCCTCCTCATTCTGTCTTAGTTGCTACTATCAACTTCTCTAGGAGGTTATCTAAGACAAAGATGCTCCAAATTAGGTACTAGCTCAAGATGGGTGTCTGTGGTTGGATGGTCTAAACTCTATGAGCTTACTCCAGTCCAACCCGCTTTCAACCTAGTTGGTTGTCTCCACTCCATATCAAATATATACTCAATGGTTGAGTCATAGTATATCGTCAATCATGGAAGACTGTCTGTAAGTGGTTAGGAGAAAGCACCTCACTCTTACTGCTGCTATTCATCCCGTGTTGGATGGGCAGCTTACATATATTTTTTGCTAAAGAATCTGCTAAGAGCATACATTAGCACAACGCATTCTGAATGGGCCATTTTCTCCCTATTCTAGAATTTGCTTAAGTAAGGTTTTCAACTTTGAACACCTGTTGTGGTGGGGTTGGATACCATTTCAATAGTTTCATAAGTCAAGGACTTAATAGTTGTGCTAACTTGGCAGGTAACCTTCATTAGGGGTGAACATGTAGTTCTGTGTCTTTCAAAATGTTCCGAAGTCTGCCATAAGGACACCCCATATTCTACTTCAGTATCTATGAGCTTTTTAAGATACTCACGCGAGTTGGAAATCTGGCTCACAACTTCATGAAAAGTTGCACCAAGGCTTTCTTGCTTTTTTCCAGTAGCTTCAGAAAGGCTGCAAACTAGGTGGTTGCAAAAGGACAACAATGTTGAAAATCAAGATTTTGTTCTTGATTTCATTGAACCTCCTCACTGCACCAAGTATCGATCCTATGGACAATTGGCCCGCGTATGGGAGCCAATTAGGAAAACATCAGGGTTCTTATGAAGATACTATCACTTGTAATTTCGAGGACTAAAACGCTTCTCCAAGGGGGGATTAATGCATTATCATGCCAAGCGAAATGCCTGGAGATCAAGGACCAGGCCCAAGGGGCCGACTGCAAGTGTTGATAGGGAATGAGGCCCAAGGGGCTATTTAATGGGAGGTTGGGAGGTTCATTCTCAAGGCAGGTCCACCAGGGGCCTTTCAGTCAAGGCCGCCCAAATCATATTGGATAGCTATGAAAAATTTTACGGATGGGAGTGAGCACTATTATTCCACCCATGCAAAGTTGCACATTCATCCGATATGGTATGGGCCGTCAAGTCCCATACTATGCGCTAAAATGGGTTGTATGAGCCATATATCCCATTTTAGCACATAGTATGGGCTTTAATTGCCCATATCATATCGGATAATTGTCTAACATTACAGGGGTAAACTAATGGTTCTCACCCCCACCCGTGGAAAGTCTTGTGGCTGGTTTGGGTGGTCTTGAACCATACTATGTGCTAAAATGAACCGTATGTCTCATATGGCCCATTTTAGCACATATTATGGGGCTTGGTAGTCCATACCATATCGGATGGCTATGAGACATTCTAGGGATGGGAGAATAGAGCTCGCCCCCACCCATGCAAATTCTTATGGAAAACCAATATGGTTTGGGTGGTCTCGAAACATACTATGCGCAAGAATGGGTCGTATAGTTCATACGATTCATTTTAGCCCATAGTATGGGTTTTGACCACCCAAACCATATCGAATAGCTATGAGAATTTTCACAAGTGATAAAATAGTACTTAACCCAGCCCTTGCAAAGTCTTAAGGCCATCCAATATGGTTTGAGAGGTCTCGACCCATACTATGTGCTAAAATTTGTTGTATGAGCCATATATCTCATTTTAGTACATAGTATGGGCCTTGACTGCCCATACCATATCAGATGGCTGGGAAAATTTGTAAGGGTGAAAAAAAAATACTCTTACCCACTTCTTCAAAGTCTTGTGGCTATCCAATATAGTTTGGGCAGTCCTGACCCATACTATGCGCTAAAATGGATCGACGTATGGCTCAAAAGTCCCATTTTAGCGCATAATATGGGTATTGACCGCCCATACCATATTAGAAGGTTGTGTAACATTGTAGGGGTGAATTAATGGTGATAATTTACATCCTTGAAAAGTCTTGTAGCCATCCTATACCAGATTATTTGCTAAAATGGACCATATGTTTCATACGGCCCATTTTAGCACATATTATGGGTCCTAATCGTCCATACCATATCATATGGATATGAAACTTTACAGGAATGAAATAGTAGTGCTCTTCATCACCCATAAAAAGTCTTGTGGCCATCCAATTTGGTTGGGTGGTCTCAAACCATAGTATGCGCTAGAATGGGTTGTATGACTCATACGATCCTTTTTTGCGCACAATATGGGCTTTGACCACCCAAACCATATCGAATAGTTGTGAGACTTTACACAAGTAAGAAAATAGTACTTAAACCTACCCATGCAAAGTCCTATGGCCATCCAATATGGTTTCAGAGGTCTCGAGCTATACTATGTCCTAAAATTTGTTGTGTGAGCCATATGTCTCATTTTAGCACATAGTATGGGCCTTAATTGCCCATACCGTATCGGATGGCTAGAAAAATTTGCAAGGGTGGAAACTTTATACTCTTCTCCACTCGTGTAAAGTCTTGTGGTCATCCAGTATAGTTTGGGCAAGCCCAACCTATACTATGTGCTAAAATGAGTCGTATGGCTCATACCTCTTATTTTAGCGCATAATACGGAGCTTGACCACCCATACCATATCAGATGATTGTGTAACATTGCAGAGATGAATTAATGGTAATCACCCCCATCTCTGCAAAGTCTTGTGGCCATCCCATATGTTTTTGGCGGTCTCAAACCATACTATGCGCTAGAATGGGTCGTACGGCTCATACGGTCCAATTTAACACATAATATGGGCTTTGACCATGCAAACCATATCGAATAGCTGTGAGATTTTTTCACGAGTGAGGAAATAGTACTCAACCCCATCCATGAAAAGTCTTATGGACATCCAATGTGGTTTGGGAGGTCTCGATCCATACTATGTGTTAAAATTTGTTGTAAGAGCCATATGTCACATACTATATTGTAAGAGCCATATGGTTTGGGAGGTTCCGACCCATACTATCTGCTAATTTTTTTTGTAAAAACCATATGTCCCATTTTAGCACATAGTATGGAACTTGAATGCCCATACCATACCGGATGGTCGGGAAAATTTTCATGGGTGGGGGTGATCACCATTTCACCACCCGTGGAAAGTTTCACAACCATCGGATATGGTACGGGTGGTCAAGACCCATACCAAGGGCTAAAATGGGTTGTATGAGCCATATAGTCTATTTTAGCACATAGCATGGGTTGAAACCGTTCAAACCATATTGGATGGCTGTGAAAATTTTCATGGATGGGGGTGAGCACCATTTTTCCACCGGTGCAAAGTTGCACAATCATCCAAGTTTAGGGTTTATGGATTAAGGTTTAGGGTTTAGGGTTTAGGGTAGCTATACGGCCATTTAATGCATAGTATGGATGGGGACCGCCCAAACCATATTAAATGGATGTGAAGCACCATTCCCCCATCCGTCCAAATTTTCACAACCATCCGAGTGTGGGATTTATGGGTTAGGATTTAAGGTTAGGGTTTGGGGTAAGGGTTTAGGGTGTAGGGTTTAGGATTTATGGTTCAAGGTTTAAGATTTAAGGTTTAAGGTTTGCGGTTTAAGATTTATGGTTTAGGGTTTTGGGTTTATGGATTAGGGTTTAGGGTTTGTGGTTCAAGGTTTAAGATTTATGGTTTAGGGTTTAGAGTTTGGGTATATGCTTAGAGTTTAGAAATAAGGATTTAGGTTGAGAATTTAAGGTTAAAGGTATTGGGTTTATGGTTTAGGGATTACGGTTCTGGGTTCAGGGTTTAGGGTTTAGAACGCATAGTATGGATTGAGACCGATGAAACCATATTGGATGGTGATAAGACTTTGCACCGGTGAGGGTGAACACCACTTCCCCACCTGTGCAAAGTTTCATAGTCATTTGATATGGATTGGGTGATCAAGGTCTATACTATGCGCTAAAATGGACCATATGGCTCATACAACCTATTCTAGTGCATAGTATGAGTCTTAATCACCCAAAGTATATTGGATGGCTACGAGAGTTTGCATGGGTGGGGGTGAGCACCATTATACCACCCCTGAAAATTTTCACAACCATACAAATTGGTATGGGCGTTCAAGGCCCATACTATATGCTAAAATGGGTAGTATTAGCCATACGGTTTGTTTTAGTGCATAGGCCTGTTTTAGTGCCACAAGACTTTGCACGGGTGGAGGTGGGAACCATTATCTAACCCCGACAAGGTTTCTCAACCATCCGATATCGTATGAGTGGTCAAGGCTCATATTATGTGCTAAAATGGGTCGTATGAGCCATGTGGCTCATTTTAGCACATAGTATGCTTCTGGACCGCACAAACTATATTAGATGAGTAAAAAACTTTTTACAGGTATGGATGAGTGCTATTACTCTATCCATGCTGTTTCATAGCCATCTAATATGGTATAGGCAGTCAAGGCCCTTACTATGCGCTAAAATCGGTTGTATGAGACATATGGCCCATTTTAGTGCATAGTATGGGTCAAGACTGCCCAAACCATATTGGATGGCTTTGAAACATTTCATGGATGGGATTGAGCACAAATTACCCATGCGTGTAAAGTTGCACATCCATCGAGTATGGTATAGGCTATCAAGGCCCAAACTATGCGTTAAAATGGGATGGCTCATACGACCCTTTTTAGGGCATAGTATAAGTCGGGACAACCCAAACCATATTGGATGGCCGTGAGAATTTGCATGTGTGAGGGTGAGAACCATTTTCCCATACCTACAAAGTTTCACATGGATCAAATATGGTATTGGCAATCAAGGCCCATACTATGTGCTAAAATAGTTCGTATGTCTCATATGGCTAATTTTAGCGTATATTATGTATCAGAACCTCCCAAACAATATCACATGGACACAAAAAATTTCACTGGTGGAGGTGAGTGCTATTTTTCAACCCATGCAAAGTTGCATAGCCATCTAAACTACTATGGCTGGTCAAGGCTGGTCAAGGCCCAGACTATGCGGTAAAATGGATCGTATGGTTTGTACAGTCCATTTTAGCATACAGTATGGTTCGGAACCACCCAAACCATATCGGATGGCCATGTGACTTTACACGGGTGGGGTTTTAACTCTATTTCTCCACCCCTAAAAAGTCTCGTGTCCATCCTTCTAGTTATAACATAGGTGGCCCCGTCGACGCTACCGGCCCTATCATTGTGTCATCGGCCATGGCGTTGTTCGCTTCGTTCTTCATGCACCAGCCGACCCTCATTGACACACCGTCATGTTGGCTCAACGAGATCTGCCCATGCCATCCCATTGTCGCATCCGTGCACGGCCCTCTATCATTCGCTCCGTCCTTCACGCACTCTTTAATCCTCACATGGCTCACACATCGATCCACGCAGCCCCATCACCCTTGACGTGCATGGCTTGTCGGCTCCATCGATGCTACTGGCCTCGATTGGCTGCATCACGGTTTTGTCGATGGTGGGGTCGTTCACTCGGTGCTTTAAGCACATGTTCATCTATCCACCCTTGTCGGTCCGATTCATCCCGTCATCAAAGACTTGCACGGATGACCCCTTGATTGTCCTCCCTTGAAGTAGTCGGCCCCACCGGTGCACTCGACCTCGATCGGCTCTGTCACATTGTCATCAACAATGACTTCATCTACTTCGTGCTTCACGTACTTGTCAGCCCTTGCCGACATACTCTGAGTGTCAGCCCAACTGGCGGTCCACACCATCCCATCAACGCGTCCATGCCCTCGGTTATCCTCCATCCTTAATTTCTAAGGTATATCTTTAAAAAATGAACGGTGATTTTTTTTTTTTTGCATGGTCACATTCCTTGGGTCATAATCTATCAAATGACCGTTGGATCTTGCAAAATAAATTCTACATCATAAGATATCTGGTGTAAAAAATTTAGGTTTTTGTAAATAGAAATTCTAATAAAGAAAAATGAATATTAATTATACAAAGATCCAAAAAATTATCAATAAATCAAGTTAAATTGCTTGCCAAGTGAACATATCATGTGCAAGAGAGTAAGTAAAGAAGAAAACCCCATAAAAAGTTATAAGTATTTCTTCATCAAGATCAGATTGCTGTAACCAGGTGTGAATGTACGTAGGAATGGAAAAAAAGAGGTTGTTTCTTTGCTGTCTTGGTGGGGGCAACTGCTGAAAGTGGGTACAACTTATCATGTATACACCCTATTTCCATATCCATCAGCAAATAATCCCTTTAGTAATTTATTAATATTGCACATGCTAATAAGTACTCCAATAATGCATGTATCCCAAAGACACTTTTTTCCCCTAATTTAGATCATCATCATTCTACTTCTCTTGTACATACTGTTAATAAATAAACAACAACCTTGCCATTATGCTGCTACAACACACAAATGCGACATCATCTCTTACATTAGAGACAAATTCAAACCAATGAAGATGCAACGACAGAATGAACCTCATCAATAAATTCAATGAAAAATGAAGACAATCAACCCATCAACAACCAATCAAATACCTTCCATCACCTCCACGGACACTTCTCAACAGTGCCCGAGGACGGGCACTTAAATCAAAAGGGGGGAATGTTAACTGAGTCTACGTCAGTTAACAAGTGTTTCTAAAGACCGAAGCCTTATGAATTCACATCAAAGATGAATATGAAGAAGCAGTGAAGATTGAAGAGACAAATTTTTTACATTTTCTCGAAATGGCCATATATTGTTATTTCCCGATTTATTTAGCCATTGTGATAATTGTAATCTGTTACGGGCTCAATGAGAGTTCCAAGATGTAAAAAATAGGTCAGTTAGTGTGCCTAGGTTGCAGATACAGTAAGTTGTGGAGCCTCAAAGGTCTTTGGCATGTGGAAATTTCACATTTAAACCTTATGGCTAAGGTATAAAAGCTGGCTTTTATAAGAGTTTGTAAGTTGTAAATAAGGAAAGTGAGCATAGGCTGCAATACAGTCTTGTGATCTCTCTTATGTTTCAATTTTTTTATTTCTCCCTTGTGTGGTGCTGCATTGCAAATCCGAGTATACTAACGTGCTCGCAGGTGAAAGCTCTCTCTTTCTACGTAAATCTCTCGCGATGAAGTTGTGTTCTTAGGCATGCCCGTCTATGAGCTATTTTCATTCCCTATGCACAATACACACATTTAAACTAGTTTTTGACCATAGGAATAGATAGAGCACGTCCTAAGAAAACTATAGAGTGCTTCAGAGTCCGAAACTGACTGACCTAAAATGACATTTAAGCGCATAAGAGTGTTGAGGATACTCTGCATGTTCTAGGTAGGAAGTTTTGTCGCATTTGGAGCATTGTCGCTACATGAAATCAACGTATTATGCTTTGATAAACATGAATATTTATCTTAGGTGCAATTTGTCCAGAGTGCCAGAAATGACTTTTGAGCACATAGGGATGTTGAGGATACTCTGCACATGCTAGGCATTATGTTTTTTTGCCATTGGAGCACCTTAGCTATACAAATTCATCGGATCAAGCTTGCAGTAAGGAAAGTGGCCTTTCGTGTCTTACACGCCCCTGAGATCGATCTAGGGGAGAGCACACTAGACTTGGGTTTTCCAAGAGATTAACTATCTCTTGTAGCCTCCATGCACTAGTTGGGTCAACTACATCCCACGGATTGACATTTCATGTCTGTGGTTCTCCATTTGCTAGCATCGATATGGTGAGGCTTGGCAGTCAGCCGAAAATATTGCCTAAATCGACAACTTGACACCAATTAGTCGTGCTACATAAATTGGTGAATGTGCAATTGTGCTACCTAGACCGGCAAATCTTCACTCATATTACTTAAACTTGTGAATATATTGTTTATTAATGTGCTATTTCAATTGACGAATCTACACTCATGCTACCTAAATTGGCAGATTTGTACGGATAGCTAGTGTTTTCTAAATCAAAATATTTGCACTAAGATGAGTATTTACACACTGCCTAAATCAATGATTATGTGTGCACATGACCAATAGAATAGGCAAGGCATAGGAGACAACACAAATATTACCTGTTTGATACCAAAGTGAAATATGTTTGAATAGTGAAGTATGCAAAAGTTGTTGTTGACCATCCCATATCACGTGAGCTCATGTGAGTAGCTTTATAGCTTAACATTAATTCATGTCAATAGTAATTCCATTCAATACAAGTACCGTGACGATGATAGGATAGATCGATTTCATAGCTCATACAATTAATGAAAATAACTAAAAGAGCCATGCCTTTTAAAACAATGTCTAACGGTATTCTATGTTGTTGCAAGCTTGAGTGTAGCTTGTTAGGTATAATTGCAAAGAGAATAGCTTACAAGATAAATGGACCAAATGAGAATATTAAATGAGGTGGTTCATAAATTCATAGCAGGATCATAAGAAAATGGTTAGGATGTTATCATATCAATGTCGTAGAGACAAACTGATTGGTAAATTTGTGTTGCATAGGTGTAAGGGGTTAGATTGGTACTGGGTAAGTAAAATAAATAAATTTATACCTTGATGTTGAAGAGGAGATAGTGGATAACCCAGGGCGTTATTAAAGTCGATAGCATGTGGTTATGTTGTGCTTTTGAAATGAGGAAAAGAAGGTTAATCTGCTCGAGATGTTGGACACATATATAAAATTTACCTTTAGGAGCAATTAAATGGACAACAATACAGGGATTAATGGATAAATGTTGAAGGTTAGTTTGTTGGAGATGGAAATTAAGAGAAATTAAGTAGACAACAATAGAGGGATTAATGGAAATTTCAACAAATAGTAGAAAAAACTTAAAACAACTTATTGTGCTAATGTCTACACTATGCTAATATGTTTTACATGAGAGAGTGGAAGATTTAAGGGTAATTAAAAAAAAGAGAATTTAATTTGTGGTTTTATAGACATTAAAGAAACTATAGAAATTGCTTTATGGACATCGTGCCAATGGTTGAAAAAGGTGAGGTTGGTGGATGATATGTGTTTGCATTCATGGATTTTTGCCTTTGCTTTTGTGTGGCTTTTGTGAGGTGGTCAGAGAAGCATGGGGATTGATAATCCCATTGGTCCCTAATGCACATGTCCCAAAAGTCAAAGGACATCCATGGTTTATGATAGTTGTCATGCATGATGATATTTTGGTGAAGACTACTACAAAAAATTTTCTAAATACATTTTGAAATAAGTCGGGGGGAACGGAAGGAAAAGAAGAATAGACATTTTTCTAATGATTCTATCCCATACTTTGAACATAACAACAGAAAAACAATCTCATTGTTGAAAAAAATAAGTACCCTAAGAGCTTGGGTGGTTTCTAATGTTGATGAATGCAGCAAATCAAAGGAGTTAATGTAGAGGATATTGTTGGTAATATGAATTTCTCTAGTATGAAGTTTTTATTTAATCTTGGGTGGGGGGTACCAAAGTTGGATACACCATGAAATTTAGGTTGACCTTTTGTAAACTTGTACCAAGCATGTAGGGTATTGCAAACATAGTAATCAATACTTTTACGATCATCAAAAGAATTACGGAAGACCTCGACGCCCCAACAGACATCAGTGTCGATTGCAAAGTCTTACAAGATGGAGATTTGAACATATTATAATGCCATTATAAGTTGTGGGAGTGGAATTTTCCAAACGAGGTTGCAAGGATAAAGAAAGATGGATAGGAGAGATGTGATTATTGTAGCCAGTATGTAGACTCGCAAGTAATTGTGTCAGCGACGACAGATCACATGATGGTGAGCTTCTATTCGCTATACATGAGGTGACATAAGGGGATTTTGGAACTCCTTTGATGATTTATGAAAGATGGGATAGTGGCACGTCTCTTTCAGTTTTTGCAGCTACCCAACACGGCTTCCCATTTTTCCTCCTGACGTTGTTAAGCCCTCCCATTTAGAATAGGTGTTCATTGCGTCCAAGGTTGTCAGAATGTGTTTATGAGGGCCTATGGGTGTGTTATGTAATGAGAGGATACTTGATGTGGGAATATGGAGCAAGGAGAGTGGAACAGTTGGACGAGACGCGTCTCAAAAGACACAAGGATAGGCCGTTTAAAAACGAGGGACTAGGGGTGAGAAGAGATAATGAGAATATTTATGACGTTTATTGGCATGAGTTGAGGATGTTAGATGAGGAGCATAATTATAAATGCAGGAGGGAGAGAAGGAGTGGAGGTGGGAGGAGGAGAATAAGCTGAGTTGTTGGATGAATAGGGGGGAATATAAGGTGTGATTGCAGGCTCAGGGATGAAGGGGATTGAAAAAATAAAATAATCGATCGATTGTGAACGCAATTGACCATGCTTAGCTAGGTGTTGGGAAAACTTGGCATGTAGTGGTGGCTTAAAAACTGCATGCAATGGGCAGCTATATTGTGTGGCAGTTAGCTTGCATGGCTACATGAAGCAGTCAACACCACACACACACACACACACAGATGTTCTATTGGTGGTTAGCTAGCAAGATAGGGTGACTTTGGATGGCAGTTGGTGAGAAAAAGGCAGTGTGTGTGTGTGTGGGCGTCATGAGAAAATAACGGAAGAGAAAACGGCAGTGTTGGTGTGTGTGTGTGTGTGTGTGTGTGTGTGTGTGGATGTGTGCATCATGAGCAATGAGTGAGAGAGATAGAGTCTCGGGTGGCAATTATGAGAGAGAGTCAAGAGAGACTACCAATGACCACATGGGGATCTATATACATAGTTCATGCAATCAGAGAGTGGTTTGGGATGATGAGTGACTTGGGGTTGACTTTAGGCAAAAGATGCAAGGTTGTAGTGGACTGAGGTTATATGGGGCATGCATGCTGCATGTGAGGGAATGGCGTCTGGAGTGTGTAGACATCATGGAGTGGGTGATGCAGGTACTCTACATGTGGTGGAAAAGTACGTTGAGTAGTTGTTGGCTACTGCATGATGGTGGCTGGCATGAACTTAACCAGTTTGCATGGTGTGCCTTGGCCATGATTTGCATCGCCAATTACATAGTTGGGAGTGGACCCCGTGGGGTTGTTGTAGTTAAGCACTTAATGGTTGACACCAGTGCAAGAGTGGATGTCAGTTTACTTGTTCTTGGCCTACATCATGCAACCCAATTGCTTACGTGGTCAATGGTTGCAATTATTGGATGTGAGTTGAGGGCGTGTGTCTATGGAGTGGGTATCGATTGGCTATTGTCATTTTGTTGCCATTGTCCACATGGAATTCCCATGTCACCTATTGAGGTCAACCATCGCACGTGGATGATGCTGCTACTAGCTCCATGACCTTGTACTATTGTTGTTGATCCAAAACTCTATCTAGGTATCGGAGGCGACAATCACGTGTCGGCACACTGCCCACACTAAGTTATGTTCACGAGTGTGGATGTTGTGCCACAGCCTACCACGTTGTGGCCTATTCTCTAGCTACAATGAAAGTTATTGAGGGTAGTTTCCCACAAGGACAAATCTCATCAATTTGATAGAGGTCTATTGGGAAATTCCTACATCAAAGATTCTCTCTGATTCCACTCCTTTTACTTCTTCTTCTTCTTTTCTACTAACTTATTATGTGTGTGATTCTGTATGCCGTTAAATTCTTCCTTATGCTTCTCCAGTTTTCAGTGGAGAGATCCATCAACCTTCTTCAATTTGAGGAAATATATTAGTAGATCTTCTCTTCTTCTCCTTATTTATTAAACTAAACTAAAGTCTATAATCCTTCTCTGTCTTCTTCTTCTAATTCAACTTCCCTCTCAATTGATGGCCTCTTGATTTCCTACCATATCTCTGATACCATTGTAATAGCTAGGAGCATAGAGGGCCTACGAAATACACAAATAGCACGCGGTCAACGAGAAAACCAATAGATCCACATACCTAAACAATCATGCACACATAGAATCCACAAGAGAGGTAGAGAGCAAGAGGGAGAGGGGAAGAGTGCATGAATGGAGTAATCATCAGTGAAAATCTCAAGTATAGATAAATTGCATAGACCCACAAAAATCACTATGCATAAGTTGTAATCTCCATGTCGCCCTTATTGAACCATACTTTGGAAACATCGAATGTTGCATCTTATCCAAAATACAGCCTTCACAAGCATGCTTAGAAGGTGCTTCACGAGGTGCCAAACAAGAACCATATCAAATTTTTGCAGACACAAAAAATAGGCCAAAATTCAAATGCCCATTATGTGCATGCAAAGTTTGGCATTTGAAATAGCATTTGAATCTGCAACTCATCGGTAAAATTCTACCCACACTTGTCATACAAAGTGAGCTTATATAGCCCACAACACAAAATGCCAAATGCAACAATTTCATCACCAAAATTGGGATCATGAACTATACATTTGTCATCCACAAAGACCAAGTCTTGCAACTACAGGTACAAACATAAGGTTCTCTTTTATCCTTGATACATAAAGTGCATCGACAAGTATGAAAGAACTACAATTTGCCTCAAGAGAGGTAAACAAATCACGATGCAAAGTAATGTTCTTTGTGGCACCACTATCAAAGTACCAAACATGCGACTCTGCAACAATTGACATACATGCATCATGGACAGAAGGATCATAAGTACACTCTATACTAAATACCCCATAGAAGATTCTACAATAGCTACACTAGTAGTAGATCTAGCCTCTTTCTTCTTGCTTCTTTTGCCTTCAACTTAGGACATTTCTTTATCAAGTGATCATTAACCTTGCAATAAGGGCAATGCATCTTCTTTTCATTAGAATTCCTAGACAAGTTGTTGCTACCAATAGAAGCAGTAGACGTAGATGATCTACTACTCATAGAAGAACCACCAGAAGTGACTCCATTGCTAATACCACCTCCTCCTTGAGTAGCAACAAAAGCCTATTCAAATACACATTGTTCTTTCTTGAAAGTGATTATTGTAATAGCAATGTGCATAATGCATCAAACTTGAACCTGAGGGTTTCTTGGGGTCATAAGTCTCCAAGTACTAGAAAACTTCTAGCAACCCATGGAGAGCAATCTGCACAAGTGAACTTTGAGCAATAACTTCACCTGCAAAAATGAATTGCTCATTTTTGCACAGTGAACTTCAAGGAATAGCTTCACCTTCAAGGATACAACTCATTGATATCCTTGATACCAACATGAAAAGTGTCCATTGTAGTTAGCACATATAATAGGCTCTATTTTTCCACTTAAGCAAGGCTTCAACCTCCCATAAGCTCGCATATTAGCGAATCTACTCAAAGAATTGATCTCAAGCGTGTTAGGAATTGGATCGTGCTAGCTATGGTGGATGAAAGAGAAACATAGTATCAATGCGTGAGTGTGTCTGTAAGCAAGGTTATCACTCGTGAATTAGGTTCCAAGATAGAATTATCTTGGACTCATAAACACAATCTTGAGTATTGACTTAGCTTAGCACAAGCTCACCATAGACAAGCATGTAGTGCAAAATAGAGTTGTGTTTATTCATTCAGAAAATGAGCTTTAAGTAGCTCTACAGCCTTGCTCCACGGCATGTGGGATAAATCCACTCTCCTCTCCTTGACTCAAACTTTACGACAAAGCTCACACTTTACAATCCTCCCCTTGAGGTTTGGACTATGACAAGATATTGAAGATGCAGAATCCACACAAGATGATAAGTTGGTATCCACAGAGGATGGTAATACCCCCACAGGCTAATAAAATCCACATAGGATGGTTCTACCTACATAGGAAAATAAAATCCACAAAGGATGGTGATATCCACAGAGGATGATAAAATCCACACAAGAAAAAGTCCTCCCCCACAAGTAGAGAGGCTGCATCTTCAAATGGGTCTTCATAAAAAACAATGTTGCTCTCTCCTTTTTCCTCTTCGTCTTCTACTATGTGAGCTGATCCTTTGTTAGGTCTCTTCCCTTCGTGACTTCTGCTATTGCTTTCAACTGCTTCATGGTCTTTGAGTTCGTATCCTCCCCTCGAACGAGTGCTTCTGTCCCCCTTTTTGTTGTGCAATCAGGCTTTATTCAATGCGTCATAATGACATGCAACAATATGCTAAAATATCCTTTAAAAGGGTTTATGCAAAAATTTAATGCTTTCTTTTCCATCTTGGTCATACTCCGAGAGCCCAAGCATGCAGTGTTTCTCATACACTTTGTCACAAAATCTTCACACATGGAGAGGTTTTAGCAATTTGGAGACTCTCCAATGACAATGTCTATCCCCTTACAAAAGCACATAATGTCATCCATGTAGACAAATATAATTACATACATTGCAAGAAATTGTTGTGCTTGGCTGCAAGATCAATGTGTATTTTGGAATTTCCCTTCAATGTGAAGCTCCTCTTCACCGTCGGCGAAGCCCCTCTTCACAAGGAAAAACAAATGTATTCTTTGATTGCTGGGATTTCTAGCCAAGCTGATGTGGAGTGATTCCCGTTTGAGTTCTTAGTGCTGGATCGATGGCCGTGTTTGAAGTCCGGTGTAGAGGCTTTGAAAATCTTTGAGGTTTGATGCCCTTGTATGGCTTGGGAGGCTTCAAAGCCTTAGGATGTGAGACCAAATTGACTGGCACTTTTGTGTGGTTAGGCTTCAAAGCCTTGGACTATGGGAAGGGGCTCTTACAGGGTCGAGCAGTCGAGTAGCTTCCCATGACGGTGGGGCAAGCCAGGCACAAGCGAGCAGTAGGGCAGGTGCGAGCAGTCCGGACAGCCAGTTGAAATGGGCTTATGCGTGTGAGTACTCCCCAACGGGCAGCACCTCCGGGCAAGCGCGTGAATACTCCCCATTGGACCCGTCGTCTTCAAAAACTGGATTTGATGCAACTTTTCAGGTCTGCCCGCTCTCCCCCAATTCAGGCAAGGGTATTTGACCCCGAGACCTCAAGCCAAGAATAGTGTGTCTAAGTTGGGCTAGCCAACAAGCCCACGAGCCTTGCTTGTGAGGAAGCTCCGAAAAGTAAGCTGTTAAACTCGAGCTTAGTAAGTTTCCATACACACACACCTTTTTTTAGGAAAACATTTGGGCATAGAGATGAAGGGATCCTGAGCTTGGATTGTAGAGATATAAGGCTCTACTGAGAGCTTGCGCCAAGCACTTCGAGATGAGGTCAATATTGTTAGGTGATTGCAAAGGTGGAGAGATTAATTGAAGGTGCAAACTAGGACACAAAAAATGACGAGCATGCAAAAAATTCGATACTAATCTTCTCCCTAATCAAGTCTATCTAGCCATGGAGGGTAGTGGCCTCTTGGGTGTGCCAAGGACATGCCCACACATAACTAGATTAGTGCTTAATTAGTGAGATGCAACTACTTATGAAAATGTCAATGGGTCGTAACAATGAAATGCTAATCGATTCAATGGAGATGCTAATGATTAACACACACTAATGCATGATGACAAATCTATCTAGCATAACCTAAAGCTCTAATACCAAATGTTAGGAATTGGATTGTGCTAGCTATGGTAGATGAAAGAGAAACATAGCGTCAATGTGTGAGTGTGTGTGTAAGCAAGGTTATCACTCAAGTGAATTAGGTTCCAAGATAGAATTAGCTTGGACTCATAAACACAATCTTGAGTATTGACTTAGCTTAGTGCAAGCTCACCATAGACAAGCATGTAGTGCAAAATAGAGTTGTGTTTATTCATTCATAAAATGAGCTTTAAGTAGCTCTACAGCCTTGCTCCACAGCGTGTGGGATAAATCCACTCTCCTCTCCTTGACTCACACTTTAGGACAAAGCTCACACTTTACAAAGCGGGCGTCCAAGCTTAGTAAGTAGGTGCAACCATCCAAATAGTGGCGATAGTCACTATTGAGAGAGGTTATTAGGATTCCATAAGCATGCCTATCCTTCTTCCTAGTTCAAATTGTTATTGAGAGAGAGGTTATTATGATTCCATAAGCATGCCTATCCTTCTTCTTAATCTCAGTTGTCTCAGGCTCTCCTAGTCGACTTATAGTGCTCCATAAATCCTTCATCACGAGATGGCATTTTGCCTTCGATTGCCAAGTATGAAATCCATTACCACAAAACTTATTTATTTATAGATTTCTTGAATGCTCAAAATGATTGCAAAGTGTCTGCCCTGAACATAAAGTGTCAGAGCAAGGGTCCTATAACCTAAGAACTAGGATGGTCATGGACTACGGCCAAGGGTCGGGCTAGACAGTGTGGACAGGGGATCCGTCTAGGGCAAGGGGCTAGGAGCCCACCTACATAATGGGAGGTTGGGAGGAGGATCTTCAGTCTAGTTTTCCCTAGTTCTTACACTGGTATCAGAGCTTAGGTTGGCTAGGAGGTCTCTCTTCCACTCTCTCTCTAGGCGTTCTCACTTTTGGCTCCTAAAAATAGGGCTTTAAGGTGTGAACCGTGGCTTTTTTAGGGATTTAGCAAGTTGGCATCGGGTACGTTTTCCATTTTGGACGGGGGTGTGTGGTGCACAGAATTATGCACGCCCAGGCTTGACAGGAGCGCCCTCGTGAAGATGGTGTGCTTCCAAGAGCTCGTGGCCTAGTGGTGCCGGAGCAAGCCGCACACAATCTTTGTCTTGCTCGTGTTATCTGTGGCATTTTTTTTTTCAAAAAAATGCCTTATTTCACATGGCAAGGCCAATTACCACATTTGAGCCTTGGACCTTCTTGGTGGTCCTTCCCACAAGCAAGGCAACTCACAAGCCTCAACCTCCGTACTCGGTGCAAGAATCAAGTCGTGGCGGCTTTCCCTCGAGCCTGACGGCTTACGATTCGGCTTAGTTCTTGCAAAAAATTCCAGATTTTTGCATATTTTTACAATTGCGACAGTTTCAATTGGAGTTCATGCAGCATAATCGTTTGCCGATTACGAAAGCTTTCAATAATCAAGCTTCTTCACAACGGTGACAATTCGACCATCTCCAATTCGACCATCTCCACTACAAGATTTCGGTCGTCTTGTGAGCCACGGGTGATTTTGCGGAGTTCATTTTCTACGCCGATTGTGCAAGTTCTTTCTTTTTCGACGGTCAGGTGCTACGACGCACAAGAGGAGTTAGCAAAGCTCCTATCTTGGCGAGTGCTCTCAACATCAGGTATTTTTTTTTCTGAGTACTTCTTTCACTGCACTGTGTAGCCATGGATTCAGATATCAAAATGACACTCGATTTTGAGCAAAGTACTCGTGATCCTTCCAATGATAGCTCGTGGGCGGCGGATCCTCTCAAGGAGAGTACCCGCGACGCTACGGCAAGAGAAGATACTTACGAATTGCTCGATATTCAAGAATTTCGTGCACTTAAGACACGCATGACAGTCATGGGTAAAAATTTTAAAGCTTTAAATGAAAATGTTACTAAACTTTCCACATTAGTCATTCAATTAATGCAACAGCAGTCTAAGAGTCCTGCTGACACCCACATGCATGAGCACGTTGGAACACAAGGGCAAGGCCCAATTAATGAAAGGTTGCATACTCTCACAGCCAAAGAGGTGGATGACTTGTTAAAGGACTTTAAACCACCAATTTTCAAGGGCGAAGACCAAGACCGCAATAAGGATGCAGTGAACATCTTTCTGAGTAAATGGGATGGAATTCATGCCTTACGGCGTACTCCGGATGCATTCAGAGCTCTTCTAACGAGCTTAACTCTGGAAGGCAAGGCCTACAAATGGTAGATGTCTCTCAAGGAGAAGAACATCATACCAAAGAGTTGGGCAGCCTTTGAAGCAATGTTTAGCAAGGAATGTTTTCCTACAAACGAGGCCGATCGGAATTGGACCGCTTGGGACACATGTTCCATGCGCCAATACCCATAACTCCTTGAATATATATCTCCCTATCGGGATGTTATCCTCAAGTTGGAAGGCTTGGATACCTTTCAACAAGTACGAGGGTTCATACAAGGTTTGACTCTAGAGCTTAAGAAGTATGTCAAGACCCAAGACCCTAAAACACTTGAGGAAGCCATAGTGAAAGCACATATTCATGATGACCCTGATGATAAGAACACACATAATAGTAACGTGCCTGGTAGTATACATGGTAATACATGCACTCAGTACTGCACAATAAAAGAAAATTTCTAGTTGTGCTAATTCAGATGCATCTAAAAGATCCAAGGGGTCCAGGGGTCCTCTCTCTCCTGAGGATTTTGATAAAGCCAAGAAAGAGAAGCTATGTTTTCAATGTTTAGGAAGAGGCCATGGAAAAAAGGATTGTCCCAAGGGGAAATCTATTGCTCAGGGGAAGGAGAAAGGAGTGCACACGGTGCAACTACTGTCTCTTGAGTCTTCCTCAAAATTCTCCACAATGGAAGTAACACACACTGAGGTGGTGCATGAATGCTGTCTCACAGCTTCCATGTAGCAACAAACCTTTGGACCACATGAGTTAGTATGTATGCACGGATATCTGCAAGGGCACAAGGTGCGCATCTTGGTAGATGACGGTGCTACTCACAATTTCATCAATTATGGATTGGTGAAAAAGCTTAAACTACCTCAAACTCCGAGTACCCACCGCTACAAGGTAGCAATGATGAATGGACATGATACTGGAATATGGGATACTCAATGCCGAACTGTTCCATTGGAGGTACAAGGGTACTCTACTTGTTTGGATTTTTAGGTTATGAACATGGAAAGGGATGATGTGGTTCTTGGTAGGGAGTGGTTGCATAGCCTAGGACCATCACTGAAGCGTAGCTATGAGCACAACAGCTTGATGTTTGATTCCCATGGCACACATGTGTTATTTTTAGGAGAAAAGGATATACCTTCATCACCCCTGATTTGTACTGCTGAGCTTATGCAGCTCGTTTCTGATAATGAAATAGAACAGGTTTTCTTGTGTTACTCACTATCTCATTTTCTTTCTAACATTGAGTCTGTTGAAAATTCCTCAACGCCGCATGCTTCTCTCTCCTCTATTCCACCAATTGCTAATTCTACACAAGCAAACACTGCTAATCAATTACAAAATATATTTAAGGGATTTCAGGATGTCTTTCCTAATGATTTTCCATCAGGTTTACCACCGACACGCTCAGTACAACATGGCATTGACGTGACTGCAGGCTGTAAACCTGTTAGTAAACCACCTTACCGTATGGCTTACTAAGAGGCTGTTGAGGTGGAACGTCAGCTTGCTGACTACCTTAGCAGAGGGTTTATACAACCCAGTTCTTCACCATGGGCTTCGCCTATCCTTTTAGTGAAGAAAAAGGACGGCAGTATGCGCATGTGCATAGATTACCGGGGCTTAAATGCGGTTACAATTAAGAACAAATACCCATTGTCAAGAGTAGATGAGTTATTTGATAAGCTAACTCATGCTCGCATTTTACGAAAATCGACTTGCAGTCAGGATATCACCAAGTCCGTATTCGATTTGCCGATATACCTAAGACTACATTCCAAACACGGTTTGGACACTACGAGTTTTTGGGGATGCCCTTTGGGTTAACCAATGCGCCCGCAACATTCATGACACTTATGGATAGTGTCTTGAAGCCATATTTGGGAAAATTTGTCATTGTTTTCCTCCATGAAATTCTAGTTTATAGTGCTTCTAAAGAAGAACACTTACAACATCTCAGGCAGGTATTTGAGTTGTTACGCACAAACAAGTTGTATGCCAAGGAATCTAAATGTGATTTTCTAAAGGATGAAATTCATTATCTAGGACATGTTATTTCAGCTAATGGCCTATACATGGATCAATCCAAAGTGGATACCATCCGGAAATGGCCACCTCCTAAAAATCTGGAAGAATTACAAATCTTTTTAGGCTACAGCTCCTATACTGGCTATTGTAGATCCTTTGAAACCATTCGTTTTGGAAACGGATGCCAATGATCGTGCTATTGGAGCAGTCCTGTTACAAGACGGACGGCCGATTGCATTTGAAAGTAAGAAGCTTGATGTAGCTCAACAGAACTATTCTGCTTACGAACGCGAACTCTATGCAATAGTGTCTACCTAAAAGACATGGCGGCACTATTTGTATGGTGCTCAGTTCGAGATTGTGTTTGACCATGAAAGCATCAAATGGTTTACACAACAAACATATTTAAAGGGTCGAAAAGCCAGGTGGGCCGAGATCCTTCAAGAATATGACGCCAAATTAAGGTATCGCAAAGGTCGATACAATGTAGTGGCAGACGCTCTAAGTCGAATGCCAGAGATCAATTCGCTCTTGTTCACGGAACTTCGTAGTGAACTTTTAGATTCTCTCAAGGGCAAATATGAGCAAGATGAAACATATTCCAAAGTGTGGAGCCATGTTCAAAAGAGGGATCCTTCTCACTCCAATGCAGGTTAACCTCCACACCTAGTTCTCCTTTATCAAGTGATGAAATACAACGAAGGAAGCATTTTACCATCGACAATGGGTACCTACTCCACAAGGGGAGAGTTTTTGTACCGACAGACACAGACATTCGGCGCCAAATTCTTTATGAATGTCATGATAATCCAAGTGCAGGGCACCCGGGGATTAGAAAAAACTTATTCTCTCGTACGAAAACAGTTTTACTGGCCAGGTTTACATGGCTTTGTTCATGCTTATGTCTTGCATTGCCAAAAATGTCAAGTTAACAAGGCAGAGCGCCTGAAAGCAGGAGGACTCTTACATCCTTTGGAAATTCCCAATGGAAAATGGGAAAGTATCTCTATGGATTTCATTGTAGGTTTACCAACCACTATACGAGGTCATGACTCAGTATGGGTGGTCGTAGACAGGTTGACTAAACTATGTAAGTTTATTCCGACCAAATCAACGGTTAAGACACCGAAACTAGCCAAGTTATTTGTGGACAATCTATACAAATTGTATGGGTTTCCAAGTAACATTGTTAGTGACTGTGATTCCAAGTTTAACAGCCACTTTTGGAGAGTTGTATTTAAACGATTGGGTACACAACTAAACCTCAGTACAGCTGATCATCCAGAAACGGATGGTCAAATGGAATCGGTTAACCACGTGCTAGAGGATATGCTAAGAGCATACGTCAGCAAAAAACAGTCAGACTGGGAAGAATACTTACCTATTCTTGAGTTTGCCTACAACAGTTCTAAGCATGTCACAATAGGTTTTAGTCCTTTCATGCTCATGTACGGGTTTCAACCTAGGTCACCAGTTACGGTGGGATTGGCAACCGAAAAAGTCCAATAGGTTAAGGATTTTCTCCAAGACCACATGGATATGTTGAAACTTGCTCGTTAGAATGTCCGGCAAGCACAGGATCGGTATAAGAAATACGTTGATGAGAAACGTCGGCAAGTTACATTCAAAGAAGGGGAGAAAGTATTTTTACTTGTGCCAGAACATTCAGAAATATGCTGATGAGAAACGTCGGCAAGTTACCTTCAAAGAAGGGGAGGAAGTATTTTTACGTGTGCCAGAACATTCAGAAAGTCTGAAAACTGAACCGACACCTAAATTATCTCCCCGATATTGTGGTCCTTTCAAAATACTCAAGCGAGTCTGTGATCGTGCATACAAACTATTACTACCATCACATTCTCGCATTCATCCGGTGTTTCATGTAAGCCGTCTACGAAAGCGGTTACATGGGGATGACAACGTCATTGACCAATAGGTTTTGGTTGATTACATTGAACCTCCTACGTTACCGCATGAACCTGAACGTGTTTTGGATTATCATGAGTTGCGTACACGACATCACGTACGACAACAAGCCTTAATCAACTGGAAAGACCGACCTGAAGAAGGTGGCACTTGGGAAAACATTAGTGTTCTTAAGAAGAAGTTTCCCACTTTTGTTTTCGAGGACGAAATCTCTTCTTAAGGGGGGAGTAATGTCAGGACAAGGGTCCTGTAACCTAAGAACTAGGATGGTCATGGACTACGGTCAAGGGTCGGGCTAGACAGTGTGGACAGGGGATCTGTCTAGGGCAAGGGGCTAGGAGCCCGCCTATATAATGGGAGGTTGGGAGGAGGATCTTCAGTCTAGTTTTCCCTAGTTCTTACATAAAGTGACCATAGCTCATAAGGAGCACTTCAATGAAATATTCATAAACATGTTATCCTTTTGCATAGTCCATAGCTCAATTATGTTTTTTTCCACGTGTCAGCTATAATAAAGAAATAATTATCCATTAAATTACAAGTAATAGGATGATTTGTAACATTTTCAAAACCCCCCATAGGTTGTACATTTGCCTCATTGGAACTTACATTCAAGTTTCCACCATTAAAAGGAGGCAATAGAGTGTCATAAATGTCATATGAGCTTACATTATTGTATCTCGTAGATGATGCCAAAGGTTGAATAGAATCTTCCACAAATACAACATCTACATTTGATAGCCTTATCATCCAAATTTTTGTGCCGCTATTGTGGCACCAAAGTATAAGCTAAACATCCAGCCGAAGACATGTATGTGATCAATAGATGGAAAGTCTTATCATGCCATGCTTCACAAGGAGTCATAGACTTCAAAGCCAAAAAAAATTGTGGTAGAGCTTGACTGTTGACCATACTTCATGCCATCTCCATAAGTGACCTAATTTTTCTTTCAGCGACACCATTATGTTATGATATATATAACATTGTACATTGGTGTTTCATCCCATGACTAGCTAGAAATGCATTAAATTAATGAGACATATACTCCTCTCCGATCTAAACGAAGGTTGCCCATAGGATATTTAAAGACATTTTCAGCCATAACCAAAAATTGCTTGAAACACATAAACACTTTGGACTTAGCTTTAAGCAGATACACCCATGCATGTGGGGAGTAATCATCAATGAATGTCTCAAGTATATGTAATTGCATAGGCCCACAAAGGTCACTATAAATAAGTTGTAATCTGCATGTCGCTCTTACTGAACCATCCTTTGGAAACATCGGATGTTGCATCTTACCCAAAACACAATCTTCACAAACATAGAAGGTGATTCAAGAGGTGGCAAAGAAGAACCATATCAAATTTTTGCAAACACAAAAAACTTGCAAAATTCAGATGCCCAAAATGTGCATGCCAAAGTTTGGCATCTAAAACAGCCTTTGAATCCACAACTGCATTGGAATTTTTTTTCCCACACTTGTTATACAAAGTGAGCTTATATAGGCCACAACACAAAATGCCATATGAAACAATGTCATCGCCAAAATTGAGATCATGAACTAAACATTTGTCATCCACAAACTTGACAACAAGACCAAGTCTTGCAATTGCAAATACAAACATAAGGCTCTTTTTTATCCTTGGTATGTAAAGTGCATTGACAAGTATGAAAGAACTACCATTTGCAGTAGTTCACACAATATTTCCAACTCCCTTGACTGGATAAGAGGCATTGTTGACACAAGTGATCGTAGTCCTGTGAGCAATAGCCTCTCGAGAGGCAAAAAAAATATGATGCGGAGTAATGTGCTTTGTAGCACCACTATCAAAGTACCAAACATGTGACTCTGCAACAATTGACATACATGCATCATGGACATAAGGATCATAAGTATACTCTACACTAAATACCCCATAGAAGATTCTACAATAGCTATACTAGTATTAGAACCAGACTCTTTCTTCTTGGCTTCTTTTGCCTTCAACTTAGGACATTGCTTTAACAAGTGATCATTAGTCTTGCAATAATGGAAATGCATCTTCTTTTTTCTTTTTTGCATCAGAATTCCTAGACAAGTTGTTATTGCCAATGGAAGCAGTAGTCATAGGTGATCTACTACTCATAGAAGAAACACAAGAAGTGGCGACATTGCTAATACCACCTCTTCTTTGAGTAGCAACAAAAACCTATTCAACTACACAATGTTCTTTCTTGAAAGTGATTATTGTAATAGCAATGTGCATAATGCATCAAATTTGGCAACCTAAGGGTTTCCTTGGATCATAAGCCTCCAAGTACTAGCAACCCATTGAGAACAGTCTGCACAAGTGAACTGCGAGCAATAACTTCACCTACAAAAATGAGTTTCTCTTTTTTGCAAGGTCAACTTCAAGGAATAACTTCACCTTCAAGGATATCAATGATTTGCTCATTGCTATCCTTGTACCAGCAAGAAAAGTGTCCATTTCATCTTCCACTTGCATAATATCTAACTCTAGCTCTTTACGCAACAATGCAATTTTAGCCTCATTGCGACTTGTATAAAGACTAGCCAGAGTATCTCAAGCCTATCTTGTTGATTTTTCTGAGCGAATGTGAGAAGTAATAGTTTGATTAACAGATAATGCAATCAATGCATGAGCGTGTGGATCTCTAACATCCCAAACTAGATTGTTGGGATGTAGGCAAAACAACTCTAGTAGTGAAACAAACGTGCTAGAACCTGCAACATCCTCAACAGAACTTGTATCCACAAAAGGCAGATGCACATCAATGCTCTGCATAACATTCCAAATGCCCTTTTTGACACAAGAACATGCATCATCTTGTAAGCCCACATTGGGTAGTTCAATTCGGAGAAAGTGAGCAAGGGTTGCTGGCAATGTTGTCAACTACGTCTGAGAGGATGCAACCTGCTTTGATACCAATTGTTGGAATTAGGGTTAGAGGGATTCACACACATCTTGGAGAAGATGAAGAATCTCAAGGCACACAACAAAGAGCGTATTGCTTAGTGGGCAAATAGAAAGATAAGTTAGCGCTAGAGTGATGGGCATATATACAATGCACGGGGGAAGAAACCTCCCAATCAAATAGGTTTAGGGTGTCATGGATTAGGCTAGTAAAATTTAGTTACATTTGTGCCTTAGGGTATAAAGTTAGTTAGCCTCCTAAGTATGAATCATAACAACAATGTAGTAGTTTCTCTCTTGGTTGTTTGAGCAATTTCTCTTATTACTTCTTGTAAGCTTGGCTTGGTGTACTTGGTTGTTTTGAACCTTTGCTCTTTCTTCTAGTTGGACAAAGAAAGCACAATAAACAAACCTCTTGGTTGCTATGAGATGATACTCTTAACCCCACGCTGACTCTATTTGTAGTTAGCGCATATAATAGGGCTTTCTTAGTTGTTTTTGAGCCAATTCTAAGTGAGCATAGATGGTATCTGACTTTAAAATTCACTAGTTGTGCTTGAGCCAATGGCTCTTACCTCCCACGGAAGAGAAGTCATTGGTGAATCTAAGCATAACTTGGTTGTGTTTGAGCTTTAGTTCTTACCTCCATGTTTATGTCTTTAGGGTCTCTTTGTTACCATACATGTGCTAGCGGTGTGTGAACACAGGGCACTTTTTTCCACAAAGACTAGAACTATTGTATCCTAGGAATATTCAAGCTATAATTAAGCAACCTATATAGGATTCCAAAAAAAGATCAATTTAATGGATTTTTTCAAAAAATTAAGCTCTACACCTTTCACTTCTTGGGTTAACCTTATCACTTAGAGAAGGTGGGAGATGCTTAATTGGTTTAAATCTAGGAGTTTCTAAACCGATTTATATTGATCGATTAGTTTATTGTTTGATATGTAAGAACATATACGAGATATTGAAAAATAATGACTTTGCAATGTATAATACCTTTGAATAATATGACTAAACATATTATACGACACTTATTCAGGTTTAAAATGTTTCACAAATAACGTATGATGCAACCTAGCTTCACGAGAGTGATGCATAGTAAGCAATAAACTTGTATGTTCTCATCAATCTCCAGGATCTTCTTCTGGAAAACATATTTGGCAAAAAAATATGTTACTATAGAACCACGAAGACATATTAGAAACATAAAAGTGATGCCATATATATGTAGAGCTCAAAGAGAGATTTCATAATGAGAGCCTATCCTTCTTCCTAGTCCAAATCGTTATTGAGAGAGAGGTTGTTATGATGCCATAAGCATGCCCATCCTTCTTCCTAATCTCAGCTGTCTTAGGCTCTCCTAGTGGACGTAGAGTGCTCCATAAATCCTTCATCACGAGATGGCATTTTGCCTTGGATTGCCAAGCATGAAATCCATTACCACAAAACTTGGCGGTGCTATCCCTCGTCGTGGTGCACTTGGGTATGTATGTCCTTTTAGGCAGCTTTTCGAGTATGTTGCATGTTTGTTGGGGCTTTAGTTGTAGATTAAAATCCCTTTAAATTAAGAGGCATCGAGGAAGAAGGTATATAAGGCGGTGCTGAAAATCAAACCCACAGGGGAAGGCGCAAGGGGGAGGAGGTATAAAACCCAGAGAGGGCACTCAGGAAAGGTCATACCTTTCTCGGCCTTTTGGCCATCTGATACGTGGTCCATCGGGCCACATGATATTAACCTAATTTTTCTCAGGGGGGCAGTCCCCTTCCGGCAGCTTGCACTGCACGCGTCGCCTCTGTATTGCACTGCCTCAGAGGCCTGGCGCACCTGTATGATGAAATGTGTAACTATTCAGATTGTTTTTATGTAGCTTGACTCAAACATTGTCCTCCGGCTTGCACAATTGGACGACACCCGTACATGAACGGTATCAGGTTGGTAGTGCAATTCAAATTTTATAGTTTGTTGATGCTTTCTTTATTTTTTGAGTTTGTCAAAGCTTCCTTAAGTTTAGTTTAGCCACATGTTTTCCTTATGAGTGCATGCTCAATCTTGATCATATATCTATATCTCAAGTAGACACGCACTTCTTTTCTCATAGTTTGGCAATTCAACTTATGTATTGGAATACTCAATGCATTCTGTACATATTTACTTTATTCCTAGGTGGTTGTTGTGAATCTACATGACTTTTTTTGGTTTGAAAGTGCATCTTAAATATTGCAGCCGAATGTTCTCATTTGCATAACCGGTTTGTAGCATGAATACAACCCTTTATCCTAGCCTCTTTTCCTCCTCAAATATGTTTTGCACCAGGTTTTGTGATCGATAGCTAGGACTCCTTTCTCCCTCCGACTGTGACAACACGTCTCTCTCTCTCTCTCTCTCTCTCTCTCTCTCTCTCTCTCTCTCTCTCTCTCTCTCTCTCTCTCTCTCTCTCTCATGTTCTACGAGAAATAAAGGAAAATTGACTACGCTTGATTGAGAATAATATGGGTGTCTCAAAGCTGGGTCCATGGTCTAGAGACTGAATGGTCGATGTTACTAGGCTGAATGGAAATCTGCAAACATCAAAGTAGGTTAAGGATTAGGTTAAGCTGCAACCCTTTTGCTCAATTCAATTACCCTCTTTAGTAGCCCTTGGTTGTGTAGGGAATGCTATGGGACACAACTTGCATCTTCCCAATGGTCATCAAGTCCCAAGCTGAGCTATTGTTGGTGCCTATCAATTGGTTCTACTCATCTACTCATGTTCCACAACAAAACCCAAGGCGACAACAATCACAACCAACTAACCAATTGCACTCCAAAATCTATCAAAATCTAAACTCATAAGGCTCTTGTTCCAATCAAGGGAAGAGCACCTTCCCCTAGAGCCTTGAGCTCTCCTTTCATCTTTTGCAAGCTTCAAAGCTGTGTGGCGTTGCTATTTGCACCCATAAGCAGCTGCCCTTTGGTGCCTACAACACAAGGCTTTGGCCTCCAAAATCATGCGCACCCATTTGGGTTGAGCTTCAAAAGTTTAGCATTGGCAATTTGTGCTTTATGCACATATTACACAACCATTTTCTCCTTCTGTAATGCGTTGTCTCTCTCTAGTTATGCTATAGAGACCTTAAGGGTCAAATTTTTCATTCAAATAAGAGTGGTTCCTCAACATGGCCAACATTGGGCTTTCCAAGTACGTAATTAGCATCGATATCGAATTCTCTTTATGGAAGACAAAGAGACGACTATTGATGATGCGAGAAGGATTATGGAAAATTGATACTATCAACAAACCTGAACCAATTCGAGGCGACGCTACTCAACATTCTCAATGGATCGAGAATAATAATCTGCTTTGGCATTCATTGGCTTATGTTAAACTAACAATCTTCTTCGCCACCTCAACAAGGGAGTAAAGCAAGTCTGGCAAAGTCTTGAGACAACTTTTGAAGGTAACATGAAGTTTTTCTCTATCTTAATGTTAGGTGCAGTGGAATGATTGTTTGCGCTTTGCTCAAGATGAGTGCTCCAAACTGTGCTCAAGGTTCCTTTTGGTTCTTATGGAAGGTAGAGCCTTCCGTTCTTAATGCGAGAGTGCAATGGACACAAACAAAGTGAATGGACACTGTGCGTGCAAGTGTATGAGAATGAGAGATAGAGAGAGAAGAGAGATACGACACCAGAGACGTTGTAAAACTCTCCTCCGAAGGCCCCACTCTCGTCGGCAAGAGTGGTCTACTTATGATTGTACAATCTGGTATAAATGGAATGCATGGGACTGATGCAAATCTAGGCTGTGTTGACGACGACGACGCGGATGACGAGGCCGACACTAGGGCTGAAATCTGCAATCTTTCTACTGCTGTCCAAAAACACTATGGACTGAAATCTACGACTAGTCCAAAAACGCTGATTTGGGGGGCTATTTCTATGGGTCTTTGTCGCTGAAAATCTGCAGGTTTAGGGCTAAAAACTGAGGTGTCTTTAGGCTGAAAATTGATGGTCTTTCCGGGCTGAATTTGCTACTTCTTTGGGCTGATCTTGATGGTCTTCTAATGCTGAAAATCGCCGGGCTGAAGGGATGTAAAGGATGGAATCTACAAACGCTGGGGGAAACCGAAAACGCTAGGCTGCTGGTTTTCAAAAACGCTAGCTTGTCCACTTTTCGGCGATGGATGATGATGATGATGCAAGCGCTAGTGGCTGGGAGGTATGGCGATGACTGCTGATGCAAAAACGCCAAGGCTGAGGCTTGCTTTCCAAAAACACTGGGATGAGGGGGAATGTGCTGCTTTGAGGGAATCCACCAAGGCTTGGTCTTGCTGAGAAGTTGCCTACTGAGCTTGGCTCCTGTTGCCTCTTCTCCAAATAGTGCTAGCTCTAGTTTTCTTATATACAAACTTAGCAAAATTGCCCTACCTACTTTTGTTGGAAAGTCACTTAAATTAATAAGTGAAAAATGCCAAAAATAGGTAAAATAGGCTATATACACTAGAAAATTCCCTTGACTGATTTTGATGGATTCTGATGGGAATGCTTATGATCATGCTATGTGCAACCAGAGGATATGCATATAAACTAAGTGACTGGGCATGCACGGTCTACGAATAGGCTCACAAAAGTGCCAGATCACTTCTAATCTAGACTCACTGGACTGATTGAACCCTGATCATGTTGTAGCTCGTCCACGGAGACATAGGGTTGGATGTGTCACGTGACACTTAAAGGATTTGTATTTTGATAGATTGCTACCAACGTCTAAGTGTGCCCAAGACATGTGTGGGCAAACCTTTGAATGGAAGGAGCTCATGTCCCTGAGGCATGCTTGCTCTTGTTCAGACTTTGAGCCATGCATGGAAAGTTATTTTAGCGTCGCGTTGGAACATCATCACCTCTGAGCCTAAATTGTCTTTGCTGGCAATCCTACCTTTCTTTCCGAATATGATCATCTTTGTTGAACTATGTTTCACCTCGTAGGTTTGACTCACCTTATGAGCTGAAATGCGGTTTTTTTTTGCTCTATGGAATACCTCTTTAGCTTAGCGAATTACGTCACATCACACTGATTAAGTTAATGATGTCACACACACACACACTTGCTAAGGCTATTATACATGCCACCACCTATGTAAACATTCATGATTGTTCCAGACATTATCATTCAAGTGTTGCTCATTGTCTTGAGTCATGCTCTCTCTCTCTCTCTCTCTCTCTCTCTCTCTCTCTCTCTTCTTCTTCTTCTTCCAATCCCCACCCCCGTGGCTTATTCCCACCATGGTATCACAATAGGATTTATAATTTAAAGGATCCTTACCTTGTTCTATTCCAAAGATAATCATTATTTATAAGCAATTCAAAATTGAAATCCTATTGATTTGTATAATTATCCTATCTATCCATTTTGCCCCGATTTTAATTAGGAGCCCTCTAAAATGCTTTACTATAGTAATCATGCTCTAATCATGGCGTTTTTTTCCTTTACATTAAGCAAGGAAGCTTTCATCACCTAAAGGCTTGAAGCTCTACCCTTTCTCATGTATGTGCTACCACTCTCTCTCTCTCTCTCTCTCTCTCTCTCTCTCTCTCTCTCTCTCTCTCTCTCTCTCTCTCTCTCTCTCTCTCTCTTGTGCGCGTGCGCGTGCGCGCCCTCTTCCCCTCCACACCTTGATACGGTGTCAAGAGCCTAGGTTTGCCGACGCCTTTTGTATGCTTGAGAGCTAAGTTTTAGCTCGCCATTTTCAGTTGCGTTTACGTCGGAGTACAACCCTTTATCCCAGCCGCTTTTCCTCCTCAAATATGTTTTGCACCTGGTTTTGTGATCAATAGCTAGGACTCCTTTCTCCCTCCGACTGTGGCAACACGTCTCTCTCTCTCTCTCTCTCTCTCTCTCTCTCTCTCTCTCTCTCTCTCTCTCTCTCTCTCTCTCTCTCTCTCTCTCTCTCTCTCTCGTGTTCTACGAGAAATAAAGGAAAATTGACTACGCTTGATTGAGAATAATATGGGTGTCTCAAAGCTAGGTGCACGGTCTAAAGACTAAATGGTCGATGTTACTAGGATGAATGGAAATCTGCAAACATCAAAGTAGGTTAAGGATTAGGTTAAGCTGCAACCCTTTTGCTCAATTCAATTACCCTCTTTAGTAGCCCTTGGTTGTGTAGAGAATGCTATGGGACACAACTTGCATCTTCCCAATAGTCATCACGTTCCAAGATGAGCTATTGTTGGTGCCTATCAATTGGTTCTACTCGTCTACTCATGTTCCACAACAAAACCAGAGGCGACAACAATCACAACCAACTAACCAATTGCACTCCAAAATCTATCAAAATCTAAAATCATAAGGCTCTTGTTCAGACTTTGAGCCATGCATGGAAAGTTATTTTGGTGTCACATTGGAACATCATCACCTCTGAGCCTAAGGAGTCTTTGCTAGCAATCCTACCTTTCTTTCTGAATATGATCATCTTTTTTGAGCTATGTTTCACCTAATAGGTTTGACTCACCTTATGAGTTGAAATGCGGTTTTTTTTTTAGCTCTATGGAATACCTCTTTAGCTTAGATAATTATGTCACATTACACTGATTAAGTTAATGATGTCACACACACTTGCTATGACTATTATACATGCCACCTGTTGAGATGTCGAGCTCTACACCTTGAGCTGGCATCCACTACCGGTCTTGGCCGCTTACGGCATTTACTCACTGGCGCGTTAGGTGACCGACACGGAGGATCTCTGCCAGTGATTCTACAGCTGGACTACACATTTAGTGCCAACCTAGTACGCTTCTAGCGAGTTCACACTTAGTGATCGCATGTACATATGTGCTACTTTTCAGCTTTAGCACTTAGTCATTTTGTACTCTCTTTTCTGTGAAGAAGAAGAAGAAGCTTTCCATCTCTGTGTGCTTTGTGTTTGTCTTGTGTAGCTCTCTTGCATCCTCATTCTTTACATGGTATCAGAGCCTGGTGCAGGCAAGAGAGGCTAAGAGAGCAAGAGCATCACAATCCCTTCGTTCGCAATCCAGGACCAGATGCCAAAGGCCCCTCGAGCAGCGAAAAAAATTTTAGGGGTTTTTTGCACAAGTTTCTGAACAGGTCTCCAAAGTGCAGTATACAGAGATTTACTGTACAAGTACAGTGGTTGTATGTACGCTTGATTGTGGACACTGGTTGAGTGTAGAAAGAGTTTCAGGTACCACGATAGCAGGTTCAACAGATTTGCAGGTTTTTGCAGATTGCAGCTATTTTGTCTTAGTGCTTCAAGATGTCTGACGGTTTCAGTCAGATTGTTACTGAGAAGCTTGAGAAAAATAACTACCCTGCATGGAAGTTCAGAATAACAAATTTCCTAAAAGGAAAAGGTTATTGGGACTATGTAGAAGGAGACAATGAAAAGGAACCAGAGATTCCCGAGGCAAATGCTACAGCAGAACAAAGGAAAGCTTTGAGGGACTGGCAACAAGGCCAGAGCAAAGTGATGTATTGGCTTTCTATGAGAATCACAGATGGAATGATGGGCTATCTACAGGATGCTGAAACCCCCGCCATTGCATGGAGAAACTTAGGCAGAGTGTTCGAGGTGAACACCAAGGCCAGGAAGCTTCAACTAAAGTCGGAGCTAAATCAGGTTAAGAGGAACAACCTCTCAATCAATGATTATGCCTTGAAGATCAAGAGTATCATTGAGGCTCTTGGATCTATTAAAGTCTCAGTGGAAGACGATGACATTGTCCATGCATGCTTGGATGGTCTAGGAGATGAGTATGTACATTTTAGGTCTTCCATGAATACAAGAGACGACATCCCCGTGTTCCAAGATTTGATTTCTATGCTTATTCTTGAGGAGAAGAACCTTGACACATCTTCTTCTCATGGCAGAAATAATTCTGAACAGGCCTTCTATTCTAACTCCAACAGACGTAGAGGTAGAGGTCGTGGTCGAGGCCCAAGGGGTTGCAGGGGCCAATTTCCAGAAGGTCAATCAAATCAAAACAATACAGGTGGCAAGAGAAACCAGTCTCAAGGCAGGGGGAGTCAAAGAGGTCGTGGTGCAGGATCAAGCAGGCAGCAACATACTCCAGATAGCAGAGAATGTTGGACTTGTGGTGAAAGAGGTCACATGTCACGTGACTCTCCAAAGGGAAAAGCAAGTGGAAAGAGAGAACAGGGCAACTATGCATCTACTAGCAGAGATGCAGATGACAGCAAAAACGAGCGCATGTTTGTTATGCAGCATGTAATGAATACAATGACTGCAGAGAATTCCACCCAAGATGATGTTTGGTATGTGGATTCAGGTGCCTCTAATTACATGACGTCTCGTGGAGAGTGGTTTAGAGATATGCGCAAACCAGATGTGTCAGGCTATGTGCAGACAAGAGATGACACAGCTCACCCCATTGCTCATGTAGGGGACATACCTCTAAATACGAAGAGTGAAAAATCAAAGTACTTAGTAGATGTACTTCATGTCCCAAACATTACAAAAAATCTTGGTTCTGTTGGACAAATGGTTGATCAAGGTTTGCAGGTTCGCTTCAATCCAAATGGCTGTTATGTAGAAGATTTCCAAAATGGCTGTAAGCTGATCACAGAGGGCAAATGTATGGGCAGAATGTTTACGCTGAATATAGACATGCCTGAGGTAAAAGCTGCATTATTTGCACAGGGCACAGGTGTTGTGGCTGATGTTGACATTTGGCACAAACGCATTGGCCATGTCAATGAGCAGAGATTGCGCAACATGCAATCAAAACAGATTGTAAAAGGTTTTCCCAAATTCAAGGTGGATGGTATGCATAAAGTGTGTGCAGCATGCCAGTTTGGAAAACAGTCAAAGGGCTCATTTCCACATGAGCGCAATGTATGTAAAAAGCCACCTGAGGTGGTGCACACAGATGTTTGGGGTCCAACCGATACTGCAAGTATACATGGTTGCAGGTATTATGTCTCTTTCATTGATGACCATACAAGGAAAGTATGGGTCTACTTCATGCGTAACAAAAGTGAAGTGTTTGGTCACTTTCAAGACTTCAAAGTCATGATTGAGAAGGAGACAGATATGCAAATCAAGACATTGAGGTCAGATGGAGGGGGAGAGTACTTCTCCAATGATTTTTCAGATTTTCTGCGAATGCATGGTATACGCAGACAGTTTACATGCAGATATACTCCACAACAGAATGGGGTCGCAGAAAGGAAAAACAGGCACATTGCAGAGGTTGCACGTGCATTGATGAATGAGAAGAACATGCCTCATCATTTCTGGGCTGAAGCCATAAATACAATTGTGTACATTATGAACAGGACACCTACAGCTGCGGTGCATGATGTAACACCTGAGGAAAAGTTTACAGGTACAAAGCCTGATTTGGCACACTTGAAAGTGTTTGGCTGCATAGCTTACGTGCATGTGCGAGATGAGTTGCGTAGGAAATTGGATCCTAAAGCAGAGAAATGTATTCTTGTGGGATATTCCCTTGAACAAAAGGGGTACAGGTGCTACAATCCTACTACACGAGAATTACGAGTGAGCAGAGATGTAGTCTTTGATGAGATGAGCAGCTGGTACAGTAATGCACATGGCACTATTGGGGCTGATGTAAAAGATGATGTGGTTGTACAAGATGTGAGGCCACAGTCATAGGTTTTGAGTGGACCACAAGAGTCCTCTTCTCATGGCTCTATTGAGAAACCATGGAATGGTAGACTACGTACGCAGGTTACTCCACCAACAGGTACAGGGAATGTATCACAAAAAGGAAAGGAAAAGGTTGATGAACCTCCCTTTATGGCTGATGCATCATCAGGTTTTTCACATGTAGACATGGATTCAGATGGTTCTTAACAAAGTCTTGATGAGGAATTTGGAATTCTGGCTGTCAGGACACCTGGTGTAAGGAAAGTACAAGAAGATTCTAGAGGGCAAAGGAGTGACCCAGGACCGCGCAGATCTAATAGAGTCAGAAATCCAGTTCAAAAATTGACTTATGATGGGTATCTAGCGCATCACCAAGCCTACATGGCTAAGGTGATACAGGATGTGGAGCCCACATGTTTTGAGGATGCAGTTGGAAATGTGCATTGGGATGATGCAATGAATGAAGAGATGGCTGCATTGGAAGCAAACGACACATGGGAGTTGGTGCCATTGCCAAGTGAAAAGAAAGATATTGGCTGTAAATGGGTGTATAAAACCAAGCATAAGGCTGATGGTAACATTGAGCGTCACAAGGCAAGGCTGGTCGCAAAGGGTTATGCACAGACGTATGGCATAGACTATGAGGAGACCTTTGCTCCAGTGGCAAAGATGACGACTATGAGAGCTGTCATAGAAGTGGCTGCATCTAGAGGATGGATTATGCATCAAATGGATGTAAAGAATGCCTTCTTGAATGGTGAGCTGCAAGAGGAAGTGTATATGGATCAGCCACCTGGTTATGTCGATCCAGGTTACCCAGATTATGTATGCACACTTCTCAAAGCTTTGTATGGTTTGAAGCAGAGCTCTAGAGCATGGTATGACAGGATTGCCAAGTATCTTGTCAGTATTGGTTTTAGGAGAGCTCATGCTGATCATTCACTCTATGTACGTGAGAGTGATGTGGGGATTGTGGTCATTACCATATATGTAGATGACCTTATTATTGTTGGTGACAATGCTATGGAGATTGACCATGTGAAGGGTCTTCTCAAACAGGAGTTTGAAATGAAAGATTTAGGCGAGTTGCGCTACTTTCTTGGCATTGAGGTGATCAGGACTCGAGAGGGTGTATGGCTATCACAAAGACAATATGCTTTGGACATGTTGTCAAAGTATGGTATGGTTGATTGTAAGCCAATTTCTATTCCCTTGGATGTGAATGCAAAGCTGAATGCAGAGAAGGGTGATGTTGTTGAGGATGTCAACATGTACAGGAAGATTGTGGGTAGTCTAATCTACTTGACTATCACGAGGCCAGACTTGAGCTACACAGTAGGCTTGGAGAGTCAGTTCATGCAGCTTCCAAGGAAGCCATATTTGGATGGAGTACGACGCACACTTAGGTATGTGAAAGGTACTCTTGACTACGCATTGTTCTATGAAGCAGATGCACCATTAGCATTGTATGGGTATACATATGCAGATTGGGCAGGTAGCATTGTTGATAGGAGATCTACGCGTGGCTTCATGTTCTCTTTTGGGAGTGTTGTTGTTACTTGGAGCAGCAAAAAGCAGCCTACGGTTGCTTTATCGAGCACAGAGGCCGAGTACAGAGGTGCAGCAGTTGCGGCGTGCGAGGTAGCTTGGCTACGCACATTACTTGAGGACTTGGGAGTGCAGGTGGACCAGCAAATTTTCATCCATTGTGACAACCTCAGCAGCATGCAGTTGGCTAGGAACCCAGTGTTCCATGCCAGGACCAAACACCTAGAGGTCCATTACCACTACGTTCGAGAGCGAGTGTTGGCGGGCGACATCGACTTGGTCTACGTCAGCACAGAGGAGCAGATAGCGGATATCTTTACCAAGGCCCTCAGAGCTGAGAAGCTTCGACGTTTTCGGACTATGCTTGGACTCTGCGACATGCAGAGCTCGAGGGGGAGTGGTGAGATGTCGAGCTCTACACCTTGAGCTGGCATCCACTACGGGTCTTGGCCACTTACGACATTTACTCACTGGCACGTTAGGTGACCGACACGGAGGATCTCTGCCAGTGATTCTACAGCTAGACTACACATATAGTGCCAGCCTAGTACGCTTCTAACGAGTTCACACTTAGTGACCGCATGTACATATGTGCTACTTTTCAGCTTTAGCACTTAGTCATTTTGTACTCTCTTTTCTGTGAAGAAGAAGAAGAAGCTTTCCATCTCTATGTGCTTTGTGTTTGTCTTGTGTAGCTCTCTTGCATCCTCATTCTTTACACCACCACCTATGTATACATTCATGATTAATCCAAACATTATCATGCAAGTGTTGCTCATTGTCTTGAGTCATGTTCTCTCTCTCTCTCTCTCTCTCTCTCTCTCTCTCTCTCTCTCTCTCTCTCTCTCTCTCTCTCTCTCTCTCTTCTTCTTCTTCTTCTTCTTCTTCTTCTTCCAACCCCCCCGTGCCCCCATGGCTGATTCCCACGATGGTATCACAATAGGATTTATAATTTAAAGGATCCTTACCTTATTCTACTTTAAAGCTAATTATTATTTACAAGCTATTCAAAATTAAAATCCTATTGATTTGGATAATTATCCTATCTATCCATTTTGGCCCACTTTTAATTGGGAGCCTTCTTAAGGAAAAAAATGCCATGATTAGAGCATGATTACTATAGTAAAGCCTTTACATGAAGCGAGGAAGCTTTCATCACCTAAAGGCTTGAACCTATACCCTTTCTCTATTGCTTGAGAGCTTCAAGCCCTCGAGAGGTGCTCCAATCAAGGGGGGAGCACCCTCCCCTGGAGCCTTGAGCTCTCCTTTCATCTTTTGCAAGATTCAAAGCTACCTGACAGTGCTATTTGCACACATAACCAGCTGCCCTTTTTGGCGCGTATCACACAAGGCTTTGGCCTCCAAAATCATGCCCATTTGCGTTGATCTTTAACACTTTATCATTGGAAATTTGTGCTTTATGCACATATTTATACAACCATTTTCTCCTTCCGTAATGTTTTTTCGCTCTCTAGTTATGGTACAGAGACCTTAAAGGTCAATATTTTCATTCAAATAAAAGTGGTTGTTCAGGATGGCCTACATTGGGCTTTCTAAGTACATAATTAGCATCCACCAGATTCTCCTTATGGAAGACAAAGAACCAACTATTGATGGTGTGAGAAGGATTATGGAAAATCAATACTATCGACGAATCCGAACTAGTTCAAGGCAACACCACTCAACATTTTCAATAAATCCAAAAGAATGATCTACTTTGGCATTTATTGTCTTATGTTTAACCGACAATCTTCTTCGCCACCTCGATCCGAGCAAGGGAGTAAATCAAGTTTGGCAAATTCTTGAGACAACTTTTGAAGGTAACATGAAGAATTCAAATTTGTTTTATAAGATGTACAAGCTACAATATTAGTTGGACACTCTTAAAAGGCAGTTAGATTTTCTAGGCCTACTGTTTGAGTAGCTAGCTACAGTTGAATGATCACTGGATGATGATGATAAGAAAGTTGTACTTTTGAACAATCTTAGCAAAGAAGACAAGTTCATGGAGACTGTCACAACACTAAAGGTTGGCAGAGAGATGCCCAACAAAGAGATGAATTCTGGTCGCTTAGATGAAGTTAGGAAAATGGTAGCTAATACTGTCTCTTCTTCAGAATCCTTTATCACCAAAGGCAAAGTACAAAAATGCACACTTCTGCAAACGATTAGGTTATATTGATCAAGTCTGCTTAAATGGTTAGAAAAGGAACAAACTCAACACTATATGAACAATTGATTTCCACAACTGCTACCAACCTCTAAGTGTGCCCAAGACATGTGTGGGCCAACCTTTGAACGGCAAGATCTCATGCCTCTGAGGCATGCTCACTCTTGTTCAGTCTTTGAGCCATGCATGGAAAGTTATTTTAGCGTCACATTGGAACATCATCACCTCTGTGCCTAAGGAGTCTATGCTAGCGTTCCTACCTTTCTTTTTGAATATGATCACCTTTTCTGAGCTATGTTTCACCTCATAGATTTGACTCACATTATGAGCTAAAGTGTGGTTTTTTAAGCTCTATTGAATACCTCTCTAGCTTGGGGTCTATACTCCCCCCCCCCCCCCACACACACACACCACCACACACACACACACACACTCATTATGTGGTGTGCAAAGTGCAAGATCTCCATCTCCTTCTCCATGCTTGTTGAGAAGTTGAGAGCCTACACCAACACATTTATCTATGGAATGAAAATCCAACCAAGAGCCATGCTTCAATGCTTAAGCTTGCCATCTTCTCCATCTTCATTACTATGCTATTATGGATGATAAGCAAGAAGAGTGATGATATACGTTACCCAATCCATTCATGAGGAAGTCATGTATGAATCCCATGCTCCTCCCTATGCGGGACATAGAGGTATTCAACCTACTCTTTGAGGTTTAGAGAAGTACTTCTATTGGCCTACCATGGAAGTGGACATATAAGAGTATGTTTCAAAATGTGTGGTATGCCAAAAGACCAAGTATTATAGAGGGAAGCAACCTAGATTACTCCAGCAATTGCCAATCCCTAATTCACCATGGAAGAGTATATCCATGTATTTTATCTTTGGATTACTAAAAAATATATCCATAAGAATATGAGAATATGGACAATACTCTATAGATTTAGCAAGCAAGCGCACTTTATTCCTATCACGAAGACTATTACAACACATCAAATGGCAACTCTCTTCATATCTCAAATTTTCAAACACCATGGATTGCGAACATCCATCTTGTCAGATAGAGATCCTAGATTGACAAGTAATTTTTGGAAAGGTCTCTTTGAAAATCTAGGTACAAGATTGAATTTATCTTTGGCCTATCCCCCACAAACGGATGGCCAAAGTGAGATAGCCAACCTTACGATTCTTGATCTACTAAAGACTTATGTTACAGAAGTAGATCAATGCTCACAATGGGAGAAGTAATTACCCCTTGTAGAGTATGCGTACAATAATACAGTCCATACTACTATGGGAAGGCACCTTTTGAAATTATAGAGGGAAGACCTAAAAGTCCCTTGCTACTTAAGGTACATGGAAAGATCTTCGCCTATACTGATGAGTATAGCCGTGACATACAAAAATCTTTCCAAAAGATTGAGGAGGTTATATCCACCTCTCAACAAAGGAGAAGGTTTCTCTGCAGATAAGCACAGAAGGGCCTTAATGTTCAAAGAAAATGATTGGGTATTACTTTAATTTCCCAAGGCTCGATTGAGGCAAACGACGGGCAAAAATCCTACGGGCCATCAAAAGTATTATGCTAAACTAGAAAAAAGATACTATAGTCATCTTGAAGACAATCAATGACATGGATTATCAACTCAAGTTGCCCAACCATTGGCTCATACAAAATGCCTTTCATGTGAGCCTACTTAAGCCCTACAAAGGAGAGCCACCAAGAGAACTGATTATTGAAGACCGTCCATAAATCAAAGACCAAGAAGAGGTGCTACAACCCAAAGCTATCCTTTGGCATGAGGACAAGGTACTACGACATGGTAAGATTATTAGACGGTATCTTATTAAGTTAAAAAATTATTCTTTTGAATATGCTAGATGGATGCAAGGAATATAGCTTAAGGATAGTGTGAACCTTGTCAATGCTTACAATGCTACATTAAAGTAACCAAATGTACATGCTTCTTTTAAATGATCAAAATTTTTGTCTTATAAAAATAATTCTCTTTTTCTTGTGCACAAATTTAAGTAGTATACATGCTTAGAATCATGTTTGTGATGACGACGTCTCTCAAACACCAAGTAGAATTTGTCACTCTACTTTGGGAGAATGAAATGGACTAAAGAGCAGACATGATTGCGGCCGCTAAGTCTCCCAAGCCCCAAACGGATTAGTCATTCATCTTGGAATGATGTTGTAGGGTAAAAAGGGATCCTCTACCCGCTAAAAAAATCGACTAATGACGAAGTATTTATCTCTTCTACCTTATAGTCGAGGACGACTATGATTTCAAGAGAAAGGTAATGTCATAATATCTAATATCTAACCAACCCAAATGATTTTCTCATATTAAACCGATCATTTAATGTGGAAAAATAAACGAGAACAAGAGTTAGAATATAGACATGTGATTATGGATCTATCTCAACACGGGGCTAGGGTTCAAGGAGTCCAAATGAGAGATGGTCTGACAAGAGCAAGACTAGCTAATGGAGCTTAAAGACCTTAGGGTTAGCTTTTCGTGCTTGATGATAAGGTTCTTGAGGTGCGTGTCGTGCTTGACGTGCTAGGGCTGAGCTTGAGGTGGGAACCTTCTCCAAGCTTTATAGAGTTGACCAAGCATGAGGCGCTTAAGGTGTTCCAAAGTCAACAAGGATCCGTACAAGGAGGGGGCAAGCCCTACAAGTAGGGGCAAGAGAGAGAACACACACACACACTCACACAAGGCAAGCCTAGTCCAAGGAGAAAACAAGGACACATGTCATGCTCCTCTCCATGTTGCCCTCGTAAGGTGCCTAAATCCTATTGGTTGGCCTCTCAAGGGATCCAATTATTATTTAGCTATTTTAATTAATTGTTTATGCATTTCTCTCTCTCAAAGGGGGAAAGGGGGACACTTGTCCCAAGGTTAGCATGGTTGCTTGATATGCACACTGCATGTGATTGGCTAGGCTTGTAGGGGTCCAATCACCTTCCAGCATGAGCTACAAGGGGGGGTTGACCAAGGAAGCTAGGGGCTAGCTTGGGTGGTATACTCCCCCCGCCCCCCCCCCCCCCCCCCCCCACACTCTCTCTCTCTCTCTCTCTCTCTCTCTCTCTCTCATTGTGTGGGGTGCAAAGTGCAAGAGCTCCATCTCCTTCTCCAAGCTTGTCGAAAAGTTGAGAGCCTACACCAACACTCTTGGCTATGGAATGCAAATCCAACCAAGAGCCATGCTTCAATGGTTAAGCTTGCCATCTTCTCCATATTCATTACTATGCTATTATATATGCTTAGCAAGAAGAGTGATGATAAGTGAGGAACTATTTCTTTCCTCCTATGAATGTTTCTTCTTCCTCTTCCCTACCCTCATTCCCCGCTAGCTCTCTCCACCTTCAAAGGTGTTTGAGGCCTTGGGACTGAGACTGGGGATGGTTAATGCTTTTACCAAGGATTATGTTATGCTTGTGATGCATGAAGTTTCCCATCTTCAATGCATCACCTAGGTCACAAGGAGCACAAAGGTTATATTGTACCAAGTCTCTCTTTATGGGAGGATCTATAATACAAAATCCACATAAATCCGGTCCTCAACTGTTGTCGTGTTCTCTAGTTCTCTCTCTTGCAAAAGTATTGTTCATGCCACGTTAATTAAGTATAATGGTTATGTTGCTATTGCTAATTAAGTTCACCCTCTATGTTCTCAAAGTAGTCTCATAAAAATGCTCACTCTAGTTCTTTTAATTTCGCTATTCTCAAAGTTCATAGGCCATTTCCATTACACTTGAGACAAATTTTGAAGGTATTATGAAGCTTTTGCTCTATCTTAAAGTATTTGTATTTTAATAGACTGCTACCAACCTCTAAGTGTGCCCAAGAAACATGTGGGCCAACCTTGAATGGCAAGAGCTTATGCCTTTGAGGCATGCTCACTCTTGTTCAGACTTTGAGCCATCCATGGAAGGTTATTTTAGCATCACGTTGGAATATCATTGCTTCTGAACCTAAGGAGTCTATGCTAACATTCCTAACTTTCTTTCCGAGCATGCTCATCTTTTTGAGCTATGTTTCACCTAGTAGGTTTGACTCACCTTATGAGCTGAAGTGCAGTTTTTCAGCTCTATGGAATAGCTTGCTAGCTTAGCTAATTACATCACATTACAATGATTAATTAATGATGGGACACACAATTGATAAGGCTATCATAGATGCCACCATCTATGTACACATTCATGATTGTTCCAGACATTATCATGCAAGCGTTGCTCATTGTCTTGAGTCATGCTCTCTCTCTCTCTCTCTCTCTCTCTCTCTCTCTCTCTCTCTCTCTCTCTCTCTCTCTCTCTCTCTCTCTCTCTCTCTGTGTGTGTGTGTGTGTGTGTGTGTCTGTGTGTGTGTCTCTCTCTCTCTCTCTCTCTCTCTCTCTCCCACCCCCCCCACGGCTGATTCCCACCATGGTATCACAATAGGAATAATTTAAAGGATCCTTTCCTTATTCTATTTTAAACCTAATGATTATTTAGAAACTATTTAAAATTAAAATCCTATTGATTTGGATAATTATCCTATGTATCCGTTTTGTCCCAATTCTAATTCGAAGCCTTCTTAAACGCTTTACTATAGTAATGATGGCACTTAGATCTACCCTGTCTCTATTGCTTGAGAGATTGAAGCCCTTGAGAGGTGCTCCAATCAAGGGGGCAAGCACCCTCCCCTAGAGCCTTGAGCTCTCCTTTCATCTTTTTCAAGCTTCAAAGCTACCTAACGTTGCTATTTGCACCCATAACCATCTGTCCTTTGGCGCATATTACACAAGAACTTGGCCTCCAAAATCATGCACACCCATTCGAGTTGAGCTTTAACACTTTACCATTGGCAATTTGTTCTTTATGCACATATTTATACAACCATTTTCTCCTTCTGTAATGTTTTTTTCTCTCTATAGTTATGGTACAGAGACGTTAAAGGCCAGTTTTTTCATTCAATTAAGAGTGGTTGCTCAACATGGCCTACATTGGGCTTTGCAAGTACGTAATTAGCATCGGCACCAAATTCTCCTTATGGAAGACAAAGAACTAACTATTGATGATGCGAGAAGAATTATGGAAAATCGATACTACCAACAAACCTGAACAAGTTCGAGGCAACACCACTCAACATTCTAAATGGATTGAGAAGAACGATCCGCCTTGGCATTTATTGTCTTATGTTTAGTCGACAATCTTTTTCCAAAAGCTCACCAAATTCATAAAAAGTTTAATTTTTTGCATTAAAGTGCACAACATGAATAACTTTCAAAGGTTCTTTCCCACAAGTTTTCCTTTGATCTGTCTATATAATTATTGTCATGGCTTAGACATTGCCCATGCATGTGACATGAGGTAAGACCGCCCATAATTTCTTAGGCATCAAACACCCCAACACTTCTATTTTGAGTTTAGTCTATGGACACATAGTTTTTATTCTATCCTAAAGGACTTGTATTTTGGTTTGAGTGCGCCCAGGAAACGTGTGGCCCAACCTCTTAATGATAGGAGATCATGCCTATGAGGCATGCTCGCTTTTGTTCAACCTTTAACACTAGGTTGGTAACCTAACAGGACATAAAAGTGTGCTTTCAGGGTTTTGAAAAAAACCTCCAAAATCATAGTAGATCGACTCATTTTGTAAAATCCTTTCATGAGGTTATAGTTCAAGGCCTACTACACATGGAAAAAATAAGAAACTTGTAAAATTTCTCATCTTTTGGTCACATCAAGCCTCCAAAGTTGATGGACCAGTACATTTTCATCAAAACAGTCATTTCTTACCTTTTGTTGCATAAAAATAAGATTAGGGATTTTTGTAGGACTTGAGATAAATTCCCTAGTTAACTTCAATATGTTGGTGATTTGAACATATGATTGCTTCTCACTCACTATTTTTTGTTTTGCCAAAACAAATAGGTACAAAAAAGTTGAATTTTTACCATTCTGCAAACCTATCATCAAAGTTTCTATAGCCACGCTCAATACAAATAATATATGCATGTTTTCTTAGTTCCCTATTGTCCTTTAGGTTCATAAGGAGCCATGGAGCATGTCAAAAGAATAATACATCTCTTACCAAGGGGAATTTTGGGGACAAAGATGAAGTGCAAAATACAGCAAACATGAAAAAACTGTGTTCAACATTATGAGTTGTAGAATCCCATAGAAACTATTCAATATCTAGCCAAATTTGATCCTTATGACTAGATATGGTTACTACCTACAAAATGCATGTAGTTGTCACAAGAAACTAACAATATTGAAAAAGCTATACTTGATATACTAGAATGTTTTGTTTTCTTCTATAATTGAAAAAATCAACCATCGTTGTATACTATGAAAAATAGGGTATTAGGTGCCCCAAAAGTCAAAGAATATTAGCTTTATGTTACAATATGTGACATAGAAAATCAAAACTGCATTTGGATATCATGAAAACCACCAAAAAAATCATAGAAGAGCTAAAATTGGCTAAAAAATAGGATTTGACAATTTTTGTAATTTGGTCATAACTTACAACTTTAATATTTATTTCTCCCTAGAAGCATCAGGACATGTTGAGGACTACTAAAGATAGTTCTCTAGCATTATAGACCTCACAAACATGAATTCTAGAGTGGTATAGTTGCAAAAATTTGAAAAAAGCCAAAAACAGGACCCGTTTTTTCACAAAGTTTAGGTTGTGAAATGTTGTGCAAGGACAAGGTTAAAGATGGAATTGATATTCCAAAAAAATGTCGAGTTTTTTTCAGCTCATGAGACAACTTTCTAAATAGATAGCACCTCAAAATCCATTTTGAAACTCTTGACATAACTCATGGAAAATGGTCACTTAACAGTACATAAAAGTGTCCCATTACCAACCTAGTGTTAAGCCATGCATGGAAATTTATTTTAGCGTTATGTTGAAATATTATCACCTCTCAGCCTAAGGAGTCTATGCTAGCTTTCCTACCTTTCCTTCCCAATACAATCACCTTTTTTGAGCCATGTTTCACCTCATAGGTTGAATCACCTTATTAGTGAAGTGCAATGTTTTTAGCTTGATGGAATACCTCTCTAGCTTACTTGATTATGTCACATAACACCTAGCTAGTTAATGATGTCACATGTACTCGCTAAGGCTATTATACATGCCACCACCTATGTAAACTTTCATGGTTGTTCCAATAATTATCATGCAAGTGTTGCTCATTGTCTTGAGTCATGTTCTCTCTCTCTCTCTCTCTGTCTCTCTCTCTCCCCACATTCCCAACAATTTGACTAGACCTGATAAAGGAAAGCAAGGTGAGAGAGTGGCATATGCTTGAGATTGCATATGATGCGTTCATTTATGGGATTGTGTGAAGCATACATATTTGAAAATTTTCACATATTGTGGAACTATTTTTTGGGCATTGTTGTCTGTGACATGGTAAAAGGTGTGAAGATTTGCTATTAGCACATAGTTTTGATCTATGTCACCAAGATTTCTTGTGATGCAATCAAGGTCACAATCACTAGGGTGCCATGCCTCGTCCTTTCCTATTGGAATGAGACCTTTGAAGTTTGGACAAATGTGAGTACCATTGCCATTGGCACTATGTTCAACAACATGATCATTCAGTTGTAGTTCTCGCTTGCAAACTAAATAGTGTTGAGAAAAATTATTTTGTCTATGATAAGGAATTTCTTTGTGTCATTCATTCATTAAAGCATTGGAAGCACTTTATTTGTGGGTGTGAACTTGTGATTCTCTGGGATCACCAATCACTTAGATGGCTTCAGTCTATGCCAAGACTTGCACATTGGTGTGATAGGCAATCACATTGGTATGATAGGCAATCATGTTGATCTCAATTCTTTTTGAACATTCTGGTGGTATGATTGAGCATGTGCCTGGTAAAGCTAGCCCTATTGCAGATGCATTGAGTAGGAAAGGCAAGATTCTTCCTCTTTAGCGTCATTTATTTTTGTATATTGGAGGTCTTGATTTCAATGATTGTAAAAATCAAGTAGACGTCATGTGGTTGTTATGTGTACATGGATCTTTGTGCCACCACATGGATATGCTACCTCAACTTCCAGAGACACTCCCATGCATGACAATGTCTTAGAGTGGGCAGTTTAGTACCAGCAGCTTTGTGAGCCTCTTTGCAGTAAGATGCAACTACTTGCACCTTAGATTAGGTTTTCTAGCTTTCGAACCCTTTTGCATAAATGGTTTGTACACATGTTTTGACAAATGTTATTACACTTTGGTGGGCATCTCACAGTACGATCATGTAGATTTAGGTTAGATAAATCCAACGTGCCAATTCTTGTAGCAATCAGACTATTGGGTTTTAAGAGATGTGCAATAGTTTCATCTAGAAACTACCCCTATGACATAACTTATTAATAATTCACCTTCCACTTATTAATAAATCATGTAAAATTCATTTCTTGAATCTCTACCCTTTCTCTATTTCTTGAGAGCTTGAAGCCCTCAAGAGGTGCTCCAATAAGGGGGGAGCACCCTCCCCTAGAGCCTTGAACTCTCCTTTCATCTTTTGCAAGCTTTAAAGTTGTCTGATGTTGCTATCTGTGCCCATAAGCAGCTTCCCTTTCGTGCCTATTACACAAGGCTTTGGCCTCCAAAATCATGCACACCTATTTGGGTTGAGCTTCAACACTTTAGCATTGGAAAATTGTGCTTTATGCACATATTTACACAACCATTTTCTCCTTTTGTATTTCATTCAAATAAGAGTGGTTGCTCAACATGGCCAACGTTGGGCTTTCCAAATACGTAATTAGCATTGACACCAAATTCTCCTTATGGAAGACAAAGAACGAAATATTGATGGTGTGAGAAGGATTATGGAAAATCGATACTACTGACGAACTCGAACCAGTTTGAGGTGATGCCACTCAGCATTCTCAATGGATCAAGAAAATTGATTTGCTTTGGCATTCATTGGCTCATGTTTAACCGACAATCTTCTTTGCCACCTCGATCTCAACAAGGGATAAAAGCAAGCCTGGCAAAGACCTGAGAGAAATTTTGGAGGTAACATGAACAATTAATAGTTGTTTCATAAGGTGCAACTATACAACCTACAATATCAGTCCGTCACTCTTAAAAAGCATTTAGATGTTTTACCCCTATTGTTTAGTAGCTAGATACACTTGATCACTTGATGGTGATGATAAGAAAGCTGTACTTTTGAAAAATATTAGCAAAAAAGACAAGTTCATGGAGACTGTCACAACAATAAAGATTGTCAGATAGATGCCCAATGAAGAGATGAATGCCATCCTCTTAGATGAAGTCAGAAAAAAGTTAGTTGATGTAGACTCTACAAACAATTAGCTCATACTGTTTAAGTCTGCTCATTAGGGCCAAAAACGACTCAAAAAGGGCTGTGTAAGGAATTGGTTAAATTACTAATTAGCAGAGCCCGTTTGTGGTCAAAACGGCTCCAAAATTTGTCCGTTTTGGTCATTTGAAGCATATCTACACAATCTAAAGCGTATCTAGGTACATATCTCTAAATATTCAAAAAGATATTGTTTTCTTCACATTCCTTTGTGGCTCACCTCAAAATTTGTTTTCATTTACTTCACTTGGCGGTAAATAGTTGTTTCCACTTTTGAATCTCTCTTTTTTCTCTCACCTTTCGCGAGCTTTATCTCTTCTTCTCTAATGCACCTTGTTCTGCTGCTATGTTATTTCCATTATACTTTCTGCTCCTTCATTACTTACAATGACTAATACATCTTCCATTAGTGATAACCGCAAGTTTCACTTGAACATTAAGCTAAGCCAGGAATATGCTACTACGCGGAGTGTCTATCAAAGACCAGTTACAACTGCAAATGATGCACAACAACTTCGCAACGAGGGAAAGAAACACATTGATATATGGACAAATGGGAGCTTGTATCCACTGGATCCTAGCACTGGAAGGTATCCATCTTTTCACACACCTCATGATTTGATGAGATTTGTTGGTGATGGGGTTGATGGCTTACTAGGATATAGTTCTAGGTTATCTCATTTACACATTACATTCAATATCTCAAAATTGTTTTGTCTTCAAATGCAACAAGAATTTTAGAACTTGAAAACCAAATAGCATTGAGTGGCATAAAATGGTAACCATCTTTTTGCAACATTTGTCAGCCTACTCAACGTCCTCTTCCTCATATGTGTATATATTTTTCTATGCTATTAAGTTATCTAGAGTAAATTTCCCCTCTTCGTTTAACCTTTGTGGCGACACATACATTATACTCTTCCCAAAAATGTCACCTTAGTCATATATTTATATTACCACCCTTTTCTTTTTTGCTTTGTAAATAGAATAAGCATACAATAACCAACTATATACCCCCAAACTTTCTTACCTCTTGTGAATTAGTAGTAGAAAAATAATATATCCATCTTCCACCCCATATAGATAAATTCCCATGGAAATCAACTCTCCACTTGTCTTTACCAAAGATTATGGTCCCTCTCTACAAGTCTTCTATGCCCCCTACATAGGTGGCCCAATATCTCTTAAGAATATACATATAGTTTTTCTCCTTTCAAAAAGACTCCAATTGTATATTATTTTCACAAGCAAATAATATTGGGCCCTCCTCTATTTGTTTAAGCATCATAGCCTTTTGAAAAAGCATGATTCCCCTTGGATGCATACAAGCAAAGGGCCCATACAAGAAGACTTGGAAGCAAAAGGTTCCCTAGCCTAATGTGGACCTCCCAAACCGAAATCCTTGGTGCATGGGCGTGAAGAATAGTCCAATTTCATATCAAACATGTTGAGAAGGTCAATTTTGCCTTTTGAAGCATGTCATTCCGAGCTACAGGTAAAAAGTTATGGTCAAAATAGTGTAAATCTGACAGATTCACAGCAAAAGGGAACTGTAAATCAAGTAAATCAAGAGGGTGAGATCTTATTTTTCCCCTACTCATCTTCTGGAAGAGCAATGAGTGTTCAAGGTCACTTGCATGTGATGGGACCAACCTAAAGATGCTTTCTAAATGCCAAGACAGACAAGTTGAGATACCCCGCAGGAGCCACCCGTAGGGCCTCATGGTGGGGCCCACCTACATTATGCACCCCTATGGAGCCTTCACGGTCTAAAATGATATTTTTGGTGAATAAATAGTCCCTTTTATGTCCAATATTCAATGAGTGGTCAAAGGACACTTAATTAGGTCTAATCACTTACTCTAATTAAGTGTAGCATAATCCCACTCCTACACAACTATAAATAGCCCCCCTTGGAGAGACTCAAGGACACACACACCTATATTTTCAACTTCATGTTGTTTTCTTGATCAATAGTAGCGAAAACCCCAACTCTCCCTCTTTCACATCCTCCCTCCTAACCCTCCTCTTTGGAGGAAGTGCAACTCTATTCTCCACTCTTTCCATTCTACAATCTCTTACTCCATCAACCCAATAAATCATTTGTAGCACCTCAATAATTTGTAAATACATCATGATCTCTCTCATGGTTATGTTAATGATCCTGAAATCGTCTTCAAAAACTTTCAAGTGTCACAATTCGTGATGGTTAGCCAGCGTCTGTCCTCCCCTTAAGGTGTGCGAGAAATCAAGTAAGTGTTCTATTCTCAATTTACCATTGGTCAATTTACCATTGGTTTGTTTCTCCACACTTATTCAATTGGTCTAAAGAAATTCCTCACTCCAACTCTCTTTTGTTTCATTACATATGCATGTGGCTACCTCTCATGGTGATTTTATTTGTGTCACGGCATTGCATAGATGGAGATGAGCTCTGTATGCAAAGTGTGTTAGTTTGATGTAAGTGATTCTCTTGTGTGTTTGAGAGGCAAGTCTTGCGCGCATGATTTTTTTGATGAGTGCTTGAGAGAGGAAGAGTTTGGATGTATTATGGGTATTCTTATGGGGAGAAGGTGAATGCTATTCCACAAATTGCATATTTCATTTTGATGCACGGCATTGGTTTGCTAATCGTTGATGGTGTTCAAGTGTCCAAAGTGTATATAGAGTAAGGGGGTTTTCAAAGTGTGTTGCTTGAGTGAGTGAGTGCAAGTGTTATTTTTTGATTGGTTTCCTTCTCCACTCCCAAAAGAAGGTGGTGCCCCTAAGTAGTGTGCGTACCTCTTTACGAAAATTTTGTGAGGGTAGGCCCATTGGTTTGGATTTAGAGGCCCCATTTCAAAAAGCGCGCCCTCAGCATCTATAAAACAAGAAAATCACCAACTTCGGACTTTAAAAGAAAATCCAATAGGATTTAGAGCACGAGTAAAAGGAATGAGAGATGTAGTATACTTAATAGAAGGTTTTGGACAAAGAAAAAAAAGATTAAAGGTTACTAGAGAACATGTGACTAGTCTTTTAGGGTTTGATATGTCCAATGTTCAAGAAAGGGTGAGATTTTTGAATGAGGTAATGAACAAAAGTGATATTCTTAAACTTTTGAAACTTCCTGAAAATCAAAATCAGAAAAAATTGGTATTTCAAAGTTTATTGAAAGATATGGGTTTACTGGTCCAACCTTCTCAAATACAAGAAGTTTGTGACACAGTGGGGGTGAGTAGAAGGGGTTACATGGCCATTTCTAAAACCTAGTTTCAGGTTTTAAAGTATTACAAGATTAAAGATTTTGGGTTGCCTAGGCCTCATAATGTTGGGAAAGTTAGGACTCTATTAAACGAAGAAATACTCGAACATTTTGGAGAGTACTATCATATAGAAGAACGATGCCATATGAAAACAGAAAAAAAATTCTTCTTTTGAGTATACTATTTTTAATAACATCTGGATGAGTATAAAAAATGTGCAGTCTGCTATGGTGAGATACTATAATATGCAAGAAGTAGATTGTGAAGGAAAACTTATATTTGTTTTGAAATTGGATGAAGCTCAAATTCAAAAATGTCAAAAAATGGAAAGAGTTTCCATATCCCTTATGAATAGAGCATTGGACTATAGCCAGGGTAAGCTTGATTCCCCATACCACAAAACTCAATCAGAAATGGAACTTTGGTGGATCGGAGCAGCTCAAATACCAGTAGAAAATCACGATACATTGAAATGGTTGTTTTTGCAGACCGATATCCCTTCTATTATATAGGACTAAAATGCAGGTGAAAAACTCTGTGTAGATGGCATGGGTGAATTTTTTGTAGAATGGCACTTGAGTGCTGACCTAAAAGCATTAAAGTGCATGTTTGGTGTATGTGGAGGTTCCAATACCAAGTATCCATGTCTATATTGCACGACAAGCACTGGAACAAAAGGATGGCTTGCAGAACACGAGGTTGGAAAAGCACCATCGAGGAATAGTGTGAATGTCATCGACTGACTACCCATCGTCTTCTATGATTTGGGATCCAATTCTAGCAATAGATTTAAAAAATGTACATATATGCACAATGCATGTAGAGATTAGAATCTTGGACAAATTTCTTCGATTCCATCTTGACTATGCATATTCTATTAAGCCAACTAAACTTGCAGACGAGTGCATAGAAAAATGCGAGGATTTGCTCTCTCAAATGGGTTTTCATGGTGGTCAAGTGCATCTAAAAAAAGATCCCACTCTTTCAAAAGGAACCGGTGATGTTTTGCAAGATGTTTCAATGGGTGGAGCAAAAGCCAGAAGATTTTTGAGTAACCATGACAACAAACAAGTTGATGCTATGTGGAGCTGCTGGAAGGATCTTTGTGTTATAACAACCAATGTCAAAAGTAGACCAGATGTAGCCAGCAAACGCATGGAAGTGTGGAAGAATCTCGACAATTTTTTGAAAGTTTTGAGACAACAAGTTAACTTTTCTACTTATGCAGATGACTTTAAAAAGACAATAAAGCTTCTAATAACTGCTATTACAGATGCTTGGGGAGCAAAAGACATCACATATTACTTGGTGAGTATTCAATTACTTTCTAAAGTCTAGATAGTATTTTACTTTGCATCCTATTGAGTTCAACTAGCTTTTTTTTAAATTTTTAGCATATTCTGTACCTGCATGGACCATATTTTGCAAAACAAGGACCCCTTGCAACATGGAATACTCAGGGAAAGGAAAAATCTCACTATCACAAGCGAGGACTTCTTTTTTCAAATGTACAAGAAAGGGAGGTGGACAAAGAAGTAGCAATGCTTTAAAGGAATTATTCAATTGGTTCTATAGGAGGCTCGGGGGGTTCACTATGAGTAAAACTACCATATCACGTGCGTTCAAGACATGTTTGTAAAACCCCTTATCTGTGAATTTTGTTAAGAATATAATGTACCCTTTTCTTTTAAAATCTATAAGTTTTTATCAAATTTGAAAATATAATGTCCTTCTGTATATATTTCTGTAAGTTTCAAGAACTTTAAATACCCTTCTGTTGAACTCGCGTGATAGGTTACATTTTTCTTAGGTGACCTCCCCGGGATAGGAGGCAATTACAACGGATGAGATCAACCAACCATGCTGCTCAACCACAGATGGAGATTAATGCTTCACTTTGAAACTTTGTACTGAATCTTTCTAAAGAGATCCAAATTCAAAAAATATATTTTGGTGCAAAAAATTGTCAAATTTACATCATTTTTTGATTTTTTTAATCTCTAGGCATGTCGCCCCTATATCTTAAAAACTTTCTTCTTTTATAGCCCCCAAGAAGGTTGAAATTTGTCTCCTCAGCTTGCTGCTGCATAGCTAGAGTAGCAAAGAAAGTATCCTGCTCTTGAGGCATTGAATCCTGCAGCATATCCAAACATTCGAAGTGCTGCTGCTCTCTCAAGTAACATGATCTTGTTTGCATTGATTTGAAGGGGAGTGTACCCTAAAAACCATGACAATATCTTCAGTGCAAACATTGGCAACTCAGGATCTTTAGAATACTGCATGTGGAAAGCACAGAAGGTGGCACTATCCAATGTAGGCATGCAGTGCATGAGAGAGGAGGCATCCCTTCTTGAAGAGCCCTCTATTGCTTTCCCTCTCGAGCCTTTAGCTCTCCCAAGAAAATTGTCTTTGTCAAGGAGTTCAATCTGCAAAACAAGATAATGAGTAATTAAAACAAACTTAAAAAAAAAGAAAGATTTTAGTAGGGAGATCACCTTTCGCAACTCATCTTCGGCAATGACTTTTTCTTGAAGGAGATTGCATGATCCGGTCATCTCTCTTATGTCAACTTCCTTTCCAGTTTTTTTCAGCTTAAAGTCTCTGCCAAAAGATTGGATGCCAAGCTCAACAAGCCTCTTCTCAAAATCCTCATCTTTGAGGGAAGGTTTTTCCTCTTCCACTCTTCTCATGCATAGAGCAAGTGCATCAGGAGTAGGCAAAAAATCTTTATTGGATGTATGAATATCAAGTGCCAAAAACTCCTCTTTTGACTCTTCTTCTGTGTCAATAAAATCTTTGGCCACCTCAGAAGCTTCAGAAATGGTTGTAATACACTAGTCCTTCCTCATATTAAGCAGACACTGAATATGATGGAGAGGGATATACTCTTTCCCATTGATAAAGAAGTAGGGAAGGTTTGGAATAGTAAGGGAAGCTTCAAATACCTCTACCTCATATGTTGGCTCATCAATGACAGTACTAGCTCTAAATTGAGCCACATCAAAATTTGCACTCTCCTGCTCCTCAGCTGCAACATCAACTTCCTCCTCTTCTAGAATTTCACTTTTCTCAAGCTGCAAAACTGTGGAAACATTTTTATTTGTTGCCTCATCTATATCTTTCACTTCATCAGCTTTGCCTTGCATGTCAACTTTAAGGAACAAAAAGAAAAGAAAAGCAACTTCTTTTGGAACAAGGTTACAAGGTTTTAAATGTAATTGACAAGAAATGGTAGGTGGACAAACAAAGGAAGTCTTCTTAAAAAATCTTCCAAACCTCCTTGTTACTTTGCTCTTCTCAATTGAGTTTGTAGTATATTCGGTTAGATGACAATAAGTCTTGCCATCTAAAACCAAACACTTGCCTTCAACTTCCTCTTCAAACTCTTTGAATTCTTCTGCCAAGAAGTCCTTCAAATGGTCTAACAAAGTTGCAAGATCAAACACAGGGTTGAATATTTCATATGCTTTGGTGTACACCTCCATGTCACCACCATCCATCACAGCCACCAATAGTTTCTCACTTGGACTCTCTTCCAAAATCTCCTCCCGGCCTTCATTCATGGTAGAGTAAAAGTCGAATGGTGAAGCTAGGTACAAGGTCGGGAAATACGCCCAAAGCAATATAGAGCAAGGAGGGGGAGGGCTAAACTGAGAACAGAGCGCCCGACATTGGGTCTCAGAACCTCACTAGCACGAAGCGATAGGGGTGGGTTCTAAGACTAGCAACTTGCTAGTATCGCGTTGTGTCGGTGCCAATGAGAGGCTGACCCCAACGTTTGCAAATGAATACCAATGCCAATGACAAACCCGAACCACACGATATGCGTTGGACCCAGCCTGTGCAACTGCCTACCTGCGCATCGTGCGCGACGAAGCCACACCAAAGCTAACAAGAACCCTGAACGACGCGATGGAGGACGGACCACTGATGTGCAAATGCAAACAAGCGCGTCGTGCAGGACGAGAGGATTAGTACACAAAAATTAGTAATAACTCGCGTCGTATGGGACAAGTAAACGTGCAACATTAATAACATTCGAGACCAAGCTTTATATAGGATCCGAAATATGATTGTTATTGACACGTGTCAGCCATCCATACGTGCCACGTGGACTGCGTACAATGGTCGTCGGACGGACAGTCGTATGTATATAAAGCCTTGTCACGTGCTCATTCTTTGATTTCTCCCATACTCCACATTCTCGTCGTGTCGTCCTCAAGTACTCGCACTTCCACTCATCCGCACTTTCGACTCTTCTGCGTTGTGCGTAAACGTCCACTAAGCCAAGGCAAGCTTCTTCTCAAGCGACGCGACCCGGATGTGTCCAAGCATGTGGGTGCACCTTCTATCACTTTGTGAAGGTCTTATTTCTTGAAAAAGTTTAAGCATCCCATAAGACACGATACGGGCATGTTGCAAAGTCTAGGTGAGCCTCTTATCGCGTCATGCAGGTGTTTTTGCTCGGCTTACTAAAAATTTCCAGAGCTCGCGTATGACACGATACAGTGATGTTCTAGGGTGTGGGTGTGCCCTCTATCGCGTCGTACAGGTTGTTTTGTGAGTTTTCTTTTGAGGTTCCGGTGCTCAAATACGACTCGATAAAGACGTATTCCAGATCCTGGGTCACCCTTCTATCGCGTCGTGTTGGTGTCACCCTTCTATCTCTCCCCAATGCCATTCTCTTCACACACGGCGCGATAAGAACATCTTGCAGGTTGTGGGTGACGCGTCTATCGCGTGGTGCTGTGTTTTTTTACCCGAATGGCGAGGACTAAGCAGACTGCAAGGAAGGTCTACCAAGCCCCAACTGATCCAGAAATAGATGTTGAGAAAGATGCAGAGAAATCAGCCCCTCCACTACCTCGTCAGAGGCCGAATGCTCAAAAAAGATTGAATTATCAGGTGAAATCCCTAAGAGAGATAAGAAAAGCACAAAAGTCTACTTTTCTACTAATTCCAAAGCTCTCTTTCATGAGAGTTGTCAAAGAGATATCAGATAGACTTGTAAGCATGATGAATATCAAAACTTTTGTCTCAGTAAGGTTGCAATCTCAAGCTGTGATGTACCTTCAGGAAGCTGTTGAGGATTTTCCCATAGAGTTTATGAATGATATCTACATTGCAGCTGCATTTGCTCACAGGGTCACACTTATGAGCAAAGATTTTGTGCTTGTGTCAAGGCTAAGGTACAAGTTTGATAATGCTCTTGAGCTCATTCCTAGTGAGGATCTTAGGGCCTTCCAAATTTTAAACATCCCTCCTTCCAGGCCGTAGAAAGATTCTGGGGTTGTCATTGAGGATGTTACACATGAGTACAAGACAAGAAAGGCTCAGGATATCAAAGCAGGAAAGGAAGTTGAGAGGGAGCAAGACATGATATCAGAGGATGCTATCCTGAATGAGCAAGCTGAAATTTTAAGAGCATCCAACTCTCTTCTTTATGAGAAAGTCACAGGACAAATGGTGGTGAATGTCTCCTTGTTTGGAGATACTGAGGCGTATTTAGACATATTCCCTCAAGACACAAGTATGCTTGTAAATCCCAACATTGAGCTTGGTGACACTGTGCTCTATATCTGTCTCAGGTATGTGTTGCTTCTTTGCTAATTATTAGTGCATGTGCAAGGCAGACATGCACAAGGGGCTCATTGGGGCTTGTGTTTTCTTTTCCAGGTGTCTTATGAGGGATCTTCTAGAGGCTCTAGCAATGCAAATTTCCATACTTAACCCTTTAGTGACACAGTGCCTTTTTAACAAGCAAGGAACCGTTTCAAGTTTTTTTTATGATTTTAACATGCTGACCTGCAATCACATATTATACCCCTATGTTGAAGGGTAAATCTTAACTCCTTACATGTTATTTTTAACATTTTGTGGTATTCTTAGCTAATTGTTTTTTATTTTGTAGAGGACATTGGAGTCTTATTATCTTCAATCTTTTGGAGAAAGATATTATATTTATGAATTCATTGTCAAGTATCCATGGGAAAAGTAAACTGTAAGTATGAAGCATAATCTATGCTTGATGATGGCCCATTGTTTTCTATTAGTAGTTTTTTCATTCAATGTCTTCTTGCAGTGCTGCCAAACTTATTGTTGGTCACCTGAGTACCACAAATAAGGATTACAATATAGAAGCTTCAAGTACTACAATCAAAAAGTGACTTTACAGACAGACTCAACATCTTGTGGATGGAGGGTGCTTGCAAATGCATGGACATATCTTGAGTCAAGGTGCCGGATGACTACATTCACTGTAAGTGTGGCTCATGTATTTATTTTGATGTTTTATGTATGTATGTACTCATGTACTTTAGTTCCTTTTTCTATTTTTTTCAGTTGCATGACTATCCAGAGTCTTGGGTCATGTGGGTGAGAGAGAAGGCTGTTTCTATGGTTTTGAAATAATCAATAAATCCAAATGATCTAGAATCTCCTTTGCCACCAAAGAAAGGTAGAGCCACCAAAGGTTTGGATGCAAAGAAAATGGATCAAAAGAAGAAAAGTCCTGCAAAGAAGATCCATACAAAGAAAAAGGATCACAAGAAGCGTCCTGCCAAGGGGAAGAGTCCCACGAAGAAGAAGATCCCTGCCAAGGGGAAGAGTCCTACCAAAAAGAAGATCCCTGCCAAGGGGAAGAGTCCCACCAAGAAGACTGCCAAGGGGAAGAGTCCCACTAAGATCCCTGCAAAAAAAAGAGCAAATACAAAGGGCCATGCATTCCACTCACCATTGAATGGTTTTTTACTTTATCCCGTTTAGTTCTCTTCACTCCGTGTCACCACCTTTGCATGAAGGAAGCATTGTTACCCAGTCATTCACACGAAAAGATATCGGCTTCCAAAGACCATCCTCTCTAACGTTATGAAAGTCACAAGAAGTTATGTTATGTGAAGGGCGACGTGCAAAAGACGCAATGGAAACTTAGAGATTAGAGAAGAAGAAAGAAAGTATAGACGGAAAGACATAAAACCTCTCACAAACTAAAGAGCGAGAAAGGTATACGTCTAAAAAAAGTAGGTGATTTGTCATTAATGCCCTTGTTTTGAGAGCCTTCTGACATAGATTTCGTATCTTTGACAACGCTTTTGTGAAATATAAAACAGAATAAAAGACGAGACTTCATTACTTTGAGCCACAAATTTAATGAGCTCTCTCGCGAAAAGCACCCAAATATAGCAATTTCAGCCTTATGATCAAGACATTTAGCGGTTCTCCTTCAAAATAGGACCACCAAAACCCACAATTGAGGAGACAAGAGTGCCATACTTTTGTATACGTGTCAAATAACTATTGGACTATTCCTTAATCCTTAGATTAACAAACAGCCCTTTTTGAGTCGTTTTTGGCCCTAATGTAAATGGTTAAAAAAGGAACAAGGTCAATGCATAAGCACAATTGGTTTCGATAGAATTCAAAGAAGAGGAAGATCCTAAAGCAAACAAAGACACTACAAGGGCAAGTGCTAGATGACTCACTTGATAGTGAGGACACTTGAGCTTTCTAAAAGCTCACCAAAATAATAAAAGTTTCAATATTTTGCATTGTATTGCACGACATGAACTTTCAAAGGTTCTTTCCCATAGGTTTTCCTTTAATTTGTTTATATAACTATTGCTAGGGCTTAGACATTGCCTATGTCTATGAAATGAGGTAAGACCACCCATCATTTCTCATGCATTAGAAACCCCAACACTTCTATTATGAGTTTAGTCTATGGACACATAGTTTTTTCTCTATCTTATTTTGGTAGACTGCTACCAACCTCTTCGTGTGCCCAAGACACGTGTGTGCCAACCTTTGAATGGATGGCTCATGCCTCTAAGGCATGCTTGCTCTTGTTCAGCCTTTGAGCCATCCATGGAAAGTTATTTTAGCATCACGTTGGAATATCATCACCTCTGAGCCTAAGGAGTCTATGCTAGCATTCCTAACTTTCTTTCCAAACATGCTCATCTTTTTTAGCTATGTTTCACCTAGTAGGTTTGACTCACCTTATGAACTGAAGTGCAGAATTTTAGCTCTATGGAATACCTTTCTAGCTTAGATAATTAAATCACATTACAATAATTAAGTTAATGATCTCACACACAATCGCTAAGGCTATCATAGATGCCACCATCTATTTACACATTACAATAATTAAGTTAATGATCTCACACACAATCGCTAAGGCTATCATAGATGGCACCATCTATTTACACATTCATGATTGTCTAAACATTATCATGAAAGTGTTGCTCATTGTCTTGAGTCATGTTCTCTCTCTCTCTCTCTCTCTCTCTCTCTCTCTCTCTCTCTATCTCTCTCTCATCATGGTATCACAATAAGATTTATGATTTAAGATATCCTTATCTTATTCTATTTTAAATCCAATCATTATGTGAGGGCCATGCCAGGGACCGACGGCTCCACCATCTCCAAATGGGTACACCACAATTCCTGACATCCCTCCCGCTTGAGACCAAGACCAAGACAGGACTCTTCCTGCTCTTTGATGCCAACGCAAAGGGGTGTTAACATTCACTTTTTCTCATACGTATCCCTTAACAGAAAAACACCTTTCCTTATCGGTTCAACTTGCCAATCAAAATCATCATGCTAAATTTGAACTCAACCTTCCGCACTCAACTGGTGGGAGTACCCTTGGTTCAAGGTCACTAATGATTTTTACTTAATGTACAATATAAAGTTGGGTTCAACTTTACGACCAAGAAGTTAACCCTCCAAAATCTACCCTCCCACCGAACCATTTGATAAATGTACCTTTCCAAGGTAGTACTCTGATACTATAAAACAATATTCTAATCATGTAAACCAAGAATACATTTTAAGCATTTGAAAGCGTCATGCAAACTGTTGCATACCCTTGCAGGTGTGCATTTATTTGGTGGTTCCTACCTTTTTCATTTTTAAACTATTTTAATTCCTTTTTCCTTTAGTATTATTAAAGCTATCTAGTTATCTTTCAAGCAATCACATATACTTCTCTACCATATCCCTATCCTCGTCCTACGACTCAGGTATCATGTTTCCTCGGGTGGAGGCGGTGTCTTTACACAATTTCCATTTTCTTTTTTAAATCTTGTTTGGGAAAGACTTACAAAATTAATCTACCTTAAGTTCCTTTTATATAAATATCTCGAGAAGCAAATCAAAGGTTTGATTGATGAGACAATTGTGAAATAGACCTTCTAGGTTCCTAGTCTTTCCAAGGTTCCTTTTTACCAAACAATTAGAAGAGTTCCTAGTCTTTCCAAGGTTTCTTTTTACCAAACAATTAGAAGAGTTCCCTAGTTAAATCATATCTTCCTCCCTTATTTGATCCCTTCTTGGATCCATTTTTCTTCTTCCTTTTCTCGTTGGCCAATTTCCAAACCCATTTGCGGGTCTTCCCACCCGACCGGGACTCACTCCCATCCAATCACAATTCTAGGGCCTTGAATGAGCCCGAGCTCAAAATATAGACCAATGGTTATCAATCCTAGCCAAAAAGACCGTCTCCCATTGCATCCCACAGGTAAACACTTGTGCTGGTCTTTTTCCAAACATGGAAGACAGATTTCACACTTAAAATCTTCCATTTTAGGCTAGGGCTATCCACGTCAAATCTTTTCAGTAAAGTTTTAATCCTAGTTGAAATTTAGATTAGGTTCATTGAGTTATAATTTTTTAATTTCTATTTTCTTTTAATGTCTACTTAAACAAGACCTTAACACTAGGTTGGTAACCTAACAGGACATAAAAGTGTCCTTTCAGGGTTTTGAAAGAAACCTCCAAAACCAGAGTAGATCCACTCATTTTGTAAACTCCTTTCATGAGGTTATAGTTCAAGGCCTACTACACATGGAAAAAAATAAGAAACTTGTAAAATTTCTCATCTTTTGGTCACACCAAGCCTCCAAAGTTGACGGACCAGTACATTTTCATCAAAACAATCATTTCTTACATTTTGTTGCATAAAAATAAGATTAGGGATTTTTGTAGAACTTGAGATAAATTCCCTAGTTAACTTCGATGGGTTGGTTATCGGAACATATGATTGCTTCTCACTCACTATTTTTTGTTTTGCCAAAAAAAATAGGTACAAAAAAGTTGAATTTTTACCATTCTGCAAACCTATCATCAAAGTTTCTATAGCCACGCTCAATACAAATAATATATGCATGTTTTCTTAGTTCCCTATTGTCCTTTAGGAACGTTCATAAGGAGCCATGGAGAATGTCAAAAGAATAATACATCTCTTACCAAGGGGAATCTTGGGGACAAAGATGAAGTGCTAAATACAGCAAATATGAAAAAATTGGGTTCAACATTATGAGTTGTAGAATCCCATAGAAACTATTCAATATCTAGACAAATTTGATCCTTATGACTAGATATGCGTACTACCTACAAAATGCATGTAGTTGTCACAAGAAACTAACAATATTGACAAAGCTATACTTGATATACTAGAATGTTTCGTTTTCTTCTATAATTGAAAAAATCAACCATCGTTGTCTACTATGCAAAATAGGGTATTAGGTGCCCCAAAACTCAAGGAATATTAGCTTTATGTTACAATATGCGACATAGAAAATCAAAACTGCATTTGGATATCATGAAAGCCATCAAAAAAATCATAGAAGAGCTAAAATTGGCTAAAAAACAGGATTTGATAATTTTTGTAATTTGGTCATAACTTACAACTTTAACATTTATTTCTCCCTAGAAGCATCAGGACATGTTGAGGACTACTAAAGATAGTTCTCTAGCATTATAGACCTCACAAACATGAATTCTAGAGTGATATAGTTGCCAAAAGTTGAAAAAAGCCAAAAATAGGACCCGTTTTTTCACACAGTTTAGGTTGTTAAATGTTGTGCAAGGACAAGGTTAAAGATGGCATTGATATTCCAAAAAAATGTCGAGTTTTTTTCAGCTCATGAGACAACTTTCTAGACAGATAGCACCTCAAAATCTATTTTGAAACTCTTGACATAATTCAAGGAAAATGGTCACTTAACAGGACATAAAAGTGTCCCAGGACATAACAGTGTCCCATTACCAACCTAGTGTTAACAAAGCAATGAGTCTCTTGGGAGTTAAGGTTTTGTCTCGACGTAAGTTGAAAGTTAACCTAGTCTTGGAAAACTTCCATTTTTTTTCTTTGCATCATTTGCCATCCATGGGGCATTTCCATGGAAGCAGTGGGAGTTTTATGTCAAGCGTCACAGTTGTCACTTTTGTGAATCTATCCCCTTACTCTCCCCTTTGTAATCGCAAAGAAAACTTGAAAGTAGACAAACTTGAAATGAACATTGCAAATGCTCTCTACAGTGACCTTTGCTTTGGTATGAACCATGAATGGTAAACACAAATCTTTAGAATGCACCAACTTGCGATTTTAATGCAAATAATCTTAAAACTTTATTTGTTTAATTATGCAAGAGTTGATGATAATTTATGAAAGAGTGGGGGGACGGATACGGAGAGAGCTTTCGAATGGAGCTTTTGACAGAGCTTTTTTATGTTCCTCTACTTGGGCAATCTTATCTCGCCAAAAGCTCTCCACTTTGTGGCTAAAGAATGCTTATTGGAGGTAGCTTTTTCTCAAAAATTCAATCCCCTATAATATTCAAACTACCATTGTCTTTAAAAAATTTATGCTTGAAACATATTTGAAGGACATAAAGATACAATCCACACTTTTAGGACCTATGAGTCTTGACACAAACCACAATTTAACTCAGCAGATAGCACACTCTAAAAAAGAAATATGTTATGCACAATGTAAACAAACTACAAAACAACCTCAACCTAATAAATAGCATCCACAAACAAAGAAATATGATATGCTCAAAGTAGACAGACTGCAATGTTTACTCAGCATACAACATCCATTAACAAAGTAATATGTTATGCACAAAGTTGACAATTTTCAAAACAAAAACACATTACAAGAGTTTCAATACCAAATTAGTCGCAGTTACATACAAAGTCGCAAGTGGTTCAGGAAAATTATGCTGCATGTTGACTATTGAACACACGTAGTAGATCTTCATTTGTGAACCTGCTCTGATGGACGAACATATTGTGATTCAAATCCAAACCAAAATAGTGGAGAAATATGTAGTATATATGCTTGCAGGCCATATATGGTTTATTATGTGCCACACGTTCTGCAAAGTCTCCACATGTACACATCGGACTATTGGAAACAAGAACTTCATACCTCTCTCCTCAAACTTGAGAAGAAGATGTCTCTACCAATAATTTTTCATGCATGCATGCCTTCACAACAGTGTGTTGAATAACATGTGCCTCCATGGTTACGTTGATTCAATTTTCTTAGGTACCTGAATCGATATTCCTGGCCAATAACGCACATTGTTGGTTTCCCTTGCTACGATCTTATTTAAGGTGAACCCCCCTATCTCCAGACTCAACAGATCCAAGGCATTTATGTTTGTTTTTGTATCCACATGCCAAGTTCTGGGTACTCTTGCTGGACATTGAGTGATTGTGTTACAAATTTTCCACGTGTGATCCACACTTTATTACAGAACCACATGAATTGTGCCTTCGAAGCATTACCTTGACTAGTGTTATTTCCTCTTTTCCATGTACAAATTTCCCAGAATGATGGTACAATCGCACGTGTGTTCCTTATGTCTTTCTTGCATTTACCAAATCTAGATCCCAACCACCCTTGACATTGAACCCTACTAGCCTTTGGTATACAAAGGATTACCCCCATTGTCTTATGAGTATCCATCTCTTCTACCATCAAACCATCCTTGTGTTCTTTGACCTCATGAACTACCCTAATGATTTTTGTGTTCCTTGATGATTGCGAGTAACAATCTGTGTAATATATTCAGTTCGATGTGCGCATTCTCCTCTTCACAATCTACTATCACAACATTTTTGTGCCTACATGATACTATAGTATTATCACCCTCCATTGACAGTCTTTGATAGAGCGGTGTACCTGCTTGCCCATCTTCAATCTCTTTAGCAATAGCTGCTAGACCTGGTGCTCTATTTTGTTGAGCATGATGACCTAATTTCTGTGCCAAAGGGCATGCTCCATGATATCTACCCTAAACAAAAGCAAGCATCTTCACAATGTGTTTGATAGAAAAAAACGCATGCATCGTACAAGCTCAACATTTCTTTGTTTCCCTTGCCAGCTAGCCAACTTTTTGCATGGTTTGTTTTTGCAAGGTTTTATAATTGGAATGTTTGACAAATCATCTAATTCCTGCAACATAAAGAAAGTACTGTAAATGCAATGAAGCAAATAATTATACATGCCTCTAAGATAGCATCGAACATAGTTTTACCCCAGCAAAGTGCTTTCTCCAGTGAGGGTAACGCACGTGCCAACAACTGAGCCAACAATCCATCTGCAAAAACTTATTGTCGGATATTTTTCCAATTGCCCACCAAGCCCAAATAATCATCTACAAGCTTGTTGTCTCCTCCTTGCTCCTTGCACATCGCCAAAGTTCACACAGACGTTTCTCCCAATGGAACAAGCATGAATATTCTCTTCTCTCCATTGCATCGTTCACACCTATTGCATGGTGGGAATGTGCAAACTTTTCTCCCAATGGAACAAGCATGAATATTCTCTTCCCTCCATAATATAGTCAGGCCCTCCATTGAATAAAATTCAAATAGCTCTCCACTTTTCCCCAGATTCATCTGCCATGAATCCTCTACAATCAACTAGTCGATGCCCGCTTTTCAAAAGTACAGAATTCATCATTTCCCAAAACATGGTTTGTGTCTGCATGTCTTCTTCTTTCATCTCACAAATGGCTATTGTTTGCATTTCTTGGATCGAGCGAAGTGCATTGATTTACCATTGTTATACGAACAAAAGTAAGGAAGAAGTCAGCAAGGCTTACGTAGGGTCGTAAACATGGGCTGCCATTGTTGTCCCCCCTACCACTCTACGCATGTGATCAAAGAAAACCCAGCTTTTTTGGAGGTCCCCATGACGGTCTTGCCGCATTCTCACCTACTCAACACCAGAATCTGGGCCATTGACTGACATTTTGAACACACGACATCTCTTGTATGATCAATGGATTGTCTTGAAAAAGGAAAACCGTGAAAATACTTGTAGCCGCAACTGTTTTTCAATCGAATCAATTGGGACTCTGCACCAACACCAATACGTGCAGTTGTAGCTTCTCTCATCCAATGTTTGAATCTGAGTGACAAACAACAAAGATGCTAGAAATAACTCGCAAAGGGAGAACAATTGATACACATATTAGACCGCAATTCAATACCTCTATGTATGAATCAATGGCTACATCTCCTCAAGTACAGAGAGGAGATCATTGCTATTCAGTTGCTTCCCATTTTCATGCACCACCACCCCCGTAACCATCTGCTTTGCTAGATTTAATCACAAATGCCTAGGGCCAGTCCACTGGAATTTCAGACAACACTCGTGACACAAGCTCTCAGGTATGATCGCTGATCACAAAACTCCCTTCACCATGGGTTGATTATGCCTTTCAAGGTGGATAAATAACCCGGTCCAATTGTAATCAGGTAGTAAGTAATAGACAGTGCATGGATGCTCACAAAGAAGAGTTGGAGAATTACCACAATGAAAGCAGCATAGTGTTCCATTTCATGAGCTGAACATACCAATTGAAGGAATTGATGGTAACAATTTCCCCGTCCAAGAAGTCTCATTTGGCAACCCGTTCATTGCATTTATCGAGCATGAAGAATTTTTACAAATGAGGTGCCCACCACATTTGCTTCTCTTGATCAAAGATGGATACCTCATTTTAGAATGGACAGGCTTAACCCAACTGTTGACCGCTGGGTCAACAACACAAAATAACTCAAGTTTCATACCAAAGTCTTATCTTTTGCGAGTTATGAAATGCTGCGGATTATGGCTATAAATGTCATTTGTAATGAGTAGTTATTCTAGTTTCAGAAGCCGGGGTGCAATGGCACTTCCCGATTGTAAATACAAAGCCATTTGACCCTTCAACCCCATTTTTGGTTAAACCTAAGGTAGCCTTAGTATATAAGGTACCTAGGTCATTTTGTAAGGAGGAGACTTTAACCATAATCAAAACTTTAGCGCTGCCGTCTACTGTGTGTGAGAGAGAAAGAGAGTGAGCATGAGCTTTATCCTCTAGCTACGCCCGGCTCGCTCAACACATTGGAGATCCGACTGCACCATTGTTGTAGGCTCGAGGAGAGCTACGCGACAACGCCAAGCATTCCACGCGAGACGAAGCGCACACACGGAAGCATCTACGAGCTATTTGTTGCCGTAAGTGTATCAAACGATGTCTGTTTTCTGCGTGTTAGTAGTCTATAGAATCGTGGTGACATAAGCTATGCATAGGTACTCATAAATTTCAGTTTCTGGCACTTTAAAAATTTTCCTCTGTCATCCTACGCGTTTTTCGCAGATGGGTTTAGAGTGAGGGTTTTGAGTGTAGAGGCTTAGGGACAGGTGTATCCTAGTGAGGGGATGGTGTTCCTTAAGTTTCTTACGAATCTGGCATGATTAGGTGAGTTACCTTCCGTATGTGTGTATGTGGCTAGGTGGTGTAGTTAAGAGCAGTGAGGTTCTTGATTGTGGTATAGTTGGCCTTCCAGAGTTTTGTATGTGTAGGATGATCTCAAACTAACAAGCTAAACAGATTTCCTTCGTGTGCCTATCGTGTCATCTGTGTCCTCGATTGACATTATGTTGATCTAGGTAGTGTTTGCATGCACTTCATGGCTGTGTGAGTGGCTCCCGCAGCATTGGCGCCACTGCCGGGGACATAAGGACTTAAGTAGGGTTCCTACTAACACTCGTGTGATGGTTGCTTGATTTAGTTTCGGCTAAAGAAAGCGTTTTTCTTAAGTGGATCCGGAAGAGGATATTCCGCGATCAAGTGGATAGCCAGGAAGCGTGTGTCTTGCCGAGGGTTTGCGATTAGATAGGTTTAGTTAGGATCTGTGGATTAGAGTAGTTGTTGGTGGTCGAGGGATTTGTGAGGTGATAAAAGCGTTTACTAGTCCGTGTGTGGCAGTGAAGCGTTTTTCTACTCATAGATGCAAAACCCCATATGATTTGTAGGAGTAGCTTTAGGTAAGTGATCCGATTCTGATCTAGAGCTATTCAGCACTGAATTATTTGCTAAAGTGCTTGATTGCATTTGAAATCACGGAAAAGTGTGCTTTTGAGGGTAAAAATATATTAAACAAGCTTTCGTGGATATTTTTGTATGACTGGCTGATGTTGTGCATATAAAAGAGCATTTGCAAGGGTTCTGTGAAGAAAACCTGCAATTCTGTAAACATAGACATCCTACGCGTAGGATGTCTCAAGGGGGTTCTGGAGACCAAATTTGAAAATTCTGACTGCACCAGTGTGTTCAGAAGGGGGGGTTTACCCTAAGTATACATTGAAACTAGAGTTTTGACCAACTCTTGACACCCAAAAGACCAAAGACGGAGTGTCAAAAACGCGAAAATAAGAAACTTAAGATTCTGATTTCCCAAAAGTGGTGATTTTGAGCATTTTTGACATCCAAAAGTTGTTGTGATCACATATTCTTGTTATATGCATCAAGAAGCACCTTGGGTAGAAACAGAATTCATTCTGAGCAAAAAGACATCCTATGCGTAGGATGTCTCCAGGGCACTTTTGGCAGGGAATTTGGGGAAACTGAGGTTACCAGTGTGTTTAGAAGGTAGGTTTTACCCTATTTTCACCTGGAAAGTGGAAATTTGACCAAATTTTGATAGATCAAAGCCAAAAGACGAGAATTGCCATACATCCTACCCAAATTGTGCCCAAGGCATAATTTTTGAGACCAAACCATAGGGTGACTTCATGTGCATGTTATACATGATGTTTTGAGTGAATACGATAAATTTCATCTCATTTGGGTCAGTAAAAGTAAGATTGAACAGACTTTAGCATTTTTTACTGAAAAAGGCAAGAATAGCTAGTTTTGGGGTCTTTTGACATCGAAACTCAAATCTAAGCATAGCATTGGGTTGCTGACATCAAGGGGAAGCTGTGGATCAAGTTTGGGGCAATTCTAAGCACTTAGACATCCTACACGTAGGATGTCTTCACCATGATTTAGCACTCCAAATCAACCTTTGAGCATACCACAATGATCAGCACTTTAAGGAGAGTCTGTGATTCAAATTTGGGGCAATTCTGAGCAGTTAGACATCCTACACGTAGGATGTCTAAGGCCTGATTTAGAGGCCAAATTCAAACTGTGGACATAGTTTCGACTTTTCCCTAACCAAAGCACTTGAACACAGTGGACTAAGTCTACTTGAACCAAGCAAAAGCTCTTAATCCCTAGATTCAAACGCAGCTTACACAAGCTTGGAGATCCCGACAATAGAGGAATATCCTCCCACAATGGATCTTCCAAACTTGCAATTAATAAAGATCCATCTTGTTGAGAGAGTTTGGATGATTGGTCATGAGAGTGAAGGACTATATAGATACATTGAGAACAATGAGGTCAATCTTTATAGGTGCTCATATCCATACCTAGAAGAGATAACGGATTACAAGCTCTTATATGTCTATACATACGGAGTCAATGTCAATGGAGATCTATAGTTGTCGACAAGTATGGATGAGAATACAGAGTTGTAGAAATAACAAATCCATAGAATGTACTAGAAAGAGGTGGATATTTGGTCAATGAAGGACCACAAATGCCTCCACCAAACACGAGAACTCCTATAGGAATTCCAAGAAGAGAGCCACCAGGATTCCCTTCAAGAGCGATAACAAGAGAAGGATTGGGAGAGTCTCTGGCTAGACTTGTAGACAATCGACGAGTTAGACCATCCCAAGTCCATAAATGGGTAAATAGAAAATATTCCAGAGATAAAGATCCAAGAGATCACGTAACGGATTTTAGAAGAGTATTTAGAGCAGAGGAAGTTTCAGATTTTGCGACACATGGTTCGACTCGGTGGAAAAATGGGATTGTCTCTAGAAGATGTTGCAGCTACATGGTTCGACTCGGTGGAAAAATGGGATTTTGAGACCCTAGATGAGCTGTTTGAGGAGTTTATTGAAGAATTCTCGTCAAAAGGCATTGCTCACAACACGGTCTCGCAAATCCATAGATTCAAACAGAAAGAGGATGAATCAGTACGCAAAGCATCATTACAGCTCAAGAGATATGTTAAGCTCTGTCCGAGAGCGGAATTACCTACACAAGCACGACTGATGTTGATCTTTATCCAGGGAATGAGACATGCGAGCCTTCAGAAGGATCTGCATATGATAAGGAGGATGACGCTAAACGAGTTGATCAAAGAAGCTCTTTATCTAGTGGATAACTATGAGGCATACAAAGAAAAGGACTTAAAGAGTCAAGGAGATGACACATCCTCTCAGCACAGTGTTTCACAGATAAGTGAGTCCATTGCCAAGCCAACGGCACCTATTGATCAAGAAAAGCTTATCGATGACTAGGTCAAGAGGTTGATTCCTCTTGTAAGGTCTGATTTGGGAGAGCCGAAGTGGTGTGAAATTGAGAGAAAATGGACGAAGCATACAGAGGAAGAGTGCTATTATAGCATGGAAAATTCTAGGGAGAGGTATGTACAACCTATTCCAGAAGCACCTACTCCACCTAGATACATTACAGAGAATGCGCCAAGACCAGTAGGAGTTTTAAGGCCACAGCTTGTCCTAGGACAATAACCTCCACTGCCAGGTGCTAGAATGCAGGTAGACATGAGATACATGCCAATGGTGGAAGCATCAAATAAACCAATGCCAATACTAGCTACAATGTGGTATAGCAACCAAAGTGAGTACTACCCTTCAAAGCAACAAAATGTGAGAGAAACACATGGAGTGGTGAGGCCGGTACAACCTCCACCTCCTGGGTTTCAATCGAAAGAAAGAAGGTATGAAATGGACGAAAGGACATTGCAATTCATTGCAAATAACGGCTTATCTAGGTCAAAGCTTGCTTATAGCCAAGAGGAAATGCTAAAAGAATCTCCTCAACCAAAGACAGATTGTCACAAAAGTCGTGACAGCCACTTGGTCAAACAATGTCGTCATACGGAGATCACTGAAGTAAATGCCTATTGTCTCGAGTGTGGCATCACTCACTTGATCCCCGATTGCCGAAAAAAACCAAACCGAATCAGGAAAATCATGACAAATGTATTAGGGATTGTTCAGCTCCCTAGTAGCTCAGAAAATGAAAATGTTGTACCAGTTCAAACGAGGGAGAAGATGGAAACACCACCCTTCCTATGGATTTCAATAATGTAAAAACCATGGCAATCCTTGACAGTGGAGCTGGTGTGGCCATTGCAACCAAAGAGGTTTGGAAAAAATGGGGAAAACCTGCCTTGATATCCACACGAATGACTCTGCAGCTTGCAGACAGACACAAGGAAAAGCCCCTAGGACTGCTAGAAAAAGTACTTGTTACTTCTTGTGGCATTGAATATGAACACACTTTTGCTGTTGTTGACTTTGGCAAGAAGAACAACTATGAATTCATTCTGGGAAGACCATTCATGCGACAATTGAAAATGGTCCAAGATTGGGGTTATGACTATATATACCTGAGACATATGGAAACCATAACAAAGGTAAACTTGAGGGACCATAGCTATAGGGATGTGACGAGAACACCGGTTGAGGAGTTTGATTCCGCCACAGTAGCAGTATCAGAACTTCCAGCTTCTTTAGGTAAGCCTAAAGAACTATGGATGTGTGGAGCTTCACAATGTGGCAGCTTGAAACTTGAGGAATGTATTCTAGAGCGGGTTATAGAGGATATGGACTGTATCCCAGAGCCATTTCTTGAAGAAGAGTTAGAGCCTTTTGGATGGGAACACATCTTGGCTACTCTGGACGTGTGCGCCGTGGAGGATGCTCCCACAACAAAGTTTTGTGATGAAAATGGCTATGATGTCGTTCCTTATTTTGCAGTGAGTGTAATCCAGGAAAACGAAGAGATCCAGACATCAACAAGCTCTCGAAATAAAGAGCAAACAAAGAAATGTGGAGAATCAAAAGATGAAGAACAGGACGAGTTCTATGACTCTGTAGAACACTTTGAGCTTCCAGAAGATCAACGACCGAGGAATCAATGTCATCACTACACGAATAAAGTGCATCAAAAGTGGATTCCAAAGTCCTTGGTGAAGACACAGCCACCACAAGCATCCTCATACAGGGCTCCTAATAAGGATGCAAAGACTCAGCTAGGAGGAATACGACCAGAGCAAGGAGCTAACAATGCTCTAATCAATGGGCTAGAAAAGTCCTCCAAGAAACTACCACCCACGAGTAAAGAGACAGTAACTTTCCATACCAACAAAAAATCAAGGGAAAGTACAAGAAGTCAACCTTGATGAGGATAGTAGCGATAGTGATGAATCTTACGACATCCCCTATCATCAACTCAGGCCATCACTATCACCGACCCCTTCAGCAACAACCATGACAGGTCAAAAGAACAGGACAACAAGTCAAAGCCAAAAAGCTCGACAAATCTGGATACCAAAAAGCCAGATCGGCCAAAAACAGAAATGGATCAAGAAGACAAAGATCTCTAATGACAAATCACAAGATCCAACACCAAAACAAAAACAAGGAAAGTGTGCACGAACGGGTAAGAATATCACAAAGTCGCAAGATTTCACAACTCGGGTTTGGGCTCCAACGAAGTTGATTCAAGCACAAAAAAGTCAGGAATTCATTTGGATTCCAAAACAACCACAATATCAACTTTAAAAGCCTGAATCCCGTCCCCAACCAAGCATACAAGGGCTGAAGCAAAGACCACTGTTGACTCACACAACAAAAAGGTGGATCCCAAAGAAGTCTCTTCAAACAAAAACGAAGCACGGGCAAGTATGGGTTCCCAAACAAGCGTCATCAACAAAACAGCCAATAATCGCAAAGAAATGGGTCCCAAAGAAGAACAAAAAAACTGCTATCAGTGTATCACCACTCGAATTCTTACAATTCTTCCTACGATTACAGTACAGTTAGAAGAGAGCAAGTCGCTTCAATCAAGCAACGATACAGGAGCTTCAATCAAGCAACGATACAGGAGCTTCAAAGACCATTACATTTCTTAGAATAGGAAGCCTCACCAACAAATGCCAATAAGAAAATTGTTTATACCCACATCTTGCACAACATAAATCTTTTCCATGCATTGACTGTGTATGCATAATAGGGCTACATTACAAGGCCTGCATAGGCACAACTTTTAATTGCCCAAGCACAACACATACCCTTTGCGATACCCTGTCGTAAAGGATGACTCCAAATAGGAAGGGGGGAGGCATTCTGAATGCGGACTTAACATTATGACTATTAGAGGGCAATGTTTTGAGAGATGCATTGAATTTTTGCGTTTTATTGTGATAATTTTTTGACGAAATTTAGAGTATATGCCCTCATAGTAGTGTTACAGAGGAGTATGGGGACAAAATCCATATATGGGCCCCTAGGGACATGTGTATAGTGTACATAGCATTTAGATTTCTATTTGAACGATTTTTCTTTTGTTGAGTTGTTTTAAGATTTTCTTTGTTTATTATAAAGAAAAAAATAAAAAAATCTATAATCCACATGAAGAAAACACTGACGAGAGGCCTGAGCACTACAAAGAGAAGAAGGTACAAGGAAACAATGAAGCTTCACAAAGTATGTATCAGCAGCCACTACAACAGTCGAAGAACTTGTCACAAAGCAGTGTCAACAGGCAACCGACAAGTCATAAAAGTCAGAGTCGAGTAGCTAAGCCACAAAATGAGTGAGGTATTAGTCCCAAAGCTTCAAGTAATATTCTCTGTGGTCTAAGCGTCTTAGCTATTCTAGGTACTACTCAAGCTGGAAGAGTTAATCATATTTACGTTGTGTCGCTCATGCTGGTATAGGTGAGCAAAAGAGTCGAAGTCTAAGTACTTAAGTCTGGTGAAGTGAAGGAGAAGGTCCAAAAGACACTCACGTACTAAGCATAGTGAGACACGAGTGGAGAAACTTCTACATCGACGACCCTTCTTGGAAAGGTGGAAGCTATTGAGACATCTTTTGATGTCACATGTGCTACATTTATTCCTCGAAACACCCATCATCTCCTTCTTTCACATTGCATGGTTTTGGTGACAAATTTCTCATATGCATATAGAGTGTCCCATAATTGGCACTTGCATCAGGCACTCTTTCCATGTTTCACCCAAGCACTCACCTTTCATGAACATGTACTTCACGTTCAACTCCAATAAGAGCGTATACCAAAGGCATTTTCTTTCCCACCGGGTTTTTTCCCTTTGGTCATCCAGGTTTTAGACCCTAATCTAAAGACACCTATCACCATCCTCTTGTACATATTCCTTCTACATCAACAATAAGGAAATGCTACTCAAATCAATTCACAAATGAATTGGAGCACCAATTTCAGATCATAGCATACTTCTCCTCAATGGCGAGTCGAAGAATGGCCTACAATGACAAAGCTGCAGACAACACTAACAACATGATTGAACAGGAACAAAGAAGTCCCAAATGAAGAAGAGCAGACATAAAAGTAATCAGAGGATCTCAAAAGATGAATGGTTATGATGATAGATGTCCGCTCTAATGGATCATAGTTCTTGTTGTGGTTCGACAAAGTTACAAGCAATGCAACAGATGAAGCCAAAACGACAGCAAAGACCACATCGCCATCGACAATCAGGTCATGTCGGGGACGCCATGAACGCGGAAGGGGGGAGTGTTGACCGCTAGATCAACAACACAACATGACTCAAGTTTCGTACCAAAGTCTTATCTTTTGCGAGTTATGAAATGCTACAGATTATGGCTATAAACGTCATTTGTAATGAGTAGTTATTCTAGTTTCAGAAGCCGGGGTGCAATGGAACTTCGAGATTGTAAATACAAAGCCATTTGACCCTTTCAACCCCATTTTTGGTTAAACCTAAGGTAGCCTTAGTATATAAGGTACCTAGGTCATTTTGTAAGGAGGAGACTTTAATCATAATCAAAATTTTAGCGCTGCCGTCTACTGTGTGTGAGAGAGAAAGAGAGTGAGTGTGAGATTTATCCTCTAACTACGCCCGGCTCGCTCAACACATTGGAGATCCGACTACACCATTGTTGTAGGCTCGAGGAGAGCTACGCGACAACGCCAAGCATTCCATGCAAGACAAAGCGCACACACCGACGCATCTAGGAGATATTTCTTTCCGTAAGTGTATCAAACGATGTCTGTTTTCTGCGTGCTAGTGGTCTATAGAATCATGGAGACATAAGCTACGCATTGGTACTCATAAATTTTAGTTTCGGGCACTTTCAAAATTCTGCTCTGTCATCCTACGCATTTTCCGTCGATGGGTTTAGAGTGAGGGTTTTGAGTGTAGAAGCTTAGGGACAGGTGTATCCTAGTGAGGGGATGGTGTTCCTTAAGTTTCTTACGAATCTGGCATGATTAGGTGAGTTACCTTCCGTATGTGTGTATGTGGCTAGGTGGTGTAGTTGAGAGTAGTGAGGTTCTTGATTGCGGTATAGTTGGACTTCCAGAGTGTTGTATGTGTAGGATGGTCTCAGACTGACAAGCTAAAGAGATTTTCTCCGTGTGCCTATCGTGTCATCTGTGTCCTCGATTGACATTATGTTGATCTATGTAGTGTTTGCATGCACTTCATGGGTGTGTGAGTCGCTCCCGCAACACCAACAATGGCCATCATATTTCTGATCCATCCTATACATTTTGAGAACGCCATCCGGCACAACGTCGAGCTCATAAACGCATTCCCCATTATATATTTGAGGAACTTCATGAATACTCTTCTTAATTGAACATGTAGAGATCATTCAACTTAGCTTGGGGTGCTTGTGGCTATTTAATGCAATATACTCCAATGAACTTTGTGGTTTTTCCACACGCTCAGAATCTGCACTTTTTTCAGTTTTTTTAGCATTTTCCTCTCTTAATTTGTCTGCCATTCCCTCATTATAGGCATAAAAGTAATCTTTCATCTTACCAAATGAAATTCTGGAAGATCTTTCGTCGTGCATTTCAATGGAGTTGTCAGAGAGCTCTACTATTGCCACCTTTGGTGATGAGTGCATATTTATAATGCCGTTCATGACTAATAGAAACTTTGAAGACAATGTTGAATCCAACACAAATTGAAATTGTTGACCTACATGCACACCATCTTGCACTTCTGTCTGAATGTCACCATCTGGAGTTGTAATGATGGCAAACATTTTACTCTCACCACAACCCTCGTAGTCCCTAGGATTCACCATTGAATACCTTGTTAGGCAATCAAGCCACAATGGGACATCAGCGACATTATTTAAAAATAAACTCACCTTGCTAGACGAGGATGAAGCCATAGTTCAACAAATCAAGACGATGAAACTTGATTTTTGTGAATGTCTAAGCTTTCACCTTACCGTATATTTAGAGGCATTTGAGTTACTTAAATAAAGATTTGGAATCTCAATCTATCATAGCATAGATTAGATGCACAAATCAAAGTCCATAATAGAATCAATTCATTCTCTATACATTCAAGTTAGTCTACCCCCATCTATATATTAATCACTATCACCTTCATTTCAGACTCTTTTATCTCCAATCTCCTAAATTTTATCCCTATCTGATACTCATTAACCATCCTCCTTTTATTTTAACCATATTTTACTTTATCTCCATCTATCTCCTCACTCCGTCTATTAGTTTCTTTTAACTTTCACTATTTTCCACCCTAACTCTATGTATCTAGCACTCCAACTTGTCGATCTCTATCCATTTCAATTCATAGTGTTGGCATACCTCTAGCCTACTCATTTTCAACCCTTTTCTCATCAAGTACATCATGTACATCTACATCAGTAATAATAGGCTGATATGTAACATTTTCGGAAACCCCCATAGACTGTACATTCAAACTTCCACCACTAAAAAGAGGCAACAAAGTGTCATAAATTTCCTGTGAGCTTACATTACTGTCTCTAGTACATGACAGCAAGGGCCGAACAGGATCTTCCACAAACACTACATCCAAAATACACTTTGTTTATGGATGATACAACTTGTAACCTTTGCTTTCAACACTATAATCAACAAAAATACATTTGACAGCCTTATCATCCAATTTTTTGCGCTGTGTTTGTGGCACCAAAGCATATGCCAAACATCCAAAAACACGCATGTGCTCAATAGAAGTCTTTTTATCATGCCACGCTTCATATCGAGTAATAGACTGCAAAGATTTTGTAGGACACCTGTTAAGTACATAAGTGGCATACATGATGGCCTTAAGCCAAAAATAATGCGGCAAAACTTGACTTTTGACCATACATTGTGCCATTTTCGTAAGTGACCTGTTTTTCCTCTCAGCTACACCATTTTACTGAGGGTTATAAGGCACTGTACATTGGTGTTTTATCCCACGACTAGCCAGAAATGCATTAAATTCATGAGACATATACTCCCCCCTCGATCAGAATGGAGGGTGCCCATAATACATTCTGAGACATTTTCAACCATAGCCAGAAATTTTTTGAAGCACATAAAAACTTCGGACTTCGCTTTAAGCCGAAATACCCATGCATGCCTAGAGTAATCATCAATAAAAGTCACGATGTACAGGTAATTGCCCAAGGGCGGAGTTTGCATGGGCCCACAAACATCACTATGCACAAGGTGCGACCTGCATGTGGCCCTAACTAAACCATCCTTTGGCAACTTTGAACAGGTGCTTCAAGAGGCGGCAAAGAATCAACCATATCAGATTTTTGCAAACACAACAAACTGGCAAAATTCAGATGACCAAAACGTGCATGCGAAAGTTTTGCATCTGAAATAGCCTTTGAATCCACAACTGCAGTTGCAAAATATTACCCACACTTGTCATACAAAGTGAGCTTATCAGCCCACGACATAATATGCCAGATGTAACAATTTCATCACCAAAATTGAGATCATGAATTGTACATCTATCATCTAGAAATTTGATTACAAGTCCAAGTCTAGCAAGTGCAGATATAGACAAAAGATTCTTCTTAATCCCAGGTACATAAAGTGCATCAACAAGTGTGAAAGAACTGCCATTTGCAGCAGTAAGCACAATCTTTCGAACTCCCTAAACCGGATAAGAGGCATTGTTGGCACAAGTGACAGACTTTCCATGAGGGACAGACTCCAGAGAGTTGAACAATTCACGATGTGAGGTAATGTACTTTGTAGCACAATTATCGAAATACCACACATGTGAATCTGCAGCAACTGACATGCATGCATCATGGACAACAGCATTGTAAGTGCACTCTGCACTAAAAGCCCATTCTGCATCAACATCAGCATTACAATTTCCTTTTATAGAAGACTCAACAATGGCTGCATTTGTAGTGGAACAAGCATTTGCAGTGGAACCACCCTCTTGCTTCTTAGCCTCTTTGGCCTTCAACTTAGGACATTTCTTGATCAAGTGATCATTAGCTTTACAATAATGGCAATGCATCTTCTTTTTTCCCTTATCACCAAAATTTCCAGACGAGTTGTTTCCACTAGAAGCATTAGGAACAGAAGTCTTGCTACTTGCAGCAGAACAATAAGAAGTGGCTGCATTGTTGTTACCATCCTTTCTTTGAGAAGCAATAAAAGACACTTCAATTGCATGCTGCCTAGTCTTGTTTCTTCTAGAAAGTAACTCTCACAAAACAACAATGTGCATAATGCATCAAACTTGACAACTTCAGGATTTTCTTGGGTCATAGGTCTCCAAGTACTAGCAAAATTCTGGTAAGAATCTGGTAAGGCATCAAGAACAGTGTGCACAAGGTAACTATCTGAAATGACTTAACCTACAAAAATAAGTTGCTCATTGATATCCTTGACACGAGCAAGGAAAGCATCCATATCATCTTCCTCATGCATAATCTTCAATTCCATCTCTTTTACGTAGTACATAAATTTTAGCCTCATTGCAGAAATGAGCCCGAATCAAAAATTTGTCGAGCTTACCCCAAATATTTGTCGACCTGCGAACGCTCGCCAAACCTCACTGAAATCAGAGAAAGTGAGCAAGCGTGTGCTGGAGCAGCTGGCGACTAAGCCAAAGAGGATGCAACCTGCTTTGATACCAATTGTTGGAATTAGGGTTGCAGAGAAATGCACACAGCTTGGAGAAGATGAAGGAAGCTCAACGCACACAACTGAGAGTATATTACTTAGTGTGCAATGGAGAGATAGATAGCCCTAGAGTGATTGCCGTATATACAATGCACGGGGGAAAAAACCTCCTAAAGAGGGAAAAAATGCCACGGTCGTCCTAGTGTGTTCACACACATCACTACCACATGTATATGGTAAATTGAGCTCTTCAGATCTTCATGCATTTTTGTCTCAATTGCAATTGTCTTGTGGTTGACTGGTAGCCAAATCTTCGTATAACCTGTGTAGAATCTTTGTCCCCAACAGGAACATTCTTTGAGATCTATCTCTATTCAATATCCTCTTGAGAGTTGTGGTTGATTGTAGCAGTATTCAATATTGTCCATTTGTAAATTTTCTTCTTAGGTATCTTGAGGTTGATACCTAGTGGGCCTTCTTTCTTGCAAGGGTCCATTCACCTTGTAGGATGGTTATCTTCTCCATGGCAATAGTCTATGTGCTAAGTATAGAGCCTAATTTACCTGCAGTTTTGATACCCATATCTGTCTACTACTTCTATAGTACTCATGTTCTTTTAAGCTCCATTGTGATGCTATCCATCCCATGTGTTTGTAATTCTTCGTTGATCTTTCATCTTCAATCCACACTAGATCATTGACTTTTACTAAACTGCTCAAAATAAACACTTGAATTTCTTTTGCTTTCTTGAGTACTTGGGCCGAAATATCTTTGCTTTTCTGGGTGATTCCCTAGAGGTAGTGTTTTGGTCAGCAACTGACTTGTTGTTTTGAGAGCCTAACTTGCTTGAAGAAGCTGGTCCATGAGGGTCCTTTGATGTAGAGGCATATGGTGTCACACCTTTTGCGCTAGTTGGTGGAAGGTCCACTTTAGCGTTACCTTTGTTTGCAAGATTTGTCAATGATTCATGCGACTTTTTCAGCTCTAAATCTAGTTACCCATAACTATTGCTTGCTACCATTTGGACTTGTGGGGTTCACTATGTAATGATGTTAATGTATAACGTGAGTTCAAAAGGAGGGGTTTTGAAATGCAAATTTTTTAAGGCAGTTTAACAGAGATACTATAAAATAAGGGGTTTTTATATTCAATTTTGGAAAAATTCCCTAAAATTGCTCATTGAGACATGTTAAAAGAAGTTTTTTTTCTAATACCCTGCAAATGCACGTTATATAGGGGGTACTGAATGTTGAACCCCCGAGCATTTGGAAAGTAGAGCAATAGCACTATATCTTCTCTATGGGCCTTGTGTTGGTCTAATCATTGATGTCCAAGGATGACATTTTCAAGCATGTCCATTGAATGATTTACTTGAAATCTTACCTGCTCTTCATTCTTTTGGATGCTAAGAGTAGAAACCAATTCTTCTTGTCTCGCATCCATACCTAGCATTGCTTTTATTTTTTTGTATGGAGTAATCTCTAGAATGCTTTGGATGTTGTCTGCAACCATATTTCACTTTGCTTCTTTATCCAATAGAGCATTGCATATGGCACTTGCTCCATTTGCAATACTAAGGACTATAGCTATTCTCATTGGAGGTTCTATCAAGATTTCACAGTGAAGATGCTACAACGGAATGAAACTCACCAAAAAATTCAACCACAAATGAAGACAATCAGCCCATTAAAAACCAATCAAAAACCTTCCATCGCATCCACTTACACTTCTCAACAGTGCCCCAGGATGGGTACTAAAATTCTCGGTTTATTTAGCCATTGTGATAATTGTAACGTGTTATAGACTCAGTGAGAGTCCAAGATGTAAAGAATAGGTTAGTTAGTGTGAATAGGTTGCAGATACAATAAGTTGTCGAGCCTCAAAGGTCTTGTGCAAGCATACATTTCACATTTTAAACCTTATGGCTAAGGTATAAAAGCCAACTTTTGTAAGGGTTTTATGAGTTTTGGATAATGAAAGTGAGTGTACACTGAGTACAGTCCTGTGAGCTCTCTGCTATTTCAATGTTTTGTGTCTCCCTTGTGTAGTGTTGCATTACACATCTGAGCATACCAACGTGCTCACAGGTGAAAACTCTCTCCTTCTACATAAATTTCTCGTGAGTGTTTTAAGGCATGCCCATCTACGAGCTATTTTCATTCCCTACGCACAATACACGCATCTAAACTGGTTTTCAACCATAGGAATAGATAGAGCACGCCCTAAGGAAGCTATAGAATGCTTTAGAGTCCGAAAATAACTGACCTAAAATAGGTTGTTCATCTTATGCATGATTTTTTCCGAGTGTCAAAAATGACATTTGAGCACATGAGAGTGTTGAGGATACTTTGCACGTTCTAGGTAGGAAGTTTTGTTGCATTTGGAGCATTGTAACTGCATGAAATCAACATATTACACTTCGATAAACATGTTTATCTTAGGTGCCATTTTGCTAGAGTGTCAGAAATGACTTTTGAGCACATAGGAATGTTGAGGATACTGTGCACATGCTAGGCATTGATTTTTGTTGCAATTGGAGACCGTAGCTATACAAATTCATCAGATCAAGATTACAATAAGGAAAGTGGCTTTTGGTGTTTAACACACACCTTAGACCGATCTGATGGGAAGAGATATGGTGGGTGGTAGCGGTGGACAGCCATGGCTTTGGAGATGGTGAGCAACATGAAGAGTTGAGAGAGAGAGAGAGAGAGAGAGAGAGAGAGAGAGAATTCGAGATACAGAGTAAAACTAACGCTCTATTAATATCTTTGTAAACCTTACAGCATATATAAAGCAAAATTTGCCATGAACAACTCATCCTTAACTGAATCTTATATGCATGCCTTATGAGGCTTGTTCCCACGGGCTTGGAAACCTAACTGAAACCTAACAATCCCCCCCTCAAGCCCAAACTAGACAGGCAACTCATGATACCTCAAGTTTTTGGTGCACTTGTCAGCCATGAGTTTTGGTTTCTCTCACAACCAAGGATTTCTAGTGTATCCATAACCTGGTGCTATGATAGTAGAACCCCCCTTGAACAGATAGGGTGTAGGTTAAAAAATTATCCACCAATAGATTGAGTTTTTGGTTCACTGCCAAACCTTGGGTTTTAGGTGTACCTAGTAACCTCATAGGAAGCGGGACAAAAAAGGGCTGAGAACACATAGTTTTGGGAGGTCTTACCATTTATGTGTGGCAGTATCTATAACCCGTACAATTTTGACATGATGACAACTGACAAGAATAATATATCAATCATACATAGTGTGTTATTTCTTCTTGCTATGTCAAATTCTTTCTCTCTCCATCTCGTTCTGCACTTTCTCTCGCTGCTACACCTGCTCCTAGCCATGGCACCCATAGGCTTCACCCCCCATTGCCCATCTCCTATCATTTGGACAAGATTCAAATGCATGCACAACTTATCCTTAACTGAATCTTATCTGCATGCCTTATGAGGCTTGTTCCCACGGGCTTGGAAACCTAATTGAAACCTAACACGATCTAGGTGAGAGCACACTAGACTTGGTTTTTCCAAGAGATTAGCTATCTCTTGTAGCCTCCATGCACTAGTGGGGTCAACTACATTCCACGAACTGACATTTTATATATTTGTTTCTCGCTTTGCTAGCATCGATATGGTGAGGCTTGGCAACCACACAAAAATATTGCCTAAGTCAACGATTGGACACCACATTTAGTCGTGCTACATAAATTGATGACTCTGCACTTGTGCTGCCTAGACCAAAAAATCTGCATTGATATTGTTTAAACTTGTGAATCTATTGTTTATTAATGTGCTACCTAAATCGATGAATTTACACTCATGCTTCCTAGATTGGCAGATCTATGTACGGATAGCTGTGTTGTGTAAATCGGCAAATATACACTAAGAGGAGCATTTACACGCTGCCTAAAGCAATGCATTTGTGTGCACATGACCAATAAAGGAGGCAAGGCATAAAATGCCACATATATTACCTATTTGATCCCAAAGTGAAATATGTTTGAATAGTGAAGTATGCACAAGTTGTTGTTGACCATCTTGTATCATGTGAGCTCATGTGAGTAGCTTTATAGCTTAACAATTAATTAATGTCAATAGTATTCAATGCAAGTACTGTGATGACGATAGAATTGGTTGATCTCATAGCTCATACAATTAATGGAAATAACTAAAATAGCCATGTATTTTAAAACAATGTCTAACGGTATTGTATGTTGTTGCAAGCTTGAGTGTAGCTTGTTAGATATAATTACAAAGAGAATAGCTTACAAGAGAAATGAACAAAATGAGAAGATTAAATGAGGTGGTTCATAAATTCATAGAAGGATATTAAAAGAAATGGTTAGGATGTTATCATGTCAGTGTGGTAGAGACAAAAAAAAGTCGGTCAGTAATGAGTGATCAGTAAATTTGTGATGCATAGGTGTTTAGGGTTAGATTGGTACTGGGTTAGTAAAAAGAAAAATTTATACTTGACGTTGAAAGAGGAGACAGTGGATAACCCATTTGAGGAGGGCGTTGGTTTTGTGAGGTGGTCAGAGAAGCATGGGGATTGATAATCGCATTGGTCTCTGATGCACATGTCCCAAAAGTCAAAGGACATCCGTGGTTTATGATAATTGTCATGCATGATGATATTCTAGTGGGCATTACTACACAAAATTTTCCCAAATACATTGTGAAATAGGCAAGGGGTAATGGAATGAAAAGAATAATAGACATTGTTTTTAATGATTCTATCTCAAACTTTGAATATATTAACAACAAAAAACAATCCCATTGTTGATTTAGATTAATTACTTTAGGAGCTCGGGTGGTTTCTAATGTCGATGAAATGCAGCAAATCAAAGGCGTTAATGTAGAGGATATTGCACTATATCTTCTCTATGGGCCTTGTGTTGTTGTAATCACTGATGTCCAAGGATGACATCTGCAAGCATTTCCTTTGAATGATTTACTTGAAACTTTACCTACTCTTAATTCTTTAGGATGCTAAGAGTAGCAACCAATTCTTCTTGACTCACATCCATACCTAGGATTGTTTTTTTTTTTTTTTTTGGCATGGAGTAATCTCTAGAATGCTTTGGACATTTTTTGCAACCATATTTCACTTTGCTTCTTTATCCAATAGAGAATTTCCTTTAACACTTGCTCCATTTGCAATACTAAGGACTATAACTATTCTCATTGGAGGTTCTATGAAGATTTTTTTCCTACTTTTGCCATAGTCTTGTCCTGATTTAACTTGGTCTCTACGAAGGCAACTTGAGACTTTGTTTTCCAATCTGACTTACATCAATTGGTTCAATTGGCAATGTCTGGATCTTTGGACATCATAGTGATTCTTTGTTGTTTGCATCCTGGTTCTCCTTTACTTCTTGTCTTGATGGCATTCTCTGCTCACTAGATTTCATGGCTTTGTTTGTTCTTTTTTATCTGCACCTGCTTTTGCTCTTTTGAAGTTATGTTGTGTGGAGAGGATTCGTCTTCAATAAAATTTGCTTTGGAATCGATCTCCATTTGAATTGTACTTGTGTTGTCTTCTGTGGGTGACCAGTCTTGGTCTTCATTCTTTGTTGTTTTTGAAGACTGCATCTTGTTTGCACTCCGCATCTCTAAAACCTTATGGGCCATTCGCATGCCCAATATGATGTTGTCTATATATCTTTTGTTGTTATCACATGGAATTGGGCTATGATGGTTTTTTAACTTATCTGAATTTTAGAGATGATTCCCCAACATTTTGATTGCTTGTTTTGAGGTATGCTAATGAATTCAGAAGCATCTTCCAACTGTGGTTGGCCACATTTTTTCCATGTGCAAAATAGCACAAGACTCTTGTCTAGAAAAAAATCTAGATTTGCATCAGTTTTTGTTAACTTTTCTTCATATTCACCAGTGTTCTGCAACTCCAGTTCCATGACAAGAAAATAAGCAAAGGGATGCCAATTAGGTTTATTTGAATCCTATGTGATTATTCCACAGTAATAAGGGCTTGCTAACAAGCCAATTTTTTTGGATGATGTAATCACCAAATGTGATGCCCTCATAAGATTACATTAACATCTCGATGAGCTTATCACGGAAATGCCTTGGTCAATATATATGCCAGGTATGGTGGCAACCAAAGGCCGTCTCCACCAACAAATGTGTTTTCAAGTCCAATGATGGTCATCAGCAACAACGGAGTAACAGTGCTTGTCCGATATACATGCTACATGAGATGCTTGTCTAATATGCATGACAAATGTGGTGCCCTTCTGAATCAAAAGCCTTTATATGTCCACCCACCAAGGCACCCTAAATCCTCCCAAGGGATGGCACCCAATTAATTAAGGGTTTGGGGTGTGTGTGAAAACAAAAGGAGAAAACAAGCATGGTGAGCAGGTAGATGATGGGCGGCAGCGCATGAGGGAGGAAACCGCTCGCAGCAGTGAGATTCACGCTATTGGGATGGCAATAACCATGAAGCATATTTTGCAGAGCAAGCCATGGCGCTCCCATTGGAGATTCAGCAACAAAAAAGAAGAAGGTCCTACTCCTAAGCCCACTCCTGAAGTGGTTATGGAGGAAGAGCCCAAGGACAAAAGGCAAGGTAAGCCCAGGGGACCCTCGTATAAGCTTAAATCTGACATTGAATTAGTTACAGATCTAAAGAAAGTTTTTGAAGAGCGCATTCTGAATAGCAAAGTGCAGCTCACATTGGGTGATATTCTGGAAATTACCAAACGTGATTTTCACAAGGAGATTATTGATATTATCAAGAGGAAGTGGTAGATACCAAGTGAGAAGGAGCCAAAATCAGTTAAGACCCAGATGGTTCGGCACATTGAAGCAATTTTGGATGATTATGAAGAATATTTGGCAGATCTTGAAGAAGAAGAGTCGAGGTCTATGGTGGTGTCAAACCCAATTGTACCTGAGGTAAGACATGTTCATTTTAATGATGATGAAGACAATGAAAGTATACCTACGAGTCACTTTTCAAGGACTCATTGGGAAAGGACAACAACCGAAACTGTTGTGAATCTTGGCGACATTGAAGAACCGGTCTTAGCACTAATAGATCATGGATCAGAGATAAATTTGATGGCAAAAAGCTTACACAAAAAGGGGAAATGGCCTATTGATGTAGACCACAATTGGCGGATTTGAGCTACCAACATGCTTCCAGGTTACCGCTATGGTGCATGAGCAAATGTTAAGGTATCTGTAGGGGATGTGTGTGATGAGCAAAATTTCTTTATACGAGAGCATTCCTCTTATCCATAGATTTTGGGGCAACCCTACATTATGGTTGTGTGGATGGAAACCAAGGTGCTCGATGATGGCTCAGCCTATGCCAGGGTTCGAAGCTGAGATGGTAAGAAAGCAGTTCAATTCTTGACTATATCTATTGACCATGCCAGGAACAAGGATAATGAAGTTTTAGATCCAGAAAATGAAGTTTTAGATATTTTTGTATATTGCCTTAGCTTTGAAGAATTTTTTGTATATCGCCTTAGCTTTGCTGAATCAAGGAGGGTGGATTTGGAGTAAGCTTGGATACTTTGTCTCTCTTCCAACGTAAAGTAATGGACAACAATGATGTGTAAGTGTCTTGGTGTTTTTAAGACCATATTAGGTAAAGTGGGAAAATCCCAATTCCCAGGTTGGACAACTTTCAATATATCATGTACAAAATATAGAGATTTTGTCAAAAATTTGAGTTTTCTTAACACTACAAGAGGTTGTGTGCTCTTGTGACGCTGTTAGCGACGGAAATACACTGGGTTTTTATAACCCCCGGCGTCGCTAAAACCGTCGCTAAGAGCGTTGCTACCAGAGCGTCGCTATATGCATCGCTATGAGCGTCGCTATATAGCGACGCTCATAGCGACGCATATAGCGACGCATATAGCGATGTTTACACAGAAGACTATAGCGACGCTACATAGCCATAAATAACGACGCTTATAGCGACGCGCGAGAGATTTTTTTTTTGGTTGCAGGGCATTGAATGCCCTGCCACCCATCAACCATATTGTACTTGATTCACTTTTTCAAAAAAGTGCAAAGGTAGATAATAGACCCAAAATAGTCACCCACAAGACGCATTGTTTGCAAAATTGACAATTGTACACATCATAGGCAAAATGAATTGATTGGCAAATGTAATAATGACAATTGTACAACATCATAGGCATAAAGAATTGATTGGCAAAAGGAACTGCGGTGACAAATGTAATAATATACATGGTTCAAAAAGACGTATAAAATCCGTCTCATGATACATAAGCTATGAGAAACCCTAAACTAATGCTATCTAGCTACGGCTAAACTGCCGTCGTCTAATCAGACGTCTCATCGCGTCCAAGCGGCGTATCTGTCGGATTCTGCAAAAAAAGACAATAAGACAGCTTTCAGTAAGTATAAACATATAACGACATTTATAAAACAATACAAAAAATAAAAAAGAGTAAACCCTAATACTAACCATGCCGCCGCGAGAACTGAGAATGTCCATCAGGGCGTTTAAGCCCTTCCTGCCTGCGTACTCGCGCTCGTACGGTGTGGGATCACGTCCTGTCATCAACCACTGTCAAAACATACAAAGATTTCATTATGTTAGAACTAAAAAACTCATAAACCCTAAACTATCGAACATGCATAAAGAGCAATGTGAAAACACTTACAAAATCGGCCTCAAATGATGCCCATCCACCGCTCCCCAAGTGGTGCGAACTCCCTGCCTCTACCCGCGCTCTGGCTGCATCCTTTTTTTGCTTCCACTTGTCAGGATTCTCGCGCGCTGCTTTCTTCGCATTCTTCCAATCTTCTTTGGCCAGCCAATCTGGCCTGTTCCACCTATTCTTGATTGCTTTTTTCACTTCAGAACGCTTGTGTTTGCAGTATTCGCGCATTCGAATCTTCATCAGGTCTTCATTGAAGCGCTGATCCCGTGTTGGAATGGGAAACTCATCATGAAGTATGCCGATGACTTTGTTTTTTAAATCACTTGGTACTTCACTCCATTTGTTTAGTATGTAGTGTCTAAACAGCTGAGAGCAAAGACCACGCATGCGCGAGATCACCTTCTTGCCGTCATCATCCATGATGATGCCACCGCTGATGTCGACGGAGTAAGGTAAGCCCTCTGGCCGGTGACGCGTGAACCTGGGTGTCCCGACAGGGGTCTCTAGCGGCGTGTCGATGGGGGTACGGACGTCAGGTGTCTCCAACGGCGTCTGGGCCCCGAAGCGAGGAGTGTCGAGTGGGGTGGCTCCTGGCGGAGTAGGTAGAGGTGTGTAGCTTCTAGGAACAGTCAGCAGTGCAAAACCTGGCATAGATGGCGATGCTGTGGCTGGTGTGGGGGCAGGCAAAGAAGGGGAGGGTAAAGAGCCTCGTCGAACACGAGGCGGTGTGGAGGCATCGGTGGCGGAATCCCCACAACAACCGCCACTGCCACCACTAGAGCGCCGGTGTCTAGACGAGTGTGAAGCTCGTCTCGTCGACGCCGAAGCTTCGGAGCACGCCGAATGCTCCGAAAGAGAGGGAGATGCGGATGAAGTAGGAACGCGCGATGATGCGCCAGAGCGATGACGCTCCACGTACCACTGTCTCTTCTGCGGTGACAAAGAAGAAAGAAACTCCTCATCATCCATACCTGCATTAAACACACGAATATTTAAACTTAATATTGAATGAATAGAGTAGGCAATGATGCAAAAACCATTAAATACAATGACGTAATGACGCATATAAATACAATGACGCAATGAATTGAGTGATAGAAGAGGCAAGTCGAAAACTCAGAATTTTCAATCAAAATATGTGAGCGCCAGTAGAAAAGAGCGTTATACACCATGGAAGGTACTTAGAGAGCCAGAGCTTTTACAACACGGAGAAAAATTGTTCAAATACAATATTTGTGGCTTTAAGAGATCTCTCTCTCATCCTCGCATAACTCAGCATAACTTCCTATATCTATATAGAGCTCTCCGTTTAAACACATATCCTCTGTTTCATTTTGTAGCTCCTCTGCATGCACCCCATATAGAGTAGTAGCATCTTGATGCTCGTCTGGCACCACCGCAGCGGCTTCTGATTGAGCATCTTCTCTGATCTCCTCCATTGATGTCGTTGTGATTGGCACATGGTAGCCTTCATACGTCCTTGCACTACGAGGGGCTACCGTACCACCAGTTTGATGTAGACTTTGTAGGATGAAATATTACCTGCCAGAGCCACATAACTTACATGAGAGCTTTCAAGCACATAACTTGTAAAAAGGGGATGTTAACTATTTACATACTTACTTGTTCACAATGCTCGGGTAGTACGAAAGTGTCTCTTAGGTCAGTCCATTTCTTAGTAGAATCCACCTCAAGAAAACCAGACTCTCCTCTACGCACAGTAGCGTTGCGACCCTCCATGATTATCTTGAACCATTTCACGTCGAACAAGTCGACAAAAAATCCTCTGTAATCGATCCTCAAAATCTCTTGCAGCGTGCCGAAGTAAGTGAGTTCCGCCACCACAAGATCTGCATCAGAGGAACGTCGTCGACTAGACTGTTCAAATTTTGCCATGATTCCACAATCTTGAGTAAAACGCTTTTTGTCGATTCGTTCCACCCTAAAATGTCGACCTTTACACCATGCTACTGTGTATGACTTATACTACAACGAACAAAGATTATGAGTGGCCGTTCAAACGTTTATAAATAAAGTCACTTGCTAGTCGTACATTGCAAACTTACCTTGGTCGCGCAACCCCGAGAGTACTCCCACTCTTCTTCAGTCACTTCGTCACCGCATTGTTGTGCGCTTTTCAATTGGTTGTGCAACCATCTTAAGCTCATGAAGGTTGGTAGGCTCTCCAGAACCGCTTTATATCGCCCTGGCGCAATCAAGCTTAGCCATAGGTGCCCCTTCTTCGTAGTCAACCACGGGGGAATGTTATAGTTGACGATGACAACGGGCCATACACTGTAAGATGTTGATCTTTGACCAAATGGATTTACACCATCCATAGCCAGGCCTAAGCGCAAATTTTGAGCTTCCCTGGCAAAATCCGACCATGTTCCATCTATATGTTTCCACGCTACGCAATCTGCAGGAATTCGTTAGCACACCATCCGAAGATTTATTCTCCTCATGCCATGATGCTAGGGCGGCCATGGACTTACATTCGAAGAAATGCTTGATGCAAGGAAGCAGAGGGAAATGTCGCAAAACCTTTTGTGGATTTTTTGTCCCGTGGAGATCTACTCGATATCTTTCGGAATCACATTTCGGACACTTCTCCATGTCTATGTATTCCCTCTGAAAAGAATGCAGTCATTAGGACAAGCGTGGATAGAATTGTAATCCATCCCCAGTTTCGCAAAATCTTTCTTGCTTCATCTCGGGAATCTGGCATCACATTGTCAGCTGGTAGTATGTGCTCTTTCAGCAATCTACACAACATAAAAATATGATACAGTCGTGTAAAAATCTATCAGATCATTATACATTTAGAGTTCTATTAAAGTAAACTAATTGTAATAGATCACCTGAAAAGCGTGTGACGCTAGTGTCACTCCATCCCAAACTTTGCCTGCATGTTGAGAAGAACTAGGAGTGCTTTCAATCTAGACATACGTGCTCCATTATACAATTGGCGTATCGGCTTCACTTTTCATATCATCATAGATAAGCCTTTCTGAATCCATGATCGTCTCGATCATTTCATTAATCTCGGGCTCAAACATTGCCTCGTTGGGAATGTGCTCTGCATGATCATCCCCCGAGCTGTCAGAGGCTACATCTTGTGGCCTCACATATGCTGCTTGACCAAAGCGCCTGCAAACACGTCTATTGGGTTGCAAGATTGCTGCTTGTTGGCTAGCGTCAGAGTCCGACGAGTTATAATTGCAACAATCGATCTATAATAGATGGATCGAACTCGCCAAATTCGCGAATGTGCTGCAAAGAAACACGTCTTGTCCGTCGCACAAGCATGCTTGCATTGATTACAAGGACATAAGACCCTCGTGGAGATAGGTGTTTCGGTTGGACGGTTCCCACATCCTCGTCGCTACTCATAACGAGGATAAAAAACTTATAACTGGACAACAAATTTAATATTCTATTGGCATTCTTCGTCTTATCTCTCTCTCTCTCTCTCTCTCTCTCTCTCTCTCTCTTTACCTCACATTCTCTAGTCATGTCCAATCCCCGCACTCCTCGGTCTAGAGGTGCACGGAGATCAGAACCACCGAGTTATAATCTCGTCTTTATTGGTCAATACCTATATTTGTGGGTTACATTGAAATCTACACACCCACGTCTACATGATACTGCATGTATGTGACAAAAAACCCCTTTGCCTCTTCTCTAGCTGTAGCACTTCACTTCATCTTAACATCTTTTCACAGTAGATCTTTTCGCTATTCGTCTAACTCTAAACCCTAAACCGTAAGTAATTCTTGCGTGGACTCGATCTAACGTAAATAAGCATAAATCTAATTAAACATAAATCTAACTAAAAATAAAGCTAAATCTATTTAACGTAAGTCTAATGACTAGAGGTTGTCTAGATGGTCATTGTGTCGGGGATGTAGTGACTCTTGCCGCCCTGAAGATCCACCTTCTTCCCTATCTTCTGAGACATTTCACTAGTACTTTTGGATCGACGAGCCCACCATGAGTGAAGGCAGCATTACCTATATTCCATTGAGGGCTTTCTTCACCCGCTTCATGCAGGCATCGCAGTCTATGGAGACCTAAATCTAATTAATTATAACATAAATCTAAATCTAGCTTAATAATAAATGTAAATCTAGTTAAAAATAAACCTAAATCTAATTTAATGTAAGTCTACATATAACCTAATCTTTAACGTCTTTTAAGATAGTTTCCTACGACGTTATAACTCTCTTCTTCTTGTGTGTGTGCGCGTTGTGTGGATGTATGTGCCAATAAAAAGAGATAAAATGGTATAGCCTTTCTATCACCCATGCCAAGTATGATAGATTGATTATGCCATTTCCCTCTTGAGTTCAACTCCTCGTCGGCTAGATCTTTAGGTCTTTTAATTTTAATTAGTTTCCTACGACGTTAAATAGTTTCTCTCTCTTTCTCTCTCAAGTGTGTGCGTGTTTTTTTTGGATCGTATGCATGTTTTCTCTCTTTTTTCTCTCTCAATGTGTGCGTTTTTTGTTTATGCATGTTCTCTCTCTCTTTTCCTCTCTCAATGCGTGCGTTTTTTGTTTATGCATGCTCTCTCTCTCTTTTTCTCTCTCAATGTGTGTGTGCATTCTTTGTTTATGTATGTGTGTGTGCGTTTTTGTTTTTGTTTGAACTCTCTCTCTCTCTCTCTCTCTCTCTCTCTCTCTCTCTCTCTCTCAAAAACACTATGTGTGTGTATGTGTGTGTGAGAGGAGAGAGAGAGGGAGAGAGGAAAGAGGGGGAGAAGGGAACATGAGAATGAGGAGAGGGAGGAGCTTACCTGGCTCTCCTTCCTCTCCTCGTGTGTGCGTGTGTGTGTGTGTGGAGAAGAAAAAGAGAGAGGAGAGTGATGGAGAGCGTTACCTGCTCCTGCTTGAGGGCGCCGAAAACTCAGATCTGAGATCTGAGTTTTTGGGCGCGCTCGGTTTTTTTTTAACCCAGCCGGCGTCGCTATGAGCGTCGCATTTTTACAAAGAAATTTGCGACGCTCATAGCGACGTGGGAATTTTTTTTTTGGAGCGTCGCTATTGGTGAGCGTCGCTATTATGAAGAAATTAGTGTAGCTTAAGGTCTCATTCCACTTTATGCACATACAATACACAATGAAAACAACTAAAATACCATGGTTTCAATCAATTGGATTATTAGGAGACGAGTATATTGCATCCATTATCGTTGTCTATGTTCTACTGTCCTACCTACAACTTATCTCAACATGGAGAGCTTGGTTTCTAGGTCCACCACTTGTCCAAGTTAATGTAAAAGTGACTCAAGGTTCACAACTTGTGAAAGCAAGGATCCATTGAGGAATACAATCCACTTGGCTATTTTTCCTTAATTTATTGCATGTGACATTCAAGCAAGGTCCACTTCTAATCTATAACTTCTTAATTTGAGGCATGGGGCATACATAAAATATGTAGCATATGCTCTATTGCCTCATAGGAAGGTTGGTTTCAAGGTGCACTTATCCATGCTAGCCTATCTTGGAGAAATGATGGAGCTTGCTTCTCTCCTTGTTTCAATGGAGACTAGCTTGGACAAGTGGTGGACCTTTGCTTCTCTCTATGTTTCAATAGAGTTAGCTTGGACAAGTGGTGATCTTGGAACAAAACCCCCATGTAAAACATATCATGGGTATTCCAAGTGATTAGAAAGATTACCATTTAAGATATAACCTTATAGGTTGGACAAATGGAGCTTGGCTTGGAGAAATGGTGGACCTTTGATTCTCTCCATGTTTCAATGGAGCCTATCTTGGAGAAATGGTGGAGCTTGCTTCTGTCCATGTTTCAATGGAGCCTAGCTTGAACAGTTGGTGGACCTTTGCTTCTCTCTATGTTTCAATAGAGTTAGCTTAGACACGTGGTGGATCTTCAAACTAAACCAACTACTATCAATGTTCCTAGCTTGGACAAGTGGTGGAGTGTTTCTCTACTCCATGTTTCAATGGATCTTAGCTTGGACAAGTGTTGGACCTTAAAACAAAAACCCCATGTACAACATAGAATGGATTTTCTAGATTTCAATGGAGTCTAGATTTAACAAATGGTGGAGCTTGTCTTCATCCATGTTTCAATGAAACTAGCTTGGACAAGTGGTGGACCTTGTAACAAACCCCCCCATGTACAACATATCATTGGTTTTCTAAGTGATGGGAAGGAATACCATTCAAGATATAAACTTATAGCTTGGATAAGTAGTTGACTTTAAAACCAAATTCATCATAATACAATGAAATACAGGTCAGCCAATTCCTAAATCTTGAGACCAAACCTCCCATGCTATTAGAGATAATATATTGGATAAGTGGTGGACCTTCTATTATTTTCCCATGCCTAGTTTAGACTACCGGTACACTTTGCAGCTATAAAGGTTGGACGAGTTGTGGAGCCTTGTTTCTATCCATGTTTTAATGGATCCTAGCTTGGACAAGTGGTGGACCTTGGAAAAAAGCTTCCATGTACAACATATATGAGGTTTTCCATGTTTTAATGGAACCTATCTTGGACAAATGGTGAAGCTTTCTTCTCTCCATGTTGATTTTGGAACTACCTTAGACAAGTGGTGGAGCTTTTCTTTTCTACTCTTCATAATACAATGAAGTATAGGTTGGTTACATGGTGAATCTTAAGGCCAAACCTCCCATTTTACTAGAGATGATAGGTTGGACAAGTGGATCAACCTTCTATCATTTCTCCATGACTATATTGGACAATTAGTAGACCTAACATCTCTCTATGTTGTCTAGAGATGAGCTTGGACAAGTGATGGACCCTGCTTCTCTCTTCCCTTGGTTTACTAGTTTGAAGACTCAGTATATATACTTTCTTAGATCTAGCTTGAACAAGTGGTGGACCTTGTATCCACAATCTTAATTCATTACAAAAAAGTATATGAAAAAATAACATAGGAATCTTGGTTTGAAGGTCAAGCAATTAGGTTCCAAATGCACATAATAATATATTTTCCACCCATAATAAAAGAAAGTTAAATATGTTATTACCAAATTGACAAAGGTAACGTCCAAGAATTATAGCTTTGCATCTTGTCAGATCTAAATCTTCATCAAGGCGACATGCATGTATACATCAACTTTCAAGCCATTCAAGAATACATGCACTTAGATTCCATAGTTTTGTTTTCAAAGTCTTTTAGGTTCTAAAACTCTTTCACATAAAGTATGTAATGACAAAATTCTTGAAGCAAACATTTGTGCCCAAGAAAAAGATCCCTCTCACATATTTAAAGTCCATGAATTCTCTGATCCACACTTACAAGTTTTATTTTGACATCAAACATCAATTCTCTCATAGTTACAAATAAATGCAACCTCGATATGAATTGACAAAAAATGAATTTCTTTTACTATATGACCCAACATAGGCCCCAATCAAATAAAAAATGAGTCTCCAAAAATTTGGGTGCACTCTAGCAATACATCAGAGTCCCCTTACAATAGGATGCACTCCAATAGTACATTGAAGTCCCCTTAGAGTAGGGTGCACTCCATTCAAGTGTTCATAAAATTGACACCTTTGTTTTTTTAAAAAAAAAGACTATATCAAATTATACAAATGTTGAAAGATACACACTAGAATAAAAAAAGCATCTTATGGCCATATTTATTCAATGCTTTCGTGTTGACAAGTACACACCAAGGACATAATTTGTCTCAGAATCACTATACTGATTTACAATTGTGTTGTATGTATAGACTCTCTTATCTCTTGCATACAACCATCCTACCAACCATGGAATTATGGTTCTCTGCAAGAAGTTTTGAAGTTGCTCGGAAGTTTGCCTCCACATCTTTGGAAATATAAGATATGTCCCTGGCATGTTCCACATCACCCTATATGGAGTGTCATCAAAAATTAAGGTATTGTTTGCATCCAAATCCTCAAATATCTTCCAAATATCACTCAAATTTTTGTGATAAACCCTTGTAAATCCTAACATGATATTTGGATTTTGGCAATTTTTGTTACTCATAAACACCTTGAACTTGGTATACTGCTCAGGAAAACATTTTTGTGTGATGCGTTGCACCCTTGTTAAGTTATAGCAACTCCATATCCATAGCTCAAAGTATTCAGCACAAAAATCCAAAAAACTTTGTGCGTCTGGTCGCACCACATGATAAACTTCATCTTTATCCTCCACAAGTCGCATGTGTTGAGCCCAAGATGGCATAGAATCTCCATGTTTCATTTCAATTGTCTTGAGAAGTAACCCTCTAGATCCAAGATAAGTACTCTTTTGATGTCCTTGAAAGCAAGTGGTAGGTGATAAGGAGGTGATTCATTCCTTGGACAAGGTCTTGGAGGAGGTTGGATGGGTAATTCAATAGTTTTCTTCAATTTATGCCAGCATATAGCCAATCCATTTTTCTGTAATGGTTCTGAAATTAAAGAACAAGAACACTTAATGCAAACACAACAATAGACATGAGTTTTACATTGTCTACCCTAAGGTTTTATTAGATACCAAAATCCATCTATGATCTACTCATTAATAGAAAGAAAGTCAAATTAAAATCCTGACTCTTTTTTATGCTACACTCTCTCTTAGTCTCAATACCATGGAGTTCAACTAGACTTAAGTCAACTAATAACTACTACTTGTTGTTAAAGGTATGCTTGAAGTGCATAAGGCTTAACCAATGCTCTAGTGTAGAATGGGTATTTAGGTCTCAAGGTCTACCACTTATCCAAGCAAAGATCCATTTAGATATGGAAACCCAATTTTTCTTAATATAATGATATAGAGTGGACAAGTGGTGAATCCTGAGACCAAACCACTCATGCTACTAGGGATAATAGGTTGGACAAGTGGTGGACCTTGAATGTAAACCCCCCATGTACAAAGTATCAGGGGTTTTGGGTATTTCAATGGACTCTAGCATCTTGGAGACATGGTGGAGCTTACTTCTCTCCATGTTTCAATGGAGTCTATCTTGGATAAATGGTGGAGCATCATTCTCTCCATGTTTCAATGGAGCCTAGCTTGGACAAGTGGTGGACGTTTGTTTCTCTCTATGTTTGAACAGATTTAGCTTGGACAAGTGGTGGACCTTGGAACAAAATCCCCATGTAAAACATATCATGGACATTACAAGTGGTGAGAAAAAATACCATTCAATATATAACCTTATAGGTTGGACAAGTGGTGGACCTTAACACCCAATTATTATTAATATAATGACATAGAGTGGACAAGTGGTGAATCTTGCGACCAAACCTACTAGGAAAAGTAGGTTGGACAAGTGGTGGACCTTGAATGCAAACCCCCCATGTACACAAATATCACTCATGCTACTAGGAATAATTTGGTATTAAGGTCCATGTTTCAATGGAGCCTAGCTTGGAAAAGTGGTGGACCTTTGTTTCTCTCTATGTTTCAATAGAATTAGCTTGGACAAGTGGTGAACCTTGGAACAAAACCCCCATGTAAAGCATGTCATGGGCATTACAAGTGGTGAGAAAAAATACCATTCAAGGTATAACCTTATAGGCTGGACAAGTGGTGGACCTTAGCACCCAATTCCTCTTATTATAATGACATAGAGTGGAAAAGTGGTGAATTGTGAGACCAAACCTACTAGGGATAATAGGGTGGAGACAAATGGTTGACCTTGAATGTAAATCACCCATGTACAAAATATCATGGGTTTTGCGTATTTCAATGGAGCCTAGCATCTTGGAGACATGGTGGAACTTACTTCTCTCCATGTTTTAATGGAGCCTATCTAGGAGAAATGGTGGAGGTTCCTTCTCTCCATGTTTCAATGGAGCCTAGCTTGGACAAGTCGTGGACCTTTGTTTCTCTCTATGTTTAAATATGGTTAGCTTGGACAAGTGGTGGATCTTGGAATGAAACTCCCATGTAAAACATATCATGGGCATTTCAAGTGGCGAGAAAGGATACCATTTAAGATATAACCTTATAGGTTGGACAAGTGGTGGACCTTAACACAATATAATGACATAGAGTGTACAAGTGGTGAATCTTGAAACCAAACCACTCATGCTACTAGGGATAATAGGTTAAACAAGTGGTGGGCCTTGAAATAAAACCCCCTAGAGTGTTTCAATGGAGCCTAGCTTGGAAACATGGTAAAGCTTGCTTCTCTCCATGTTTCAATGCAGCCTATCTTGGATAAATGGTGGAGCATCATTCTCTCCATGTTTCAATGGAGCCTAGCTTGGACAAGTGGTGGACCTTTGTTTCTCTCTATGTTTGAATAGAGTTATCTTGGAAAAGTGGTGGACCTTGGACACAAAACCCCATGTAAAACATATCATGGGCATTACAAGTGGTGAGAAAAAATACCATTTAATATATAACCTTATAGGTTGGACAAGTGGTGGACCTTAACACCCAATTATTCTTAATATAATGACATAGAGTGGATAAGTGGTGAAATTGGGACCAAACCTACTAGGGAAATAGGTTCGACAAGTGGTGGACCTTGAATGTAAACCCCCCATGTACAAAATATCACTCATGCTACTAGAAATAATTTGGTATTAAGGTCCATGTTTCAATGCAGCCTAGCTTGGAAAAGTGGTGGACCTTTGTTTCTCTCTATGTTTCAATAGATTTAGCTTGGACAAGTGGTGGACCTTGGAACAAAACCCCCATGTAAATCATGTCATGGGCATTACAAGTGGTGAGAAAAAATACATTCAAGCTATAACATTATAGGTTGGACAAGTGGTGGACCTTAACACCCAATTCCTCTTAATATAATGACATAGAGTGGACAAGTGGTGAATCATGAGACCAAACCTACTAGGGATAATAGGTTGGACAAGTGTGTGAACCTTGAATGTAAACCCCCCATGTACAAAATATTATGGGTATTGGGTATTTCAATGGAGCCTAGCAACTTGGAGACATGGTGGAGCTTATTTCTCTCCATGTTTCAATGGAGCCTATCTAGGAGAAACAGTGGAGGTTCCTTCTCTCCATGTTTCAATGAGCCTAGCTTGGACAAGTGGTGGACCTTTCTTTCTCTATATGTTTTAATAGAGTTAGCTTGGACAAGTGGTGGACCTTGGAATGAAACCCCCATGTAAAACATATCATGGGCATTTCAAGTGGTGAGAAAGGATACATTTAAAATATAACCTTATAGGTGGACAAGTGGTGGACCTTAACACATATTTCTTCTTAATATAATGACATAGAGTGTACAAGTGGTGAATCTTGAGACCAAACCACTCTTGCTACTAGGGATAATAGGTTGGACAAGTGGTGGACCTTGAATGTAAACCCCTCATGTACAAAATTATGGGTTTAGGGTATTTCAATGGAGCCTAGCTTGGAGACATGGTGGAGATTGCTTCTCTCAATGTTTCAATGGAACCTATCTTGGAGAAATGGTGGATCATCCTTCTCTCCATGTTTCAATGGAGCCTATCTTGGACAAGTGGTGGACCTTTGCTTCTCTCTATGTTTCAATGGAGTTAGCTTGGACAAGTGGTGGGTCTTGGAACAAAACCCCTTTGTAAAACATAGCATGGACATTACAAGTGATGAGGAAAAATATCATTCAAGATATAACCTTATAGGTTGGAAAAGTGGTGATGGACCTTGACAAGTGGTGAAGGATACCATTTAAGATATACCTTATAGGTTGGACAAGTGGTGGACCTTAACACCCAGTTATTCTTAATATAATGACATAGAGTGGATAAGTGGTGAATCTTAAGACCAAACCACTCATGCTACTAGGTATAATACGTTAGAGAAGTGGTAGACCTTGAATGTAAACACCCCATGTACAAAATATCATGGTTTTAGGGTGTTTCAATGGAGCCTAGAATCTTGGAGACATGGTAGATCTTGATTCTTTCCATGTTTGAATGGCACCTATCTTGGAAAAATGATGGAGGTTACTTCTCTCCATGCTTCAATGGAGCCTAGCTTTGACAAGTCGTGAACCTTTGCTTCTCTCTATGTTTGAATAGAGTTAGCTTGGACAAGTGGTGGATCTTTGCTTCTCTCTATGTTTGAATAGAGTTAGCTTGGACAAGTGGTGGACCTTGGAATGAAACCCCCATGTAAAACATATCATGGCCATTTCAAGTGGTGAGAAAGGATACCATTTAAGATATAACCTTATAGGTTGGACAAGTGGTGGACCTTAATACATAGTTCTTCCTAATATAATGACATAGAGTGTACAAGTGGTGTATCTTGAGACCAAACCACTTGTGCCACTAGGGATAATAGGTTAGACAAGTGGTGGGCCTTGAAATAAAACCCCCCATGTACAAAATAAAATGGGTTTAGGGCATTTAAATGGATCCTAGACATGGTGGAGCTTTCTTCTCTCCATGTTTCAATGAAGCCTATCTTGGAGAAATGGTGGAGCATCCTTCTCTCCATGTTTCAATATAGCTTAGCTTGGGCAAGTGGTGGATCTTTGGTTCTCTCTATGTTTCAATGGAGTTAGCTTGGACAAGTGGTGGACATTGAAACAAAACTCCCATGTAAAACATATCATGGGTAGTTCAAGTTGTGAGAAAAAAAACCATTTAAAATATAACCTTATAGGTTGGACAAGTGGTGGACCTTAACACCCAATCCTTTTTAATACAATGACATAGAGTGGACAAGTGGTGAATCTTGAGACCAAAGCTATCAAGCTACTAGGGATACTAGATTGGACAAGTGGTGGATCTTGAATGTACATCCCCTATGTACAAAATATCATGGGTTTAGGGTGTTTCAATGGAGTCTAGCATATTGGGACATGGTGGAGCTTGCTTCGCTCCATGTTTCAAGTGGTGGACCTTCAATTATTTTCCATACCTAGTTTAGACAACCCATACACTTTGCAACTATAAAGGTGGACGAGTGGTGGAGCTTGTTTATTTCCATGTTTAATGGATCCTAGCTTGGACAAGTGGTGGACCTTGGAAAAAAGTCCCCCTGTACAACATAGCTGAGTTTTTTCATGTTTTAATGGAAGAGAGATTTGACAAATGGTGGAGCTTGCTTATCTCCATGTGGATTTTAGAACTAGCTTGGACAAGTGGTGGAGCTTTGCTTTTCTACTCTTCATAATACAATGATGTATAGGTTGGTTACATGGTGAATCTTAAGGCCAAACCTCCCATCTTACTAGAGATGATAGGTTGGACAAGTGTTCAACCTTCTATCATTTCTCCATGCCTATAATTAGACAATTAGTAGAACTAGCATCTTTCTATGTTGTCTAGAGCTGAGCTTGGACAAGTAGTGGACCTTGCTACTCTCTTCCCTTGGTTTATTAGTTTGAAGACTCATTATATATACTTGCTTAGATCTATATAATTACTCATTAGTTAGGTTACAAGTAGGTATGTAATTTGTTAGCCTCAAGGGACTTTGAATATTGAATAGTAAGAAAGTCAAGTGCTGGTTTGAAGATCTTTTGCTTATCTAAACTAGACTCTAACTCAATAATAAGTTTCTTAAGTTCCACGAATTGTCCTATCTAGGCTCCAAAAGAGTCTTAATTGGTTTGTGCTAGATTCTAACTTCCTTGATGGGGTAGAATCCTAGAAAATGAGGCACTATAAGTTTTACCTTAGCTCAAATGGATTTTCACTTAAACTCGACTGCAATTTGGCACTCTAGTATCTTTGTCTCGATGGAGTTTAACACTAGATACATAGTAGTGATATTTAAGCTTCATGTCTCTTCACTTGATCGAGATATGAGACCATACTTTCAAGGTCACCACTTGTCTTACCTAAAGACCAATGTGAGACATGGGAGCAAGAAAGCCATCCGATATTGTTTTAAGGACTATTACATAGGACAATCAATAACTTAAGTAAAGCAAAAAGACTTGGATCTTTCACAATTAATAACTTAAGTAAAGCCAAAAAGACTTGGATCTTTGACAGTTTTTTCAAACTAAAAAAGCACAATCTCATGCTAACAAAACTATAAATCACAATTGAAAGTTTTGAACAAGAAAAAGATCAACAATCTTATAAGAAGGATACTTTTCATTTCATTTGATGATTACAAACTAAAAGAAAGTCTCTCAAGAAATTGATAAACAAAAAATGTAGGTGACTGCTTCATTATTTTGAGCAAAAATATCAAAATCTCTATTGATTGAGCTCCATCTAGTAGTATCCTTTGTAAGATCCTGCAAGAAGGAATAAAAAGAAAGATTTGTTAGATACCATGCACATGAGTGTTCAAGCATGTGTATCAAGAATATATGACATGTCACTAGTACCTTAGGGTTGCTTTCTATCCAGCCTTAGAAGATTGTTCTCAGCTTTCACCTTATTTATATAAGCCTTTGCTGTGGTTGCCTTCAAAACTCCTTTTGTGTTACAACCCAATTGCCTAGCTAAAGTGGTCAATTGTGACGCCTTCATGCTTTCAATGGGTGTACGCTCCTTTGCCAAGATCTCTTGTATTTGGGCTCTTCTCATTTCATTGCGGTGGCTTGTGTCACTTGCATCTTCAATGATAGTTTCATCTCTGTCACCTTTTGCAGGTGGTATTCTTCTTGTAAAGAACACCTTAGCTGACCAAACATCATTTTTCTGCTTCCAATACTCCATGATTTGTTTGTATTCACTATCATTTGTCACTATAGGTTGTCCATAACGATTAGAAGCAATTAAATCACGCACATCCCTTCTCTCATCAAGCTGAATCAAGTATGGCAGTAGCTCCTCCAAGAGCATATTGTCAACCATCTTCTCAGCATCAAATTGTGGTGGAAAAATGCAATTGTTTTCTGGTGAAATACATCCCTTGTAAGGAGAGTCATCAATAAGCACTGTTCTTTGTGGATCACATTCAAACCCCATGGCAATTTTGGCTAGAGGCTTGAACATTGCCTCAACGTTTGGATTGTCGGGTCTAAACAATTTTTGAGTTTGAGCGGTGTAGCAAACATCTTGCGACCAAATTGCAAAGAAAGGCAATGTATCCTCAGCTAAGTTGTTTAGTGCTGCAAGGATTTGATACACATTATTCCTAGTAGCTGTCGACCAAATTGCAACATTAAACCTCTGTAAAATAGTCTTCAAGAATTGGATGCAACCTGGCCTGAGTATAATATATCTTTTTGAATCCATTTGCACTGAGTTGTGGTGTGAGGATGGTTGAGGGGAACGTTTCAACAATAGACCATTTAAATCCAATATAATTGTAAGCATGGATTTCTCAACATCTACGCTACATGACGTAGTACCAATTGGCAATAGCTCGTGAGTGGACTTTTCAGTCTCTTTTGATGTATGTTGCATTTTTGAAGCATCGATTTCTTGGTTCTCATTATTGGAAGCTTGCTCAAGTTGCACAACACTAGACTCTAGTATAGAAATATCATCCATCTTGGGCACTTTAGAAACCATAGAATCTATGGATTCTATAGTTGTTGACTGAACCATAGGAGCATTATCCATCCCAGTTTGTGAATCTAAGAAAACACACACACAAATGGTATCTCAAAACCACTAGAATTTTATTCACCATATTTATATGTAGAACTCCTAGTAAGAAATTTATTTAAGGTAAAGTCGTTGTTAGAATCCTTGCAACCATTTTCAGCATTCGTACACCAAACACCACTTGTCTAAAATACAATCTACTAACTCAACATTTTCCATCCTACACTTTATTAAAGATGAGTACTTAAAGTGAAAACTAAAAGCCACCCTTGTTGAGGAAACATGGATACAAGGTCCACCAAATGTCCAACCTAGACTACAAGCAAACAATTAGAGATTTGGCTTAGATTTGGATTCAAAGGCCACCACTTATTCAAGTAAGATAACTCCACTTGTTTAAGACAGTAATGTTTGAAGCCCCACCACTTGTCCAACCTAGACATTGATTAAATTTTGGTAAGATTTATCACAAATCTAGAGTAGAATCAAGATTCTATGGCCAAGGTAGTCAAATATAAGTTAGACAACACACAAAGCATAAGAGCACTCTAGATTCTCGTTGAGCATAAACTAAACAATAATCAAATGTTATATTCACTTGAGATTTCATCCATGAAAAATGAAAATGATGCATGTACTTGAGATTTCCATCCATGTACAATACTTTACAATGTCAAGTAAAGTTATAGTCAGCAAACAACTCTTCTCCTGCTTCAACTTGACAAATAGTCTCAATGCATACATGGCCATATTCTTCTGACTTGATGTGTGAAGAGGTGCATTTATGCCAAGGTGGAAAATTTGGATCAAATGTATAGCGTACGTTGGGACAGACATTTGTACTGTGAGAACTATTTATATAGCCCGACACGTTTCCTTCTTCTACACAACCAATAATGTATGATTGATCTTCCTCTTCTTCTATGTTTGGATCCTCTAGAAGAGAATATTTATAAGCTCTTGGAAATATTTTGCATATCTTTTTCCAGTCTTGAAATCTATACTTATGCCCTCCATAGTTTAGAATAGTCAAACCACTTTCCAGGGTAGTATGCACAAATAGCCCATAACCAGCTCCTTCAATACATGAAAGTCGCACTTCAAAATCCACACCGTTAATATGGAAAATTACATCTTTGGGAATAGGAAAAGTTGGTGTCCCAAAAGGATCTTCATGCCAATCATAGTGTGAAATACATCTAGTTTTTATATCACTTAACTCCTTTGTGTCTGCAAAAAGAAGAAAATATTATGCATAAAATAATGACAATATCAAAGAAAGATATCATTATTTTATAGTCCAATAGGTCCATTGTATGGAAGACTTAGAGTGCCTCTTACATGGTGCCTCCAAGGTTTCCAAAAAATAAAATCATTGGAAAAAAAAGGCCACTGTGTCTCCAATCTATTGCCCATTTGAAGCATAGAGAGAACCAAGGTCCACCACTTGTCCAAGCTAGACATGGAGCATTGACACAAGATCCAACACTTATCCAAGAACCCTATAGTATATGTGGTAACATGGGATGCATTGATGCAACAAAAGTAGTCTAGCCTCCTCATCCATCTCTTTTTTCTTGTAGCCTAGAGGGATTAGTTTCAAGGTCTATCACTAGTCAAAAACTACACATAGAACATTGATACAAGGTTCCACCACATGTGAAACCTATCATCTCTAGTAGCATGGATGGTTTGATATCAAGGTTCTCGCGTGTCCTACCTATACTCTATTGTAGCATATAGATTCTGGTTTGGTGGTACTACACTTGTCCAAACTTGGCTTGTTGTTGATATCTGGAGGTAATCAAGGGTCCTCCACTTGTCCAAGTTAGGCATATAAAACAATTGCAAGGTCCACCATGTGTACAACATATGATTGATTATAGCATGCATGGTCTTATTTCATGGGCAACCATCTTCTCTCCAACATGTGTCCAACCTCGGCTCCATTGAAGCATGGAGAGAAGCAAGGTCCACCACTTATCAAAGCTATTATTTTCTCCCAGTGCTTTCAAAACCCATAATACGTTGTACATGGGGGGGGGGGGATTCTTGTTTCAAGGTCCACCACTTGGCTAAGATTGGATCCATTGAAACATAAAGAGAAGCAAGCTCTACCATTTGTCCAAGCTAGGTGCCATTGAAACATGAAAACCCCATAATATGTTGTATACGGGGGGTTTTTTCAAGGTCTACCACTTGTCTAAGCTATGGTCCATTGGAACATGGAGAGAAGCAAAGCTCCACCACTTTTCTAAGCTAGGATCCATTGAAACATGGAGAGAAGCAAGCTCCATTGTTTGTCTAAGCTAGGCTCCATTGGAACATGGAGAAAACAAGCTCCACCACTTGCCTATTATTGCATAGAGATTCTGGTTTGAAGGTCCACCACTTGTCCAACCTTGCCTTCATGTATGGAGATAATCAAGAGTGCAATGCTTCTCTAAGCTAGGGACATAAAAGAGTTTCAAGGTCCACTACATATACGATCTATGATGGGTTGTAGCATGGGAGGTTTCATTTTAAGGTTGACCACTTCTCCAGCTCCGCTTGTCCAACCTCAGATCCATTGAAGAATGGAGAATAAAGGTGTACCAACTCTCCAAAATAGGCAAGACAATCTCTATAAAACCCATGAATTGTTAATATATGCTATGCTGTGGAGTTTTGTTTGAAGGTCCACTCCTTATCCAAGCTACAATCCATTGAAGCATGGAAATAAGTAAGATATATCTATAGTCCAAGATAGGATCCATTGAAACATAGAGAGAATCAAGGTCCACCACTTGTCCAAGCTATGCATGGGTAATTGATATAAGGACCACTACGTTTTCACCTATACTATGCTCTATCATGGATGGTTTCATATACCACCAATTTTCCAACCTATTTAGTAGGTTGTATTATGGGGGTTTGGTTTCAAGGTACTTCACTTGTCTAAGGTGGGTTCCATTGAACCATGGAGAGAAACAATGTCTACCACTTGTCCGAAATATGCTCCTTTAAAACATAAAAACAAGGTCCACCACTTGTCCAAGCTAATGTTTCTCTCCATTGAAGCATGGAGAGAAACAAGGTCTACCACCTGTCCAAAATATGCTCCATTGAAACATAAAAGCAAGGTCCACCACTTGTCCAAGCTAATATAACAAATGGGTGTTGGTTACAAGGTGTACCACACTTGTCTAAACTAGTCTCCATGCAAGGTCCACCACATGTCCAAGCTATATGAGCTTGTTTTGAAGGTCTACCACACCTCTTGAAATTAGGATCCATGTAAGGTCCACCTTTTGTCAAGCTATGCCTTTAGTGAGTACTAAAACTAAGTAAATTGCAGTACTTAAATACCTTTCCAAGCTCATTAAGATTTTGGTCTCTAAGGCCACCACCACATGTCTAATCTATGCTCTAATTGATTACTTATGCTAGTTCTCAAAGTCCAAACATAAGCTCCCTTCTAGCAAGGTTAGTTTAAATTTAGGCTCCAACACCTGTCTAAGCTAGGTTCAATTTATGAAGCATCACCATTTAACCATGCTACGATCTAATGTATCATATCAAGGGGGTATTGATAAAAGGTCCAAAACTTATTGAGTTCAAGCTCTTAAGTAATTAAGTCTTTGTGAGTATTAAATGTTATAGTTTTAGTCTAAAGATCCACCATTCAAAAACTCAAGTAATTTATTATTTACATTCAAACCTTGAATGCTTGAGATAAAAAATACAAACTCAATCAATACTATATAAAGCAAAATCTAACATTAAGAGTATCAAATCAGTAACAAGAAACACTAACATGCACAAGAAACTCAAAACATACGTGTCTCCATTTCCAAAAAGTCCTCCATTGACAGAGGATGTTGTTGTTGTTGTTCTTCTTCTCTTTGTGGAGAGCACTCCTCTGTAACAGGCACAATGTCATCTGATTGCGAAGTGGATTGTTGAAGTCCAGCCCATTTTTCTATATCTTCATGAGACTTAACAAAGTCTAGCAGCATGGTCTCCACGTTTTTTGCCTCCTCCACACTATCAATTAAGCATATAACTTCTTTTTTCTGTTGTATTCCTTCTTGTGCAACCAAGGAGCCATCACCAAAAACATCAACAAGCTTGCGGTCTTCAAAACAATATGTACGAATGTAGTGCTTGACCAAAGCTCTTTTTTTGGCCTCCAAATATTGCAAATCTGACATATCGTTATCTGCTACTTGAAGAAGAGAACAATCAATTGGCATGGGATGTTCCTCTGATCTTCTTCTCAGGTCTTCAAATGCATTGCCTTGTCCCAAGAAGGCAATAACTGTTAGGAATTGAATTGCTCCTTTGCAAGGAGCTGATGGAAAGTGATGCAATGCACCACAACAATGGTAGCTCAGATTATCTCCCATGGCGTGAAAGGCACATTGCAATTTTGTGAAGTTAGTGAAATCCACAAATGCAAGAAAGACAAATCCAGGATCTGTTGACCCTCCAGCAATAGCCAAGATCCCATCCAAAGCATTGTTAAATGTCTCCTCACTCCACTTCAAATTGCCTCCAACGTTTTTTGTCATATCTAAAACACATAAGCCAATAGGCACTTTATTATTGAAGTGGCGCATCAAGTAGAGATTGCCTTCCATTTGTAGGCTCACCACATAGATTGACCATGGCAAATCTCTAGGCTCAGTTTTCTCCTTTTGAAGGTGAATTGCCCATTGCATGTATTTTATTGCTCCATCTGGAAAAGCCATTTTCTTTGTTCCACGCGTCAAACTAGATCTGATCCATTCCTCGCATAGCATTAAAATTGTTTTATAAACAACATCATTGATGTTATACATTTTGACCACCTCCTCCCAGTCTTTACATGGTGAAGACTCATTCAAATTGTTGAAGCCTTCAAGAAGTGCATCTTGAATCAATTTGTCTTGCTTCAACTGCTTGATTCGATCATACATGTCAGTTGCATCACCATCCTTTGCACTCTTTGACAGTAAAATCTTCTCATCTCTAATCTCTTCTTGAATAGTCTTTACCTCTGATTCCTCAAGGCCACAAAGGTATCTAAATACAGTTGTTGGGGGTTTCTTATTCTCCTCTTCTAGCTTTTCAATGATTTCTATCCAGCAATCATAAACTAAATCAGAGTACGTGACCATGTGTGCCTGTTTAGCAATCCAACTTGCTGCTGCACTCATTCTTGCCAATCGAAGAAAAGCCTAAAAAAATAAATAGAGAAATAATTAAACTATTGAGCAAGATTTGTTAATTAAACACTATCAAAAAGACAAAGAAAATAACTTACATCCCATCCGGCACGAGATGCATGTCCCTCTGCAATTCCACTTGCTGCCTTTGGTGGTCGTCCTGAGAAGATCCATTGACTCCGTAAATGTCTCAATATTTGGCTGTAAGGTTGCTTGACATACAATGCCTGAGCCTCCTCATTTGCAATGGCAGATAGCAGTTGCAACAAATGGAGGAGCATTCACAACAATGCGAGCCTTTCTAAATTTATACACGCTAATCAGTCTTTCAAATATCTCTTTGTTGTTTTGTTCATTGTGAAGCAAAACTTTTGCAGCATAGATTGAATGCTGCCCATCAAGAATCCAATAATGATAATCTTTAATTTTTTGCTCCTCTACCTCTTCTACTGCCAAAGGAGTCCCCTTCTTTGATTTTGCATTTCGAACAGGCATCAAATATGCACATGCTGCAGGCTTGGTCGTACTCCGTGAAAATCCAAATAACACACTTTCAGCGTGTTTTTTATCCATAATACGTGCATTATAGTGATCAGGAGCAAGCCAACAATTTTGAATAGGGATATCAAATTCCCTATATTGGAAAGGAAAAAATTTATGTACTTATTCATTCCACCTGTATCTTTTTCTTGTCCTTTCATGGCCTCAGCTTCTAAAACATCTGGATCCACAATTCTCATCTTTGACATTGAACCCTCTGTTGATGAGGATGCCAAAGATGCCTTGTCTACATCCAAAATGGAACTAGTTCGCTTAGCTGCTACTTTTTGCACTTTTGCTTGCTTCTTTGTGGATGGTGGTCGTGAAGCTTTCACCTTTTTTGTTGTAGTGTGGCAATGATGGAGCTTTGAAGTTGATCTGCTGTGATGTTTGGATTTGATTCTGCAAACTTCCATCCTCGAGAAAACATTGTCTCTTCTTTGTTTCTAGACATGCGCTCCAATGCATATGCTCCTGGAGATAGTTGAAATTCTAGATTCATTGGAACTAGAATGTCAATGCATTCCACCTCGGATGACTATCAACTACAGAGACAGATGCTTCCACAACTTGTCCAACATCTTCAAACAAGCTGTCATTCTCCTTTTTGGCAATAAATAGATGCACCTTATGAAATTGTGCACCCTCTATACCATGTATGTCCAAATACCATTTCCTAAGATCATTGCAAGTATAGTCAACTGAGACAGCAACCCTTGCAACCTGTTTTTTTGGAGCCATCTTTCCTGAAACAAAAAAAACCAAATGTTATTTTAGCATATACTTTTTTGTAATGAATTAAGTTTGTGTGAATACAAGGTCCACCACTTGTTCAAGTTAGATCTAAGCAAGTATACATAGTGATCATTTAAGCTAGTAAACTAAGGGAAGGGAGAAGTAAGGTCCACCACTTGTCCAAGCTCAGCTCTAGACAACATGGAGAGATTCGAGGTCTACTAATTGTCTAATATAGGCTAACTATATTGAAACATAGAGAGAAGAAAAGGTCCACCACTTGTCCAATCTAGGGTCCATTGAAACATGGAGAGAAGGATGCTCCACCATTTGTCCAAAATAGGCTCCATTGAAACATGAAGAGAAGCAATATGCACCATGTCTTCGAGATGCTAGGCTCCATTGAAATACCTTAAACCCATGATATTTTGTATATGTGGGGTTTAAATTCAAGGTCCACCACTTGCCCAACCTATTCTCCCTAGTAGCATGAGTGGTTTGTTCTCAAGATTCACCACTTTTCCACTCTATGTCATTATATTAAGAAGATCTGGGTGTTAAGGTCCACCACTTGTCCAACCTATAAGGCTATATCTTAAATGGTATTATTTACCACCACTTGGAATGCACATGATAGGTTTTACATAGGGGTCTGGTTCCAAGGTCCACCACTTGTCCAAGCTAACTCTATTGAAAACAAAGAGAGAATCAAAGGTCCACCACTTGTCCAAGCTAGGCTCCATTGAAACATGGAGAGAAGGATGCTCCACCATTTGTCCAAGCCAGGTTTGATTGAAACATGAAGAGAAGCAAGCTGCACCATGTTTCCAAGATTCTAGGCTGCATTGAATTACCTTAAACCCATGATATTTTTTACATGGGGGGTTTACATTCAAGGTCCACCACTTGTCCAACCTATTATCACTAGTAGCATGAGTGTTTTGGTCCCAAGATTCCCCACTTTTCCACTCTATGTCTTTATATTAAGAAGATCTGGGTGTTAAGGTCCACCACTTGTCCAACCTATAAGGCTATATGTTAAAGGGTATTCTTTCTCGCCACTTGGAGTGACCATGATAGGTTTTACATGGGGGTTTGGTTCCAAGTTCTACCACTTGTTCAAGCTAACTCTATTGACACATAGAGAGAAGCAAAGGTCCACCACTTGTCCAAGCTAGGGCCCATTGAAACATGGAGAGAAGGATGCTCCACAATTTGTCCAAGATAGGCTCCATTGAAACATGAAGAGAAGCAAGCTGCACCATGTCTCCAAGATGCTAAGATCCATTGAAATACCTTACACCCACGATATTTTGTACATGGGGAGTTTACATTCAAGGTCCACCACTTGTCCAACCTATTATCTCTAGTAGCATGAGTGGTTTGGTCTCAAGATTCACCACTTTTCCACTCTATGTCATTACGTAAGAAGATCTGTGTTTAAGGTCGACCACTTGTCCAACCTATAAGGGTATATCTTAAAGGGTATTATTTGTCACCACTTGAAATGTCCATGATATGTTTTACATGGGGGTTTGGTTCCAAGGTCCACCACTTGTCTAAGATAACACTATTGAAACATAGAGAGAAACAAAGGTCCACCACTTGTCCAAGCTAGGCTCCATTGAAACATGGAGAGAAGGATGCTCTATCATTTCTCGAAGCTAACTCTATTGAGCCATGGGGGGTTTACATTCAAGGTCCACCACTTGTCCAACCTATTAACGCTAGTAGCATGAGTGGTTTGGTCTCAAGATTCACCACTTTTTCACTCTATGTCATTATATCAAGAATACCTGGGTGTTCAGGTCCACCACTTGTCCAACCTATAAGGCTATATCTTAAGGGTTATTCTTTCTCACCACTTGGAGTGACCATGATAGGTTTTACATGGGGGTTTGGTTCCAAGGTCCACCACTTGTCCAAGATAACTCTATTGAAACATCGAGAGAAGCAAAGGTCCACCACTTGTCCAAGCTAGGGTCCATTGAAACATGGAGAGAAGGATGCTCCACCATTTTTCCAAGATATGCTCCATTGAAACATGAAGAGAAGCAAGCTACACCATGTCTCCAAGATGCTAATCTCCATTGAAATACCTTAAACCCATGATATTTCGTACATGGGGGGTTTACATTCAAGGTCCACCACTTGTCCAACCTATTATCTCTAGTAGCATGAGTGGTTTGGTCTCAAGATTCACCACTTTTCCACTCTATGTCATTATATTAAGAATAGCTGGGTGCTAATGTCCACCACTTATCCAACCTATAAGGCTATATCTTAAACTTTATTCTTTCTCACCACTTGGAGTTAACATGATAGGTTTTACATGGGAGTTTGGTTACAAGGCCCACCACTTGTCCAAGCTAAATCTATTGAAACATAGAGAGAAGAAAAGGTCCACCACTTGTCCAAGCTAGGCTCCATTGTAACATGGAGAGAAGGATGCTCCACCATTTGTCAAAGATAGGCTCCATTGAAACATGAAGAGAAGCAAGCTGCACCATGTCTCCAAGATGCTAGGCTCCATTGAAATACCTTAAACCCATGATATTTCATACATGGGGGGTATACATTCAAGGTCCACCAATTGTCCAACCTATTATCCTTAGTAGCATGAGTGGTTTGGTCTCAAGATTGACCACATTTCCAGTCTATGTCCGTATGTTAAGAAGATCTAGGTTTTAAGGTCGACCACTTGTCCAACCTATAAAGCTAGATCTTAAAGGGTATTATTTCTCACCACTTGGAATGACCATGATATGTTTTACATGGGGGTTTGGTTCCAAGGTCCACCACTTGTCCAAGCTAACTCTATGGAAACATAGAGAGAATCAAAGGTCCACCACTTGTCCAAGCTAAGCTCCATTGAGACATTTAGAGAAGGATGATCTCCCATTTGTCCAAGATAGGCTCCATTGAAACATGAAGAGAAACAAGCTGCACCATGTGTCCAAGATGCTAAGATCCATGGAAATACCTTACACCCATGATATTTTGTACATGGAGAGTTTACATTTAAGGTCCACCACTTGTCTAACTTATTATCTCTAGTAGCATGAGTTTTTTGGTCTCAAGATTCACCACTTTTCCACTCTATGTCATTACGTTAAGAAGATCTGTGTGTTAAGGTCGACCACTTGTCCAACCTATAAGGGTATATCTTAAAGGGTATTATTTGTCACCACTTGGAGTGACCATGATAGGTTTTATATGGGGGTTTGGTTTCAAGCTCCACCACTTGTCCAAGCTAACTCTATTGAAACATAGAGAGGAGCAGAGGTCCACCACTTGTCCAAGCTAGGCTCCATTGAAACATGGAGAGAAGGATGCTCCACCATTTGTCCAAGATAGGCTCCATTGAAACATGACGAGAAGCAAGGTGCACCATGTCTCCAAGATGCTAGGCTCCAGCAAAAAACATTAAACCCACGATATGTCGTAGATGAGGGGTTTACATTCAAGGTCCAACACTTGTCCAAGCTATTATTGGTAGTATCCTGAGTGGTTTGGTCTCAAGATTCACCACTTTTCCACTCTATGTCATTATATTAAGAATATGTGGGTGTTAAGGTCCACCACTTGTCCAACCTATAATGCTACATCTTAAAGGTTATTCTTTCGTACCACTAAGAGTGACCATGATAGGTTTTACATGGGGGTTTGGTTCCAAGGTCCACCACTTGTCCAAGCTAACTCAATTGAATCATAGAGAGAAGCAAAGGTCCACCACTTGTCCAAGCTAGGCTCCATTGAAACATGAAGAGAAGGATGTTCCACCATTTGTCGAAGCTAACTCTATTGAGACATGGGTTTTTACGTTCAAGGTCCACCACTTTCCAAGCTATTACTGCTAGTAGCATGAGTGGTTTTGTCTCAAGATTCACCACTTTTTCACTCTATGTCATTATGTTAAGAATATTTGGGTGTTAAGGTCCACCACTTGTCCAACCTATAAGACTATATCTTAAAGGTTATTATTTCTCACGACTTGGAGTGACCATGATAGGTTTTACATTGTGGTTTGGTTCCAAGGTCCACCACTTGTCCAAGCTGACTCTATTGAAACATAGAGAGAAGCAAAGGTCCACCACTTGTCCAAGCTAGGGCCCATTGAAACATGGAGAGAAAGATGCTCCACCATTTGTCCACGATAGGCTCCATTGAAACATGAAGAGAAGCAAGGTGCACCATGTCTCCAAGATGCTAGGCTCCATCTAAATACCTTAAACCCACCATATTTCGTAGATGGGGGGTTTACATTCAAGGTCCACCACTTGTCCACCCTACAAGTCTATATCTTAAAGGTTATTCTTTCTTACCACTTGGAGTGACCGTGATAGGTTTTATATGGGGGTTTGGTTCCAAGATCCACCACTTGTCCAAGCTAATTCTATTGAAACAGAGAGAGAAGCAAAGGTCCACCACTTGTCCAAGCTAGGGTCCATTGAAACATGGAGAGAAGAATGCTCTACCATTTGTCCAAGAGAGGCTCCAATGAAACATGACGAGAAGCAAGGTGCACCATGTCTCCAAGATGCTAGGCTCCATCGAAAAACATTCAACCCATGATATGTCGTAGATGAGGGATTTACATTCAAGGTCCAACACTTGTCCAAGCTATTATTGGTAGTAGCCTAAGTGGTTTCGTCTCAAGATTCACCACCTTTCCACTCTATGTCATTATATTAAGAATATGTGGGTGTTAAGGTCCACCACTTGTACAACCTATAAGGCTACATTTTAAAGGTTATTACTTCTTACCACATGGAGTGACCATGATAGGTTTTACATGGGGGTTTGGTTTCAAGTTCCACCACTTGTCCAAGCTAACTCTATTGAATTTTAGAGAGAAGCAAAGGTCCACCACTTGTCTAAGCTAGGCTCCATTGAAACATGGAGAGAAGGATGCTCCATCATTTCTCGAAGCTAACTCTATTGAAACATGGGGGGTTTACGTTCAAGGTCCACCACTTGTCAAGCTATTACCGCTAGTAGCATGAGTGGTTTTGTCTCAAGATTCACCACTTTATCACTCTATGTCATTATATTAAGGATATTTGGGTGTTAAGGTCCACCACTTGTCCAACCTATAAGTCTATATCTTAAAGGTTATTCTTTCTCACGACTTGGAGTGACCATGATAGGTTTTACATTGGGGTTTGGTTCCAAGGTCCACCAATTGTCCAAGCTATCTCTATTGAAACATAGAGAGAAGCAAAGGTCCACCACTTGTGCAAGCTAGGGTCCATTAAAACATGGAGAGAAGGATGCTCCACCATTTGTCCAAGATAGGCTCCATTGAAACATGAAGAGAAGCAAGGTGCACCATGTCTCAAAGATGCTAGGCTCCATCTAAATACCCTAAACCCACGATATTTCATAGGTCGGGGGTTTACATTCAAGGTCCACCACTTGTGCAACCTATTATCGCTAGTAGCATGAGTAGTTTGCTCTCAAGATTCACCACTTTTCCACTCTATGTCATTATATTAAGAATATCTGGGTGTTAAGGTCCACCACTTGTCCAACCTATAAGGATATATCATTAAGGTTATTCTTTCTCACCACTTGGAGTGAACATGATAGGTTTTACATGGGGGTTTGGTTCCAAGGTCCACCACTTGTCCAAGCTAACTCTATTGAAACCTATAGAGAAACAAAGGTCCACTACTTGTCCAGGCTAGGCTCCATTGAAAGATGGAGAGAACGATGCTCCACCATTTGTCAAAGATAAGGTTATTGAAACATGGGGGGTTTACCTTCAAGTTTCACCACTTGTCCAAGCTATTATCGCTAGTAGCATGAGTGGTTTTGTCTCAAGATTCACCACTTTTTCACTCTATGTCATTATATTAAGAATATTTGGGTGTTAAGGTCCACCACTTTTCCAACCTATAAGCCTATATTTTAAAGGTTATTCTTTCTCACCACTTGGAGTGACCATGATAGGTTTTACATAGGGGTTTGAGTTCCAAGGTCCAGCACTTGTCCAAGCAAACTCTATTGAATCATAGATAGAAGCAAAGGTCCACCACTTGTCCAAGCTAGGATCCATTGAAACATGTAGAGAAGGATGCTCCACCATTTGTCCAAGATAGGCTCCATCGAAAAATGAAGAGAAGCAAGCTGCACTATGCCTCCAAGATGCTAGGCGTCATCGAAATACCTTAAACCCAAGATATTTTGTACATGGGGGGTTTACATTCAAGGGCCCATACTTGTCCAAGCTATTATCGCTAGTAGCATGAGTGGTTTTGTCTCAAGATTCACCACTTTTCCACTCTATGTCATTATATTAAGAATATGTGGGTGTTAAGGTCCACCACTTGTCCAACCTATAAGTCTATATCTTAAAGGTTATTATTTCTTACCACTTGGAGTAACCATGATAGGTTTTACATGGGGGTTTGGTTCCAAGCTCCACCACTTGTCCAAGCTAACTCTATTGAAACAGAGAGAGAAGCAAAGGTCCACCACTTGTCCAAGCTAGGGTCCATTGAAACATGGAGAGAAGGATGCTTCACCATTTGTCCAAGATAGGCTCCATTAAAACATGAAGAGAAGTAATGTGCACCATGTCTCCAAGATGCTAGGCTCCAACTAAATACCTTAAACCCACCATATTTCGTAGATGGGGAGGTTTACATTGAAGGTCCACCACTTGTCACGACTTGGAGTGACCATGATAGGTTTTACATTGGGGTTTGGTTCCAAGGTCCACCACTTGTCCAAGCTAACTCTATTGAAACATAGAGAGAAGCAAAGGTCCACCACTTGTGCAAGCTAGGGTCCATTGCAACATGGAGAGAAGGATGCTCCACCTTTTGTCGAACCTATTATCGCTAGTAGCATGAGTAGTTAGCTCTCAAGATTCACCACTTTTCCACTCTATGCCATTATATTAAGAGTATCTGGGTGTTAAGGTCCACCACTTGTCCAACCTATAAGGATATATCATTAAGGTTATTCTTTCTCACCACTTGGAGTGAACATGAAAGGTTTTACATGGGGGTTTGGTTCCAAGGTCCACCACTTGTCCAACCTAACTCTATTGAAACCTAGAGAGAAACAAAGGTCCACTACTTGTCCAAGCTAGGCTCCATTGAAAGATGGGGAGAACGATGCTCGACCATTTGTCAAAGCTAAGTCTATTGAAACATGGGGGGTTTACGTTCAAGTTCCACCACTTGTCCAAGCTATTATCGCTAGTAGAATGAGTGGTTTTGTCTCAAGATTCACCACTTTTTCACTCTATGTCATTATATTAAGAATATTTGGGTGTTAAGGTCCACCACTTGTCCAATCTATAAGCCTATATTTTAAAGGTTATTCTTTCTCACCACTTGGAGTGACCATGATAGGTTTTACATGGGGGTTTGAGTTCCAAGGTCCACCACTTGTCCAAGCAAACACCGATTGAGTTGCAGGAGCAGGTAGTAAAGCGTCTCCTTCATAACAAGAGGGTGGTGAAGCTAAGACGAAAGGTCCTGCGTGTGGATTTCATTTTCCTTTTGCTATTGGGCACTAAGGAAGACCGTACATTCATCCAAATAGTGTGTGCCCTAAGATTGGTAAATAGAGTGAAAATTGGTGTTTGGCGAGTGCATTTCACCATTGAGGAAGACTCTTCAGGAAACTTGCAGCCAAAGTTCATGCTTCATAGACTCACATTTGGTGAATTTTTCCCTCATTTGCGTCTTATTAATAGTCTTCCTTTCACTTTCAACAAAGGAGATAGGGAGCTATTTAGGGCTTGTCTTAATAAAGAGAGCATAGAGAAGATTGCAAATTTGTATAAATTCTCATCCTTCTCTACTTTCTATGACACTTTGTTCATAGAGACATTGTAAATCTCTTGATGCTTATGAATGATTTAACCATAATCCTAAGGAGTTTTTGTCCAGGAGTTTTGTAGCACGGGTGGAGTCTTTAAATCTTGCAAGCTTGATTGGCCTTGAGGAGGATGTTCTTTATGAAATTGTGAGAAGGTTGCCTCATTCCGACTATGTGGAACTAGAAGGAAAGGAGCTCCTAGTCAATTGCTACTTTCTCACAGCCTTCGACGAGCATGAGGATCTAGTTTTTATACAAACCACTTGTGCATTGGGAATTGTAGAGCAAGTGCAATTCATTACTTGGGACGTGGTTGCTCTTCTAGATCCAGAAAATGAAGTTTTAGATATTTTTGTATATCACCTTAGCTTTGAATAATTTCAACCCTTCTTAGAGCTCATAAATAGTCTATCCTTTTGTTTTGATCAAACAAATTGAGATCTCATTGAATCTTGGATAACTGAAGAAGAAACCCTAGAGTGGTACTTTCTTACTTCTTCATTTTCAGGCGAGTGGTTCTAAATTTCTATTGTATCCCTTGTTGCAACTCGTGTTGTAATCTTTCATAATAATGGAAAGCCAACTCCAAATGTCCAAATACCCTCTTTTCTTTGGAGATCCTGGAGAGGATGCAGAATTATTTTTAGCAAATTTCAAGATGTCTTGCCGTATCAAGAGGATAGTAATTGATCAAGAGATGTTTGAGGTGGTCCTTAGGTAAGATGCTAGCACTTGGTTTGACTCTTTGCCTGAGGAAGTTAAGGGGAATTACATAGAAGTTTTGAATCATTTCAAGAGATACTTCTTTGATCCCCAAAACACTCAGAAACTATGGCAAGACATTGTTTCTCATAAGCAAAAAGATTTAGATGACTACTACTTGTACAAGCAAGAGTTTCTACGTCTTTGGGCTCTATGGATACAAAATGTTGCTAACCCTGGTGATGGTGCAGAATTTCTAAAGAAGGAGAGATTCATAGTTGGACTCTTTCCTGATCTTAAGGTAAAGGTGGAGGTGGATGCACCTGCCACCTATGATGCAGCTGAAATTAGAGCTTCCAAGAAGTATAGGAAACTCAAGTGCCTAAGGGGAGAGGTTCCAATAGAAGGTCTTAAACCCAAAGGTAAGTCACAAGCATCGACATCTAGGGAGCTTCCTGAGGTAACAACTGAAGTAATTGAGAAGTTGAATGAATCTTTAAGTAGCCTGTCAATTCACCTTACACAAGTTGTAGGTCTAAAGGGACAAGCAAAGAAGTTTGAAGAGCGAGATTCATGACCTAGGAGAGTCTTGCAATGTTGGAATTGCGGTGAGTCTGGACATGGGATGTATAATTGTCCTTGGCCCCGTGGGGAGCCAGGGAGACCTAACTTGAATTACCCAGTGATGAATGCAGGTGAAGGAACTAGTTAGCAACCACGACTTCTACAAAGGCCAAATGGAGCAAGACCACCTCCACAAGGAGTGGAAGGAGTTCCATCTTTGCCAGACCCAAATCCGCATGTGGTAGAGGTGACAAACTCAAAAGAGGTTGACATGGAAGCAAATGGCATTAAGCGTGGCCATGGAAAAGGGAAGGAGAAAGAATGAGTCACGTCGCAAAGTGATCATGGACGAGAAAAGAAGGCAAAGGAGACCAAGGAAACTAAGAGGACTCGACCTCCTATCAATCTCCAAGACTTCCCTCTTGGACATGGTATGGCTCTATACAACCTATTGGAAGACATGAGAGGTAAGGGTCCTGATATCTCATGGCCTCAGTTTCTTGCATTATGCCCACAAGTTAGGAGGGATTTAACAAAGGCAGTTAGCACTAGGAGAAAGGTAAAAGAGAGTGTGCTTGTTGTAAAAATTGCACAAGCTGAAATGAATGAGGATATTACACCTGTGCTAGATTGTTACATCAAAGGAAGATTGGTTAGGAAAGGTCTAGTGGATGGGGGTGCACAAATTTACATCATGACAAAGGAACTCATGCAAAAACTAGGCATGCACATCCATGAGACACCTCAAATTAAAGTCAAGATGGCAAACAATAGCAAAGCTAGGTGTGTAGGGATTTGTAAAAATGTTTTTGTAGAGGCCTTTGGCATTAAGAAGGCAATGGATTTTTATGTTATGTCTACAAAAGGAAATGGTTATCCATTTATCCTACGGAGACCATGGCTAATGAAAATGTGAGCTTTGCAGGATTGGGAGAGTGGAAAGCTAATTTGCAGGAATTAAAATCATAAGAAGGTTGTCTTTGACATGAAGGAGCAATGCCAAGAGGAGCTCCATGAATAATCATCTCAAAGTGAGACGGAGGAAGGCTGGACCGATAGTACTTCAGAAGGAGAAAGTAGCGGCAGCATTACTGAAGAGGAGTCTTCCATCGAAGTCATGGGGGTAAGGTTTAAGCCAAACAACCAAGAGACCTCTTGCCCAGGTTTGGAAGAGATAGGTTCCCAAGAAAACCAAAAAGTGGAAGATGAAAGAATGCTAGAAGGTATGTTATCTACAACACTTACAAAGGATGAAAGAGAGGAGCTCAAAGGTGTGTTAAAGAAATTTCCTAGGGTTTTTGCTAAAGACTACACCGATGTGCGTGGAGTAGATGCTGTTCAACACAAAATTGAGTTGAAGCCAGAGGCCATACCTAAGGCTCAGAAGCTACAAAGGTTAGGAGTCATCAAGGAGCAGGCTTTACTCAAGGAGGTAAGAAAGCTTCTAGCAGCAGGTTTCATTTATCCAGTGGAGAATTCAGAGTGGGTCTCTCCCGTTGTTGTCACTCCTAAAAAAAATGGCAAGTGGAGGATGTGTGTGGATTACCGTTGAAGCGGTCCGGGGCGGGCAACAAGAAGATAAACCTCTAGACACCCTTCAAGGCTCCCATGCTGCTCAATGGGACTGGGGCACAACACAACACAAACCAAAACAACAAACCCCCAGCCAAATCCCAACTACACAAGGGGCACCACCTAGCTTAAGAGCGAACTAGAACGCAAAAGAGGAGAATTGTTAGAGCAACCCACAAAAAAGCAAGGAATTTACACTAACCCTAACACCAATGGAACACTCTCACACACTAAAACACGAGAGAGAGAGAGAGAGAGAGAGAGAGAGAGAGAGAGAGAGAGAGAGAGAGAGAGAGAGAGAGAGAGAGAGAGATGGTGCTCGGGCTGCTTTGAAGTGTATCGTTAATGATCAAGCAAACATAAGTATATAGATGTAAGAAAGAGAGAGAAGGGGGAAGGGGGTGCTTGTTGCACTAATGCCTTCTTAAAAATCTGTCATGACCAATCAAAGTGAGATTAGTATTTGTTCAACATAGCCTGAGTAAATTACACCACAACACATCACAAGAAAAAAAATCACCCCAATCACTGTCTTAAGGCCAGGGGAGTCCTCTCCACCCTGTCGCCCTCTTACAGCATGTGGGATTTATGGCTAAATTAATAAGAATACCCGGAGACAATCTATCAAGAACTTAAATAAAACACCAAGACACTTACACATCATTATTTTCCATGACTTCACGTTGGAAGGGAGACAAGGTATCCATGCTTAGTCCAAATTCACCCTCCTTGATTCAGCAAATGTTGGGCTTACTCTAGTAGGAGAAATGATAGATTTCCTACTCTCAATTTAATGATCACTCTCTCTTACAATGGCATAGAGTTCCCTTGCTAATCACCCCTAATACAACACATACATATGCCTAATGCCAATGCGATTCCACTCAAGAGCTCCTTCTCAAGAGGTTGAGATTGGCTTCTCAAGCTATAGCATAGTGCTCTTCCTTCTCTCCCCTTTTTGTGCTAGGTACACCCTCCTTTTATAGCAATTTTGAAGGCTAGGGTTACTCCTCTAACCATGGTTGGGTTAGATTTTCAGCAATTTATCTAATTTCTTTTGCTTGGAATTATCAAGAAGTTGGTGGGGAAAGAGAGAGGAGAGAAATGGAGGTGATAGGACTTTTCATAGTGGGTTAATGTTAGTAGAGTTAGTATTAATTTACAAATGGAATTGGATATTTACAATGGGAGTATCCATGTAGGATACAAATAAGGAATAAAAACTCTTAAGAGGTAAGAAAAGGTGGATTTCTTACAAGGTTGATGCTCCAAGTGTCTTGAGTAGGGCCAATTTTGACGCTTGTTGACGGTCCACTAGCTTTGACGGTACATTTTTTCTCCACTCTTGACCGTCCTTGAGAGACAAGGTAATTGAAGCTGAGTAATCAACCACCATGATGTTGTATTTTAAGAGAAGAGGCTGAATTTTGTGGTTTTTTTGATAGATATGGGTAATTTGGAGGAGGAAAAATGAGACTAAGTGGTCAATTTTGGAATGGAATTGTGTGTGGGAGGTATGAGTTCACCATGGTTTCTCTTATTCTTCAAGGTTGAGGAGAAGGTGAGTAGGGTGCAGAGAGGAGTGGTGAGAGAGGTGGGGATGATGAGTGGAGAAGTGTGTGTGAAAGAGGAAAATGATAAAGTGGAAGAGAGAGTGTGGCTGCATAGCATGGGAAAACTAGGGTCCACTAATAAAACCATAGCTCACAGCTCGTAGCTCAAAAAAATATGAAAACATTTGAGGCAAAAGTTCAGCCCACGAGATACAACTTTTGTTTGTATCACTTTTTCAAATTTGGAGAGCAAGTGAACTTTAAAAATTCAGCAAAACCGACTTTTTTTTTCCACTGACAAAGTCCTTGTGGGGTCCTTCTTTGGATGATTCTTTTGAATACCTCCAAGAGTGAGCCCTCCATAGTGCATGTATGCATGCCACCTACCCTTGACCTTATTTGGTAGGTCTATAATTGAAGATATTGTTGAGATCATGATATAAGTGAATAGTACAACTAAGAAAATCAAATATTGAGGGGTCTAAAAAATATGTACATGTCAAATATAAATAATATAAGTGGAAAAAATATAAAGGGGTCAAAAGAAATCTCTCTCATTATGAGGCTACCATAAAAAGATAAATATTTTTGGTGTTCTAATTTTTTAGAAAAAAAACAAAATAGATGTAGGAAGGGAAAAATCACAATAGTGAAAAAATATACACATAAATAAAACTAGTTTTTTTGGATTTTTGTTTGGGTGGAGTTACACCAAATATAAGAGAAGCTTACATGAAAATATTTCTATATGGAATAAAGAGTATGAAAAATGGTAAGAAAAATTGTGGTAATGGTGAGGCAATGTACAGAGCATAAATAACACACACCTAAGTAGAAATATTTAAATAAATACCAAAATAATTATGAAAAAATATTTTATTTAGGCCCTATATACAAAGAAATATTTACATACGCATGGGCCATAATATACTTATATTTTTTATTTTTTTGGTTGAACTAGCCCAATGACTAGCTAATTGAGGGTTTTTTATTTCAGTAAGGAGATATGGGAAAAGTCCCCTAACTCACACGCGCCTATATACAGTGAAAGGGTGAGGGTGAAAATGTGGGAGTGATTTGTATAAAGGAAAAATCTGAGGTTAGAGTATGTACATATTGGCAAAAAATATAATTATGGTGTAAGAGGATGAAAGAAGGTGTACATAGGTTTAATAAAACACACACCTAAGTAGAAATATTTAAATAAAATACTAAAATAAAAATAAAAAATCCCTATATTTAGGCCATATATACAATGAAATATTTACACACAAAAAGGCCATAATATACTTTTATTTTTTTATTTTTTTTATTTTTTTGGCTCAACTAGCCCAGTGACTAGCTAGCTGAGGGTTTTTAAGAAGATATGGGAAAAGCCCCTAACTCACACACGCCTATGTACACTGAAATGGTAGGGATAGCCATAGCGTTTGGGTGAATTTGGTAGGGTGGAGTAACTTACTATGGCAATTATGGAGAGCCGAAAAACGGCTATCATTAGCCCTTTCCCAGGATGATGGTATATTCATGTACCATCATAGAGCATCTTTTCCAAAGAGAGTGCTTCAGAGTCCTTGACGAGATCTTCATTGTTTGGCCCCTCAGAATTTTGGCTGGAGTTACACTCATGCTTCATGTAACAATACTTACATGAGACAGCGACCTTTGGACAGATCTTTGGTAGATCCTTTGGTAGAAGGCGACTCAAATAGGGCTTCAAGCGATACCCGTTTACCTTCCTTGAGTGCTCTTTACCATTCAAGTCCATAAGCTGATAGTAACTAGAATTGAAAGCCTTCTTGACTATGTATGGCCCTTGCCATCTAGTTTCAAACTTGGCATCAAAACGATTGTCAAGTCGATTGTGATACCTTAGCACAAGCTCTCCTTCCTTGATGCCTTTGTCCTTCAGGTTCTTGTCGTGCGTTTCTTTCGCTTGTATGGCTTTCCTCTTGTAGCACTCATATGCTGCTTCTCTTTTCCACTCAAGCTCCACTAACGTAAGAAGTCGATCCATCCATACCTCTTGATCATCTTGTGCTCCTTTTCCATGAAGTCGCATTGTTGGAATGTTGAGCTCGATAGGCTGCAAAGCCTCTTGACCATAGACCAAGTGAAATGGTGTGAACTCCGTGGCTTCCCTATATGTGGTTCGATATGCCCACAAGGCACCATCCAAGAAGTCATCCCATAATTTTGTTTTGTTTTGCACCATCTTTCTACTGATTCCTGCAATGACACCATTAGCCTTCTCCACCAAACCATTTGACTGTGGGTAGTATGGTGTGCTATGACGATGTAGAATGTGAAGCTCTTCACAAACTTCTGTGAGCAAGCCCTTCCTAAACCCTGGACCATTATCAGAAACAATCTCCAAAGGTGTGCCAAATCTGCAACAAATGTGATTGTACACAAACTTGCTAACTGTCCTCTCATTCACTCTTGCCACACTTTGAGCTTCCACCCACCTAGTCATATAGTCTACAGCTACTAGAATGTAGAGTTTACCATTTTTTGTCTTAGGCAGAGGACCCATAGCATCAATGCCCCACTTTTCAAAGGGTCCATTTACAAGCACTATTTGCCTCGAGCCATGCACCAACCTTCTATTTCCATTTATCTGACAATTGTGACAGCTTTTACACCAATGTTGAACATCCACATGCAAGCTTGGCCAAACATACCCCGCAAGCAAAATCTTCTTCACAGTTGATTCTTGGGCAAAATGACCACCACATGCCTCTTCATGCAAACCTTTTAGAATGGCTGGAATTTCCTCGATAGTTGGTACTCTTCTACACACTTGATCCTTCCCTCTTTGATAGAGGGAGCCTTCTAGGAAGAGATAGAAACTTGCCTTCTTCATGAATCTCCTCTTCTGAGCCTTCGTAAAATCTTGTGGAAACTCACCCTCCAAAATGTAGCCAATAATGGGATCCAATTACTCCAATGCCTGGTATCTCGGTTGCTTGACAGCTATTGCCACCATGATGACTTGCACTTCTCTCTCAACACATGTAACTGCTTGTTGTGCAAGTAAATCCGCATCTTCATTTTGTTTCCTCGGAATATGATATAGTTGCACTTCTTCAAACTGATTAAACATCCTACGAATGGCATGAACTTTTGTCCTTAAGCTTTTATTCTTGCATGCCCAAATGCCTAAAATCTGTTTAACAATGAGAAGTGCATCTCCCTTTACCATGAGACGTTTTATCCCTTGGCCAATGCACATCTTCAAACCATGAAGTAGTGTGTCGTATTCTGCTTCATTGTTGCTAGTTGAACCTGGTAGATTGACCTTCTCTTTCATGACCACCTCTCCACTTGGGTTGAGCAACACTAGCCCTCCCCCTGCTTTCCCTGTGGCTCGTCGAAAAGCTCCATCAAAGGACAAGGTAAAAGCATTGGGAATACTTTTTGGTGGTGGCAATGGTAGGGTCTTTACTTGAGGCACCTTAATTTCCTTCTCATGTACCCTATGAGTGAGAATCCCTGCCAATTGTGCACGCACACTATCTTCTACCTTGAAAGAGTATTGGACCTCTTGCAACTCCATAATCCACTTTGAGATCCTAGTACTAAGATTCATTTGAGATGACACCCAAGGGAACAAATTTTCTGCAGTGAGAATTACAAAAGGTTTTGGTAGCAGGTAGGATCTAAACTTTCTCACCGCAAACATGAGAGAAAGCATCATGAGTTCTGCTTCTGTGTAGTCTCTCTCCAAAGCATTCATGACCCTAGTAGCAAAGTAGAGGGTCGCATCCTTGTACTGTGGGGATCTTGTTGTAGCAACACAGCACCAATTGTTTCCCTTCCAACACTAGAGCTAACAAAGAATGTGTACTCCCAACAAGGAGGCATGAGTGTTGGTAGCTCTGACAAACTGACTTTAATTTTACAAAAATACTCTTCAAGCTCATCAGACCATGCAAATTCTACTTGTTGTGGCAACTTTTGCAAAGAATGAAGTAGCTCCAAGGCTAAGTGAATGAAGCGTGACATATACTTCACCTTTTGAATGAATGAGATGACCTCCTTAAGACTCTTGGGTGATGGTAGCTCAATAAGAGCCTTTGCCTTTGAAGGATCCACTTCAATGCCTTTGAAAGAAACTTTATGACCAAGCAAGATTACTTCATCCTCACCTATATGGCACTTGTCGGGGTTGAGTTGACCTCCCATGTCGTAGAGCTTCTTTAAACCTTCTTCTACCCTTTGTAGATGCAATGATTTTGAGCTATAAATACAGAAATCATCAATGAACACCCTAATTGACTTTCCAAAGAATGCTTGAAACACCATATTCATGAAACATTGGAATGTTGCAGGAGCATTTGTCAGACCAAATGGCATGACTCTAAAAGCATAGCAACCCCAAGGAGTGATAAAGGTTGTTTTCAATTGATCCTCCAATGCAATCCCTATTTGAAAGTAACCTGAGTAACCATCGCACACAATGTACTTCTCATGACCAACTACCTCATTTAGTATCTCATCCTGGAATGGGAGGGGAAAGTGATCTCTTTTTGTTGCCTCATTGAGGGGACGGTAATCCACACACACCCTCCACTTGCCATTTTTCTTAGGAGTGACAACAACAGGAGAGATCCACTCTGAATTCTCCATTGGATAAATGAAACCTGCTGCTAGAAGTTTTCTTACCTCCTTAAGTAGAGCCTGATCCTTTATAACTCCTAGCCTTCGTAGCTTCTGAGCTTTAGGTGTGGCCTCAGGCTTTAACTCAATCTTGTGTTGAACAACATCTACCCCACGCACGTTGGTGTAGTCTTTAGCAAAAAGCCTAGGAAACTTCCTTAACACACATTTGAACTCCTCTCTTTCATCCTTTGTAAGTGTTGTTGATAGCATACCTTCCAGCATCCCTTCATCTTGAACACCTTCGTTCTCTTGAGGACCTACCTCCTCCAAGCCTTGACAAGAGGTCTCTTGGTTGCTTGGCTTAAACCTTACCCCCATGACTTCGATGGAAGACTCCTCTTCAGTAATGCTTCCGCTACTTTCTTCTTCTGAAGTGCTATCGGTCCAACCTTCTTCCGTCTCACTTTGAGATTATTCTTCATGGAGCTCCTCTTGGCGTTGCTCCTTCATGTCAAAGACAACCTTCTTATGATTGTCGTTCCTGCAAATTAGCTTTCCACTCACCCAATCCTGCAAAGCTCGCATTTTCATTAGCCATGGTCTCCCTAGGATAAATGGGTAACCATTTCCTTTGGTAGACATGACATAGAAATCCACTGCCTTCTTAATGCCAAAGGCCTCCACAAAAACATTTTTACAAATGCCTACACACCTAGCCTTGCTATTGTTTGCCATCTTGACCTTAATTTCAGGTGTCTCATGGATGTGCATGCCTAGTTTTTGCATGAGTCCCTCTGTCATGATGCAAATTTGTGCACCCCCATCCACTAGACCTTTCCTAACCAATCTTCCTTTCATGTAACAGTCTAGCACCGGTGTAATGTCCTCATTCATTTCAGCTTGTGCAATTTTTACAACAGGCACACTCTCTTTTACCTTTCTCCTAGTGCTAACTGCCCTTGTTAAATCCCTCCTAACTTGTGGACATAATGCAAGAAATTGAGGCCATGAAATATCAGGACCCTTATCTCTCATGTCTTCCAACAAGTTGTACGGAGCCATACCATGTCCAAGAGGGAAGTCTTGGAGGTTGATACGACGTCGAGTCCTCTTGGTTTCCTTGGTTTCCTTTGCCTTCTTGCCTTGTCCATGGTCACTCTGTGATGTGACTCCTTCTTTCTCTTTACCTTTCGCTCGGCCACGCTTAATGCCATTGGCTTCCATGTCAACCTCATTTGAATTTGTCACCTCTACCACATGCACATTTGGATCTGGCAAAGGTGGAACTCCTTCTACCCCTTGTGGCGGTGGTCTTGGTCCATTTGGCCTTTGTAGAAGCCTTGGTTGTTGACCAGCTCCTTCTCCTGCATTCATCACTGGGTAATTCAAGTTAGGTCTCCCTGGCTCTCCACGGGGCCAAGGACAATTATACATCCCATGTCTAGACTCTCCGCAATTCCAACATTGCAAGACTCTCCTAGTTCGTGGCTCTCTCTCTTCCGACTTCTTTGCTTGTCCCTTTGGACCTACAGCTTGTGCAAGGTGAATTGACACGCTACTTAAAGATTCATTTAACTTCTCAATCACTTCAGCCGTTACCTCAGGAAGCTCCCTAGATGTTGATGCTTGTGACTTACCTTTGGGTCTAAGACCTTTTATTGGAACCTCCCCCCTTAAGCACTTGAGTTTCCTATACTTCTCAGCAGCCCTAGTTTCCGCTACATCAAAAGTAGCAGGTGCACCCGCCTCAACTTTTACCTTAAGGTCAGGAAAGAGTCCGGCTATGAACCTCTCCTTCTTTAAAAATTCTGCACCATCACCAGGGTTAGCAACATTTCGTATCCATAGAGCCCAAAGACGTAGAAACTCTTGCTTGTACAAGTAGTAGTCATCTAAGTTTTTTTGCTTATGAGAAACAATGTCTTGCCATGGTTTTTGAGTGTTTTGGGGATCAAAGAAGTATCTCTTGAAACGATTCAAAACTTTCGTGTAATTCCCTTTAACTTCCTCAGGCAAAGAGTCAAACCAAGTGCTAGCATCTTTCCTAAGGACCACCTCAAACATTTCTACACGTTCTTGATCAGTTACTATCCTCTTGATACGGCAAGACATCTTGAAATTCGCTAGAAATAATTCTGCATCCTCTCCAGGCTCTCCAAAGAAAAGAGGATATCCAGACATTTGGCGTTGGCTCTCCATTGAATTGATTTCAAAGTGACGCGTTTTTGTTTTTTCTTTCTTTAAAAGATTTACACAATAATATTTTCTAAATTGCAATCTATTCTACAACAAAATAAAAATATTCACGTCAAATGACCTATGATAATCAATAAGAGGTAGAATGACGGGGTTTGGTGACGCGAGAATTTCTCCTACTCTTTGGGCACCAAACATGAATACCATACGTTGTTGAAAATGGATTTTTCTACTAATTGCAACGTTTATTTTAGTGTGTGGAGTAAAATGAAAGGGAAAAACCTCTATTCCCGGGCCATTATCCATGGCCTATGCATGTCCTAATGCTTAAAATAACACAAAAATATAGACGTCCAAGCTAATATCGTACCTAATGAGAGGCAAAATAAAAGGATTTACCGAAGTGTTTATCTCGGCTAACCTAAGAGGACCTAAAATCCTACGAATTACCCGTTGAAATTGCAACTTAGTACTAACAATTATGTGTATCTTTTGCCTTGCAATGGGAATGAAAGGATCATACAAACTCTCGTGATTCATGCAAACTACTTGACTATGCTAAAAGTTGATCCTACACAAAAACATACACGAGTTGTTTTCCTCAGTGGGGGCACCAATTTGAAGCGGTCCGGGGCGGGCAACAAGAAGAGCGACCTCTAGACACCCTTCAAGGCTCCCGTGCTGCTCAATGGGGCTGGGGCACAACACAACACAAACCAAAACAACAAACCCCCAGCCAAATCTCAACTACACAAGGGGCACCACCTAGTTTAAGAGAGAACTAGGACGCAAAAGAGGAGCATCGTTAGAGAAACCCACAAACAAGCAAGGAATTTACACTAACCCTAACACCAATGGAACACTCTCACACACTAAAACACGAGAGAGATAAAGAGAGAGAGAGAGAGAGATGGTGCTCGGGCTGCTTTGAAGTGTATCGTTAATGATCAAGCAAACATAAATATATATATGTAAGAAAGAGAGAGAAGGGGGAAGGGGGTGCTTGTTGCACTAATGCCTTCTTGCAAATCTTTCATGACCAATCAAAGTGAGATTAGTATTTGTTCAACATAGCCTGAGTAAATTACACCACAACACATCACAAGAAAAAAGCCACCCCAATCACTGTACTAAGGCCAGGGCAGTCCTCTCCACCCTGTCGCCCTCTTACAGCATGTGGGATTTATGGCTAAATTGATAACAATACCCGGAGACAAGCTATCAAGAACTTAAATAAAACACCAAGACACTTACACATCATTATTTTCCATGACTTCACGTTGGAAGGGAGACAAGGTATCCATGCTTAGTTCAAATCCTTGATTCAGCAAATGTTGGGCTTACTCTAGTAGGAGAAATGATAGATTTCCTACTCTCAATTTAATGATCACTCTCTCTTACAATGGCATAGAGTTCCCTTGCTAATCACCCCTAATACAACACATACATATGCCTAATGCCAATGAGATTCCACTCAAGAGCTCCTTCTCAAGAGGTTGAGCTTGGCTTCTCAAGCTATAGCATAGTGCTCTTCCTTCTCTCCCCTTTTTGTGCTAGCTACACCCTCCTTTTATAGCAATTTTGAAGGCTAGGGTTACTCCTCTAACCATGGTTGGGTTAGATTTTCAGCAATTTATCTAATTTCTTTTGCTTGGAATTATCAAGAAGCTGGTGGGGAGTTAGTATTAATTTACAAATGGAATTGGATATTTACAATGGGAGTATCCATGTAGGATACAAATAAGGAAGAAAAACTCTTAAGAGGTAAGAAAAGGTGGATTTCTTACGAGGTTGATGCTCCAAGTGTCTTGAGCAGGGCCAATTTTGACGCTTGTTGATGGTCCACTAGCTTTGACGGTACATTTTTTCTCCACTCTTGACCTTTCTTGAGAGACAAGGTAATTGAAGCTGAGTAATCAACCACCATGATGCTGTCTTTTAAGAGAAGAGGCTGAATTTTGTGGTTTTTTTTATAGATATGGGTAATTTGGAGGAGGAAAAATGAGACTAAGTGGTCAATTTTGGAATGGAATTGTGTGTGGGAGGTATGAGTTCACCATGGTTTCTCTTATTCTTCAAGGTTGAGGAGAAGGTGAGTAGGGTGCAGAGAGGAGTGGTGAGAGAGGTGGGGATGATGAGTGGAGAAGTGTGTGTGAAAGAGGAAAATGATAAAGTGGAAGAGAGAGTGTGGCTGCATAGCATGGGAAAACTGGGGTCCACTAATAAAATCATAGCTCACAGCTCGTAGCTCAAAAAAATATGAGAAAATGTGAGGCAAACTTTCAGCCCACGAGCTACAACTTTTGTTTGTATCACCTTTCTAAATTTGGAGAGCAAGTGAACTTTAAAAATTCAGCAAAACCGACTGTTTTTTTCCACTGACAAAGTCCTTGTGGGGTCCTTCTTTGGATGATTCTTTTGAATACCTCCAAGAGTGAGCCCTCCATAGTGCATGTATGCATGCCACCTACCCTTGACCTTATTTGGTAGGTCTATAATTGAAGATATTGTTGAGATCATGATATAAGTGAATAGTACAGCTAAGAAAATCAAATATTGAGGGGTCTAAAAAATATGTACATGTCAAATATAAATAATATAAGTGGAAAAAATATAAAGGGGTCAAAAGAAATCTCTCTCATTATGAGGCTACCATAAAAAGATAAATATTTTTGGTGTTCTAATTTTTTAGAAAAAAAACAAAATAGATGTAGGAAGGAAAAAATCACTGTAGTGAAAAAATATACACATAAATAAAACTAGTTTTTTTGGATTTTTGTTGGGGTGGAGTTACACCAAATATAAGAGAAGCTTACATGAAAATATTTCTATATGGAATAAAGAGTATGAAAAATGGTAAGAAAAATTGTGGTAATGGTGAGGCAATGTACAGAGCATAAATAACACACACCTAGGTAGAAATATTTAAATAAATACCAAAATAATTATGAAAAAATCTTTTATTTAGGCTCTATATACAAAGAAATATTTACATACGCATGGGCCAAAATATACTTATATTTTTCAATTTTTTTTATTTTTTTGGCTCAACTAGCCCAATGACTAGCTAATTGAGGGTTTTTTATTTCAGTAAGGAGATATGGGAAAAGTCCCCTAACTCACACGCGCCTATATACAGTGAAAGGGTGAGGGTGAAAATGTGGGAGTGATTTGTATAAAGGAAAAATCTGAGGTTAGAGTATGTACATATTGGCAAAAAATATAATTATGGTGTAAGAGAATGAAAGAAGGTTTACATAGGTTTAATAAAACACACACCTAAGTAGAAATATTTAAATAAAATACCAAAATAATAATAAAAAATCCCTATATTTAGGCCATATATACAATAAAATATTTACACACAAAGAGGCCATAATATAATTTTATTTTTTTATTTTTTTTATTTTTTTGGCTCAACTAGCCCAGTGACTAGCTAGTTGAGGGTTTTTAAGAAGATATGGGAAAAGCCCCCTAACTCACACACGCCTATGTACATTGAAATGGTAGGGATAGCCATAGCGTTTGGGTGAATTTGGTAGGGTGGAGTAACTTACTATGGCAATTATGGAGAGCCGAAAAATGGCTATCACCGTCTACCCAATGAGGCAAAAAAAAGAGATCACTTTCCCCTCCCATTTCAAGATGAGATACTAAATGAGGTAGCTGGTCATGAGAAGTACAATGTGTGTAATGGCTACTCGGGTTACTTTCAAATAGGTATCGCATTGGAAGATCAGTTGAAAACAACCTTCATCACTCCTTGGGGTTGTTATGCTTTTAGAGTCATGCCATTTGGAGTGACAAATGCTCCTACAACTTTCCAACGCTTCATGAACATGGTGTTTCAAGCATTCTTTAGAAAGTCTATTAGGGTTTTTATTGATGATTTTTGCATTTATAGCTCAAAATCATTGCATCTACAAAGGGTAGAAGAAGGTTTAAAGAAGCTCTACAACATGGGAGGTCAATTCAACCCCGACAAGTGTCACATAGGTGAGGATGAAGTGATCTTTCTTGGTCACAAGGTTTCCTATAAAGGCATTGAGGTGGATCCTTCAAAGGCAAAGGCGCTTATTGAGCTCCCATCACCCAAGAATCTCAAAGAGGTCATCTCATTCATTCAAAAGGTGAAGTATATGTCACGCTTTATTCACTTAGCTTCGGAGTTGCTTCATCCTTTGAAAAATTTGACACAACAAGTAGAATTTGCATGGTCTTATCAGCTTGAAGAGTAATTTTGTAACATTAAAGTCATTTTGTTAGAGCTACCATACTCATGCCTCCTTGTTGGGAGTACACATTCTTTGTTAGCTCTAGTGTTGGGAAGGAAACAATTGGTGCAGTTTTATTACAACAAGATCCCCACATTACCAGGATGCGACCCATCTACTTTGCTAGTAGGGTCATGAATGCTTTGAAGAGAGGCTACACGGAGGCAGAACTCATGATGTTGTCTCTCATGTTTGCGGTGAGAAAGTTTAGATCCTACTTGCTACCAAAACCTTTTGTAATTCTCACTGCAGAAAATTTATTTCCTTGGGTGTCATCTCAAATGAATCTTAGCAATAGGATCTCAAAGTGGATTATGGAATTGCACGAGTTCCAATACTTTTTCAAGGTAGAAGATAGTGTGCGTGCACAATTGGCAGGGATCCTTACTTATAGGGTACATGAGAAGGAGATTAAGGTGCCTGAAGTAAAGACCCTACCATTGCCACCACCTAAAAGTATTCCTAATGCTTTTACCTTGTTCTTTGATGGAGCTTTTCGACGAGTCACAGGAAAAGCAGGGGGAGGGCTAGTATTGCTCAACCCAAGTGGAGAGGTGGTCATGAAAGAGAAGGTCAATCTACCAGGTTCAACTAGCAACAATGAAGCAGAATACGACACTCTACTTCATGGTTTAAAGATATGCATTGGCCAAGGTATACAATGTCTCATGGTAAAAGGGGATTCACTTCTCATTGTGAAGCAAATTTTAGGCATTTGGGCATGCAAGAATGAAAGCTTAAGGACAAAAGTTCATCCCATTCGTAGGATGTTTAATCAGTTTGAAGAAGTGCAACTATATCATATTCCTAGGAAACAAAATGAAGATGCCGATTTACTTGCACAACAAACAGTTACATGTGTTGAGAAAGAAGTGCAGGTCATCATGGTGGTAGCAATTGTCAAGCAACCGAGATACCAGGGATTGGAGTCATTGACTCCCATTATTAGCTACATTTTGGAGGGTGAGTTTCTACAAGACTTCACGAAGGCTCAAAAGAGGAGATTCATGAAAAAGGCAAGCGCGTATCTCTTTCTAGAAGGATCCCTCTATCAAAGAGGGAAGGATCAAGTGTGCAGAAGAGTACCAACTATCAAGGAAATTCCAGCCATTCTAAAAGGTTTGCATAAAGAGGCATGTGGTGGTCATTTTGCCCAAGAGTTAACTGTGAAGAATGTGGATGTCCAACATTGGTGTAAAAGTTGTCACAATTGTCAGGTAAATGGGTATAGAAGATTGGTTTATGGTCCAAGGAAAATTGTGCTTGCAAATAGACCCTTTGAAAAGTGGGGCATTGATGCTATATGTCCTCTCCCTAGGACAAAAAATGGTAAACTTTACATTCTAGTGGTTGGAGACTATATGACTAGGTGGGTGGAATTACAAAGTGTGGCAAAGGTAAATGAGAGGACAGTGAGTAAATTTGTCTACACTCACATTTGTTGTAGATTTGGCACACCTTTGGAGATTGTTTCTGATAATGGTCCAGGGTTTAGAAAGGGCTTGCTCACAGAGGTCTGTAAAGAACTTCACATTCTACATCGTCATAGTACACCCTACTATCCCCAATCCAATGGTTTGGTAGAAAAATCTAATGGTGTCATTAAAGGCATCATTAGAAAGATGGTGAGAAACAAGAGAAAGTTGTGGGATGACTTCTTGGATGGTGCCTTGTGGGCGTATCGAACCACATATAGGGAAGCCACGGAGTTTACACCATTTCACTTGGTCTATGGTCAAGAGGCTTTACAACCAATTGAGCTCAACATTCCAACAATGCGACTTCATGGCAAAGCAGCACAAAATGATCAAGAAGCATGGATGGATCGACTTCTAACCTTAGCTGAGCTTGAGTGGAAAAGAGAAGCAGCATACAAGTGCTACAAGAGGAAAGCTACGCAGGTGAAGGAGAAGCTTGACAAGAAACTAAAGGACAAAGGCATCAATGAAGGAGATCTTGTGCTAAGGTATGACAATCGACTCAATAATCGTTTTGATGTCAAATTTGAAACTAGATGGCAGGGGCCATATATAGTTAAGAAGGCTTTCAATTCAAGTTACTATCAACTTATGGACTTGAATGGGAACGAGAACTCTAGGAAGGTAAATGGTTATCGCTTGAAGCCCTATTTGAGTCGCCTTCTACCAAAGGATCTACCAAAGATCTGTCAAAGGGCAGCTGTCTCATGTAAGTATTGTTACATGAAGCATGAGTATAACTCCAGCCAAAATTTTGAGGGACCAAACAATGAAGATCTCGTCAAGGACTCTGAAGAACTCTCTTTGGAAAAGATGCTCTATGATGGTACATGAATATACCATCATCCTGGGGGAGGGCTAATGATAGCCGTTTTTCGGCTCTATGTAATTGCCATAGTGAGTTAACTCACCCTACCAAAATCATCCAAACACTGTGGCTATCCCTACCATTTCATTGTATATAGGTGTGTGTGAGTTAGGGGACTTTTCCCATATCTTCTTAAAAACCCTTAATTAGCTATTCACTGAGCTAGTTGAGCCAAAAAAATAAAAATAAAAATAAAATATAAGTATATTACGGCCCATTTGTGTGTAAATATTTCATTGTATATAGGGCCTAAATAAAAGGATTTTTCATAATTATTTTGGTATTTATTTAAATATTTCTACCTATGGTGTGTTATTTATGCTATGTACATTGACTCAACATTACCATATTTTTTCTTGCCATTTTGCGTACTCTTTATTCCATATAAAATAATTTCATGCAAGCTTCTCTTATTTCTGGTGTAACTCCATCCCAACAAAAATCCAAAAAAACTAGTTTATTTATGTGTATATTTTTTCACTATGGTCTTTTTTTCCTTCCTACATCTATTCTCTATTACTCTCATAAATTAGACCACCAAAAATATTCATCTTTTTATGGTAGACTTATAATGAGAGAGATTTATTTTGACCCCTTTATATTTTTTCTACCTATATTATTTATATTTGACATGTACATAATTTTTTTAGACCCCTCAATATTTGATTTTCTTAGTTGTACTATTCACTTATATCATGATCTCAATAATATCTTCAATTATAGACCTACCAAATAAGGTCAAGGGTATGTGGCATGCATTTATGCACTATGGAGGGCTCACTCTTGGAGGTATTCAAAAGAATCATCCAAAGAAGGACCTCACAAGGACTTTGTGTAGTGGAAAAAAACAGTCGGTTTTACTGAATTTTTAAAGATCACATGCTCCCCGAATTTGAAAAGGTGATACAAACAAAAGTTGTAGCTCGTGAGCTGAAATTTTACCTCAAATTTTTTCATATTTTTTTGAGCTACGAGCTGTGAGCTATGATTTTATTGGTGGACCCCAGTTTGCCCATGCTATGTAGCCACACTCCCTCTTCCACTTTATCGTTTTCCTCTTTCACACACACTTCTCCACTCATCATCCCCACCTCTCTCACCACTCCTCTCTGCACCCTACTCACCTTCTTCTCAACCTTGAAGAATAAGAGAAACCATGGTGAACTCATGTCCCCTACACACACTTCCATTCCAAAATTGACCACCTAGTCTCATTTTTCCTCATCCATATTACCCATATCTATCAAAAAACCACAAAATTCAACCGCGTCTCTTGAAAGACAGCATCATGGTGATTGATTACTCATGTTCACTTACCTTGGCTCCCAAGGAAAATCAAGAGTGGAGAAAAAACGTACCATCAATGCTAGTGAACCGTCAACAAGCGTCAAAATTGACCCTACTCAAGACACTTGGAGCATCAACATTCTAAGAAATCCATATTTTCTTACCTTAAGAGTTTTTTCTTACTTATTTGTATTCTACATGGATACTCCCGTTGTAAATATCCAAGTCCATTTGTAAATCAATAAAAATACTAACTCTACTAACTTACTAACACTAACCTACTATGAAAAGTCATATCACCTCCACTTCTCTCCTTTCTCTCTCTTCTTCATCTATCCACACCAACTTCTTGATAATTCCAAGAAAAAGAAATTAGATAAGTGTTGAAAATCTAACCCAAACATGGTTAGAGGAGTAACCCTAGCCCTCAAAATTGCTATAAAAGGAGGGTGTAGCTAGCACAAAAAAGGGGGAGCCATAAGAAAGAGCACTATGCTATAGCTTGAGAATCCAAGCTCAACCTCTCTAGAAGGAGCTCTTGAGTGGAAGCTCATTGTCTTATGAATATGCATGTGTTGTATTAGGGGTGATTAGCAAGGGAACTCTATGCCATTGTAAGAGAGAGTGATCATTCAATTGAGAGTAGGAAATCTATCATTTCTCCTACTAGTGTAAGCCCAACATTTGCTGAATCAAGGAGGGTGGATTTGGAGTAAGCTTGGATACTTTGTCTCTCTCATAACGTAAAGTAATGGACAACAATGATGTGTAAGTGTCTTGGTGTTTTTTTTTAAAGTTCTTGATAGCTTGTCTCTGGGTGTTATCATCAATTTAGCCATAAATCCCACATACTGTAAGAGGGCGACAGGGTGGAGAGGACTCCCCTAGCTTTAAGACAGTGATTGGGGTGGATTTTCTTGTGATGTGTTGTGGTGTAATTTACTCAAGCTATGTTGAACAAATACTAATCTCACTTTCATTGATCATGACAGATTTATAAGAAGGTATTAGTGCAACAATCACCCCCTCCCCCTTCCCTCTTTTTCTTACATATATAATTGTGTTTGCTTGATCATTGTTGAAAATTTCAAAGCAACCTGAGCACTCTCTCTCTCTCTCTCTCTCTCTCTCTCTCTCTCTCTCTCTCTCTCTCTCTCTCTCTCTCTCTCTTTGTACGCGTCCTAGTTCGCATCCAGAACTAGGTGGTGTCCCAAATTTGTGTAGGGTTAGGTTGTGGGTTTGTGTGTGTGTTTGCTGTTTTTTCCAACCCCAACCCAATTAAGCAGCATGGGAGCCTAGAAAAGTGCTTAGAGGCCACTCTTCTTGTTGCCCGCCCTGGACCGCCTTCACTATGTCAGAGCTTGAGGAGATCAGGCAACACATGTTACAAAGCAGAACTGAAGTGGTTAAGGTCCATTCAATGGACATGTATGAAGAATTGGGTAAATATGAAGCACTTATGCATATTGAGAATGATTCACGTAAAGTAGTTGAAGCACAGGTAGAGACAAAGTACAAGACTGTTGCAAAGAAAGTGAGACCAGTGGCTACACCTCTACTAGAAGGAAGAAATGGGATGATCAAAGAAGCTTCTTGAAAGCCTATATTGAGGAATCCAAAGAACATTGGGTATAAATTTATTAAGGAGACATTGCAACAGCTGAAGGTTGGAGAAGATGGTTTTCTCAACGAAGAGGAAATCAAGTGTTTTCAAGGTATGCTCAAAAAACATGGTAAAGCTTTTGCTTTTGAGCCGAGTGAGATTGGGTGTGTGGATCCAAGTGTTGTTTCACCTATGGTTATATTCACTGTTCCTCATATGCCATGGAGCTTACGTCCTATTCCAGTTCCTAAAGCTCACTTTCCAAATCTTATCAATTTGCTTAATGAAAAGATACAAATGGGAATTTTGGAGCCATCACGTGCACCATATTCTATTGATGGTTTACTGTTCCGAAGAAAAACAGTACGTTAAAGTTCATTCAGGATATGCAACTGGTTAATAAGGTAACAATCCGCAATGTGGGTACTAGCCCAATTGTGGATGAATTTGTTGAGGCCTTTGCAGGTAGATCTATTTACTCCATGGGTGATCTTTATTTTGGATATGATCAATTCCAGTTAGCTTTGGAGAGCAAGGATCTTACTACAATGCATACTCCTCTTGGTTTGGTAAGGATGTGCACTCTGCCACAGGGTGCTACTAGTTCTATAGCTCATATGATGAACGGCATGAATTAAGTATTAAGAGACTTTATCCCACATGTTACTATGCCTTTCATTGTTGATGATCTACCAATTAAAGGATGTGAAGAAGGTTCCAAAGACAAGGTAAAAGATCAAAGGGGGTGTCGGCGATATGTTGTTCAACGTATTGCTGACTATGATGCTATTTTATCGAGGTAAAAGATCAAAGGGGGTGTCAACGATATGTTGTTCAACGTATTGCTGACTATGATGCTATTTTATCGAGGCTTGAAGAAGTTAACACTTTCAGGTCAAAAATCAACTTTTGGTGCTAAGGAGGTGTTAATTGTGGGGCACATGTGCAGTCCTAAGGGTAGAAGGCCAAGTCCAACAAAAGTTGAAGCTATCCAAAAATGAAGGAAACATACTCTTCAATTATTGAAGTTCGTCGATTCTAGGTGCGTCTGTGTTCTATCTTATTTGGTTGCCACACTTTGCTCATGTTGCAGAGGTGCTATATCAATTGCTAAGGAAAGGTAAAAGGTTTTTTTGGGAAGAAGTTCACACATAGGCAATCAGGAAATTAAAGAAGATGCCTCTTGAGGTTTCGACCTTGAGGAAAGTCAATTACAAACTCGGAAGGCCAGTTATTTTAACAGTTTTGACACTAGCCCAACAGGTATTGGATGGACTATAGGTCAAGATGATGCAGAAGGACACATGTATGCAGTTAGATTTGGAGCCAAGGTTCTCAATGCTCGTCAACAAAGTTATCCATAGGTTAAGAGAGAACTTTGGGGTGTTGTTAATGCTATACGGTCTGATAAAGAATATTTTATTGGAGCTTCAATCGTGGTAGAGATAGATTGCTTGCTACTGATAGGGATGATTGCAAATTGCTCAAATATGGACATTTCCATGCTATGATGGATAGCCTATATTAAGTCTCTTAACCCTGAATTTTATTATAGTGCAGCTAGAGATAATCCTGTTGCAGATATGTTATCAAGAGCTGGGTTTGAAGATGAAGAAGAGATGATGACCACAAGTGATGATGTTGGCTTGAAGTTAAACACGTCTGCTTATCTACATGCCAATTGTGCTAATATTGCTCATGTTTTTGAAGTATTTTTTGTGAGGAGTTCTATGACGGAGAGTGGCTTATGATTGGCCACTACCTTAGCACTCTCAATAGACAAGAAGGATGGAATGACCGAGATTACAAGAGGATCAGGAAAAAGGCATAAGGCTATTTTCTGAAAGATGGACATTTATGGAAGCAACCAAACCACCCAGGAGGGGTGTCGCAGTGGGTTGTTTGTGATAAAGAAACTCAACATCAGGTTATCAAATAATTTCCTGAAAGTTTATGGGCTGGACACAGAGGAGTCTGGGCAACTTTTGTCAAGATTAAAGACAAGTATTGGTGGAAAGGTATGCATAAAGATGTGGTTCAATTTATGGAAACATGCTTAACATGCCAACAATATCCTAATGTGCGACATAGAGATGGATTGCATCCCACCTATCCACTAGCTATGCACTACAAGTGGGCGGTGGACCTTATTATAATGCCAGTAGGAGTGTGGCAGATGAGGTATATTGTTCTTGCCAGAGAAGATCTTACTAACCAGGTTGAAGGCAGAGCTTTGCGTACCAAAGCTACCAGTCCAATATGCAAGTGCTTGCATGAAGATGTTATTTCCAGGTATGGATGTGTTGGCAAGATTACTGCTGATAGAGGAGAGCTGGATGCAGATGAAGCTCGCGCGAGAGTTTTTTACTCGTATGGACATTAAACGCGCTCTCACTACAGCATACAATCCAAAAGTTAATGGGAAAAGTGAAAGAGGACATCCGCCTATTGTTAAAGCTTTAGCGAAGGTGTGTCGAGGGCATATTGGTGATTGGCCTAAACCCTTGCCGTTTGCTTTATGGGTTGATTGCACTACACACAGTTCTGTTACTGGTTTTTTTCCGTTTGAGTTGATGTATGGGCAAAAACCCATTATGCCTACAGAGGAAGCAGTGATGACTTGGCATAATGCCATGGGAAGAAGTATGTCTACAGAAGATTTGCTTGGTCTACGTATTTGCCAGCTTGAGAGGCGTCAAGAAGACATTGAATAGGCTAAAGAGAAGCTCAAGGAGGCAAGGTTAAAAAATAAAGCAACATTTGATGGAAAGCATAGACTACGACCTCATGCTATCGAAGATGGTGACTGGGTACTTGTTTATGACAGTAGCTTGGAGAATCAATATACTGCTATGTGGAAAATGGTTAAACGGTGGTTTGAATCATGTATGGTGCTTCATGTTTTTGATAATGCAACATATCAACTACGTGAACTTGATGGCACTGTACTCAAGGTGCCTATTGCAAGAAAACGGATCAAGCTATTCAAGAAGCGAGAAGGCGAGATTGTTCTTGAAGATTTCAAATCAGATCAACCTCCAGAAGATAATGTTATGTATGCATCAGATGATGTGTCTGATGTGATTTTGATGAAACTGATTAAGTGCAATTTTGCACATTCCAGAGGCTGTGCAGGTTCAGAGAGGGTGGATGTCATGCAGCTCCACTTCCATGACAAGAAAATGAGCAAAGGGATTCCAATCAAGTTTATTTGAATCCTATGTGATTATTCTTGTAGTCATGTAGTAGTGTTAGTGTGTATACGTGCTTCACCAGGGGCACTTTTCTCCCACTGGGTTTTCCCCTTGGACATCCGGTGTGAGAGGACACCTTATCTCTTAGGGTTTCATATAAGCTTTGTAGCTCTGAGTTTGTATATACACTATTATTCTAATACACAGAGAGAGACTACAGAGATCTCGTACGCAAGCTTTGTGTCTTCTCCTTCTCCATCTTCTTCCTACTCTGAGTTGTTGTCTTCCTTCTGTTTCCTGTTTCATCATCTTCAACAATTGGTATCAGAGCGAGGTGATTTCCAGAGCCTCTACTTGTGTTTTCGCGTCCGCGCGTGCAATCGCAGTTTTCGGAAAATTTGCTCGTGGGAGCATCCTCGACGTTCCGGGAGCAACCTGGGGTTTTACCCCCCTTTCCAAGCCGTTTGAGCCCTCAGAATTTTGTTCTGAGCAGCGTAGCAAAAGTTACTTTTCGGAGGCGTTTAGATAAAGAGGGTGTGCTTTTTGACATATTTTCTTCAGGTAAACAGTTCTTTTGGGAAGCAGCTTGTCTTAGCTTTGTGCTGAGATTTTTTGTAGAGTTTTGCTTGCATTGGAGAGGAGATTTGTGAATCTATTGGAGGTTCTTTTGCTCTCTTGTGTGCATCCACAGTATGGCTCAATCTATGGAGAAAGAGATTTTCTGTGCGTTTATATCCGAAGACAAATTGGATGGTACCAACTATTCTCTTTGGTCTTTTATGGCCAAAAATGTTTTGGTTGGTAAAGGATTGTGGGATTATGTATCTGGAGATGAAGTTCGTTCAGGTAGCATTGCACCTGCCACGCCTGGTCGTGGTGCAGCTGTTGGTGCAGGACCCTCACAAGTCACTCCAGAGCAAAAGAGATGGGTACTAAAGATGCACAGGCTATGGCTGTGATTACCTTAACCATAAAGAGGACAATCACACCACATATCAGATCTTGCAGAACTTCTGAGGATGCTTGGAACACTCTGCAAGCTATGTTTGGAGGAAGAAACGCTGCCAGAATAGAGTTTTTGAAGAAACAACTTGACAAAATACAGATGGACGAAGGTGACGATATTGTCGAGCATCTTACAAAAATCAGGGATCTTAAAGAGCAATTGCTTAGCATTGATGAAATGATTCCAGAGAAGGACTTGGTTTCCAAAACACTCAATTCACTACCACCATCTTATTTGACTTTTCAGACTTCTTTGACTCTGTCTTTGCGAGCTAATCCTGAGCCTCTTCATTTTGAAGAGTTAGTGGCTTTGCTATTGCAGGAGGATCAATCACGTAAGAACAAGTCTTTACATGGATGGTATGGATCATGCTCTTGTTGTACAGAACAAAAACAAGGGTAAAGAGAGTGCTCATTACTCCAAGTCTAGTGCAGGACAATCTTCAGAGAAGTCTAAAGGTGATTTCGACAAGTCCAAGAAGAAAGGTAAATGTCACTACTGCAAGAAACCTGGTCACTACATTAGTGAGTGTAAAAAGCGAATTGCTAAAGAAAAGAAGAAAGAGTCAAGTTTGGTTGTTTCAGCTTCTGGTGATTCTTCTACAGCTAAAGAAAAGTCTGCAAACTTTGTGCAGGATTCTTATGCTTTTGTAGTATGTTCAAATTTTTCTGCTTACAGTGTTGACAAGACACAAATGATTTGATACTTTGATAGTGGTGCATCTAGGCATATTACTTCAAGGAAGGATTTGTTTTGTTCATTGGATGCAGCTCCAACAGGAAAGAAGGTGACATGTGCAAATAATGCTTCTTATCCAATCAAAGGCGTTGGTAAGATTTTGATTACCATTTCAGATGGTTCAGATTTATGCTTGCCAGATGTCTTATATGTTCAAGGGATCAAGAAGAATTTGTTGTCTGTATCCTCTCTTGCAAAAAATGGTCTTCGGGTAATTTTTGAGGATGACATATGTGTTGTACGAGATCGAAAGAATGGTTATTCTCTTATCACTACAGGTACGCTCGAAAATGGACATTGTCTGTATCCTCTCTTGCAAAAAATGGTCTTCGGGTCATTTTTGAGGATGAAAGATGTGTTGTACGAGATCGAGAGAATGGATATTCTCTTATCACTACAGGTACGTTGGGAAATGGACTATTTGTGCTAGATTGTTATGAAAAGCAGATTCAGGTATGTATTGCAGAAACAAAGATTCAGGCCATGTAGGATGCTGAGTTGTGGCATGCTAGATTCGGGCATGTTAGTTATGGCAGTTTGATGACTTTACAACGTCATAATATGGTGCATGATTTTTCTTTATTGGAGATTCCACCAAGACATGTATGTGAAGGTTGCGTTCTTGGAAAGATGTACAGATTTGCATTTTTGCAGGATGGTTCAGTTAGAGCGACACGAAAGTTGCAGCTTGTACACAGTGATGTATGTGGTCCTATGAGGACGCCATCTTTGGGAAACAGCCTTTATTTTGTGACCTTCATTGATGACTTTTCCAGGTTTTGTTGGGTGTATCCACTCAAAGCAAAGTCAGACGTGTTTGCAGTTTTTCAACATTATGTCGCCATGGTTGAAAATGAAACAGGTTGCAAAGTATAGACTCTTCGTACCGATCGAGGAGGTGAATACATGTCAGGTGCATTTAAGGATTTTTTGGGAAAGAAAGGCATTAAACACCAATGCACTATGCCATACACACCACAACAGAATGGTGTTGCAGAAAGGAAGAACAGGCCTTTAATGGAGACGGCTAGATGTATGCTCAAGGCTAAGAGTTTGCCTCATAAGCTATGGATGGAGGCAGTTTCTTGTGCAGTTTATGTTTTGAACAGGTGTCCTACTCGTGCCTTGAAGACCATTACTCCATATGAAGCTTGGTATGACAGAAAACCTTCAGTCAGTTATCTTCGTGTTTTTGGTTGTCTTGCAAAAGGCTATGCGCAACAGAAAGGCATAGATTATGATGAAACCTTTGCTCCTACTTCTCGTGCATCCATAGTTAGATCACTAGTTGCAATTGCTGCTCATCATGGTTGGAAAGTGCATCAGTTGGATATCAAAACTGCTTTTTTGAATGGTGATTTGCAAGAAGAAGTTTATGTAAGTCAACCAAGTGGTTTTGTTGTAAAAGGTCAAGAGCAAAAGGTATGTACATTGCGTAAAGCTTTGTATGGTCTCAAACAGGCTCCAGGAGCATGGTATGAGAAGATACATACTTATTTGATTGGCCAGGGATTTCAGAATAGTCCAACAGAAAGTACTTTGTATGTCAAAAAGAGAGATGGAGTTCTCATTATGCTAACACTTTATGTGGATGATATGGTTCTTACAGGCAATACTGCAGATGAAATTGAAGCGTTTAAAGATGCTTTGAGAAAAACCTTTGAGATGTCTGATCTTGGTTTGCTACATTATTACTTGGGTATTCAGTTTGTGCAATCAGAGGATGGCATATACATGTTACAGGCAAAATATTTGCATAAAATTTTGGACAAGTTTGGTATGCAAAATTGTAAACCAATCTCTACACCCGTAGAAACTGGATCAAAGTTGAGCATGCACGATGCTGGAGAACCTTTTGATGTACATACTTATGCAGCAGTGGTTGGTTGCTTGATATATTTGGCAGGCAACACTCGTCCAGACATTCAATTTGGGGTTTCACAAGCAAGCAGATTTATGCACAGCCCATGTATGCATCATTGGCAGGCTGTGAAGCGCATACTTCATTACCTTTCAGGTACCCCTAATCTTGCCATGTTCTTTCCAAGGGGGGATATGTATGGAAAGCACAGTTCTATGCAGCTTCTTGGTTACAGCGATTCAGATTGGGCTGGTGATTTTGACACACGACATTCCACAAGTGGCAATTGTTTTTTCTTGGGAAATGCATGTATATCTTGGCTAAGAAAGAAGCAACCCACAGTGGCTACATCAACTTGTGAAGCTGAGTACAGGGCAGCTTTCACGGCAACAGTTGATTGTGTATGGATACGCAGGTTATTGGCAGATCTTTGTGAGTGTCAATAGGCACCCACTACCATTTTCACTGACAGTCAGAGTGCTATGGCAGTTGCAAGGAATCCAGTATTTCATGCAAGAACAAAGCACATAGAGGTTCACTACCACTATGTCAGGGAAAGGATCATGCAGGGGAGATCACACTAACTTACTGTCCTGCACAGGATAACATTGCAGATCTATTTACGAAGGCGTTATCATGAGAAAAGTTTGAAGCTTTCCGAAAAGCTTTGGGCTTACTCTCATACACATGATGATCTGCTACCTTGTATAGATTCACACTATCACTACAGGGGGGATTTGTAGTCATGTAGTAGTGTTAGTGTGTATACGTGCTTCACCAGGGGCACTTTTCTCCCACTGGGTTTTTCCCCCTGGACATCCGGTGTGAAAGGACACCTTATCTCTTAGGGTTTCATATAAGCTTTGTAGCTCTGATTTTGTATATACACTATTATTCTAATACAGAGAGAGAGACTACAGAGATCTCGTACGCAAGCTCTGTGTCTTCTCCTTCTCCATCTTCTTCCTACTCTGAGTTGTTGTCTTCCTTCTGTTTCCTGTTTCATCATCTTCAACAATTCCACAGTAATAAGGGCTTGAATTTTAAGCTAAAAGTATGCTAGATGCGGCTCTAAAGGGCCAAAAGATGTCTTGTTAATGCTAACAATGAGTATGCTTGAAGTGGTCATAGCTGGGATTTTATTGATCAAAATTGTAGTACTTGAAGTGCTCTACAGGCATGTCTTTATGGCTCGTCAATTTGGAGCTACAGATAGGAAGTTATGTCCTTTTGAAGATTGAGCAGTAGCAGATACGTACTAGAGTGGGCAGCTGTTGATGAAGGTTCAAAGTTGATATAAGTGCATGGGCCTGAAGTGCTCACTTTGAAGAGTGTGGCAGTCTTTTCAGTTTGTCAATTGATGTTCCGGTTGTCAAGATATGGCCAGTTTAACTTTCAACAAGGGCCAGTTCCGTACCACTCTGGTCGCCCAGGCAGTTGTTCATCTAGTAATTTTTGAGTATCAGCCAGGCTCTAGAAATGTTCAAAATCGCATCTCTTATAGTGCATTCATATCGTTAGTAATTCAGTTGAATTATATAGCATGGCCGATTAATGGTGGCAGTTCAAATTGATTTATACTAACCATAGTAGCCATCAATTGAATCCTATGCCTTGGATGATGTAATCACCAAATGTGATGCCTTCATAATAAAGTACATTAACATCTCGATGAGCTTATCACGACAATGCCTTGGTCGATATATATGCCAGGTATGGTGGCAACCAAAGGCCGTCTCCACTAGCAAATTTATTTTCAAGTCGAATGATGGTCATCAGCAGCAATGGAGCAGCAATGCTTGTCTGATATACATGATACATGAGATGCTTGTCCGATATGCATGCCAAATGTGGTGCCCTTCTGAATCAAAAGGCATTATATGGCCCCCCACCAAGGCACCCTAAAGCCACCCAAGGGATGAAACCCAATTAATTAAGGGTTTGGAGTGTGTGTGAAAACAAAAGGAGAAAACAAGCATGGCGAGCAGGTAGATGACGGGTGGCAGCGCATGAGGGAGGAAACATCTCGGAGTGAGCTTCACGCTACTTGGATGGCAACTCTCCTCCGCACACCTCTCACAACCAGAGGCCCCACGCCTTCTCGTCTCACCTTTTAAACACAAATCCCTCGACACCAGTAATGTTGCACTTGATCTTCTCAAGGTTTCTTTCTGAATTGACTAGTCTTACTGTGGTGGTGTCCTTGAGTCTTTTTTTTTTTGCATCTCCTTTGCTTTGACTACCTACTTCAATCAATGTTGACTCGGTTGTCTGCAATGTTTCACCTTTTTCCTGCAATTGTTGAGCATTATCTACCTGCATCTGAGTAGCCTTTGATCTTAAACGATCTAATGTACTTTCTGGAAAAAATTGTCTCTTCGAAGGAGATTTTGATGGTGACCTTCGTGTAGTTTTTTGATCTTTAGCTTTTGTTGAATCTAAACTCTTGCAAGGGAGACATTGCTGTCTGTGTCTTTCTTATGAATTTTTTATTTTGATACATGATAATTTTGACACATAATTTTAACCATTATTTTTGACAAGTATGGTTTACATATTCTTAAGTTAGCAACTAAGGGCATTGCTTTTATAGCGGTATTTGTTCATTGCAATTGAGCGGTGGTAAAATCATAAGTGAGGTGGCGAAAGGATACCATGGTTATAAATATTTTGTAATGAATATTTCTTTATTAAAGTGCTCTTTATGATCTATGGTCCCTTTATGTCTAGGCGGACAATCTATAATCAATTTGAGTATTCAAGAAATCTATAAATAAATACATGGTGCAACACAAAAATGTTCACTCTTGTAAGGGGGAGATTGCACATAGTGTTTGTGTCTTTCTTCTCCTGTCTCACCTCTCCTCTCTTACCATGCATGTGTAGCACTCCACTTTAGGAGGTGCACTTGCACGTTCTCTTCCCCTCTTTCTCTCGCTCTCTATCTTTCTGGTATCCATCTTGTTGTGGATTTTGTGTGTACATGATCATTCAGGTATGTGGATCTATTGATTTTATCGTTAGTCACGTGCTATTTTTTGTATGTTGCAGGACCTATGCGCTTCTGACTATTGCATTACTAATGCAAATATACATGATGTACTTGATGTGGAAAGGGCTGAAAATGAGCTTTTGTTTTATGATTGACAGTTCATGCAAATCATGGTTGAGCAAGAAGCAACCTATGATGGCCACTTCCAGTTGTGAATCTGAGTATAAGGAAGTCTTCACATATACATTTGTGTGTGTATGGCTCAGACGCCTTATGGATGATTTGGGACCGGCAATCCCACTAGTGCTTGGAGGCACGTGCGTCATATGATACATTAAAATAGAGGATACAAGGGATCCTTCTACCCATCATAGAGGGAAGCCATGGAAGGGGCTTTCTCTAACCAACCACACAATCCTACTTACTAATCACTTTGCACACAATCATGTGATTGAAATTAACCTCTCACGTCAATCACCTTAATGACAACTCCTAATCACACAACTACACAAGCATGCAATCAACACACCTTATAGAGAGAAAGAGAAAGAGAAGGAAGGAATAGCCTTCACACACCCTGGCCAATGGTGTGGATATAAGAGATTAACTTAAAAAGGGATTATAGATCTAGCATCACACTAATACAATCTCACTTCACAGAATCAAAACGAAGAAGACTAATAAGAAAGAAAGTGCAATTGATTATAGAAATTAAGAGCACCATGGGCATGCAAAGCCCATGAGCCTCATGACCATACACTCTACAAAGAACAGAGCTCACCCAAGAATGACTGCTCATTTAGCATAGGGCTCTTTTATAGTTTTGGGCTTCGAGCCCTTCATCTATGGGATGAAGTTGAGCCTTTAGCCTATGCTTATACAATCGGTGTATAATTGGTGTAGTGCATGTGTTAGTCACTGCTAACATTCCCCCCCCCCCCCCCCCCCGCCCCCCTAATTTGGTGCACATTCTCATGTGTTGCTGATGTAGAAAGCACGTCCATGGAGGAATGTTGAGCTGCAAAACATAAGACAACTCATGAGTATCTAAGGCCAACAAAATAAGACATGAAGTGCAATGAAGTTTATGCAAATTAAATTTTTGCTTCTAAGAGATGGATCAATCATAGCCAAAAACTAAACAACATAAAGCAAAAAAACACATAAACTATCATGAAGATTAAACCATTGAAAATTTCAAATTTATGTATGTAACACAAGCAATCAATTATGACCCTAGGCTAATGCAAGTTCATAAACCTACTAGCCTAAAAACTATATGATCAATCTTAATAAAGCATCCAAGTCTATCATGTCTATGGACACAAAAAGCTCCTAATCTATTAGTACAATGTCACACTTAGCTTTTTGAAGCTTATGGAAGATTTGTTTTTAAAATTTTGATAGGAAAAAAATAAAGCAAATCACAAGGCTACCACCCCAAGGAATGTCTAGCTACAACTCTCGGCTCCTTAGACCCTCAAGGAGGTGTTCCAAGAATCTACTAGCTTACCAAGATGACAGCTAACCTCTATCAACCCAGGGCATCGGTTTAGGGCCCTGACCAAGCAAGCCAAGGTGGTTCCCCTCGCTTGCCAAGTGCCAATAAGGCACTAGGCCTCACAAAGACACAACATAATGTAGAAATTTCCTTTTTATGTGTCTAGTAGCATTTTTTCTACTCTTTGGACACTTTTTTTTGCTTTATTGTTTCACCTTTTAGCACTTTGTTTTATTGCTTCCATTATAAGAGTGCTTATGGAAAAATGGGCTAAGAGACTAAAAGCCTAATCCTAGGTCACAGGGATAAGGTGCTCATAAAATAGAGAGTATATATTAGGTCTTCATAATACTTTTTAATGGGATGTTCGATGCTAAGATAACATTTGCAATCATCTTGGCCGCCCAAGTTGGATTGATGACCCAACACTAACACACTCATGCATTAGAAGAAATTTTGAGTAGAGAATATAGAAAGGAGTTTGAATGGACCATACCTTCAAAATTATGGACCTTGAGTCTATACTCATCTTGTACATGGATTCTTTTAGCTTAAGTTAGTGTGAAGGGTGTGCAAGTGCGGTGCGTGTGTGGATAGAGAGAGAGAGAGAGAGAGAGAGAGAGAGAGAGAGAGAGTGAGAGAGAGAGAGAGAGAGAGAGAGAACACATAGAGTGGTTGGAGGCCTCTCACCAAAAGTATATGAGAGTGCTCCTTATTGCTTGCATATGTACAATCAATAAGGTAAAACATTGGGCGATCGAATACAATGTCCAGCCCTAGATAAGTCACATTGCCTTTACCCTAACAACCTCCCGTTTAAAGGTGATTCTACTGATAAGTGAGTGCTACTAGCTAAAATACTAGTATGTACAAGAAAATAAGTGATAGACTACCTCAACATATGCCCATTGGCTCACTCACTCAATCTACATGCAATCGTATCAGCTCTAGTGATAGGCGAGCATGAAAATCCATGCTAGAGCCTACATGCAAATCCCACACACATCTCTTTATGGTCTTCATAGCTCCACAATGCATCATGCTAGTGTTAGTCATCGTGCGATTGAAAATCCCTATTGCAAATGCTCCCATTGCAGTTGCTAGGTTGGGTCTCAACATGTAGATGATGCCCAAACACTGATGAAATCTATGCAAACTTGGTTGTACTAGCCTTTGTAGTGTTAAATGCTAGCTGGAAACTTGTCACACTAATTGTACTAACCTTATCTATTCTTTTAATCATATATAATGATAAGGAGTAGTGAGCCATTCGAATCCTCATTGAGAGATCCGCCAATAGTCAGTGTTTTCTCTTCTTCTCCCTCACACTTTGCACTCACTACGCACTCTTCAAGTGATATTAGAGCATTGTTAGGGTTTGAGCCAATTGGCCAAACACTAATCACATTGATCGTATTAACCTTATCTATTCTTTTGATGATATAGAACAATAAGAAGTAGTGAGGCATTCAAATCCTCACACTGAGAACTCCATCAACACTCTATGTCTACTTTTCTTCTCCCTCACACTTTGCACGTACCATGCACTCTTCAAGTGGTATCAGAGCCGAAGGTTGTAGTGTACTCCTTTCCCGACGTTTCCCTCTTCCCGATGAGCTTCACACTGAGAACTATTCAAGAGAGAGTCACTTCCATGCTATCTATGGCAAATTGAGCTCAAGAGTTTTTGGAAGAATCTATTAAGACATTAGTGCATATAATCAATAGGTCACCTAGTACACCATTGAACTACAAGATTCAGCAGGAGACATGGATAGGCAAGAAGCCTAATTATGATAGATTATGTGTATTTGGATGTGAGGCATTATCATATGTGCCTAAAGAGCTTAGAAAGAAGTTGGATCCCAAATCACACAAATACATCTTAATTGGCTATGGTGCAGATGGAGAGATGGGTTATGTCTCTAGCACCTAGAATCTCAGAAAGTTATTTGCAACTCATAAGTGATCTTTAATGAATCAAAGATGCACAACTTGGGGAAGAGGTTGAGTCGATGTCGATCTTGAAATGTTCATGACATGCCTCTTCTACTAGGTGGACAGAGGTTTCACTATCAGGAAATCAATGTTGCAATCTGAAATGCTACAATCTTCCCACTTCTTCTTTACCCAAATCTACCAAAAAATCTCAAATCTCAAGCTCTACATAAGCCTAAATTGCATCTTCAACCTCAGAATATATGCACACAACTTTGAGCACCTATCATACCTTCAAAATTGCATCATACTTGCACATTGCACAAATTAGAAAACCTAAAATTTCTTATATATAGCCAGTATAAGCTGACTATTAGAAAACTGTTAAGGAATTTGCAAAACCTTTCTCCTACAAAGTTCTAAATCACTTCAAAATGAAGGGGTACCATGGACAAAATTTCCATATTTGCAATCTATAAGGAGAAAATTGATTTGCAAGGGAGTGTTGTTGTGCACACATAGTTTTTAGGGCACCTTCACCTACACACTATCTTCCACACTCTCTTTTGAGTTTCCAAAAGAGCATACATCACTCTCAATTGAGTTCACAGGCTCCCATTGCATTCTCACAAAGCTTCCAAGATTTCTTGATCTCTCCACCACCAAGAGAAAGCAAGTTATTGCCTCAAAGTTCTTGACATTGCCATGCTCCCTACCATCAACATGCACTCTGATACCAGTTGAAAAGTGTGTGAGTGTGGTTCATATGTGGAGAGGGAGAAGGAGAGAGAGAAAGAGAGAACACATAGAGTGGATGGAGAAACCTCTCAGTAGAAGTATACAAGAGTGCTCCTTATTTCTTGTATATTTATGATGAATAAGGTGAATCAGTACCAAGTCTGAGGTAAGGCACAACGCCTTTACCCCAAAATTTGGAAGCATATGCAAACCCTCTTTTATAAGTCCTTTGGTTTCACTAGAGCCTTAGGAATGTTCCCTAGCAATCTCCTCCTTTTGAAATAATAAACCTTTTCTCGTAGAAAATAGCTATATGCTACACTCTGCTTTCTAACTCATTTAATCAATCAACTCCCACTCTTTTCCCTAAATGGCCAATTTAAGCTATGAGAGATGCCTTTTTTATCAGTCATCAAAACCTAAAGCCGCTCTCTGTTGTAGGTAGGCCTTTGTCATGCAAAGCCACCATTGGCTATGAACAACAATGTGTGCTGGTTCAAACTATATCTACCTTCTCCTACAGCATGAGCTGTTGTTTTTTATCCAACATTTTCAATCATGCTCCAAGGTTCTGGTGCTTTTGTCTCTTTGGGTGGATAATATGCTGGACTAGCCACATATCCACTTGGCTCTTTGTAATATGTAGGCATAGGCACTAAGGCTTGCTCCTCCAATTCCTCTATAGTGGGTGCATACCTAATGCCCACCGGTCTTGCTCCTGGCAGAGGTGCTTGTTGCCCCAAAACTGGTTGTGGATGTTCGATCCCTACTGGACCTGGCAAATTTCGTGTTGTATACCTAGGCATTGGTGGTAATTGAGGAGGTGCTACCTAGGCTGGTGGGGCATATTGTCGCTCTCTCACATATCCCTTGTTGTAGTAACACTCTTACGTCCCATGATTAGTCCATTTTTGCTGGATGGCACACCACTTGGGTTGCTTAGCTTGGGACTTAGCAAATGGGCTTATCCTTTTGAGAACTTCTTCAATAAGTTTCTGCTGACTTACAACTACTTCGCTCTTTTGTGCTAATTTTGTGCACTTTGATCCACTTTGCTATGATGACGAATCATCATTTAAATCCTTATAGTCACCTTCCTTGTAGACAACACAGTTTTCTAGATATAGAGCTTCTTTGGTCAACTCATTCAGTGTTGTGCTCCTTTTCAAGGCCCACATTCCTCAGTCCTTGGCTAAATGTCAACATGAGTCTAGATTGTGTTGGTAGCTCTTCCACATGGCAGAATTTTACGTAGCGTTTCAGGCTTAACTCCACTTTTCTTATCAATTTTCCTTCTTTTTGCTTGAATTTATGGATTTGCAAGAACGTATTATGAGCTATCTCTCTTTGAGAGAATTCCTTAATAAACTCGTCAAATACCTCCTCCATGGACTCAAAATCTCTACGTTTAACGGAATCAAACCAGGTGGTAGGATCCTTCTCTAGAGTTAACCCAAAACCTGTGAGCTACATGGGAAAGTCAAGGATGTCCTCAGCTTTAATGACACGCACAAATTCTGCCACATGATCCCTTGGATCCCTATTTCTAGAAAAATTTTCCTTTTTGAACTTGAGAAGGTCTGATCCTCTAGTGATTCATCATTCTAAACATAGGATCTCCCATTCCTCCTCTATGAGCCCTTTCTGGCCTATGATAGGGTACATATTCCTCCCCCAAGGGTACTCCTAATGCATAATTCTTGATTGGTCTAGCAAGCCATCGTTCCTCTGCTCGGACCCTTTCTTCTCATTCTTGTTCTCGATGTGGTGCTTTAGTTCGTGTCGGATTTGGCATTCTCTTTCTACTCTCATCGTGTTATTGTTGATGGAGTGGTGATTTTGATGCTGCTTCTAGCCCTGACATGGCATGATATCACCCTCTTTCATGTTCAGGTCTGGTGTTGCAAACTTCTCAACCCATGTTTGAAATGATAGCAACGATGTTTGTGAGTTATGGGGGTTTGGCAATGGCTGTATATGTGATTGCGATGTGGTGTCATAATCATCCAAAAAGGGATTTTGTAGACTTTCTAGGGGTTTCTATGGGCTTTTGCTTCTCTTCCAAAGCCTGCACCAAAAGTTCTAGAGTTATCACTCTCCCTACATCTTCTGGGTGAATTGGCTCGTATTCTCATCCATACTTATCAACAAAAAGATTATGGGTTCCAGTTACAAAATAATACAAAACCAAGTACAAGACTTTGTCTATGCTAAATTTATTCACATGGGGTTCCATGCACCAGTAGTAAGAGGTGACCCTTCCCTCCTTGTGCTTGTAAATCCCAATATTTTCCTGAATTGAAGCCATTCTCTCTACTCTCTTGTCATGAATGTAGAAGGCTCCAGAAAGAGTGAGTTCATGAGGTAATTCTCAAGTCTCCATCACCATCTTCCCATTTTCTATGTTGTCTCCATACTATTTGTATTTTTTTGGGTCTTTAACGATGAGATAGTGGTTTCCCTAGAAATCGCAAAACCTATCACCATCGTCGGCTACCATGATTACTGCCAATCCTCTCACTGTCTGTTCTTCAATACAGATGCATTATCATCCTTGAACATCAACATACACTGTTCTTCAATACAGATGCATTATCGTCCTTGAACATCAACATACATTAGGGTTCCATGGCCATTTGTTCCCTTTAGGAAGATTGCCGTGTATTTTGGTATGTTTAAGGGTTTTTGGGAGGTGCTACCCGCCATAGTCTTTTGTTGTTGGAAACCTCCAAGTTGTTGGTTAGCCATCCACTGATATGATCCTTCAGAAGAGGTATCAATATCACTACCCTCTTCTATGATTGGTGATAGCGAATCTATTCTTGCTTGGTTTACACTCTCTTTAGTCGACACTAAGCTAACCAGATCTCCTACCACTCTTAGGTCCCTTTGAAGACACCTACTAGATCTCAAATTCATCAAATCTTTCGCACACACAACTATCAATCCAAAACTCTTACCTTAGAAGTATGCTTTAATTGCTCTTTGCTCTGATCTACTTTCCAACCACTTTCTCAACTTGTAAAGTACTTTGCACTCCAAAATGATCATCAACTTGCAGGATCTCTGGTTTTGGCTATTTGTACAAAATTTTGACTCTGCAATTCTTTGCCAAGCTAGTGATTCTCACTTAAGTGCTCTACAGAATTTCCCGGTATAACTAGAGGGTTTATCTCAACCAAACATCTGTATATATATAAGGACTTGATTCCCTCTATACACTAGTCTGAAAGGATAGATGGGATCCTAGGGTCACAAGAAAGGCTCTTGGCTAGTTAAAATCTTAGTCTGGCCCCTATCTATGCCTGGAGACTGCATACGCGTATGATGTCTCTAAGCTTAGAATTTTCCCAAACTTCAAGTTTAGAATCTCCTTGATATGCTCTATTCACCCAAAGTTCTGCTTTGTGATTCTAACATCCCTTGGCAGATCTATCCCTCATCATTCTGTCTTAGTTGCTACTATCAACTTCTCTGGGAGGTTATCTAAGACAAAGATGCTCCAAATTACGTACTAGCTCAAGATGGGTGTCTGTGGTTGGATGGTCTAAACTCTATGAGCTTACACCAGATTTCCAACTTCCATAAGGACACCCCATATTCTACTTCAGTATCTATGAGCTTTTTAAGATACTCACGCGAGTTGGAAATCTAGCTCATGAAAAGCTCCACCAAGGCTTTCTTGCTTTTTTCTAGTAGCTTCAGAAGGCTGCAAACTAGTTAGATACAAGTGGTTGCAAAAGGACAACAATGTTGAAAATCAAGATGTTGTTCTTGGTTTCATTGAACCTCCTCAATGCACCAAGTATCGGTCCTATGGACAATTGGCCCGCGTATGGGAGCCAATGAAGAAAACATCAGTGTTCTTACGAAGATACTATCACTTGTGTTTTCGAGGACTAAAACGCTTCTCCAAGGGGGGATTAATGCATTATCATGCCAAGGGCAATGCCTAGAGGTCAAGGACCAGGCCCAAGAGGCTGACTGCAAGTGTGGATAGGGAATGAGGCCCAAGGGGCTATTTAATGGGAGGTTGGAAGGTTCATTCTCAAGGCAGTTCCACCAGGGGCCTTTCAGTCAAGGCCGCCCAAATGATGTTGGACACTACAAGAGGTTGTGTGCTCTTGTGACGCTGTTAGCGACGGAAATACATTGGGTTTTTATAACCCCCGGCGTCGCTAAAATCGTCGCTATGAGAGCGTCGCTATAGGCGTCGCTATATGCGTCGCTATAAGCATCACTATATAGCGACGCATATAGCGACGTTTACACAAAAGACTATAGCGACGCTACAGAGTCATAAATAGCGACGCTTATAGCGACGCCCGAGAGAATTTTTTTTGTGTGGTAGGGCATTGAATGCCCTGCCACCCATCAACCATATTTTACTTGATTCACTTTTTTAAAAAAGTGCAAAAGTAGATAATAGACCCAAAATAGTCACCCACAAGACGCATTGTTTGCAAAATTGACAATTGTACACATCATAAGCAAAATGAATTGATTGGAAAATGTAATAATGACAATTGTACAACATCGTAGCCATAAAGAATTGATTGGAAAAAGGAACTGCGGTGACAAATGTAATAATATACATGGTTCAAAAAGACGTATAAAATCCGTCTCATGATACATAAGCTATGAGAAACCCTAAACTAATGCTATCTAGCTACGGCTAAACTGACGTCGTCTAGTCAGACGTCTCATCGCGTCCAAGCGGCGTATCTGTCGGATTCTGCAAAAAAAGACAATAAGACAGCTTTCAGTAAGTATAAACATATAACGACATTTATAAAACAATACAAAAAATAAAAAAGAGTAAACCCTAATACTAACCATGCCGCCGCGAGAACTGAGAATGTCCATCAGGGCGTTTAAGCCCTTCCTGCCTACGTACTCGTGCTCGTACGGTGTGGGATCACGTCCTGTCATCGACCACTGTCAAAACATGCAAAGATTTCATTATGTTAGAACTAAAAAACTCATAAACCCTAAACTATCGAACATGCATAAAGAGCAATGTGAAAACACTTACAAAATCGGCCTCAAATGATGCCCATCCACCGCTCCCCAAGTGGTGCGAGCTCCCTGCCTCTACTCGCGCTCTCGGCTGCATCCTTTTGTTGCTTCCACTTGTCGGGATTCTCGCGCGCTGCTTTCTTCGCATTCTTCCAATCTTCTTTGGCCAGCCAATCTGGCCTGTTCCACCCATTCTTGATTGCTTTTTGCACTTTGGAACGCTTGTGTTTGCAGTATTCGCGCATTCGAATCTTCATCAGGTCTTCATTGAAGCGTTGATCCCGTGTTGGAACGCGAAACTCATCATGAAGTATGCTGATGACTCTGTTTTTTAAATCACTTAGTACTTCACTCCATTTGTTTAGTATGTAGTGTCTAAACAGCTGAGAGCAAAGACCACGCATGCGCGAGATCACCTTCTTGCCGTCATCATCCATGATGATGCCGCCGCTGATGTCGACGGAGTAAGGCAAGCCCTCTGGCCGGTGACGCGTGAACCTGGGTGTCCCGGCAGGGGTCTCTAGCGGCGTGTCGATGGGGGTACGGACGTCAGGTGTCTCCGCCGGCGTCTGGGCCCCGAAGCGAGGAGTGTCGAGTGGGGTGGCTCCTGGCGGAGTAGGTAGAGGTGTGTAGCTTCTAGGAGCAGTCAGCCGTGCAAAACCTGGCGTAGATGGCGATGCTGTGGCTGGTGTGGGGGCGGGCAAAGAAGGGGAGGGTAAAGAGCCTCGTCGAACACGAGGCAGTGTGGAGGCATCGGTGGCGGAATCCCCACAACAACCGCCACCGCCACCACTAGAGCACCGGTGTCTAGACGAGTGTGAAGCTCGTCTCGTCGACGCCGAAGCTTCGGAGCGCGCCGAATGCTCCAAAAGAGAGGGAGATGCGGATGGAGTAGGAACGCGCGATGATGCGCCAGAGCGATGACGCTCCACGTACCACTGTCTCTGCTGCGGTGACAAAGAAGAAAGAAACTCCTCATCATCCATACCTTCATTAAACACACGAATATTTAAACTTAATATTGAATGAATAGAGTAGACAATGACGCAAAGACCATTAAATACAATGACGTAATGACGCATATAAATACAATGACGCAATGAATCGAGTGATAGAAGAGGCAAGTCGAAAACTCAGAATTTTCAATCAAAAGATGTGAGCGCGAGTAGAAAAGAGCGTTATACACCATGGAAGGTACTTAGAGAGCCAGAGCTTTTACAACACGGAGCAAAATTGTTCAAATACAATATTTGTGGCTTTAACAGATCTCTCTCTCATCCTCGCATAACTCAGCATAACTTCCTATATCTATATAGAGCTCTCCGTTTAAACACATATCCTCTGTTTCATTTTGTAGCTCCTCTGCATGCACCCCATATAGAGTAGTAGCATCTTGATGCTCGTCTGGCACCACCGCAGCGGCTTCTGATTGAGCATCTTCTCTGATCTCCTCCATTGATGTCGTTGTGATTGGCACATGGTAGCCTTCATACGTCCTTGCACTACGAGGGGCTACCTCTATGACGTACCACCAGTTTGATGTAGACTTTGTAGGATGAAATATTACCTGCCAGAGCCACATAACTTACATGAGAGCTTTCAAGCACATAACTGGTAAAAGGGGGATGTTAACTATTTACATACTTACTTGTTCACAATGCTCGGGTAGTACGAAAGTGTCTCTTAGGTCAGTCCATTTCTTAGTAGAATCCACCTCAAGAAAACCAGACTCTCCTCTACGCACAGTAGCATTGCGACCCTCCATGAGACGCTGTTTGCGGCCAATATTGCTCCATACGATCCACATTTCTAAGGTCAACTCTGGCTCCCAAAGTATCTTTCTTACCGGTCAAATGGTCCCATAGTAGATTATCCACATTCTTGAATATGTGCATTGGATCGAGCAAGTGATTGATCATGAGTCGGGGCCAGTATGGTAACTCGTACCATAGAGATAGTCTCTTCATCCCTCGAGGCAATCCGTCATCGCACATCTCCTTCTGCTCTAACCATGCTTGTGCAGACATCCTTGGTGGCTCTCTTCCCAAAAAGCTGTCGCGTAACACATGATTCTCTGGAAGATACGCTTGATGACCTTCGTAGATTTGCTTCTTCAGTGAGGGTGCCCTACGTGCATTCAGTCTAGGTCCACATGTGACACATGCTCTGTATCCGCTTGTTTGAAGCCCTGCATGTATACACATGATAATAGATCAACTATGGGAAAAAACAAGATTTACAGTGTCTGAGTGAGGAGTGTCAATAGATCACCTGAGTATTCTGTTAGCTCGGGATAGTCATGCATGGTCCACATTAGAATACCTCTGATCAAAGCATTCCGTCGTCCTGTGTGTCGGCTCATATCCACCACCTCTATGCCAATCCACAATTGTTGTAGCTCTTCCAATAGTGGACGAAGATACACATCCATATTCCCCACTTTATATCGCCCTGGCACAATCAAGCTTAGCCATAGGTGCCCCTTCTTCGTAGTCAACCACGGGGGAATGTTGTAGTTGACGATGACAACGGGTCATACACTGTAAGATGTTGATCTTTGACCAAATGGATTTACGCCATCCATAGCCAGGCCTAAGCGCAAATTTCGAGCTTCCCTGGCAGAATCCGACCATGTTCCATCTATATGTTTCCACGCTACGCAATCTGCAGGAATTCGTAGCACACCATCCGAAGATTTATTCTCCTCATGCCATGATGCTAGGGCGGCCATGGACTTACATTCGAAGAAATGCTTGATGCGAGGAAGCAGAGGGAAATGTCGCAAAACCTTTTGTGGAATTTTTGTCCCGTGGAGATCTACTCGATATCTTTCGGAATCACATTTCGGACACTTCTCCATGTCTATGTATTCCCCTCTGAAAAGAATGCAGTCATTAGGACAAGCGTGGATAGAATTGTAATCCATCCCCAAGTTTCGCAAAATCTTTCTTGCTTCATCTCGGGAATCTGGCATCACATTGTCAGCTGGTAGTATGTGCTCTTTCAACAATCTACACAACATAAAAATATGATACAGTCGTGTAAAAATCTATCAGATCATTATACATTTAGAGTTCTATTAAAGTAAACTAATTGTAATAGATCACCTGAAAAGCGTTGTGACGCTAGTGTCACTCCATCCAAACTTTGCCTGCATGTTGAGAAGAACTAGGAGTGCTTTCAATCTAGACATACGTGCTCCATTATACAATGGCGTATCGGCTTCACTTTTCATATCATCATAGATAAGCCTTTCTGAATCCATGATCGTCTCGATCATTTCATCAATCTCGGGCTCAAACATTGCCTCGTTGGGAATGTGCTCTGCATGATCATCCCCCGAGCTATCAGAGGCTACATCTTGTGGCCTCACATATGCTGCTTGACCAAAGCGCCTGCGAACACGTCTATTGGGTTGCAAGATTGCTGCTTGTTGGCTAGCGTCAGAGTCCGACGAGTTATAATTGGCAACAACTCGATCTATAATAGATGGATCGAACTCGCCAAATTCGCAAACGTGTTGCAAAGAAACACGTCTTGTCCGTCGCACAGCATGCTTGCATTGATTACAAGGACATAAGACCCTAGTTGAGAGATAGGTGTTTCGGTTGGACGGTCCCACATCCTCGTCGCTACTCATAATGAGGATAAAAAACTTATAACCTGGACAACAAATTTAATATTCTATTGGCATTCTTCGTCTTATCTCTCTCTCTCTCTCTCTCTCTCTCTCTCTCTCTCTCTCTCTCTTTACCTCACATTCTCTAGTCATGTCCAATCCCCGCACACCTCGGTCTAGAGGTGCACGGAGATCAGAACCACCGGGTTATAATCTCGTCTTTATTGGTCAATACCTATATTTGTGGGTACAAGAAATCTACACACCCACGTCTACATGATACTGCATGTAGTGGACAAAACCCCTTTGCCTCTTCTCTAGCTGTAGCACTTCACTTCATCTTAACATCTTTTCACAGTAGATCTTTTCACTGTTCGTCTAACTCTAAACCCTAAACCGTAAGTAATTCTTGCGTGGACTCGATCTAACGTAAATAAGCGTAAATCCAAATAAACGTAAATCTAACTAAAAATAAAGCTAAATCTAATTTAACGTAAGTCTAATGACTAGAGGTTGTCTAGATGGTCATTGTGTCGGGGATGTAGTGACTCTTGCCGCCCTGAAGATCTACCTTCTTCCCTATCTTCTGAAGACATTTCACCAGTACTTTTGGATCGACGGAGCCCACCATGAGTGAAGGCAGCAATACCCTATATTCCATTGAGGGCTTTCTTCACCCGCTTCATGCAGGCATCGCAGTCTATGGAGACCTAAATCTAATCTAATATAACGTAAATCTAAATCTAGCTTAAATAAACGTAAATCTAGTTAAAAATAAACCTAAATCTAATTTAATGTAAGTCTACATATAACGTAATCTTTAACGTCTTTTAAGATAGTTTCCTACGACGTTATAACTCTCTTCTTCTTGTGTGTGTGCGCGTGTGTGGATGTGTGGGCCAATAAAAAGAGATAAATGGTATAACCTTTCTATCACCCATGCCAAGTATGATAGATTGATTATGCCATTTCCCTGTTGAATAATAGGTCTTGAGTTCAACTCCTCGTCGGCTAGATCTTTAGGTCTTTTAATTTTAATTAGTTTCTTACGACGTTAAATTAGTTTCTCTCTCTTTCTTTCTCAATGTGTGTGCATTTTTTTGGATCGTATGCATGTTTTCTCTCTCTTTTCCTCTCTCAATGTGTGCGTTTTTTGTTTATGCATGTTCTCTCTCTCTTTTCCTCTCTCAATGCGTGCGTTTTTTGTTTATGCATGCTCTCTCTCTCTTTTTCTCTCTCAATGTGTGTGTGCATTCTTTGTTTATGTATGTGTGTGTGCGTTTTTGTTTTTGTTTGTACTCTCTCTCTCTCTCTCTCTCTCTCTCTCTCTCTCTCTCTCAAAAACACTATGTGTGTGTGTATGTGTGTGTGTGTGAGAGAGAGAGAGGGAGAGAGAAAGAGGGGAAGGGAACATGAGAATGAGGAGAGGGAAGGAGCATACCTGGCTCTCCTTCCTCTCCTCGTGTGTGTGTGTGTGTGTGTGTGTGTGTGGAGAAGAAAAAGAGAGAGAGAGAGAGAGAGAGAGAGAGAGAGAGTGAGGGAGAGCGTTACCTGCTCCTTGCTTGAGGGCGCCGAAAAACTCAGATCTGAGATCTGAGTTTTTGGGCGCGCTCGGTTATTTTTTTACCCCAGCCGGCGTCGCTATGAGCGTCGCTATAAGCGTCGCTATGAGCGTCGCAAATTTACAAAGAAATTTGCGACGCTCATAGCGACGCTCATAGCGACACCGGGAATTTTTTTCAGGAGCGTCGCTATGTGAGCGTCGCTAATATGAAGAGCCTCTTGTAGTGGGATGGCTATGAAAATTTTTACGGATGGGAGTGTGCACTATTTTTCCACCCATGCAAAGTTGCACATTCATCCGATATGGTATGGGCGGTCAAGTCCCATACTATGCGCTAAAATGGGTTGTATGAGCCATATATCCCATTTTAGCACATAGTATGGGCTTTAACTGCCCATATCATATCGGATAATTGTGTAACATTACAGGGGTGAACTAATGGTTCTCACCCCCACCCGTGGAAAGTCTTGTGGCTGGTTTGGGCGGTCTTGAACCATACTATGTGCTAAAATGAACCGTATGTCTCATATGGCCCATTTTAGCACATATTATGGGGCTTGGTAGCCCATACCATATCGGATGGCTATGAGACATTCTAGGGATGGGATAATAGAGCTCACCCCCACCCATGCAAAGTCTTATGGAAAACCAATATGGTTTGGGTGGTCTCGAAACATACTATGCGCAAGAATGGGTCATATGGTTCATACGATTCATTTTAGCCCATAGTATAGGCTTTGACCACCCAAACCATATCGAATAGCTATGAGACTTTTCACAACTGAGAAAATATTACTTAACCCAGCCCTTGCAAAGTCTTAAGTCCATCCAATACGGTTTGAGAGGTCTCGACCCATACTATGTGCTAAAATTTGTTGTATGAGCCATATATCTCATTTTAGTACATAGTATGGGCCTTGACTGCCCATACCATATCAGATGGCTGGGAAAATTTGTAAGGGTGAAAAAAATATACTCTTTCCCACTTTTGCAAAGTCTTGTGGCCATCCAATATAGTTTGGGCAGTCCCGACCCATACTATGCGCTAAAATGGATTGTATGGCTCAAAAGTCCCATTTTAGCGCATAATATGGGTATTGACCGCCCATACCATATTAGATGGTTGTGTAACATTGTAGGGGTGAATTTATGGTGATCATCCCTATCCTTGAAAAGTCTTGTGGCCATCCTATACGAGATTATGTGCTAAAATGGACCATATGTTTCATACGGCCCATTTTAGCACATATTATGGGTCCTAATCGTCCATACCATATCATATGGATATGAAACTTTACAGGGATGAAATAGTAGTTCTCTTCATCACCCATGAAAATTCTTGTGGCCATCCAATTTGGTTTTGGTGGTCTCAAACCATAGTATGCGCTAGAATGGGTTGTATGGCTCATACGATCCTTTTTTGCGCACAGTATGGGCTTTGACTTCCCAAACCATATCGAATAGCTATGACACTTTACACAAGTAAGGAAATAGTACTTAACCCTACCCATACAAAGTCTTATGGCCATCCAATATGGTTTCAGAGGTCTCGACCTATACTATGTGCTAAAATTTATTGTGTGAGCCATATGTCTCATTTTAGCACATAGTATGGGCATTGATTGCCCATACCATATCGGATGGCTAGAAAAATTTGCAAGGGTGGAAACTTTTGACTCTCCTCCACTCGTGTAAAGTCTTGTGGTCATCCAATATAGTTTGGGCAATCCCAACCTATACTATGAGCTAAAATGAGTCGTATGGCTCATACATCTTATTTTAGCGCATAATATGGGGCTTGACCACCCATACCATATCAGATGATTGTGTAACATTGTAGGGATGAATTAATGGTAATCACCCCCATCCCTGCAAAGTCTTGTGGCCATCCCATATGTTTTGGCGGTCCCTAACCATACTATGTGCTAAAATGGACTATATGTCTCATACGGCCCATTTTAGAACATATTATGGGTCCTAATCGTCCATACCATATTGGATGGATATAAAACTTTTCAGGGATGGAATAATAGTGCTCATCTTCACCCATACAAAGTATTTTGACCATCTAATATGATTTTGGTGATCTCAAACCATACTATGCGCTAGAATGGGTCGTACGGCTCATACGGTCCATTTTAACACATAATATGGGCTTTGACCATGCAAACCATATCGAATAACTGTGAGATTTTTTCATGAGTGAGGAAATAGTACTCAACCCCATCCATAAAAAGTCTTATGGCCATCCAATATGGTTTGGGAGATCTCGATCCATACTATGTGTTAAAATTTGTTGTAAGAGCCATATGTCACATACTATGTTGTAAGAGCCATATGGTTTGGGAGGTCTCGACCCATACTATCTGCTAAATTGTTTGTAAAAGCCATATGTCCCATTTTAGCACATAGTATGGAACTTGAATTCCCATACCATACCGGATGGTTGGGAAAATTTTCATGGGTGGGGGTGATCACCATTTCACCACCCATGGAAATTTTGACAACCATCGGATATGATATGGGTGGTCAAGGCCCATACCAAGCGCTAAAATGGATTGTATGAGCCATATAGTCTATTTTAGCACATAGTATGGGTTGAAACCGTTCAAACCATATTGGATGGCTGTGAAAAATTTCATGGATGGGGGTGAGCACCGTTTCTCCACCGGTGCAAAATTGCACAATCATCCAAGTTTAGGGTTTATGGATTAAGGTTTAGGGTAGCCATACCGCCATTTAATGCATAGTATGGATGGGGACCGCCCAAACCATATTAAATGGATGTGAAGCACCATTCCCCCATCCGTCCAAATTTTCACAACCATCCGAGGTTTAGGGTTTAGGGTAGCCATACCGCCATTTAATGCATAGTATGGATGGGGACCGCCCAAACCATATTAAATGGATGTGAAGCACCATTCCCCCATCCGTCCAAATTTTCACAACCATCCGAGTTTGGGATTCATGGGTTAGGATTTAAGGTTAGGGTTTGGGGTATAGGGTTTAGGATTTATGGTTCAAGGTTTAAGGTTTACGGTTTAAGATTTATGGTTTAGGGTTTTGGGTTTATGGATTAGGGTTTAGGGTTCAGGGTTTAGGGTTTGTGGTTCAAGGTTTAAGATTTATGGTTTAGGGTTTAGAGTTTAGGGTATATGGTTAGAGTTTAGAAATAAGGATTTAGGTTGAGAGTTTAAGGTTAAAGGTATTGGGTTTATGGTTTAGGGATTACGGTTCTGGGTTCAAGGTTTAGGGTTTAGAACGCATAGTATGGATCGAGACCGATGAAACCATATTGGATGGCGATGAGACTTTGCACCGGTGAGGGTGAACGCCATTTCCCCACCCGTGCAAAGTTTCATAGTCACTTGATATGGATTGGGTGATCAAGGTCCATACTATGCGCTAAAATGGACCATATGGTTCATACAACCTATTCTAACGCATAGTATGAGTCTTGATCACCCAAACTATATTGGATGGCCACGAGAGTTTGCATGGGTGGGGGTGAGCACCATTATCACACCCCTGAAAATTTTCACAACCATTCAAATTGGTATGGGCGTTCAAGGCCCATACTATGTGCTAAAATGGGTCGTATGAGCCATACGATCTGTTTTAGTGCATACTATGGTTCGAGATTGCCCAAACCATATTGGATGACCACAAGACTTTTCACGGGCGGAGGTGGGAACCATTATCTAACCCCTACAAGGTTGCACAACCATCCGATATGGTATGAGTGGTCAAGGCTCATATTATGTGCTAAAATGGGTCGTATGGGCCATGTGGCTCATTTTAGCATATAGTATGCTTCTGGACTGCACAAACTATATTGGATGAGTAAAAAAATTTCTACGGGTGTGGATGAGTGCTATTCCTCTATCCATGCTTTTTCATAGCCATCTAATATGGTATAGGCAGTCAAGGCCCTTACTATGCGCTAAAATGGGCTGTATGAGACATATAGCCCATTTTAGTGCATAGTATGGGTCAGGACTGCCCAAACCATATTGGATGGTGTTGAAACATTTCATGGATGGGATTGAGCAAAAATTACCCATGCGTGCAAGGTTGCACATCCATTGAGTATGGTATAGGCTATCAAGGCCCAAACTATGCGTTAAAATGGGATGGCTCATACGACCCTTTTTAGGGCATAGTATGAGTCGAGAAAACCCAAACCATATTGGATGGCCGGGAGACTTTGCACGTGTGATAATGAGAACCATTTACCCATACCTACAAAGTTTGGCATGGATCAAATATGGTTTGGGCAATCAAGGCCCATACTATGTGCTAAAATAGTTCGTATGTCTCATATGGCCAATTTTAGCGTATATTATGTATCAGAACCTCCCAAACAATATCGGATGGACACAAAAAGTTTCACTGGTGGAGGTGAGTGCTATTTTTCAACCCATGCAAAGTTGCATAGCCATCTAAACTACTATGGCTGGTCAAGGCCCAGACTATGTGGTAAAATGGATCGTATGGTTTGTACAGTCCATTTTAGCGTACAGTATGGTTCTGAACCACCCAAACCATATCAGATGGCCACGTGACTTTACACGGGTGGGGTTTTAACTCCATTTGTCCACCCCTAAAAAGTCTCGTGTCCATCCTTCTAGTTATAACACAGGTGGCCCCCTCGACGCTACCGGCCCTATCATTGTGTCATCGGCATGGCGTTCTTCGCTTCGTTCTTCATGCACCAGTCGACCCTCGTTGACACACCCATCATGTTGGCTCACCGAGATTTTCCCATGCCATCCCATTGTCGCATCTGTTCACAGCCTGCCGTTGGCCTCGTCGATGCTATCGGCCCCATCACGATGAAGTCGATGGTGGCATCTTTCGCTCCGTCCTTCACGCACTCTTTAATCCTCACGTGGCTCACACGTCGATCCAGGCAGCCCAATCATCCTTCACATGCATGGCTTGTCGGCTCCATCGATGCTACTGGCCTCGATCGGCTCCATCACAATGTAGTCGATGGTGGGGTCGTTCACTTGGTGCTTTAAGCACATGTTCATCTATCCACCCCTGTCGGTCCGATTCATCCCGTCATCAAAGACTTGCACGGATGAGCCCTTGATTGTCCTCCCTTGAAGTAGTCGGCCCCACCGGTGCACCCGACCTCGATCGGCTCTGTCACATTGTCATCAACAATGACGTCATCTACTTCGTGCTTCACGTACTTGTCAGCCCTTGCGTGTTGGGGTATAAAGCCCAATGTGGTGGCCCAGGTAAGTGGGCAGGCCGCCAGGTATGTACACATATTCTTTTGTAAAAACCTAATAAGAACTCACTATGCTCTACACATTACAGTAGAGAGAGTTCACCATATCTTCGTGCTCTTCTTCTCGCACTCTCTCTCGCGTCGCACTTCCGCTCGTACTCCTTCAACTGGTATCAGACCCTCAACAAAGGCTGCAGTAAATCTGACAGTACATAGACTTCCCACAAAGTCATACATCCACAAATTTCCCACTGTATGTTGTAACCGCTGCGGCGGTTGTTTGCTGCGTGACTCACAGCCAGCAAACCCTCAACAGACATACATCATCTTTGACAATACATCCCATGTGGAAGTACCTGCAATGTTAGGATGAAATCTGGAATATCAAGCAGCAAACACAAGCTACCTGATGAACTAGTGGATGTCGCCTACAGTCTGTGTGTAGATGCGCCCGTGTCGTATGTGACACGCCTCCAAGAACTGTGAGCCATCCTTCGATGTGTAGACAGCCACAAATCAACACTCTGGGAGTGTCGATATCCTCAGCACCTGCAGTCGTAGGCTGAAAACCCCAAATTTGCAGAGTCGGATCTGCACCCGCTAAGACCACGTAGTCGAAAATGGCCTGCGTAGAACTTTGTTGAAGCCGAACGGTGACTGAGATGACCTCAGAATGAAATTCTGAGCACACCGTGACCTTCGGGCTCACCCACGAGATTTGGGGCCGTGTCTTCGCCTGTCGAATTTCACTCCAATCTGAGCTGGGGGATTCTCGAATGTTGAGATCCTTTCGGTGATACAGGTCTTGGAGCGATCCCTTGAGCACCCTTAGATAGGCAGCTAGGATGTATTGACTGTGAGTTAGACAGTTGGGATTGCATCTTTGCTTTACTGCCGTTGAGGCATTGTCACAGTCTATGCTTACAGGACAGTGATAGGACAGTGAGAGACAGTACAGGTGCAGGACAGGTTTACCCGCAGCTTACAGTGTCAGAGAGATAGTGTTTTTTGAGCTGTTTTTTGGTCTGTTTTTTGAGTACACCAGAGCCATTTTACAAAGGAGACTCTGCCAAAATTTATGCAGAATCTGAAGCTTTCTTGGTTCATTTGACAGGTTGATATTGGTTCAGAGGTCAGTTTACAGGGGAAACTCTGCCGAATTTTTCCTAGGAAAGTAAACCACTGTGAAGCGTAGCTATGGCTGGATCATAGGACACTGCTCTTTACAATATCAAGAAGCTGGATGGAACCAATTTCCCATTGTGGAAGAAGTAGATTTGGCACGTGTTGGTACAAAAGAAGCAGATAAAACCTATAAAGCTCCAAGGGGATAAAACCAGAAGATATGGACGAAGATGAATGGAACGAAATGGATGAATTGGCACTTTCTACCATTATGCTGACTTTGGCAGAAAGCGTTTACTTCAATGTAGCAGACGAGATGTCGGCTTATCAAGCATGGTTAAAGCTCAGTGATCTTTATGAGAAGCAGAGTGCAACTTCACAGGTATATTGGCTTAAGAAGCTTGTTGACTTGAAGATGAAAGAAGGGACACCTATGTCCAATCATTTGAATGAATTCAACACAATCTATAGTCAGTTGTCAGCTCAAGGTGTCAAGTTTGATGAACCTGTTAGAGCTATGTTCCTGTTGATCACATTGCCGGAAAGTTGGGACACTTTTTGCACAACTTTGAGTAATTCTGCACCTCCAGATGGTTTGAACATAGCAGGTGTAGAAGGAAGTCTGCTTACTGAAGAAACCAATAGAAAGACAATGGACAAAGGCAAAGGAACAGCCTTAGTTGTCAGGGGAAGTACCAAAGAAAAGTACAAAGGTGGAAAGAGGAATCAGTCTCGTAGCAAGTCCCGCAGTGCTAAAGGCAAGAGTGACATAGAATGCTACCATTGTGGCAAGAAGGGTCACATGAAAAGAGACTGCAGAGAATGGAAAGCAGAAAAGGGCAAAGAGAAAGCTGAAGACCATGGTGAGAAGAACAAGTCCTCAGTGAAGATTCAAGAAATAAATGTGACAAACACTGTTGCAGAGGATGACAGTCTAGTGTCAGGAGACATCTACTTCTTGAAGAATACAATGGACTCAGCTCTTCTTACAGCATCTGATGGAAATGGACTGAGTGACTGGATTATAGACTCAGGGGCATCACTTCATGTGTCTCCAAACAAGGAGTGGTTTACCTCTTATGTGACCACTAAAGATCATGTTCGGCTAGGCAATGGGCAGACATGTGAGATCTTAGGTGTTGGAGATGTTCAATTGAAGTTTCAGAATGTCTCTTCTTTCACGTTGAAGAATGTGAGACATGTTCCCGCAATTACAAAGAGCTTGATCAGCACAGGTTTACTTGATGATGCTGGCTACGTCACCACTTTTGGACAGAACATGTGGAAGATATCCAAGGGTTCTATGACAGTAGCACATGGAGTAAAGTCTGGAGGACTTTACATGATTTATGTATCAAATGTCTCTAAAAATGTAATCAATGTAACCGAGCAGCCGAACGTTTCTTTGTGGCATAGCCGGTTAGGACATATGTCCAAGAAGGGAATGGAAATCTTGTCTCATTCTAGTTATTTGCCTGGATTTTCATTTAATGGTTTTGAATTCTGTGAACATTGTCTGTATGGTAAGCAAACACAGCAGCCACATAAGCATAGAAGCAGTAGAAGAGATACACAGTTGGCACTTGTTCATAGTGATTTGTGTGGACCTATGCCTAACCTATCTCTAGGGGGAGCTTCTTACTTTATGACATTTATAGATGATTACTCGAGGAAAGTATGGGTTTACTTTCTCAAGCACAAGAATGAAGCGTTTAGTGTTTTCAAAACGTTTGTGACACTTGTGGAGAATCAGAGTGGCAAGAAGCTTAAATGCTTACGCACTGACAATGGTGGAGAGTATGTTTCAAAGGCCTTTCAGGACTTTTGTGAGTCAAAAGGTATAAAACGTGAACTTACTGCTCCTTACAATCCTCCTCAAAATGGTGTTGCTGAGAGGATGAATAGGACCATACAAGAGAAGGTCAGAAGTATGTTGTCTAATGCACAGCTGCCAAATGGGTTTTGGGCTGAAGCTGTATCAACAACTGTTCATCTTGTAAATAGATCTCCTAGCAAGGTTTTGCAGAAGGATTCAGTACCAGAGATGGTATGGTCAGGCAAAATGCCCTCATACAAGCATCTCAGAGTCTTTGGCTGTGAGGCATATACTCACGTTCCAAAGGAATTTAGGAACAAACTTGAGCCAAAGAGTAGAAAGTGCATCTTTCTAGGCTATGGTAATTCTGGTGAGATGGGGTACAGACTTTGGGATCCCGAATCTAGAAAGGTTGTCCGCAGCAATGATGTTCACTTTAATGAATCCAAATATCATTCTAAACCAGAGAGGGTTGAGGAGATTAGAAGAGTTGTCTTCCAAGAAGATGGACCTGCACGTGCAAGACAAAATGTCAAGGCTCAAGAGGAGCAAGGACAGGATAGAGTGGAACCACAAGTTGTGGCTGAGCTTGAGCCACCTATTGTGCGTAGATCTGGACGTGTCACGCGACCTCTTGATAGGTTTGTTCCATCTATGAACTATGTCATGTTGACTGATTGCAATTAGCCTTCATATTACAAGGAAGCAGTGCAAATGAAGGACTCCAGGAATTGGCAATTGGCCATGCAGTCAGAGATGACAGCTCTGCATAAAAACCATACATGGAAGCTAGTTAAATTACCACGGGGCAAAAAGGCTCTACCTTGTAAATGGGTTTACAGGTATAAGATCACCGCTCATGATAGTCAGCCAAAGTACAAAGCAAGGCTTGTTGCCAAGGGCTTTAAGCAAGAACAAGGCATTGACTTTGATGAAGTCTTCTATCCGGTGGTCAAGATGACTACATTGAGATGCTTTCTTGCATTGGTTGCCATATTAGATTTGGTGTTGCACCAAATGGATGTCAAGACAGCGTTCTTGCATAGTGATTTAGATGTGGAAATTTACATGCAGCAGCCAGAAGTGTTTGTTGAGAAAGGCAAGGAAGATTGGGTATGCCAGTTGTTAAAGAGTCTTTATGGCTTAAAACAATCACCGAGGGCATGGTACCATAAATTCCACAAGTTTATGATTTCTCAAGGCTACAAACGTAGTGAGTTTGATTACTGTCTATATACAAAGAAGGCTAAGGATGGAAGTTGGCTGATCCTTATTTTGTATGTGGATGACATGTTGATTGCTGCAAAGCACTTGGAAGAAATTTCAGCTTTGAAGTCAAAGATGGCAAAATCGTTTGACATGAAAGACATGGGTGAGGCAAGTCATATACTTGGTATGCGCATTGAGAGAGACAGATCAAAGAAGTTGATTTGGTTATCTCAAACAGAGTATATTGACAAGGTTTTGCAACGTTTCAATATGGAGAAGGGAAAGGCACTGAGTGTTCCATTGCCACCATATGTGAAACTTAGCAAACAAGATTGTCCTGTGTCTGAGGAAGAACGGGCTGAAATGGATAAGATTCCATATGCGTCTGCAGTGGGTAGTTTGATTTATGCAATGATTTCTACTCACCCAGACATTGCATTTGCAGTGGGAGTAGTAAGTCGATACATGTCAAACCCAGGCAAGAAACATTGGGAGGCAGTGAAAGGAATATATGAGATACCTGAAAGCTACAAAGAGTATGCGTATATGCTATGGGAGTCAGGAGCTAAGTGTAAAGGGTTTTATAGACTCAGATTATGCAGGTGACTTAGACAACCGAAGGTCTACGTCAGGGTATGTCTTTACATTGGCTGGTGGAGCAGTATCATGGCGTTCTAGATTACAAGATTGTGTTACTCAGTCTACTATAGAGGCTGAATATGTTGCAGCATCAGAGGCATGCAAAGAATCAATTTGGCTTAATCGACTAGTAACAGATTTGGGAATCAAAGAAGAGATGCCTGTGTTATATTGTGATAGTCAAAGTGCTATACAATTGGCTCGCAATCCAGTTTATCACTCAAAGACAAAGCATGTGGATGTGAAGTATCATTTCATCAGGGAAATGCTCGAGGATAAGCAACTTCAGCTTGTCAAAGTTAACACCACAGAAAATCCTGCTGATCTACTTACAAAAGGACTTCCCTCAGAGAGCTTTGCGCATTTTCGCAAGCAGTTAGGTGTAGGGTAGTACATCACTTCTCTACATCTCTTGTATATTAGCTTGTAGAGTAGCTTCTCTCACACTTAAAGTACCACATTGGACTTTAAGTGGGAGGTTGTTGGGGTATAAAGCCCAATGTGGTCGCCCAGGTAAGTGGGCGGGCCGCGAGGTATGTACACATATTCTTTTGTAAAAACCTAATAAGAACTCACTATGCTCTACACATTACAGTAGAGCGAGTTCACCATATCGTCGTGCTCTTCTTCTCGCACTCTCTCTTGCATCGCACTTCCGCTCGTACTCCTTCATTGCGGACATACTCTGAGTGTCAGCCCAACTGTCGGTCCACACCGTTCCATCAACACGTCCATGCCCTTGGTTATCCTCCATCCTTAATTTCTAAGGTAGATCTTTAAAAAATGAACGGTTGAAGTTTTTTTTTTTTGCATGGTCGCATTCCTTGGGTCATAATCTATCAAATGACCGTTGGATCTTGCAAAATAAACTCTACATCATAAGATATTTGGTGTTAAAAAATTAGGTTTTTGTAAATAGAAATTCTAACAAAGAAAAAATGAATATTAATTATACAAAGATCCAAAAAATTATCAATAAATCAAGTTAAATTGCTTGCCAAGTGAACATATCATGTGCAAGAGAGTAAGTAAAGAAGAAAATCCCATAAAAAGTTATAAGTATTTCTTCATCAAGGTCACACTGCTGTAACCAGGTGTGACAGGCTGAACCAGATTAGTCCTTGCACAATAAAATTACCATTTAGATGTGAAAAAATGAAGATCAGAGCTTTCCATTGTGTTTGCAACTATGTGCTTTGTGAAAAAATGAAGATCAGAGCTTTCCATTGTGTTTGCAACTATGTGCTTTGTGTGGCTACCAAATCTTGCCTCTTCAAAGTAAGTGCAAGCAAGTCGAATGTACGTAGGAATGGCAAAAAAGAGGTTGTTTCTTTGCTGTCTTGGTGGGGGCAACTGCTGAAAGTGGGTACACCTTATCATGCATACACCCTATTTCCATATCCATCAGCAAATAATCCCTTTAGTAATTTATTAATATTTCCCATGCTAATAAGTACTCCAATAATGCATGTATCCCAAAGACACTTTTTTCCCCTAATTTAGATCATCATCATTCTACTTCTCTTGTACATACTGTTAATAAATAAACAACAACCTTGCCATTATGCTACTACAACACACAAATGAGTCATCATCTCTTACATTAGAGACAAATTCAAACCAATGAAGATGCAACAACAGAATGAACCTCATCAATAAATTCAATGAAAAATGAAGACAATCAACCCATCAACAACCAATCAAAAACCTTCCATCACCTCCACGGACACTTCTCAACAGTGCCCTAGGACGGGCACTAAAATCAAACGTGGGGAATGTTAACTAAGTCTACGTCAGTTAACAAGTGTTTCTAAAGACCGAAGCCTTATGAATTCACATCAAAGATGAATATGAAGAAGCAGTGAAGATTGGAGAGACAAATTTTTTACATTTTCTCGAAATGGCCATGTATTGTTATTTCCCGATTTATTTAGCCATTGTGATAATTGTAATGTGTTACGGGCTCAATGAGAGTTCCAAGATGTTAAAAATAGGTCACTTAGTGTGCCTAGGTTGCAGATACAGTAAGTGTGGAGCCTCAAACGTCTTTGCCATGCAGACATTTCACATTTAAACCTTATGGCTAAGGTATAAAAGCCAGCTTTTATAAGGGTTTGTAAGTTGTAAATAATGAAAGTGAGCGTAGGCTACAATAAGTCTTGTGAGCTCTCTTATGTTTCAATGTTTCGTGTCTCCCTTGTGGTTGCATTGAAAATCCGAGTATACTAACGTGCTCGCAGGTGAAAGATCTCTCTTTCTACGTAAATCTCTCGCGATGAAGTTGTGTTTTTAGGCATGCCCGTCTATGAGCTATTTTCATTCCCTATGCACAATACACACATTTAAACTAGTTTTTGACCATAGGAATAGATAGAGCATGTCCTAAGAAAGCTATAGAGTGCTTCAGAGTCCGAAACTGACTGACCTAAAATGACATTTGAGCACATAAGAGTGTTGAGGATACTCTGCACATTCTAGGCAGGAAGTTTTGTCGCATTTGGAGCATTGTAACTACATGAAATCAACGTATTATGCTTTGATAAACATGAATATTTATCTTAGGTGCAATTTTTCCAGAGTGCCAGAAATGACTTTTGAGCACATAGGGATGTTGAGGATACTCTTCACATGCTAGGCATTAATTTTTGTTGCCATTGGAGCACCTTAGCTATACAAATTCATCGGATCAAGCTTGTAGTAAGGAAAGTGGCCTTTGATGTCTTACACGCACCTGAGATCGATCTAGGGGAGAGCACACTAGACTTGGGTTTTCCAAGAGATTAACTATCTCTTGTAGCCTCCATGCACTAGCTGGGTCAACTACATCCCACGGATTGACATTTCATGTCTGTGGTTCTCGATTTGCTGGCATCGATATGGAGAGGCTTGGCAGTCAGCCGACAATATTGCATAAATCGACAAATCGACAACAATTAGTCGTGCTACATAAATTGATGAATCTGCAATTGTGCTACCTAGACCGGCAAATCTTCACTCATATTGCTTAAACCTTTGAATCTATTGTTTATTAATGTGCTATTTCAATTGACTAATCTACACTCATGCTGCCTAAATTGGCAGATCTGTATGGATAGTTAGTGTTGTCTAAATCAAAAAATTTGCACTAAAATGAGCATTTACACACTGCCTAAATCAGCGATTATGTGTGCACATGACCAATAGAATAGGCAAGGCATAGGAGACAACACATATATTACCTGTTTGATACCAAAGTGAAATATGTTTGAATAGTGAAGTATGCAAAAGTTGTTCTTGACCATCCCATATCACGTGAGCTCATGTAAGTAGCTTTATAGCTTAACATTAATTCATGTCAATAGTAATTCCATTCAATACAAGTACCGTGATGATGATAGGATAGATCGATTTCATAGCTTATACAATTAATGAAAATAACTAAAAGAGCCATGTCTTTTAAAACAATGTTTTACGGTATTCTATGTTGTTGCAAGCTTGAGTGTAGCTTGTTAGGTATAATTGCAAAGAGAATAGCTTACAAGAGAAATGGACAAAATGAGAAGATTAAATGAGGTGGTTCATAAATTCATAGCAAGATCATTAAAAAATGGTTAGGATGTTATCATATCAATGTTGTAGAGACAAAAAAAAAAGTCGGTCCGTAATGAGTGATTGGTAAATTTGTGTTGCATAGGTGTTAGGGGTTAGATTGGTACTGGGTCAGTAAAATAAATAAATTTATACCTTGATGTTGAAAGAGGAGATAGTGGATAACCCGGGGCGTTATTAAAGTTGATAGCATGTGGTTATGTTGTGCTTTTGGAATGAGGAGAAGAAGGTTAGTCTGCTCGAGATGTCGGACACATATATAAAATTTACCTTCAGGAGCAATTAAATGGACAACAATACAGGGATTAATGGATAAATGTTGAAGGTTAGTCTATTGGAGATGTCGAATACATATATGAAATTTACCTTTAAGAGAAATTAAGTGGACAACAATAGAGGGATTAATGGGAATTTCAACAAATAGTAGAAAAAACTTAAAACAACTTATTGTGCTAATGTCTACACTATGCTAATATGTTTTACATGAGAGAGTGGAAGATTTAAGGGTAATTAAAAAAATGAGAATTTAATTTGTGGTTTTATATACATTAAAGAAACTATAGAAATTTCTTTATGGACATCATACCAATGGTTGAAAAAGGTGATGTTGGTGGATGATATGTGTTTGCATTCATGGATTTTTGCCTTTTCTTTTGTGTGGCTTTTGTGAGGTGGTCAGAGAATGGGGATTGATAATCCCATTGGTCCCTAATGCACATGTCCCAAAAGGCAAAGGACATCCATGGTTTATGATAGTTGTCATGCATGATGATATTCTGGTGAAGATAGTACACAAAATTTTCTAAATACATTTTGAAATAAGCCAGGGGGAACGGAATGAAAAGAATAATAGACATACTTTGAACATAATAACAGAAAAACAATCCCATTGTTGATTTAGAATAAGTACCCTAAGAGCTTGAGTGGTTTCTAATGTTGATGAATGCAGCAAATCAAAGGAGTTAATGTAGAGGATATTTTTGGCAATATGAATTTCTCTAGTATGAAGTTTTTATCTAATCTTTGGTGGGGGGTACCAAAGTTGGATACACCATGAAATTTAGGTTGACCTTTTGTAAACTTGTACCAAGCATGTAGGGTATTGCAAACATAGTAATCAATACTTTTACGACCATCGAAAGAATTACGAAACACCTCGACGCCCAACCAGACATCATTGTCTATTGCAAAGTCTTACAAGATGGAGATTTGAACATCTTATAATGCCATTATAAGTTGTGGGAGTGGAATTTTCCAAACGACGCTGTAAGGATAAAGAAAGATGGATAGGGAGAGATGTGATTATTGTAGCCAGTATGTAGACTCGCAAGTAACTGTGTCAGCGACGCCTGATCGCATTATGGTGAGCTTCTATTCGCTATACATGAGATGACATAAGGGGATTTTGGAACTCCTTTGATGATTTATGAAAGATGGGATATTGGCACGTCTCATTCAGTTTTTGTAGCTACCCAACACGGCTACCCATTTTTCCTCCTGACGTTGTTAAGCCCTCCCTTTTAGAATAGGTGCTCATTGCGTCCAAGGTTGTCGGAATGTGTTTATGAGGGCCTATGGGTGTGGCATGTAATGAGAGGATACTCGATGTGAGAATATGGAGAAAGGAGAGTGGAACAGTTGGACGAGACTCATCTTAAAAGACACAAGGGTAGGCCGTTAAAAAATGAGGGACTAGGGGTGAGAAGAGATAATGAGAATATTTATGACGTTTATTGGCATGAGTTGAGGATGTTAGATGAGGAGCATAATTATAAATGCAGGAGGGAGAGAAGTAGTGGAGGTGGGAGGAGGAGAATAAGCTGAGTTGTTGGATGAATAGGGGGGAATATAAGGTGTGATTGCAGGCTTAGGGATGAAGGGGATTGAAAAAAGAAAATAATCGATCAATTGTGAACGCAATTGACCATGCTTAACTAGGTGGTGGGCAAACTTGGCATGCAGTGGTGGCTTAAAAACTGCATGCAATGGGCAGCTATATTGTGTGGCAGTTAGCTTGCATGGCTACATCAAGCAGTCAACACCACACACACACACACACACACACACACACACACACACACACACAGAGAGAGAGAGATGGTCTATTGGTGGTTGGCTAGCAAGATAGGGCGACTTTGGATGGCGGTTGGTGAGAAAAAGGCAGTGTCAATGTGTGTGTGTGCGTGGGCATCATGAGAAAATAAGGGAAGAGATAGAGGGTTGGGTGGTGAGAAAACGGCAGTGTTGGTGTGTGTGTGTGTGTGTGGATGTGTGCATCATGAGCAATGAGTGAGAGAGATAGAGTCTCGGGTGGCAATTATGAGAGAGAGTCAAGAGAGAGTGCCAATGACCACATGGGGATCTATATACATAGTTCATGCAATTAGAGAGTGGTTTGGGATGATGAATGACTTGGGGTTGACTTTAGGCAAAAGATGCAAGGTTGTAGTGGACTGAGGTTATATGGGGCATGCATGCTGCGTGTGAGGGAATGGCTTCTGGAGTGTGTAGACATCATGGAGTGGGTGATGCAAGTAGTCTACATGTGGTGGAAAAGTAGGTTGAGTAGTTGTTGGCTACTGCATGATGGCTAGCATGAACTTTACCAGTTTGCATGGTGTGCCATGGCCATGATTTGCATCGCCAACTACATGGTTGGGAGTGGACCCCGTGGGGTTCTTGTAGTTAAGCACTTAATGGTTGACGCCAGTGAAAGTGTGGACGTCAGTTTACTTGTTCTTTTGACTACATCATGCAACCCAGTTGCTTACGTGGTCAATGGTTGCAATTATTGGATGTGAGTTGAGGGCGTGTGTCTATGGAGTGGGTATCGATTGGCTGTTGTCATTTTGTTGCCATTGTCCACGTCGAATGCCCATGTCACCTATTGAGGTCAACCATCGCACGTGGATGATGCTGCTACTAGCTCTATGACCTCGTACTATTGTTGTTGATCCAAAACTGTATCGGAGGCGACAATCACGTGTCGGCACACTGCCCAAGCTAAGTTGTGTTCATGAGTGTGGACGTTGTGCCACAGCCTGCCACATTGTGGCCTGTTCTCTAGCTACAATGAAATTTATTGAGGGTAGTTTCCCACAAGGACAAATCTCATGAATTTGATAGAGGTCTATTGGGAAATTCCAACATCAAAGGTTCTCTCTGATTCCACTCCTTTTACCATTATGTGCATTCAAATTCAAATGGCCAAAATTCAAATGCCCATTATGTGCATGCAAAGTTTGGCATTTGAAACAGCATTTGAATCCGCAACTCATCGGCAAAATTCTATCCACACTTGTCATACAAAGTGAGCTTATATAGCCCACAACACAAAATGCCAGATGCAACATTTTCATCACCAAAATTGGGATCATGAACTATACATTTGTCATCCACAAAGACCAAGTCTTTCAACTACAGGTACAAACATAACGTTCTCTTTTGTCCTTGATACATAAAGTGCATCGACAAGTATGAAAGAACTACAATTTGCCAACTCGCTTGACAAGATAAGAGGCATTGTTGGCACAAGTGATCATATACTTGTGAGAAATAGCCTCAAGAGAGGCAAACAAATCACGATGCAAAGTAATGTATTTGTGGCACCACTATCAAAGTACCAAACATGCGACTCTGCAACAATTGACATACATGCATCATGGACAGAAGGATCATAAGTACACTCTATACTAAATACCCCATAGAAGATTCTACAATAGCTACACTAGTAGTAGATCTAGCCTCTTTCTTCTTGCTTCTTTTGCCTTCAATTTAGGACATTTCTTTATCAAGTGATCATTAACCTTGCAATAAGGGCAATGCATCTTCTTTTCATTAGAATTCCTAGACAAGTTGCTGCTACCAATAGAAGCAATAGACGTAGATGATCTACTACTCATAGAAGAACCACCAGAAGTGACTCCATTGCTAATACCACCTCCTCCTTGAGTAGCAACAAAAGCCCATTCAACTACACATTGTTCTTTCTTGAAAGTGATTATTGGAATAGCAATGTGCATAATGCATCAAACTTGAACCTAAGGGTTTCCTGGGGTCATAAGTCTCCAAGTACTAGCAAACTTCTAGCAACCCATGGAGAACAGTCTACACAAGTGAACTTTGAGCAATAACTTCACCTGCAAAAATGAATTGCTCATTTTTGCACAGTGAACTTCAAGGAATAACTTCACCTTCAAGGATATCAACTCATTGATATCCTTGATACCAACATGAAAAGTGTCCATTGTAGTTAACACATATAATAGGCTCTATTTTTCCACTTAGCAAGGCTTCAACCTTCCATAAGCTCGCATATTAGCGAATCTACTCAAAGAATTGATCTCAAGCGTGTTAGGAATTGGATCATGCTAGCCATGGTGGATGAAAGAGAAACATAGCGTCAATGCGTGAGTGTGTGTGTAAGCAAGGTTATCACTCGTGAATTAGGTTCCAAGATACAATTAGCTTGGACTCATAAACACAATCTTGAGTATTGACTTAGCTTAGCACAAGCTCACCTTAGACAAGCATGTAGTGCAAAATAGAGTTGTGTTTATTCATTAATGAAATGAGCTTTAAGTAGCTCTACAGCCTTGCTCCACGGCATGTGGGATAAATCCACTCTCCTCTCCTTGACTCACGCTTTAGGACAAAGCTCACACTTTACAATCCTCCCCTTGAGGTTTGGACTATGACAAGATAATGAAGATGCAGAATCCACACAGGATGATAAGTTGGTATCCACACAGGACGATAATATCCGCACAGGCTAACAAAATCCACATAAGATGGTGATATCCACACAGGAAAATAAAATTCACAAAGGATGGTGATATCCACACAGGAAAAAGTCCTCCCCTACAAGTAGAGAGTCTGCATCTTCAAATGGGTCTTCATAAAAGACAATGTTGCTCTCTCCTTTTTCCTCTTCGTCTTCTACTATGTGAGCTGATCCTTTGTTAGGTCTCTTCCCTTCGTGACTTCTGCTACTGCTTTCAACTGCTTCATGGTCTGTGAGTTCGTATCCTCCCCTTGAACGAGTGCTTCTGTCCCCCTTTTTGTTGTGCAATTAGGCTTTATTCCATGCGTCATAATGACATGCAACAATATGCTAAAATATCTCATAAAAGGGTTTATGCAAAAAGTTAATGCTTTCTTTTCCATCTTGGTCATACTCTGAGAGCCCAAGCATGCGGTGTTTCTCATACACTTTGTCGCAAAATCTTCACACATGGAGAGGTTTTAGCAATTTGGAGACTCTCCAATGACAATGTCTATCCCCTTACAAAAGCACATAATGTCATCCATGTAGACAAATATAATTACATACATTGCAAGAAATTGTTGTGCTTGGCTTGCAAGATCAATGTGTATTTTGGAATTTCCCTTCAATGTGAAGCTCCTCTTCACTATCGTTGAAGCCCCTCTTCACAAGGAAAAACAAATGTATCTTTGATTGCTTGGATTTCTAGCCAAGCTGATATGGAGTGATTCTCGTTTGAGTTCTTAGTGCTGGATCGATGGTCACCTTTGAAGTCCGGTGTAGAGGCTTTGAAAATCTTTGAGGTTTGATGCCCTTGTGTGGCTTGGGAGGCTTCAAAGCCTTAGGATGTGAGACCATATCGACTAGCACTTTTGTGTGGTTAGGCTTCAAAGCCTTAGACTATGGGAAGGGGCTCTTATAGGGTCGGGCAGTCGGGTAGCTTCTCACGCAGGCAGGGCAAGCCAGGCACAAGCGAGCAGCAGGGCAGGTTATTGGGCAGGTGCGGGCAGTCCGGACAGCCAATCGAAATGGGCTTACGCGTTTGAGTACTCCCCAACGGGCAGCACCTCCGGGCAAGCGCGTGAATACTCCCCAGCGGACCCGCTCTCCCCCATTTTAGGCAAGGGTATTTGACCCCGAGACCTCAAGCCAAGCATAGTGTGCCTAAGTTTGGCTAGCCAACAAGCCCACGAGCCTTGCTTGTGAGGAAGCTCCAAAAAGTAAGCTGTTAAACTCGAGCTTAGCAGGTTTCCATACACACACACCTTTTTTTAGGAAAAAGTTTGGGCATAGAGATCAAGGGGCTCCCGAGCTCGGATTGTAGAGCTATAAGGCTCTGCTGAGAGCTTGCGTCAAGCACTTCGAGATGAGGTCAATATTGCTAGGTGATTGCAAAGGTGGAGATATTAATTGAAGGTGCAAACTAGGACACAAAAAATGACGAGCATGCAAAAAATTGGATACTAATCTTCTCCCTAATCAAGCCTATCTAGCCATGGAGGGTAGTGGCCTCTTGGGTGTGCCAAGGACATGCCCACACATAACTAGATTAGTGCTTAATTAGTGAGATGCAACTACTTATGAAAATGTCAATGGGTCGTAACAATGAAATGCTAATCGATCTAATGGAGATGCTAATGATTAACACACACTAATGCATGATGACAAATCTAGCTAGCATAACCTAAAGCTCTGATACCAAATGTTAGGAATTGGATCGTGCTAGCTATGGTAGATGAAAGAGAAACATAGCGTCAATGTGTGAGTGTGTGTGTGTAAGCAAGGTTATCACTCAAGTGAATTAGGTTCCAAGATAGAATTAGCTTGGGCTCATAAACACAATCTTGAGTATTGGCTTAGCTTAGCACGAGCTCACCATAGACAAGCATGTAGTGCAAAATAGACTTGTGTTTATTCATTCATGAAATGAGCTTTAAGTATCTCTACAGCCTTGCTCCACAGCATGTGGGATAAATCCACTCTCCTCTCCTTGACTCACACTTTAGGACAAAGCTCACACTTTACAAAGTGGGCGTCCAAGCTTATTAAGTAGGTGCAACCATCCAAATAGTGGCGATAGTCACTATTGAGAGAGGTTATTAGGATTCCATAAGCATGCCTATCCTTCTTCCTAGTTCAAATTGTTATTGAGAGAGAGGTTATTATGATTCCATAAGCATGCCCATCCTTCTTCTTAATCTCAGTTGTCTCAGGCTCTCCTAGTGGACTTATAGTTCTCCATAAATCCTTCATCACAAGATGGCATTTTGCCTTGGATTGCCAAGCATGAAATCCATTACCACAAAACTTATTTATTTATAGATTTCTTGAATGCTCAAAATGATTGCAAAGTGTCTGCCCTGAACATAAAGTGTCAGGACAAGGGTCCTGTAACCTAAGAACTAGGATGGTCATGGACTACGGCCAAGGGTTGGGCTAGACAGTGTGGACAGGGGATCCGTCTAGGGCAAGGGGCTAGGAGCCCGCCTATATAATGGGAGGTTGGGAGGAGGATCTTCAGTCTAGTTTTCCCTAGTTCTTACACTGGTATCAGAGTTTAGGTTGGCTAGGAGGTCTCTCTTCCACTCTCTCTCTCTAGGAGTTCTCACTTTTGGCTCCTAAAAATAGGGCTTTAAGGTGTGAACCATGGCTTTTTTAGGGATTTTACCAAAATTAGCAAGTTGGCTTGCCTAAATCGGGTACGTTTCCCATTTTGGACACGGGTGTGTGGTGCATAGAATTGCACGCGCCCAGGCTTGATAGGAGCGCCCTGGTGAAGATGGTGTGCTTCCAAGAGCTCGTGGCCTAGTGGTGCCTGAGCAAGCCGCACACAATCTCTGTCTTGCTCGCGTTACCTACTCGCATTGTCTGCGGCATTTTTTTTTCAAAAAAAAAGCCTTATTTCAGATGGCAAGGCCAATTACCACATCTGAGCCTTGGACCTTCTTGGTGGTCCTTCCCACAAGCAAGGCAATTCACAAGCCTCAACCTCCATACTCGGTGCAAGAATTAAGCCGTGTCGGCTTTCCCTCAAGCCTGACGGCTTACGATTCCGCTCAGTTCTTGCAAAAAATTCCAGATTTTTGCATATTTTTACAATTGCGACTATTTTAATTGGAGTTCGCAACATAATCGTTCGCAGATTACAAAAGCTTTCAATAATCAAGCTTCTTCAAAACGGTGACAATTGGACCATCTCCACTACAAGATTTCAGTCGTCTTGTGAGCCACGGGCGATTTTGAGGAGTTCGTTTTCTACGTCGATTGTGCAAGTTCTTTCTTTTTCGACGGTCAGGTGCTACGACGCACAAGAGGAGTTAGCAAAGCTCCTATACTTGGCGAGTGCTCTAAACATCATGTTTTTTTTTTCTGAGTGCTTCTTTCACTGCACTGTATAGCCATGGATTCGGATATCAACATCACATTCGATTTTGAGCAAAGTACTCTTGATCCTACCAATGACGGCTCGCGGTCGGATCCTCTCAAGGAGAGTACCCGCGACGCTACGACAGGAGAAGATACTTACGAATTACTCGATATTCAAGAATTTCGTGCACTTCAGACACGCATGACAGTCGTGGATGAAAATTTTAAAGCTTTAAATGAAAATGTTACTAAACTTTCCACATTAGTCATTCAATTAATGCAATAGCAGTCTAAGAGTCCTGCTGACACCCACATGCATGAGCACGTTGGACCACAAGGGCAAGGCCCAATTAATGAAACGTTTCATACTCTCATTGCCAAAGAGGTGGATGTCTTGTTAAAGAACTTTAAATCACCAGTTTTCAAGGGCGAAGACCGAGACCGCAATAAGGATGCAGTGAACATCTTTCTCAGTAAATGGGATGGAATTCATGCCTTGCGGCGTACTCCGGATGCAGTCAGAGCTCTGCAAACGAGCTTAACTCTGGAAGGCAAGGCCTACAAATTGTGAATGTCTCTCAAGGAGAAGAACATCATACCACAGAGTTGGGCAGACTTTGAAGCAATGTTTAGCAAGGAATTTTTGCCTACAAACGAGGCCGATCGGAATTGGACCGCTTGGGACACATGTTCCATGCCCCAATATCCATCACTCCTTGAATATATCTCTCACTATCGGGACGTTATCCTCAAGTTGGAAGGCTTGGATACCTTTCAACAAGTACGAGGGTTCATACGAGGTCTGACTCCAGAGCTTCAGAAGTATGTCAAGACCCAACACCCTAAAACACTTGAGGAATCCATAGTGAAAGCACATATTCATGATGACCCTGATGATAAGAAAACACATAATAGTAACATGCCTGCTAGTATACATGGTAATACACGCACTCAGTACTGGCACAATAAAAGAAAATTTCTAGTTGCTAATTCAGATGCATCTGAAAGATCCAAGGGGTCCAGGGGTCCTCTCTCTCCTGAGGATTTTGATAAAGCTTAGAAAGAGAAGCTATGTTTTCAATGTTTAGGAATAGGCCATGGAAAAAAGGATTGTCCCAAGGGGAAATCTACTGCTCAGGGGAAGGAGAAAGCAGTGCACACGGTGCAACTACTGCCTCTTGAGTCTTCCTCAAAATTCTCCACAGTGGAAGTAACACACACTGAGGTGGTGCATGAATGCTGTCTCACAGCTTCCATGTGGCAACAAACCTTTGGACCACATGAGTTAGTACGTATGCACGGATATTTTCAAGGGCACAAGGTGAGCATCTTGGTAGATGATGGTGCTACTCACAATTTCATCAATTATGGATTGGTGAAAAAGCTCAAACTACCTCAAACTCTGAGTACCCACCGCTGCAATGTAGCAATGATGAATGGACATGATACTGAAATATGGGATACTCTACTTGTTTGGATTTTCAGGTTATGAACATGGAAAGGGCTGATGTGGTTCTTGGTAGGGAGTGGTTGCATAGCCTAGGACCATCACTGAAGCGTAGCTATGAGCACAGCAGCTTGATGTTTGATTCCCATGGCACACATGTGTTGTTGTTAGGAGAAAAGGATATACCTTCATCACCCCTGATTTGTACTGTTGAGCTTATGCAGCTCGTTTTTGATAATGAAATAGAATAGGTTTTCTTGTGTTACTCACTATCTCATTTCTTTCTAACATTGAGTCTGTTGAACATTCCTCAACGCCACATGCTTCTCTCTCCTCTATTCCACCAATTGCTAATTCTACAGAAGCAAACATTGCTAATCAATTACAAAACTTATTAAAGGAATTTCAAGATGTCTTTCTTAATGATTTTCCATCAGGTTTATCGTCGACACGCTCAGTACAACATGGCATTGACGTGACTGCATGTTGTAAACCTGTTAGTAAACCACCTTACCGTATGAGTTACTCAGAGGCTGTTGAGGTGGAACGTCAACTTGCTGGCTACCTTAGCAGAGGGTTTATACAACCGAGTTCTTCACCATGGGCTTCACCTATCCTTTTAGTGAAGAAAAAGGACGGCAGTATGCGCATGTGCGTAGACTACCGGGGCTTGAATGCGGTTACAATTAAGAACAAATACCCATTGCCAAGAGTAGATAAGTTATATGATAAGCCAACTCATGCTCGCATTTTTACGAAAATCGACTTGTGGTCAGGATATCACCAAGTCCGTATTCAGCTTGCTGATATACCTAAGACTGCATTCCGAACACGGTTTGGACACTACGAGTTTTTGGTGATGCCCTTTGGGTTAACCAATGAGCCCGCAACATTCATGACACTTATGGATAGTGTCTTGAATCCATATTTGGGCAAATTTGTCATTGTTTTCCTCAATGACATTCTAGTTTATAGTGCTTCTGAGAAGAACACTTACAACATCTCAGGCAGGTATTTGAGTTGTTACGCACAAACAAGCTATATGCCAAGGAATCTAAATGTGATTGTCTCAAGGATGAAATTCATTATTTAGGGCATGTTATTTTAGCTAATGGCCTATACATGGATCAATCCAAAGTGGATACCATACGGAAATGGCCACCTCCTAAAAATCTAGAAGAATTATAGATCTTTTTAGGCATTGCAGGTTTTTACCAAAGGTTCGTTAAAAACTATGCTCACATTGTTGTTCCTATGACGGATCAACTAAAAGGCAAAGGTAAAGCTTTTTAGTGGGGATCCGCTCAACAACACAGTTTCGAAACGCTCAAAGATACATTAGCTACAGCTCCTATACTGGCTATTGTAGATCCTTTGAAACCATTCGTTTTGGAAACGGATGCCAGTGATCGTGCTATTGGAGAAGTGTTGTTACAAGACGAACGGCCGATTGCATTTGAAAGTAAGAAGCTTGATGCAGCTCAACAGAACTATTCTGCTTACGAACGCGAACTCTATGCAATAGTGTCTGGCTTAAAGACATGGCGGCACTATCTGTATGGTGCTCAGTTCGAGATTGTGTTTGACCATGAAAGCATCAAATGGTGTACACAACAAACAGATTTAAAGGGTCGAAAAGCCAGGTGGGCAGAGATCCTTCAAGAATATGACGCCAAATTAAGGTATCGCAAAGGCCAATACAATGTAGTGGCAGACGCTCTAAGTCGAATGCCAGAGGTCAATTCGCTCTTGTTCACGGAACTTCGTAGTGAATTTTTAGATTCTCTCAAGGGCAAATGTGAGCAAGATGAAACATATTCCAAAGTGTGGAGCCATGTTCAAAAGAGGGATCCTTGTCACTCCAATGCAGGTTAACCTCCACACCTAGTTCTCCTTTATCAAGTGATGAACTACAACGAAGGAAGCATTTTACCATCAATAATGGGTACCTACTCCACAAGGGGAGAGTTGTGTACCGACGGACACAGACATTCGGCGCCAAATTCTTTATGAATGTCATGATACTCCAAGTGCAGGGCACCCGGGGATTAGAAAAACTTATTCTCTCGTACGACGATAGTTTTACTGGCTAGGTTTACATGGTTTGTTCAAGCTTATGTCTTGCATTGCCAAAAATGTCAAGTTAACAAGGCAGAGCGCCTGAAAGTAGCAGGACTCTTACATCCTTTGGAAATTCCCCATGGAAAATGGGAAAGTATCTCTATGGATTTCATTGTAGGTTTACCAACCACTATACGAGGTCATGACTCAGTATGGGTAGTCGTAGACAGATTGACTAAACTATGTAAGTTTATTCCAACCAAATCAACGGTTAAGACACCGAAACCAACCGATTTAGTTGTGGACAATCTATACAAATTGTATGGGTTGCCAAGTAACATTGTTAGTGATCGTGATCCCAAGTTTAACAGCCACTTTTGGAGAGCTGTATTTAAACGATTGGGTACACAACTAAAGCTGAGTACAGCTGATCATCCAAAAACAGATTGTGAAACAGAATGGGTTAACCAGGTGCTAGAGGATATGCTAAGAGCATACGTCAGCAAAAAACAGTCAAACTGGGAAGAATACTTACCTATTCTTGAGTTTGCCTACAACAGTTCTAAGCATGTCACAAAAGGTTTTAGTCCTTTCATGCTCATGTACGGGTTTCAACCTAGGTCACCAGTTACGGTGGGGTTGGAAACCGAAAAACTCCAATAGGTTAAGGATTTTCTCCAAGGCCACATGGATATGTTGAAACTTGCTCGTCAGAATGTCCGGCAAGCATAGGATCGGTATAAGAAATACGTTGATGAGAAACATTGGCAAGTTACCTTCAAAGAAGGGGAGGAAGTATTTTTACGTGTGCCAGAACATTCAGAAAATCTGAAAATTGAATCGACACCTAAATTATCTCCCCGATATTGTGGGCCTTTCAAAATACTTAAGCGAGTCGGTGATCGTGCCTACAAACTATTACTACCATCACATTCTCGTATTCATCCGGTGTTTCATGTAAGCCGTCTACAAAAGCGGTTACATGGGGACGACAACGTCATTGACCAATAGGTTTTGGTTGATTACATTGAACCTCCTACCTAAATGTGTTCTGGATTATCATGAGTTGCGTACACGACATCACGTACGACAACAAGCCTTAATCAAGTGGAAAGACCGACCTGAAGAAGGTGCCACTTGGGAAAACATTAGTGTTCTTAAGAAGAAGTTTCCCACTTTTGTTTTCGAGGAAGAAAAATATTCTTAACGGGGGAGTAATGTCAGGACAAGGGTCCTGTAACCTAAGAACTAGGATGGTCATGGACTACTGCCAAGGGTCGGGCTAAACAGTGTGGACAGGGGACCCGTCTAGGGCAAGGGGCTAGGAGCTCGCCTATATAATGGGAGGTTGGGAGGAGGATCTTTAGTCTAGTTTTTCCTAGTTCTTACATAAAGTGACCATAGCTCATAATGAGCACTTTAATGAAATATTCATAAACATGTTATCCTTTTGCATAGTCCATAGCTCAATTATGTTTTTTTCCACGTGTCAGCTATAATAAAGAAATTATTATCCATTTCATACAATTAATAGGCTGATTTGTAACATTTTCAAAACCCCCCATAGGTTGTACATTTGCCTCATTGGAACTTACATTCAAGTTTCCACCATTAAAAGGAGGCAATAGAGTGTCATAAATATCATATGAGCTTACATTATTGTATCTCGTAGATGATGCCAAAGGTTGAAAAGAATCTTCCACAAATACAACATCTACATTTGATAGCCTTATCATCCAAATTTTTGTGCCGCTTTTGTGGCACCAAGCATAAGCTAAACATCCAGCCGAAGACATGTAAGTGATCAATACTGGCAAGTCTTATCATGCCATGCTTCACAAGGAGTCATAGACTTCAAAGCTTTGGTAGGACACTTGTTAAGTATGTAAGTAGCACACATAATAGACTCAAGCCAAAAAAAATGTGGTAAATCTTGACTGTTGACCATACTTCATGCCATCTCCATAAGTGACCTAATTTTTCTTTCAGCGACACCATTATGTTATGATATATATAACATTGTACATTGGTGTTTCATCCCATGACTAGCTAGAAATGCATTAAATTAATGAGACATATACTCCTCTCCGATCTAAACGAAGGTTGCCCATAGAATATTTAAAGACATTTTCAACCATAACCAAAAAATGCTTGAAACACATAAACACTTTGGATTTATCTTTAAGCAGATACACCCATGAATGTGGGGTGTAATCATCAATAAAAGTCTCAAGTATATGTAATTGCATAGGCACACAAAGGTCACTATAAATAAGTTGTATCTCCATGTCGCCCTTACTGAACCATCCTTTGGAAACATCGGATGTTGCATCTTACCCAAAATACAATCTTCACAAACATAGAAGGTGATTCAAGAGGTGGCAAAGAAGAACCATATCAAATTTTTGCAAACACAAAAAAATGGCAAAATTCAGATGCCCAAAATGTGCATGCCAAAGTTTGGCATCTAAAACAGCCTTTGAATCCACAACCGCATTTGCAAAATTTTGCCCACACTTGTTATACAAAGTGAGATTATATAGGCCACAACACAAAATGCCATATGAAACAATGTCATCGCCAAAATTGAGATCATGAACTATACATTTATCATCCGCAAACTTGACAACAAGACCAAGTCTTGCAATTGCAAATACAAACATAAGGCTCTTTTTTATCCTTGGTATATAAAGTGCATTGACAAGTATGAAAGAACTACCATTTGCAGTAGTTCACACAATATTTCCAACTCCCTTAACCGGATAAGAGGCATTGTTGACACAAGTGATCGTAGTCCTGTGAGCAATAGCCTCTCGAGAGGCAAAAAAATCATGATGCGGAGTAATGTGCTTTGTAGCACCACTATCAAAGTACCAAACATGTGACTCTGCAACAATTGACATACATGCATCATGGACATAAGGATCATAAGTACAATCTACACTAAATACCCCATAGAAGATTCTACAATAGCTATACTAGTATTAGAACCAGACTCTTTCTTCTTGGCTTCTTTTGCCTTCAACTTAGGACATTGCTTTAACAAGTGATCATTAGTCTTGCAATAATGGAAATGCATCTTCTTTTTTCTTTTTTGCATCAGAATTCCTAGACAGGTTGTTATTGCCAATGGAAGCAGTAGTCATAGGTGATCTACTACTCATAGAAGAAACACAAGAAGTGGCGACATTGCTAATACCACCTCTTCTTTGAGTAGCAACAAAAACCTATTCAACTACACAATGTTCTTTCTTGAAAGTGATTATTGTAATAGCAATGTGCATAATGCATCAAATTTGGAAACCTAAGGGTTTCCTTGGATCATAAGCCTCCAAGTACTAGCAACCCATTGAGAACAGTCTGAACAAGTGAACTGCGAGCAATAACTTCACCTACAAAAATGAGTTGCTCTTTTTTGCAAGGTCAACTTCAAGGAATAAATTCACCTTCAAGGATATCAATGAGTTGCTCATTGATATCCTTGTACCAACAAGAAAAGTGTCCATTTCATCTTCCACTTGCATAATATCTGACTCTAGCTCTTTATGCAACAATGCAAATTTAGCCTCATTTCGACTTGTATAAAGACTAGCCAGAGTATCTCAAGCTTATCTTATTGATTTTTGTTGAGCGAATGTGAGGAGTAATAGTTTGATTCATAGATAATGCAATCAATGCATGAGCGTGTGCATCTCTAACATCCCAAACAAGATTGCTGAGATGTAGGCAAAACAACTCTAGCAGTGAAACAAACGTGCTAGAACCTGCAACATCCTCAATAGAGGTTGTATCACAAAAGGCATATGCACATCAATGCTCTGCATAACACTCCAAACGCCCTTTTTGACACGAAAACATGCATCATCTTGTAAGCCCACATTGGGTAGTTCAATTTGGAGAAAGTGAGCAAGGGGTGCTGGCAATGTTGTCAACCACGTCTGAGAGGATGAAACCTGCTTTGATACCAATTGTTGGAATTAGGGTTAGAGGGATTCACACACATCTTGGAGAAGATGAAGAGACTCAAGGCACACAACAAAGAGCGTATTGCTTAGTATGCATGTAGAAAGATAAGTTAGCGCTAGAGTGATGGGCATATATACAATGCACGGGGGAGAAAAACCTCCCAATCAAATAGGTTTATGGTGTCATGGATTAGGCTAGTAAAATTTAGTTACATTTGTGCCTTAGGGTATAAAGTTAGTTAGCCTCCTAAGTATGAATCATAACAACAATGTAGTAGTTTCTCTCTTGGTTGTTTGAGCAATTTCTCTTACTTCTTGTAAGCTTGGCTTGGTGTACTTGGTTGTTTTGAACCTTTGCTCTTTCTTCTAGTTGGACAAAGAAAGCACAATAAACAAACCTCTTGGTTGCTATGAGATGATACTCTTAACCCCACGTTGACTCTATTTGTAGTTAGCGCATATAATAGGGCTTTCTTAGTTGTTTTTGAGCCAATTCTAAAGTAGATGGTATCTGACTTTAAAATTCACTAGTTGTGCTTGAGCCAATGGCTCTTACCTCCCACGGAAGAGAAGTCATTGGTGAATTTAAGCATAACTTGGTTGTGTTTGAGCTTTAGTTCTTACCTCCATGTTTATGTCTTTAGGGTCTCTTTTGTTACCATACATGTGCTAGCGGTGTGTGAACACAGGGCATTTTTTTCCACAAAGACTAGAACTATTGTATCCTAGGAATATTCAAGCTATAATTAAGCAACCTATATAGGATTCCAAAAAAAGATCAATTTAATGGATTTTTTCAAAAAATTAAGCTCTACACTTTTCACTTCTTGGGTTAACCTTATCACTTAGAGAAGGTGGGAGATGCTTAATTGGTTTAAATCTAGGAGTTTTTAAACCGATTTATATTGATCGATTAGTTTATTGATTGATATGTAAGAACATATACAAGATATTGAAAAATAATGACTTTGCAATGTATAATACCTTTGAATAATATGACTAAACATATTATACGACAGTTATTCAGGTTTAAAATGTTTCACAGATAACGTATGATGCAACCTAGCTTCACGAGAGTGATGCATAGTAAGCAATAAACTTGTATGTTCTCATCAATCTCCAGGATCTTCTTCTGGAAAACATATCTGGCAAAAAAATATGCTACTATAGAACCACGAAGACATATTAGAAACATAAAAGTGATGCCATATATATGTAGAGCTCAAAGAGAGATTTCATAATGAGAGCCTATCCTTCTTCCTAGTCCAAATCGTTATTGAGAGAGAGGTTGTTATGATGCCATAAGCATGCACATCCTTCTTCCTAATCTCAGCTGTCTCAGGCTCTCCTAGTGGACGTAGAGTGCTCCATAAATCCTTCATCACGAGATGGCATTTTGCCTTGGATTGCCAAGCATGAAATCCATTACCACAAAACTTGGCGGTTCTATCCCTCGTCGTGGTGCACTTGGGTATGTGTGTAGCATTGGCAGGATGGGAGCGATCAAGCACCGCTCCTTTTAGGCAGCTTTTCGAGTATGTTGCATGTTTGTTGGGGCTTTAGTTGTAGATTAAAATCCCTTTAAATTAAGAGGCATCGAGGAAGAAGGTATATAAGGCGGTGCTGAAAATCAAACCCACAGGGGAAGGTGCAAGGGGGAGGAGGTATAAAAGCCAGAGAGGGCACTCAGGGAAGCTCATACCTTTCTCGGCCTTTTGGCTAAGATCAAGTGTAGTATCTGTTCTTATCAGTTTAATATCTGATACGTGGTCCATCGGGCCACATGATATTAACCTAAGGGGAAATTACCAAAATACCCCTCAAATTTCAAAAATTCCCAAAATGCCCCTGATATTTTGTCATAAATTCCCAAAATGTCCTTTAAATTTTCCAAAATTCCCAAAATGCCCCTGGTTGTGAGACTAAATTTTTCTATAGGTCTTCACAAGAAGAGTGATTGTCTATCGTACAAGATGCTAAAACTACAATTTGAGTTGGTTACGTAGGCTTTGGAGATGAATTGCTTCATTATTTTTAGACATAATTTCCTTTTTTGCGATCGTAAATGGTGACAAATTACATGTTGAGCACTCAAAAACGGATCTCAATTGTCAAAAACGAATGAAGATTAGAAATTCTTGACATTCCAACCAATTGTCTTCTTTCTTTCTTGCTTTGAGTTAGAACTTAGCGTTCACCTTTAGTGCATGGGTAGGCAGGAGGAAGCTATCTTGAGTTCAAGGATACATCTTGGGATTGTCCCTGCTACGATAAAGTCCCTCTCCTCCCCCTCTCTCTCTTTCTCGGCCTTGGACAACCGTCCGTCACTCCGCAACCCGGGGTCATGTATGTGCCACCAGTTCTCTCGTCACACCTTGATACGGTGTCAAGAGCCTAGGTTTGCCGACGCCTTCTGTATGTTGGAGAGCTCAAGGAGGTGATGATTAGAGAGCTAAGTTTTAGCCCGCGATTTGCGGTTGCGTTTACGTCGCGTAGAAGCCTCCCACACTTGTATATATTGCATACGAAATTACATATTTCTTGTTATTAGAGAGGTCTCCTCTTTTGAAGGCATGTGATGTCGCTGTCAGATGCACGTGGCCTACGTGGACATGCTACATCGACTTCAAGAGCCAATCCTGAGGTAGGATGTTTAGTAAATCGGCAATTTTGTGAGCTTGTTCACATGCCCGGACAAGTCCATTAGATTAGGCTTTTCATTTTTGGAACCCTCTTGGTGTACACACGTTTTATTACACCTCGGTGGGCATCTACAAATACGAGCATGCAAATTTAGACTAGAGAAATCCAGTGCGCCGATTTCCCACGGCAATCGAATTCCTGTGATTTCTCAATCGAGATTCTACAAACCTCATAAGACCTACCTAAACTCATAATATTATAAAGAGGAGGAGGCGTAAGAAAACTGAGCGCCGCCATCTCTCTAGCATTTGTGAAAGTGCTCTACCTCTCCTTGCCCTTCTTTTTCTCTCGTGCTACACCATTGGTGCAACTTCTCTTGGCCAATTTGCAACCCATTTTCAATGTGCAAGTAGAACTACCAAGAGCCTTGAGTCGAAATGAGTCTCTCTCTCTCTCTCTCTCCCCCCCCCCCCCCCCCCCCCCCCCCCCAAAAAAAAAAAAAAACCCCCAATTCCCACCATCATATATACACGTCATTGCCCACCCCCCATGATCTTAAAGGATTTGTATTTTGATAGATTGCTACCAACGTCTAAGTGTGCCCAAGACACGTGTGGGCAAACCTTTGAATGGCAGGGGCTCATGCCTCTAAGGCATGCTCGCTCTTTTCAACCTTTGAGCCATGCACAAAAAGTTATTTTAGCATCACGTTGGAACATCATCACCTCTGAGCCTAAGGAGTCTATGCTAGCATTCCTACCTTTCTTTTGGAATATGAGGTTTGACTCACCTTATAAACTGAAGTGCAGTTTTTTAAGCTCTATTGAATACCTCTCTAGCTTAGCTAATTATGTCACGATGTCACACACACTCACTAAGGCTATTATACATGCCACCACCTATGTACACATCCATGATTTTTCTATACATTATCATGCAAGTTGCAAGGCACGTCCTGTACGATGAAATGTGTAACTATTCAGATTGCTTTTATGTAGCTTGACTCAAACATTGTCCTCCGGCTTGCACAATTGGACGACACCCGTACATGAACGGTATCAGGTTGGTAGTGCATTTCAAATTATATAGTTTGTTGATGCTTTCTTTATTTTTTGAGTTTTTCAAAGCTTCCTTAAGTTTAGTTTAGCCACATGTTTTCCTTATGAGTGCATGCTCAATCTTGATCATCTATCTATATCTCAAGTAGACACGCACTTCTTTTCTCATAGTTTGGCAATTCAACTTATGTATTGGAATACTCAATGCATTCTGTACATATTTACTTTATTCCTAGGTGGTTGTTGTGAATCTACATGTCTTTTTTTGGTTTGAAAGTGCATCTTAAATATTGCAGCCCAATGTTCACATTTGCATAACCGGTTTGTAGCATGAATAGAACCCTTTATCCTAGCCTCTTTTCCTCCTCAAATATGTTTTGCACCAGGTTTTGTGATCGATAGCTAGGACTCCTTTCTCCCTCCGACTGTGACAACATGTCTATGTCTCTCTCTCTCTCTCTCTCTCTCTCTCTCTCTCTCTCTCTCTCTCTCTCTCTCTCTCTCTCTCTCTCTCTCTCTCTCTCTCTCTCTCTCTCATGTTCTACGAGAAATAAAGGAAAATTGACTACGCTTGATTGAGAATAATATGGGTGTCTCAAAGCTGGGTCCACGGTCTAGAGACTGAATGGTCGATGTTACTAGGCTGAATGGAAATCTGCAAACATCAAAGTAGGTTAAGGATTAGGTTAAGCTGCAACCCTTTTGCTCAATTCAATTACCCTCTTTAGTAGCCCTTGGTTGTGTAGGGAATGCTATGGGACACAACTTGCATCTTCCCAATGGTCATCAAGTCCCAAGCTGAGCTATTGTTGGTGCCTATCAATTGGTTCTACTCATCTACTCATGTTCCACAACAAAACCCAAGGCGACAACAATCACAACCAACTAACCAATTGCACTCCAAAATCTATCAAAATCTAAACTCATAAGGCTCTTGTTCCAATCAAGGGAAGAGCACCTTCCCCTAGAGCCTTGAGCTCTCCTTTCATCTTTTGCAAGCTTCAAAGCTGTGTGGCGTTTCTATTTGCACCCATAAGCAGTTGCCCTTTGGTGCCTACTACACAAGGCTTTGGCCTCCAAAATCATGCGCACCCATTTGGGTTGAGCTTCAAAAGTTTAGCATTGGCAATTTGTGCTTTATGCACATATTACACAACCATTTTCTCCTTCTGTAATGCGTTGTCTCTCTCTAGTTATGCTATAGAGACCTTAAAGGTCAAATTTTTCATTCAAATAAGAGTGGTTCCTCAACATGGCCAACATTGGGCTTTCCAAGTACGTAATTAGCATCGATATTGAATTCTCTTTATGGAAGACAAAGAGACGACTATTGATGATGCGAGAAGGATTATGGAAAATTGATACTATCAACAAACCCGAACCAATTCGAGGCGACGCTACTCAACATTCTCAATGGATCGAGAAGAATAATCTGCTTTGGCATTCATTGGCTTATGTTAAACTGACAATCTTCTTCGCCACCTCAACAAGGGAGTAAAGCAAGTCTGGCAAAGTCTTGAGACAACTTTTGAAGGTACCATGAAGTTTTTCTCTATCTTAATGTTAGGTGCAGTGGAATGATTGTTTGCGCTTTGCTCAAGATGAGTGCTCCAAACTGTGCTCAAGGTTCCTTTTGGTTCTTATGGAAGGTAGAGCCTTCCGTTCTTAATGCGAGAGTGCAATGGACACAAACAAAGTGAATGGACACTGTGTGTGCAAGTGTATGAGAATGAGAGATAGAGAGAGAAGAGAGATGAGACACCAGAGACGTTGTAAAACTCTCCTCCGAAGGCCCCACTCTCGTCGGCGAGAATGGTCTACTTATGATTGTACAATCTGGTATAAATGGAATGCATGGGACTGATGCAAGTCTAGGCTGTGTTGACGACGACGACGGGGATGACGAGGCCGACACTAGGGCTGAAATCTGCAATCTTTCTACTGCTGTCCAAAAACACTATGGACTGAAATCTACGACTAGTCCAAAAACGCTGATTTGGGGGGCTATTTCTATGGGTCTTTGTCGCTGAAAATCTGCAGGTTTAGGGCTAAAAACTGAGGTGTCTTTAGGCTGAAAACTGATGGTCTTTCCGGGCTGAGTTTGCTACTTCTTTGGGCTGATCTTGATGGTCTTCTAATGCTGAAAATCGCCGGGCTGAAGGGATGTAAAGGACGGAATCTACAAACGCTGGGGGAAACCAAAAACGCTAGGCTGCTGGTTTTCAAAAACGCTAGCTTGTCCGCTTTTCGGCGATGGATGATGATGATGATGCAAGCGCTAGTGGCTGGGAAGTATGACGATGACTGCTGATGCAAAAACGCCAAGGCTGAGGCTTGCTTTCCAAAAACACTGGGATGAGGGGGAATGTGCTGCTTGGAGGGAATCCACCAAGGCTTGGTCTTCTGAGAAGTTGCTTATTGAGCTTGGCTCCTGTTGCCTCTTCTCCAAATAGTGCTAGATCTAGTTTGCTTGTATACAAACTTACCAAAATTGCCCTACCTACTTTTGTTGGAAAGTCGCTTAAATTAATAAGTGAAAAATGCCAAAAATAGGTAAAATAGGCTAAATACACTGGAAAATTCCCCTGACTGATTTTGATGGATTCTGATGGGAATGCTTATGATCATGCTATATGCAACCAGAGGATATGCATATACACTAAGTGACTGGGCATGCACGGTCTATGAATAGGCTCACAAAAGTGCCAGATCACTTCTAATCTAGACTCACTGGACTGATTGAACCCTGATCATGTTGTAGCTCGTCCACGGACACATAGGGTTGGATGTGTCACGTGACACTTAAAGGATTTGTATTTTGATAGATTGCTACCAACGTCTAAGTGTGCCCAAGACATGTGTGGGAAAATCTTTGAATGGCAGGAGCTCATGTCCCTAAGGCATGCTTGCTCTTGTTCAGACTTTGAGCCATGCATGGAAAGTTATTTTAGCGTCACGTTGGAACATCATCACCTTTGAGACTAAATTGTCTTTGCTAGCAATCCTACCTTTCTTTCCGAATATGATCATCTTTGTTGAACTATGTTTCACCTCGTAGGTTTGACTCACCTTATGAGCTGAAATGCGGTTTTTTTTTTGCTCTATGGAATACCTCTTTAGCTTAGCGAATTATGTCACATCACACTAATTAAGTTAATGATGTCACACACACACACTTGCTAAGGCTATTATACATGCCACCACCTATGTAAACATTCATGATTGTTCCAGACATTATCATGCAAGTGTTGCTCATTGTCTTGAGTCATGCTCTCTCTCTCTCTCTCTCTCTCTCTCTCTCTCTCTCTCTCTCTCTCTCTCTCTCTCTCTCTTTTTCTTCTTCTTCCAATCCCCACCCCCGTGGCTTATTCCCACCATGGTATCACAATAGGATTTATAATTTAAAGGATCCTTACCTTATTCTATTCCAAAGATAATCATTATTTATAAGCAATTCAAAATTGAAATCCTATTGATTTGGATAATTATCCTATCTATCCATTTTGCCCCAATTTTAATTAGGAGCCTTCTAAAATGCTTTACTATAGTAATCATGCTCTAATCATGGCGTTTTTTTCCTTTACATTAAGCAAGGAAGCTTTCATCACCTAAAGGCTTGAAGCTCTACCCTTTCTCATGTATGTGCTACCACTCTTGTATAGAGGTTCGTTGGCACAACTCTCTCTCTCTCTCTCTCTCTCTCTCTCTCTCTCTCTCTCTCTCTCTCTCTCTCTCTCTCTCTCTCTCTCTCGTGCGCGTGCGCGTGCGCGTGCGCGTCCTCTTCCCCTCCACACCTTGATACGGTATCAAGAGCCTAGGTTTGCCGACGCCTTTTGTATGCTTGAGAGCTAAGTTTTAGCCCGCCATTTTCAGTTGCGTTTACGTCGGAGTACAACCCTTTATCCCAGCCGCTTTTCCTCCTCAAATATGTTTTGCACCAGGTTTTGTGATCGATAGCTAGGAATCCTTTCTCCCTCCGACTGTGGCAACACGTCTCTCTCTCTCTCTCTCTCTCTCTCTCTCTCTCTCTCTCTCTCTCTCTCTCTCTCTCTCATGTTCTACGAGAAATAAAGGAAAATTGACTACGCTTGATTGAGAATAATATGGGTGTCTCAAAGCTAGGTGCACGGTCTAGAGACTAAATGGTCGATGTTACTAGGATGAATGGAAATCTGCAAACATCAAAGTAGGTTAAGGATTAGGTTAAGCTGCAACCCTTTTGCTCAATTCAATTACCCTCTTTAGTAGCCCTTGGTTGTGTAGAGAATGCTACGGGACACAACTTGCATCTTCCCAATAGTCATCAAGTTCCAAGCTGAGCTATTGTTGGTGCCTATCAATTGGTTCTACTCGTCTACTCATGTTCCACAACAAAACCCGAGGCGACAACAATCACAACCAACTAATCAATTGCACTCCAAAATCTATCAAATCTAAAATCATAAGGCTCTTGTTCAGACTTTGAGCCATGCATGGAAAGTTATTTTGGCGTCACATTGGAACATCATCACCTCTGAGCCTAAGGAGTCTTTGCTAGCAATCCTACCTTTCTTTCTGAATATGATCATCTTTTTTGAGCTATGTTTCACCTAATAGGTTTGACTCACCTTATGAGTTGAAATGCGGTTTTTTTAGCTCTATGGAATACCTCTTTAGCTTAGACAATTATGTCACATTACACTGATTATGTTAATGATGTCACACACACTTGCTAAGACTATTATACATGCCACCTGTTGAGATGTCGAGCTCTACACCTTGAGCTAGCATCCACTACGGGTCTTGGCCGCTTACGGCATTTACTCACTGGCGCGTTAGGTGACTGACACGGAGGATCTCTGCCAGTGATTCTACAGCTGGACTACACATATAGTGCCAGCCTAGTACGCTTCTAGCGAGTTCACACTTAGTGACCGCATGTACATATGTGCTACTTTTCAGCTTTAGCACTTAGTCATTTTGTACTCTTTTTTCTGTGAAGAAGAAGAAGAAGCTTTCCATCTCTGTGTGCTTTGTGTTTGTCTTGTGTAGCTCTCTTGCATCCTCATTCTTTACATGGTATCAGAGCTTGGTGCAGGCAAGAGAGGCTAAGAGAGCAAGAGCATCACAATCCCTTCGTTCACAATCCACGACCAGATGCCGAAGGCCCCTCGCGCAGCGAAAAAACTTTTAAGGGTTTTTCGCACAAGTTTCTGAACAGGTCTCCAAAGTGCAGTATACAGAGATTTACTGTACAAGTACAGTGGTTGTATGTACGCTTGATTGTGGACACTCGTTGAGTGTAGAAAGCGTTACAGGTACCACGATAGCAGGTTCAGCAGATTTGCAGGTTTTTGCAGATTGCAGCTATTTTGTCTTAGTGCTTCAAGATGTCTAACGGTTTCAGTCAGATTGTTACTGAGAAGCTTGAGAAAAATAACTACCCTGCATGGAAGTTCAGAATAACAAATTTCCTAAAAGGAAAAGGTTATTGGGACTATGTAGAAGGAGACAATGAAAAGGAACCAGAGATTCCCGAGGCAAATGCTATAGCAGAACAAAGGAAAGCTTTGAGGGACTAGCAACAAGGCCATAGCAAAGTGATGTATTGGCTTTCTATGAGCATCACAGATGGAATGATGGGCTATCTACAGGATGCTGAAACCCCCGCCATTTCATGGAGAAACTTAGGCAGAGTGTTCGAGATGAACACCAAGGCCAGGAAGCTTCAACTAAAGTCGGAGCTAAATCAGGTTAAGAGGAACAACCTCTCAATCAATGATTATGCCTTGAAGATCAAGAGTATCATTGAGGCTCTTAGATCTATTAAAGTCTCAGTGGAAGACGATGACATTGTCCGTGCATGCTTGGATGGTCTAGGAGATGAGTATGTACATTTTAGGTCTTCCATGAATACAAGAGACGACATCCCCGTGTTCCAAGATTTGATTTCTATGCTTATTCTTGAGGAGAAGAACCTTGACACATCTTCTTCTCATGGCAAAAATAATTCTGAATAGGCCTTCTATTCTAACTCCAACAGAGGTAGAGGTAGAGATCGTGGTCGAGGCCCAAGGGGTTGCAGGGGCCAATTTCTGGAAGGTCAATCAAATCAAAACATATAGGTGTCAGGGGAAACCAGTCTCAAGGCAGGGGGAGTCAAAGAGGTCGTGGTGCAGGATCAAGCAGGCAGCAACATACTCCAGATAGCAGAGAATGTTGGACTTGTGGTGAAAGAGGTCACATGTCACGTGACTGTCCAAAGGGAAAAGCAAGTGGAAAGAGAGAACAGGGCAACTATGCATCTACTAGCAGAGATGCAGATGACAACAAAAACGAGCACATGCTTGTTATGCAGCATGTAATGAATACAATGACTGCAGAGAATTCCACCCAAGATGATGTTTGGTATGTGGATTCAGGTGCCTCTAATCACATGACGTCTCGTGGAGAGTGGTTTAGAGATATGCGCAAACCAGATGTGTCAGGCTATGTGCAGACAGGAGATGACACAGCTCACCCCATTGCTCATGTAGGGGACATACCTCTAAATATGAAGAGTGGGAAATCAAAGTACTTAGCAGATGTACTTCATGTCCCAAACATTACAAAGAATCTTGTTTCTGTTGGACAAATGGTTGAGCAAGGTTTGCAGGTTCGCTTCAATCCAAATGGATGTTATGTAGAAGATTTCCAGAATGGCTGTAAGCTCATCACAGAGGGCAAATGTGTGGGCAGAATGTTTACGCTGAATATAGACATGCCTGAGGTAAAAGCTGCATTATTTGCACAGGGCACAGGTGTTGTGGCTGATGTTGACATTTGGCACAAACGCATTGGCCATGTCAATGAGCAGAGATTGCGCAACATGCAATCAAAACAGATTGTGAAAGGTTTTCCCAAATTCAAGGTGGATGGTATGCATAAAGTGTGTGCAGCATGCCAGTTTGGAAAACAGTCAAAGGGCTCATTTCCACATGAGCGCAATGTATGTAAAAAGCCACTTGAAGTGGTGCACACAAATGTTTGGGGTCCAACCGATACTACAAGTATACATGGTTGCAGGTATTATGTCTCTTTCATTGATGACCATACAAGGAAAGTATGGGTCTACTTCATGCGTAACAAAAGTGAAGTGTTTGGTCACTTTCAAGACTTCAAAGTCATGATTGAGAAGGAGACAGATATGCAAATCAAGACATTGAGGTTAGATGGAGGGGGAGAGTACTTCTCCAATGATTTTTCAGATTTTCTGCGAATGCATGGTATACGCAGACAGTTTACATGCAGATAAACTCCACAACAGAATGGGGTCGCAGAAAGGAAAAATAGGCACATTGCAGAGGTTGCACGTGCATTGATGAATGAGAAGAACATGCCTCATCATTTCTGGGCTGAAGCCATAAATACAGTTGTGTACATTATGAACAGGACACCTACAGCTGCGGTGCATGATGTAACACCTGAGGAAAAGTTTACAGGTACAAAGCCTGATTTGGCACACTTGAAAGTGTTTGGCTGCATAGCTTACGTGCATGTACCAGATGAGTTGCGTAGGAAATTGGATCCTAAAGCAGAGAAATGTATTCTTGTGGGATATTCCCTTGAACAAAAGGGGTACAGGTGCTACAATCCTACTACACGAGAATTACGAGTGAGCAGAGATGTAGTCTTTGATGAGATGAGCAGCTGGTACAGTAATGCACATGGCACTGTTGGGGCTGATGTAAAAGATGATGTGGTTGTACAAAATGTGAGGCCATAGTCACAGGTTTTGAGTGGACCACAAGAGTCCTCTTCTCATGGCTCTGTTGAGAAACCATGGAATGGTAGACTACGTACGCAGGTTACTCCACCAACATGTACAGGGAATGTATCACGAAAAGGAAAGGAAAAGGTTGATGAACCTCCCTTTATGGTTGATGCATCATCAGGTTTTTCACATGTAGACATGGATTCAGATGGTTCTGAACAAAGTCCTGATGAGGAATTTGGAATTCCGGCTGTCAGGACACCTAGTGTAAGGAAAGTACAAGAAGATGCTAGAGGGCAAAGGAGTGACCCAGGACCGCGCAGATCTAATAGAGTCAGAAATCCAGTTCAGAAATTGACTTATGATGGGTATCTAGTGCATCACCAAGCCTACATGGCTAAGGTGATACAGGATGTGGAGCCCACATGTTTTGAGGATGCAGTTGGAAATGTGCATTGGGATGATGCAATGAATGAAGAGATGGCTGCATTGGAAGCAAACGACACATGGGAGTTGGTGCCATTGCCAAGTGGAAAGAAAGCTATTGGCTGTAAATGGGTGTATAAAACCAAGCATAAGGCTGATGGTAACATTGAGCGTCACAAGGCAAGGCTGGTCGCAAAGGGTTATGCACAGACGTATGGCATAGACTATGAGGAGACCTTTGCTCCAGTGGCAAAGATGACGACTGTGAGAGCTGTCATAGAAGTAGCTGCATCTAGAGGATGGATTATGCATCAAATGGATGTAAATAATGCCTTCTTGAATGGTGAGCTGCAAGAGGAAGTGTATATGGATCAGCCACCTGGTTATGTCGATCCAGGTTACCCAGATTATGTATGCAGACTTCTCAAAGCTTTGTATGGTTTGAAGCAGGGCTCTAGAGCATGGTATGACAGGATTGCCAAGTATCTTGTCAGTATTGGTTTTAGGAGAGTGATGTGGGATTGTGGTCATTACCATATATGTAGATGACCTTATTATTGTTGGTGACAATGCTATGGAGATTGACCATGTGAAGGGTCTTCTCAAACAGGAGTTTGAAATGAAAGATTTAGGCGAGTTGCGCTACTTTCTTGGCATTGAGGTGATCAGGACTCGAGAGGGTGTATGGCTATCACAGAGACAGTATGCTTTGGACATGTTGTCAAAGTATGGTATGGCTGATTGTAAGCCAATTTCTATTCCCTTGGATGTGAATGCAAAGCTAAATGCAGAGAAGGGTGATGTTGTTGAGGATGTCAACATGTACAGGAAGATTGTGGGTAGTCTAATCTACTTGACTATCACGAGGCCAGACTTGAGCTACACAGTAGGCTTGGAGAGTCAGTTCATGCAGCTTCCGAGGAAGCCACATTTGGATGGAGTACGACGCACACTTAGGTATGTGCAAGGTACTCTTGACTACGCATTGTTCTATGAAGCAGATGCACCATTAGCATTGTATGGGTATACAGATGCAGATTGGGTAGGTAGCATTGTTGATAGGAGATCTACGAGTGGTTTCATGTTCTCTTTTGGGAGTGTTGCTGTTACTTGGAGTAGCAAAAAGCAGCCTACGGTTGCTTTATCGAGCACAAAGGCCGAGTACAGAGGTGCAACAGGTTGCGGAGTGCAAGGTAGCTTGGCTACGCACATTACTTGAGGACTTGGGAGTGCAGGTGGACCAGCAAATTTTCATCCATTGTGTCAACCTCAGCAGCATGCAATTGGCTAGGAACCCAGTGTTCCATGCCAGGACCAAACACATAGAGGTCCATTACCACTACGTTCGAGAGCGAGTGTTGGCGGGCGACATCGACTTGGTCTACGTCAGCACAGAGGAGCAGATAGCAGATATCTTTACCAAGGCCCTCGGAGCTGAGAAGCTTCGACATTTCCGGACTATGCTTGGACTCTACGACATGCAGAGCTCGAGGGGGAGTGTTGAGATGTCGAGCTCTACACCTTGAGCTGGCATCCACTACGGGTCTTGGCCGCTTACGACATTTACTCACTGGCGCGTTAGGTGACTGACACGGAGGATCTCTGCCAGTGATTCTACAGCTGGACTACACATATAGTGCCAGCCTAGTACGCTTCTAGCGAGTTCACACTTAGTGACCGCATGTACATATGTGCTACTTTTCAGCTTTAGCACTTAGTCATTTTGTACTCTCTTTTCTATGAAGAAGAAGAAGAAGCTTTCCATCTCTGTGTGCTTTGTGTTTGTCTTGTGTAGCTCTCTTGCATCCTCATTATTTACACCACCACCTATGTATACATTCATGATTAATCCAAACATTATCATGCAAGTGTTTCTCATTGTCTTGAGTCATGTTCTCTCTCTCTCTCTCTCTCTCTCTCTCTCTCTCTCTCTCTCTCTCTCTCTCTCTTCTTCTTCTTCTTCTTCTTCTTCCAACCCCCCCGTGCCCCCCATGGCTGATTCCCACGATGGTATCACAATAGGATTTATAATTTAAAGGATCCTTACCTTATTCTACTTTAAAGATAATCATTATTTACAATCTATTCAAAATTAAAATCCTATTGATTTGGATAATTATCCTATCTATCCATTTTGGCCCACTTTTAATTGGGAGCCTTCTTAAGGAAAAAAACGCCATGATTAGAGCATGATTACTATAGTAAAGCCTTTACATTAAGCGAGGAAGCTTTCATCACCTAAAGGCTTGAACCTCTACCCTTTCTCTATTGCTTGAGAGCTTCAAGCCCTCGAGAGGTGCTCCAATCAAGGAGGGAGCACCCTCCCCCGGAGCCTTGAGCTCTCCTTTCATCTTTTGCAAGATTCAAAGCTACCTGATAGTGCTATTTGCACCCATAACCAGCTGCCCTTTTTGGCGCGTATTACACAAGGCTTTGGCCTCCAAAATCATGCCCATTTGCGTTGAGCTTTAACGCTTTATCATTGGAAATTTGTGCTTTATGCACATATTTATACAACCATTTTCTCCTTCCGTAATGTTTTTTCGCTCTCTAGTTATGGTACAGAGACCTTAAAGGTCAATATTTTCATTCAAATAAAAGTGGTTGCTCAAGATGGCCTACATTGGGCTTTCTAAGTACATAATTAGCATCCACCAGATTCTCCTTATGGAAGACAAAGAACCAACTATTGATGGTGTGAGAAGGATTATGGAAAATCGATACTATCGACGAATCCGAACTAGTTCAAGGCAACGCCACTCAACATTTTCAATAAATCCAAAAGAATGCTCTACTTTGGCATTTATTGGCTTATGTTTAACCGACAATCTTCTTCGCCACCTCGATCCGAGCAAGGGAGTAAATCAAGTTTGGCAAATTCTTGAGACAACTTTTGAAGGTAACATGAAGAATTCAAATTTGTTTTATAAGATGTACAAGCTACAATATCAGTTGGACACTCTTAAAAGGTAGTTAGATTTTTTAGGCCTACTGTTTGAGTAGCTAGCTACAGTTGAATGATCACTGGATGATGATGATAAGAAAGTTGTACTTTTGAACAATCTTAGCAAAGAAGACAAGTTCATGGAGACTGTCACAACACTAAAGGTTGGCAGAGAGATGCCCAACAAAGAGATGAATTCTGGTCGCTTAGATGAAGTTAGAAAAACGGTAGCTAATACCGTCTCTTCTTCAAAATCCTTTATCACCAAAAGCAAAGTACAAAAATGCACACTTCTGCAAACGATTAGGTTATATTGATCAAGTCTGCTTAAATGGTTAGAAAAGGAACAAACTCAACACTATATGCACAATTGATTTCCACAACTGCTACCAACCTCTAAGTGTGCCCAAGACATGTGTGGGCCAACCTTTGAATGGCAAGATCTCATGCCTCTGAGGCATGCTCACTCTTGTTCAGTCTTTGAGCCATGCATGGAAAGTTATTTTAGCGTCACATTGGAACATCATCACCTCTGAGCCTAAGGAGTCTATGCTAGCGTTCCTACCTTTCTTTTTGAATATGATCACCTTTTCTGAGCTATGTTTCACCTCATAGATTTGACTCACATTATGAGCTAAAGTGTGGTTTTTTAAGCTCTATTGAATACCTCTCTAGCTTGGGGTCTATACTCCCCCCCCCCCCCCCACACACACACACCACCACACACACACACACACACACACTCATTATGTGGTGTGCAAAGTGCAAGATCTCCATCTCCTTCTCCATGCTTGTTGAGAAGTTGAGAGCCTACACCAACACATTTATCTATGGAATGAAAATCCAACCAAGAGCCATGCTTCAATGCTTAAGCTTGCCATCTTCTCCATCTTCATTACTATGCTATTATGGATGATAAGCAAGAAGAGTGATGATATACGTTACCCAATCCCTTCATGAGGAAGTCATGTATGAATCCCATGCTCCTCCCTATGCGGGACATAGAGGTATTCAACCTACTCTTTGAGGTTTAGAGACGTACTTCTATTGGCCTACCATGGAAGTGGACATATAAGAGTATGTTTCAAAATGTGTGGTATGCCAAAAGACCAAGTATTATAGAGGGAAGCAACCTAGATTACTCCAGCAATTGCCAATCCCTAATTCACCATGGGAGAGTATATCCATGTATTTTATCTTTGGATTACTAAAAAATATATCCATAAGAATACGAGAATATGGACAATACTCTATAGATTTAGCAAGCAAGCGCACTTTATTCCTATCAAGAAGACTATTACGACACATCAAATGGCAACTCTCTTCATATCTCAGATTTTCAAACACCATGGATTGCCAACATCCATCTTGTTAGATAGAGATCCTAGATTGACCAATAATTTTTGGAAAGGTCTCTTTGAAAAGCTAGGTACAAGATTGAATTTATCTTTGGCCTATCCCCCACAAACGGATGGCCAAAGTGAGATAGCCAACCTTACGATTCTTGATCTACTAAAGACTTATGTTACAGAAGTAGATCAATGCTCACAATGGGAGAAGTAATTACCCCTTGTAGAGTATGCGTACAATAATACAGTCCATACTACTATAGGAAGGCACCTTTTGAAATTATAGAGGGAAGACCTAAAAGTCCCTTGCTACTTAAGGTACATGGGAAGATCTTCGCCTATATTGATGAGTATAGCCGTGACGTACAAAAATCTTTCCAAAAGATTGAGGAGGTTATATCCACCTCTCAACAAAGGAGAAGGTTGCTCTGCAGATAAGCATAGAAGGGCCTTAACGTTCAAAGAAAATGATTGGGTATTACTTTAATTTCCCAAGGCTCGATTGAGGCAAACGACGGGCAAAAATCCTACGGGCCATCAAAAGTATTATGCTAAACTAGAAAAAAGATACTATAGTCATCTTGAAGACAATCAATGACATGGCTTATCAACTCAAGTTGCCCAACCATTGGCTCATACAAAATGCCTTTCATGTGAGCCTACTTAAGCCCTACAAAGGAGAGCCACCAAGAGAACTGATTATTGAAGACCGTCCATAAATCAAAGACCAAGAAGAGGTGCTACAACCCAAAGCTATCCTTTGGCATGAGGACAAGGTACTACGACATGGTAAGATTATTAGACGGTATCTTATTAAGTTAAAAAATTATTCTTTTGAATATGCTAGATGGATGCAAGGAATATAGCTTAAGGATAGTGTGAACCTTGTCAATGCTTACAATGCTACATTAAAGTAACCAAATGTACATGCTTCTTTTAAATGATCAAATTTTTTGTCTTATAAAAATAATTCTCTTTTTCTTGTGCACAAATTTAAGTAGTATACATGCTTAGAATCATGTTTGTGATGACGACGTCTCTCAAACACCAAGTAGAATTTGTCACTCTACTTTGGGAGAATGAAATGGACTAAAGAGCAGACATGATTGCGGCCGCTAAGTCTCCCAAGCCCCAAACGGATTAGTCATTCATCTTGGAATGATGTTGTAGGGTAAAAAGGGATCCTCGACCCGCTAAAAAAATCGACTAATGACGAAGTATTTATCTCTTCTACCTTATAGTCGAGGACGACTATGATTTCAAGAGAAAGGTAATGTCATAATATCTAATATCTAACCAACCCAAATGATTTTCTCATATTAAACTGATCATTTAATGTGGAAAAATAAACGAGAACAAGAGTTAGAATATAGACATGTGCTTATGGATCTATCTCAACACGGGGCTAGGGTTCAAGGAGTCCAAATGAGAGATGGTCTGACAGGAGCAAGACTAGCTAATGGAGCTTAAAGACCTTAGGGTTAGCTTTTCGTGCTTGATGATAAGGTTCTTGAGGTGCGTGTCGTGCTTGACGTGCTAGGGCTGAGCTTGAGGTGGGAACCTTCTCCAAGCTTTATAGAGTTGACCAAGCATGAGGCGCTTAAGGTGTTCCAAAGTCAACAAGGATCCGTACAAGGAGGGGGCAAGCCCTACAAGTAGGGGCAAGAGAGAGAACACACACACACACTCACACAAGGCAAGCCTAGTCCAAGGAGAAAACAAGGACACATGTCATGCTCCTCTCCATGTTGCCCTCGTAAGGTGCCTAAATCCTATTGGTTGGCCTCTCAAGGGATCCAATTATTATTTAGCTATTTTAATTAATTGTTTATGCATTTCTCTCTCTCAAAGGGGGAAAGGGGGACACTTGTCCCAAGGTTAGCATGGTTTCTTGATATGCACGCTGCATGTGATTGGCTAGGCTTGTAGGGGTCCAATCACCTTCCAGCATGAGCTACAAGGGGGGGTTGACCAAGGAAGCTAGGGGCTAGCTTGGGTGGTATACTCCCCCTTCCCCCCCCCCCCCCCCCCCCCCCCCACACTCTCTCTCTCTCTCTCTCTCTCTCTCTCTCTCTCTCTCTCTCTCTCTCTCTCTCTCTCTCTCTCTCTCTCTCTCTCATTGTGTGGGGTGCAAAGTGCAAGAGCTCCATCTCCTTCTCCAAGCTTGTCGAAAAGTTGAGAGCCTACACCAACACTCTTGGCTATGGAATGCAAATCCAACCAAGAGCCATGATTCAATGGTTAAGCTTGCCATCTTCTCCATATTCATTACTATGCTATTATATATGCTTAGCAAGAAGAGTGATGATAAGTGAGTAACTATTTCTTTCCTCCTATGAATGTTTCTTCTTCCTCTTCCCTACCCTCATTCCCCGCTAGCTCTCTCCACCTTCAAAGCTGTTTGAGGCCTTGGGACTGAGACTGGGGATGGTTAATGCTTTTACCAAGGATTATGTTATGCTTGTGATGCATGAAGTTTCCCATCTTCAATGCATCACCTAGGTCACAAGGAGCACAAAGGTTATATTGTACCAAGTCTCTCTTTATGGGAGGATCTATAATACAAAAGCCTATTGGAGGGGGGTCCGGCTCCACATAAATCCGGTCCTCAACTGTTGTCGTGTTCTCGAGTTCTCACTCTTGCAAAAGTATTGTTCGTGCCACGTTAATTAAGTATAATGGTTATGTTGCTACTGCTAATTAAGTTCACCCTCTATGTTCTCAAAGTAGTCTCATAAAAATGCTCACTCTAGTTCTTTTAATTTCGCTATTCTCAAAGTTCATAGGCCATTTCCATTACACTTGAGACAAATTTTGAAGGTATTATGAAGCTTTTGCTCTATCTTAAAGGATTTGTATTTTAATAGACTGCTACCAACCTCTAAGTGTGCCCAAGAAACATGTGGGCCAACCTTGAATGGCAAGAGCTCATGCCTTTGAGGCATGCTCACTCTTGTTCAACCTTTGAGCCATCCATGGAAGGTTATTTTAGCATCACGTTGGAATATCATTGCTTCTGAACCTAAGGAGTCTATGCTAACATTCCTAACTTTCTTTCCGAGCATGCTCATCTTTTTGAGCTATGTTTCACCTGGTAGGTTTGACTCACCTTATGAGCTGAAGTGCAGTTTTTCAGCTCTATGGAATAGCTTGCTAGCTTAGCTAATTACATCACATTACAATGATTAATTAATGATGGGACACACAATTGATAAGGCTATCATAGATTCCACCATCTATGTACACATTCATGATTGTTCCAGACATTATCATGCAAGTGTTGCTCATTGTCTTGAGTCATGCTCTCTCTCTCTCTCTCTCTCTCTCTCTCTCTCTCTCTCTCTCTGTGTGTGTGTGGTGTGTGTGTGTGTGTGTGTGTGTATGTGTCTCTCTCTCTCTCTCTCTCTCCCACCCCCCCCCCCACGGCTGATTCCCACCATGGTATCACAATAGGAATAATTTAAAGGATCCTTTCCTTATTCTATTTTAAAGCTAATGATTATTTAGAAACTATTTAAAATTAAAATCCTATTGATTTGGATAATTATCCTATGTATCCGTTTTGCCCCAATTCTAATTGGGAGCCTTCTAAAAGGCTTTACTATAGTAACGATGGCACTTAGATCTACCCTGTCTCTATTGCTTGAGAGATTGAAGCCCTTGAGAGGTGCTCCAATCAAGGGGGAAAGCACCCTCCCCTAGAGCCTTGAGCTCTCCTTTCATCTTTTTCAAGCTTCAAAGCTACCTAACGTTGCTATTTGCACCCATAACCATCTGTCCTTTGGCACATATTACACAAGAATTTGGCCTCCAAAATCATGCACACCCATTCGAGTTGAGCTTTAACACTTTATCATTGGCAATTTGTGCTTTATGCACATATTTATACAACCATTTTCTCCTTCTGTAATGTTTTTTTCTCTCTATAGTTATGGTACAGAGACCTTAAAGGCCAGTTTTTTCATTCAATTAAGAGTGGTTGCTCAACATGGCCTACATTGGGCTTTCCAAGTACGTAATTAGCATCGGCACCAAATTCTCCTTATGGAAGACAAAGAACTAACTATTGATGATGCGAGAAGAATTATGGAAAATCGATACTACCAACAAACCTGAACAAGTTCGAGGCAACACCACTCAACATTCTAAATGGATTGAGAAGAACGATCCGCCTTGGCATTCATTGTCTTATGTTTAGTCGACAATCTTTTTCCAAAAGCTCACCAAATTCATAAAAAGTTTAATTTTTTGCATTGTAGTGCACAACATGAATAACTTTCAAAGGTTCTTTCCCACAAGTTTTCCTTTGATCTGTCTATATAATTATTGTCATGGCTTAGACATTGCCCATGCATGTGACATGAGGTAAGACCGCCCATAATTTCTTAGGCATCAAACACCCCAACACTTCTATTTTGAGTTTAGTCTATGGACACATAGTTTTTATTCTATCCTAAAGGACTTGTATTTTGGTTTGAGTGTGCCCAGGACACGTGTGGGCCAACCTCTTAATGATAGGAGATCATGCCTATGAGGCATGCTCGCTTTTGTTCAACCTTTAAGCCATGCATGGAAATTTATTTTAGCGTTATGTTGAAATATTATCACCTCTCAGCCTAAGGAGTCTATGCTAGCTTTCCTACCTTTCCTTCCCAATACGATCACCTTTTTTGAGCCATGTTTCACCTCATAGGTTGAATCACCTTATTAGTGAAGTGCAATGTTTTTAGTTTGATGGAATACCTCTCTAGCTTACTTGATTATGTCACATAACACCTAGCTAGTTAATGATGTCACATGTACTCGCTAAGGCTATTATACATGCCACCACCTATGTAAACTTTCATGGTTGTTCCAATAATTATCATGCAAGTGTTGCTCATTGTCTTGAGTCATGTTCTCTCTCTCTCTCTCTCTCTCTCTCTCTCTCTCTCTCTCTCTCTCTCTCTCTCTCTCTCTCTCTCTCTCTCTCCCCACATTCCCAACAATTTGACTAGACCTGATAAAGGAAAGCAAGGTGAGAGAGTGGTATATGCTTGAGATTGCATATGATGCGTTCATTTATGGGATTGTGTGAAGCATACATATTTGAAAATTTTCACATATTGTGGAACTATTTTTTGGGCATTGTTGTCTGTGACATGGTAAAAGGTGTGAAGATTTGCTATTAGCACATATTTTTGATCTATGTCACCAAGATTTATTGTGATGCAATCAAGGTCACAATCACTAGGGTGCCATGCCTCGTCCTTTCCTATTGGAATGAGACCTTTGAAGTTTGGACAAATGTGAGTACCATTTCCATTGGCACTATGTTCAACAACATGATCATTCAGTTGTAGTTCTCTCTTGCAAACTAAATAGTGTTGAGAAAAATTATTTTGTCTATGATAAGGAATTTCTTTGTGTCATTCATTCATTAAAGCATTGGAAGAACTTTATTTGTGGGTGTGAATTTGTGATTCTCTGGGATCACCAATCACTTAGATGGCTTCAGTCTATGCCAAGACTTTCACATTAGTGTGATAGGCAATCACATTGGTATGATAGGCAATCATGTTGATCTAAATTCTTTTTGAACATTCTGGTGGTATGATTGAGCATGTGCCTGGTAAAGCTAGCCCTATTGCAGATGCATTGAGTAGGAAAGGCAAGATTCTTCCTTTTTAGCGTCATTTATTTTTGTATATTGGAGGTCTTGATTTCAATGATTGTAAAAATCAAGTAGACGTCATGTGGTTGTTATGTGCACATGGATCTTTGTGCCACCACATGGATATGCTACCTCAACTTCCAGAGACACTCCCATGCATGACAATGTCTTAGAGTGGGCATTTTAGTACTAGCAGCTTTGTGAGCCTCTTTGCAGTAAGATGCAACTACTTGCACCTTAGATTAGGTTTTCTAGCTTTCGAACCCTTTTGCATAAATGGTTTGTACACATGTTTTGACAAATGTTATTACACTTTGGTGGGCATCTCACAGTACGATCATGTAGATTTAGGTTAGATAAATCCAACGTGCCAATTCTTGTAGCAATCAGACTATTGGGTTTTAAGAGATGTGCAATAGTTTCATTTAGAAACTACCCCTATGACATAACTTATTAATAATTCACCTTCCACTTATTAATAAATCATGTAAAATTCATTTCTTGAATCTCTTCCCTTTCTCTATTTCTTGATAGCTTGAAGCCCTCAAGAGGTGCTCCAATAAGGGGGGAGCACCCTCCCCTAGAGCCTTGAACTCTCCTTTCATCTTTTGCAAGCTTTAAAGTTGTCTGATGTTGCTATTTGTGCCCATAAGCAGCTTCCCTTTGGTGCCTATTACACAAGTCTTTGGCCTCCAAAATCATGCACACCTATTTGGGTTGAGCTTCAACACTTTAGCATTGGAAAATTGTGCTTTATGCACATATTTACACAACCATTTTCTCCTTCTGTATTTCATTCAAATAAGAGTGGTTGCTCAACATGGCCAATGTTGGTCTTTCCAAATACGTAATTAGCATTGACACCAAATTCTCCTTATGGAAGACAAAGAACGAACTATTGATGGTGTGAGAAGGATTATGGAAAATCGATACTACTGACAAACTCGAACTAGTTTGAGGTGATGCCACTCAACATTCTCAATGGATCAAGAAAATTGATCTGCTTTGGCATTCATTGGCTCATGTTTAAACAACAATCTTCTTTGCCACCTCGATCTCAACAAGGGATAAAAGCAAGCCTGGCAAAGACCTGATAGAAATTTTGGAGGTAACATGAACAATTAATAGTTGTTTCATAAGGTGCAACTATATAACCTACAATATCAGTCCGTCACTCTTAAAAAGCATTTAGATGTTTTACCCCTATTGTTTAGTAGCTAGATACACTTGATCACTTGATGGTGATGATAAGAAAGCTGTACTTTTGAAAAATATTAGCAAAAAAGACAAGTTCATGGAGACTGTCACAACAATAAAGGCTGTCAGATAGATGCCCAATGAAGAGATGAATGCCATCCTCTTAGATGAAGTTAGAAATAAGTTAGTTGATGTAGACTCTACAAACAATTAGCTCATAATGCTTAAGTCTGCTCATAAGGGCCAAAAACGACTCAAAAAGGGCTGTGTAAGGAATTGGTTAAATTACTAATTAGTAGAGCCCGTTTGTGGTCAAAACGGCTCCAAAATTTGTCCGTTTTGGTCATTTAAAGCATATCTACGCAATCTAAAGTGTATCTAGGTACATATCTCTAAATATTCAAAAAGATATCGTTTTCTTCACATTCCTTTGTGGCTCACCTCGAAATTTGTTTTCATTTACTTCACTTGGCGGTAAATAGTTGTTTCTACTTTTGAATCTCTCTTTTTTCTCTCACCTTTCGCGAGCTTTATCTCTTCTTCTCTAATGCACCTTGTTCTGCTGCTATGTTATTTCCATTATACTTTCTGCTCCTTCATTACTTACAATGACTAATACATCTTCCATTAGTGATAACCGCAAGTTTCACTTGAACATTAAGCTAAGCAAGGAATATGCTACTACGCGGAGTGTCTATCAAAGACCAGTTACAACTGCAAATGATGCACAACAACTTCGCAACGAGGGAAAGAAACACATTGATATATGGACAGATGGGAGCTTGTATCCACTGGATCCTAGCACTGGAAGGTATCCATCTTTTCACACACCTCATGATTTGATGAGATTTGTTGGTGATGGGGTTGATGGATTACTAGGATATAGTTCTAGGTTATCTCATTTACACATTACATTCAATATCTCAAAATTGTTTTGTCTTCAAATGCAACAAGAATTTTAGAACTTGAAAACCAAATAGCATCTATAAAACAAGAAAATCACCAACTTCGGATTTTAAAAGAAACTCCAATAGGATTAAGAGCACGAGTAAAAGGAATGAGAGATGTAGTAAACTTAATAGAAGGTTTTGGACAAAGAAAAAAAAGATTAAAGATTACTAGAGAACATGTGACTAGTCTTTTAGGGTTTGATATGTCCAATGTTCAAGAAAGGGTGAGATTTTTGAATGAGGTAATGAACAAAAGTGATATTCTTAAACTTTTGAAACTTCCTGAAAATCAAAATCAGAAAAAATTGGTATTTCAAAGTTTACTGAAAGATATGGGTTTACTGGTCCAACCTTCTCAAATACAAGAAGTTTGTGACACAGTGGGGGTGAGTAGAAGGGGTTACATGGCCATTTCTAAAACCTGGTTTCAGGTTTTAAAGTATTACAAGATTAAAGCTTTTGGGTTGCCTAGGCCTCATAATGTTGGGAAAGTTAGGACTCTATTAAACGAAGAAATACTCGAACATTTTGGAGAGTACTATCATATAGAAGAACGATGCCATATGAAAACAGAAAAAAAAATCTTCTTTTGAGTATAATGTTTTTAATAACATTTGGATGAGTATAAAAAATGTTCAGTCTGCTATGGTGAGATACTATAATATGCAAGAAGTAGATTGTGAAGGAAAACTTATATTTGTTTTGAAATTGGATGAAGCTCAAATTCAAAAATGTCAAAAAATGGAAAGAGTTTCCATATCCCTTATGAATAGAGCATTGGACTATAGCCAGGGTAAGCTTGATTCCCCATACCACAAAACTCAATCAGAAATGGAACTTTGGTGGATCGGAGCAGCTCAAATACCAGTAGAAAATCACGATACATTGAAATGGTTGTTTTCGCAGACCGATATCCCTTCTGTTATACAGGAGTAAAATGCAGGTGAAAAACTCTGTGTAGATGGCATGGGTGAATTGTTTGTAGAATGGCACTTGAGTGCTAACCTAAAAGCATTAAAGTGCATGTTTGGTGTATGTGGAGGTGCCAATACCAAGTATCCATGTCTATATTGCACGACAAGCACTGGAACAAAAGGATGGCTTGCAGAACACGAGGTTGGAAAAGCACCATCGAGGAATAGTGTGAATGTCATCGACTACCCATCGTCTTCTATGATTTGGGATTCAATTCTAACAATAGATTTAAAAAATGTACATATATGCACAATGCATGTAGAGATTAGAATCTTGGACAAATTGCTTCGACTCAATCTTGACTATGCATATTCTATTAAGCCAACTAAACTTGCAGACGAGTGCATAGAAAAATGTGAGGATTTTCTCTCTCAAATGGGTTTTCATGGTGGTCAAGTGCATCTAAGAAAAGATCCCACTCTTTCAAAAGGAACCGGTGATGTTTTGCAAGATGTTTCAATGGGTGGAGCAAAAGCCAAAAGATTTTTGAGTAACCATGACAACAAACAAGTTGATGCTATGTGGAGTTGCTAGAAGGATCTTTGTGTTATAACAACCAATGTCAAAAGTAGACCAGATGTAGCCAACAAACGCATGGAAGTGTGGAAGAAGCTCGACAATTTTTTGAAAGTTTTGAGACAAGTTAACTTTTCTACTTATGCAGATGACTTTAAAAAGACAATAAAGCTTCTAATAACTGCTATTACAGATGCTTGGGGAGCAAAAGACATCACATATTACTTGGTGAGTATTCAATTACTTTCTAAAGTCTGGATAGTATTTTACTTTGCATCCTATTGAGTTCAACTAACATTTTTTTTATTTTTAGCATATTCTGTACCTGCATGGACCATATTTTGCAAAACAAGGACCCCTTGCAACATGGAATACTCAGGGAAAGGAAAAATCTCACTATCACAAGCGAGGACTTCTTTTTTCAAATGTACGAGAAAGGGAGGTGGACAAAGAAGTAGCAATGCTTTAAAGGAATTATTCAATTGGTTCTATAGGAGGCTCGGGGGGTTCACTATGAGTAGAACTACCATATCACGTGCGTTCAAGACATGTTTGTAAAACCCCTTATCTGTGAGTTTTGTTAAGAATATAATGTACCCTTTTCTTTTAAAATTTGTAAGTTTTTATCAAATTTGAAAATATAATGTCCTTCTGTATATATATTTCTGTAAGTTTCAAGAACTTTAAATACCCTTTTGTTGAACTCGCGTGATAGGTTACATTTTTCTTAGGTGACCTCCCCGGGATAGGAGGCAATTACAACGGATGAGATCAACCAACCATGCTGCTCAACCACAGATGGAGATTAATGCTTCACTTTGAAAATTTGTACTGAATCTTTCTAAAGAGATCCAAATGCAAAAAATATATTTTGGTGCAAAAAATTGTCAAATTTACATCATTTTTTGATTTTTTTAATCTCTAGGCATGTCGCCCCTATATCTTAAAAACTTTCTTCTTTTATAGCCCCCAAGAAGGTTGAAATTTGTCTCCTCAGCTTGCTGCTGCATAGCTAGAGTAGCAAAGAAAGTATCCTGCTCTTGAGGCATTGAATCCTGCAGCATATCCAAACATTCGAAGTGCTGCTGCTCTCTCAAGTAGCATGATCTTGTTTGCATTGATTTGAAGGGGAGTGTACCCTAAAAACCGTGACAATATCTTCAGTGCAAACATTGGCAACTCAGGATCTTTAGAATACTGCATGTGGAAAGCACAGAAGGTGGCACTATCCAATGTAGGCATGTAGTGCATGAGAGAGGAGGCATCCCTTCTTGAAGAGCCCTCTATTGTCTTTGTCAAGGAGTTCAATTTGCAAAACAAGACAATGAGTAATTAAAACAAACTTATAAAAAAAGAAAGATTTTAGTAGGGAGATCACCTTTCGCAACTCATCTTCGGCAATGACTTTTTCTTGAAGGAGATTGCATGATCCGGTCATCTCTCTTATGTCAACTTCCTTTCCAGTTTTTTTCAGCTTAAAGTCTCTGCCAAAAGATTGGATGCCAAGCTCAACAAGCCTCTTCTCAAAATCCTCATCTTTGAGGGAAGGTTTTTCCTCTTCCACTCTTCTCATGCATAGAGAAAGTGCATCAGGAGTAGGCAAAAAATCTTTATTGGATGTATGAAGATCAAGTGCAAAACACTCCTCTTTTGACTCTTCTTCTGTGTCAATAAAATCTTTGGCCACCTCAGAAGCTTCAGAAATGGTTGCAATACAGTAGTCCTTCCTCATATTAAGCAGACACTGGATATGATGGAGAGGGATATACTCTTTCCCATTGATAAAGAAGTAGGGAAGGTTTGGAATAGTAAGGGAAGCTTCAAATACCTCTACCTCATATGTTGGCTCATCAATGACAGTACTAGCTCTAAATTGAGCCACATCAAAATTTGCACTCTCCTGCTCCTCAGCTGCAACATCAACTTCCTCATCTTCTAGAATTTCACTTTTCTCAAGCTGCAAAACTGTGGAAACATTTTTATTTGTTGCCTCATCTGTATCTTTCACTTCATCAGCTTTGCCTTGCATGTCAACTTTAAGGAACAAAAAGAAAAGAAAAGCAACTTCTTTTGGAAAAAGGTTACAAGGTTTTAAATGTAATTGACAAGAAATGGTAGGTGGACAAACAAAGGAAGTCTTCTTAGAAAATCTTCCAAACCTCCTTGTTAGTTTGCTCTTCTCAATTGAGTTTGAAGTATATTCGGTTAGATAACAATAAGTCTTGCCATCTAAAACCAAACACTTGCCTTCAACTTCCTCTTCAAAATCTTTGAATTCTTCTGCCAAGAAGTCCTTCAAATGGTCTAACAAAGTTGAAAGATCAAACACAGGGTTGAATATTTCATATGCTTTGGTGTACACCTCCATGTCACCACCATCCATCACAGCCACCAATAGTTTCTCACTTGAACTCTCTTCCAAAATCTCCTCCCGGCCTTCATTCATGGTAGAGGAAAAGTCGACAGGTGAAGCTAGGTACAAGGTCGGGAAATACGCCCAAATCAATATAGAGCGAGGAGGGGGAGGGCTAAACTGAGAACAGAGCGCCCGACATTGGGTCTCAGAACCTCACTAGCACGAAGCGATAGGGGTGGGTTCTAAGACTAGCAACTTGCTAGTATCGCGTTGTGTCGGTGCCAATGAGAGGCTGACCCCAACGTTTGCAAATGAATACTAGTGCCAATGACAAACCCGAACCACACGATATGCGCTGGACCCAGCCTGTGCAACTGCCTACCTGCGCATCGTGCGCGACGAAGCCACACCAAAGCTAACAAGAACCCCGAATGACGCGATGGAGGACGGACCACTGATGTGCAAATGCAAACAGGCGCGTCGTGCGGGATGAGAGGATTAGTACACAAAAATTAGTAATAACTCGCGTCGTATGGGACAAGTAAACGTGCAACATTAATAACATTCGAGACCAAGATTTATATAGGATCCGAAATATGATCGTTATTGACACGTGTTAGCCATGCATACGTGCCATGTGGCCTGCGTACAATGGTCGTCGTACGGGCAGTCGTATGTATATAAAGCCTTGTCACGTGCTCATTCTTTGATTTCTCCCATACTCCACATTCTCGTCGTGTCGTCCTCAAGTACTCGCACTTCCACTCATCCGCACTTTCGACTCTTCTACGTTGTGCGTAAACGTCCACTAAGCCAAGGCAAGCTTCTTCTTAAGCGACACGACCCGGATGTGTCCAAGCATGTGGGTGCACCTTCTATCACTTCGTGAAGGTCTTATTTCTTGAAAAAGTTTAAGCATCCCATAAGACGCGATACGGGCATGTTGCAAAGTCTAGGTGAGCCTCTTATCGCGTCATGCAGGTGTTTTTGCTCGGCTTACTGAAAATTTCCAGAGCTCGCGTACGACACGATACAGTGATGTTCTAGGGTGTGGGTGTGCCCTCTATCGCGTCGTACAGGACGTTTTGTGAGTTTTCTTTAGAGGTTCCGGTGCTCACATACGACCCGATAAAGACGTATTCCAGATCCTGGGTCACCCTTCTATCGCGTCGTGTTGGTGTCACCCTTCTATCTCTCCCTAATGCCATTCTCTTCACACACGGCACGATAAGAACATCTTGCAGGTTGTGGGTGACGTGTCTATCGCGTGGTGCTGTGTTTTTTTACCCGAATGGCGAGGACTAAGCAGACTGCAAGGAAGGTCTACCAAGCCCCAACTGATCTAGAAATAGATGTTGAGAAAGATGCAGAGAAATCAGCCCCTCCACTACCTCGTCAGAGGCCGAATGCTCGAAAAAGATTGAATTATCAGGTGAAATCCCTAAGAGAGATAAGAAAAGCACAAGAGTCTACTTCTCTACTGATTCCAAATCTCTCTTTCATGAGAGTTGTCAAAGAGATATCAGATAGACTTGTAAACATGATGAATATCAAAACTTTTGTCTCAGTAAGGTGGCAATCTCAAGCTGTGATGTACCTTCAGGAAGCTGCTAAGGATTTTCCCATAGAATTTATGAATGATAGCTACATTGCAGCTGCATTTGCTCACAGGGTCACACTTATGAGCAAAGATTTTGTTCTTGTGTCAAGGCTAAGGTACAAGTTTGATAAGGCTCTTGAGCTCATTCCTAGTGAGGATCTTATAGCCTTCCAAATTTTAAACATCCCTCCTTCCAGGCCGCAGAAAGATTCTGGGGTTGTCATTGAGGATGTTACACATGAGTACAAGACAAGAAAGGCTCAAGATATCAAAGCAGGAAAGGAAGTTAAGAGGGAGCAAGACATGATATCAGAGGATGCTATCCTGAAAGAGCAAGCTGAAATTTTAAGAGCATCCAACTCTCTTCTTTATGAGAAAGTCACAGGACAAATGGTGGTGGATGTGTCATAATAATCAATATCTAATTCTCCTAAATGATTTTCTCATATTAAACTGATCATTTAATGTGGGGAAGTGCCAAGGGAGAAAAAGCTAGAATATTGGTTAAGTTAGCAGACCGGCCACAGTAGGGATCCAAAGGAGGGAAAATAGGGATCCAAAGGGGGGGCCATCTGCAAAAGAGCCATGTGAAACAACGGGCTAAAAAGACCCTAAGGTTCAGCCCATTAAGACTTCCAAAATGCTAAGGTTCCAAAATTCAAAGGTTGTGTCCAAAGGTCAACCTTAGGGAAAATTGGATGCTTAGTGTGTGTGCCCAAAAAGTCTTTCTGCATCCCTACATGGGAGGGGGCGAGCCCCAAAGCTAGGGGATGAGAGAGAAAACCACACACACACACACAGGCTCCCTTTACACAAAGGGAATGAGGGACACATGTCAGCTCCCTAGGCCAGATGCCCACAAGGTGTGCCCAATTCCTATTGGAAGACCCTTGAAGTGGACCAATGAGAATTAAGCTAGAGTAAATCTAGTTTAATTAATTTAAAAACATTTAATAAAAGAAACCAATAAGAATTAAGTGTCCTAGAAGACTATTGGGCAGTCTCCCAAGGGGTCCAATGAGCATTCAGAAGCCCCATGGCTTGCCTGATTCCTATTGGCCAGGAGGCAAAGGGGTCCAATGAGAGTTTAGTTTAATTATTTAATTATCTAAAGCTCTCACAAAAGGGGAAAGGGGGACACATGTCAGAAGGCTATCACTTATGCTTCTTAATTCCTATTGGCTTGACCTGGGGAGGTCCAATGAGGAAAAAGCCAGCCTAACTTAGCAGCTAGGGCTCGCCCAAGAGAGAGGGGGGGCTGATTTTTGCTGGGCATTCACTCTCACACTCTCACACTTGACCATGTGTGAAGGAAAAACACTCTATCTCCTCCCAAGCTTTAATGGAGAGCTCATCACCTACTCCAAGCTTGTGAGATAGAAGCCTACATCAACACTCTCTTGGCATGTGGATGCAAATCCAACCAAGAGCCAAGCTTCAATGCATGCTCATCTTCTCTACCAAGCTAAGCTATGCTAATATGAGTGATTATGTGAGGAGATGTACTTCTTTCTCGTAAGATACTTCTTTTTCCTCTCAATCTACTCTCATACCCTGGTAGCTCTCACCATCTTCGAAGGTGTGTGAGGTCTTGGGTCTGAGAACGGGGATAATTCAAGTTGTGTTTAATTAAGTGTTTTGCTTGGTGTATGAAGCTTCCATCTTCATTGCACTAGCTAGTCTTGAAGGAACACAAAGAATTGTATTGTACAATGTCTCTCTTGATGGGAGAAACCATAATACAAAGCCTTTTGGAGGGGGGACCGGCTCCATGCAAATCCGGTCCTCAACTGTTGTCAATAGTTTAATTGCTCTCTCTTTTGAAAGTATTGTCAATGCTATCTAACTAGGTGTTATGCTTTTTGTTGCTCTCTCCACCCAAGCACTCTTGTAATTCTCATTAGGAATCTATTCTAATGAAATGCCCACTATGTTCATGCTAATTTCCGCTACAAATAAGATTTTAGGCCATTAAATGTTACATTGGTATCAGAGCTCAAGGTTTCTCTTTTCTTGCTCAAGAAGGGAGGTCCTCAAGCTAGCTACAAATGGTTGGTATTATTAATTGCCTGTGAGTAAGTAGAATAGGGATTTTTCAGCCTTGCAGTGCGCCTGCCTTTGTGCAGTTAACGGGGCATCACCGTCGAGAGCTATGGTCTTAATAGTGGAGTCCTACGGGGCTTGCCTACGGCTTAACCACTATTGAGCTATTAGAAGCTTGACAGGAGCCGGTGCTGTTTTGGTGTCGAAAGACCCTCTCTTCTATTCCTTGCAATTAATGGTATTCGAGCCGCGGGTATAGTAGCTTGAGTGCTTTTTCTAAAGGGGTAAAGAGGAGTAGCAACTAGGGCTTGAAGTGCCAAAGTACACCTAAAAAGTTTACACCTAAAAATTGTTAGAATGGCTGACAATATTAAAGAGAGTGAAATTAATGTTGATAACTTTGATTTTGCTCATGAGCAAGCTACTAATGATGCTTCAATGCTTGTTAATTATCTTGTTTCTAGGCTTCAACAAGCCATGGGCAATCCATCTCTCCAAAGTGAAGTGCAACGGCAGCTCCGTGCTCACGGGATTCTCCAAGCTCATCACCATGACGAGAGAACACCTAGGAAGCCTCCTTGTGAGACTACCAAAAGAGGTCTCTCTCCGATTCGGGAAGAAGAAGAGAATCCATATGAAGGGCTCAAGAACTTACTTCTTGATGATGCATCTCCTTCCCAAAGGAGAACTCAAGAGCCTCCACCGAAGGAACGAGAAAGAAGCGAGTCTCCCGCCACCTCGGCGGAGATGGCTCCACGAAGACGGCGGGCTAAACGCTCTCCATCACCACCAAAGCGGAGAAGACCATCACACTCTTCTCCACGCCATAATTCAAAGAGGGATGATAAAAAGCAAGAGAAGAAAAAGGCGAGAAAGAGGACACCCTCTTCTCCATCTTCTTTATCCTCTTCCTCTTATGAAAGCTATGGTGAAGACGACAAAGATCAAGACAAGAAAAAGGCGCGAAAGAGGTCACCCTCTTCTCCACCTTCTTCAAATTCTTCATCTTCTGAAGAAAGTGATGGTGCAACTTTTGAACCATCAAAAAGAAGAGGCCATAGGAAATCCTATGCCGCATGGAAGAGGTCGTCCAAGCTGAAGAAATTCAAAGAGGGAGGGAAGAGCATCTCTTTCCTTACCTATGATGGCACCTTCGGTGCTACAGACAAAGTTTTGGCCTTTATCCAGCAATTCGATGCGGCGTTTGGAGATGAGGGCTTCACGGAGTCCTCTAAGCTACGCCATGTAGCTATGCACTTTCAAAAGTCCGCCAGACAATGGTGGTCTAGCCTACGAGCCAACGGTGAAGCTCCACGAACATGGAAGGCTTTAAGAGCTTCCATTATGAAGCAGTTTTTGGCCACCGATGCCAAAGACAAAGTACTCACCGAATGGCGAAGCTTAAAGCTCTCTCCCAATGAATCCATCCACAAATATGTAGACAAGTTTTGGGACCTACAACTCAAAGCCACTGTCTTCAAAAAGTTGGATTTTGGAGAGCAAAAGCAACAATTTTGTGCGGGCTTAACCGAAGAAATGGCGGAGTATGTCAACTCCCAAAGGCCACGTACCATATCGGCGGTAATACACCATACTATGGTGGCCTCGCGAATCAATTTCCAAACGGGGGGTAAAAGAAATAATAAGCCCCCGGAAAACAAATGTACCAATGAGCCTAAGGGGAAGGACAATGTCCAAAAGTCTCCTAAGGGCAATTCCAACAAAGCTAAAGAGAAGGGAGTTTACAAAGGAAAGAATAAACTCTCTCCTGAAGAGCTTGAGCGTTATCGTAAAGATAACCGGTGTTTCAAGTGCGGCGAACAAGGGCATGCGTACCGCGCTTGTCCCCAAAAGAACAACCGCCAAGATCCTCCTAGAGCTTCTTTGGTTGAAATCCAAGAGGAGGAGATTCACCAAACTCACCACAAAGGATCTCCTCTATGCCATGCTTGGGGAAAGGTAAGAGAACATGATGCTTTTATTCTCTTTGACCCTGGTTCTACTCACAATTTCATATCTATGGAGTTAGCCACCAAGCTAGGCATACAATCCTACGAGATGGGAGATATCCTACCCGCAGACAGTGCCTTCAAGGGGCAAGAAGCTTCAGTCACTCCCTTAATCGGGAAATTGAGGCTTCATGTCCAAGGCTATGTGGACAAAGAGGATTTCTTTATCTCTCCTCTCAAGCATGAGGATGTAATCCTAGGGGCACCATGGTTTGACCGTTTGGCTGCCCATGTTAAATTTCCTGAAAGGAGAATCTCCTTTAAGTTCAGGGAAAAGGACATGTATATAGATGCTAGGGAGATGGGTAACACCATCCCCATTGTACATACACCAGCTTTCAACAAGTCAATAAAGAGCTCTATTTCCGTGTACATGATTTTTGTTAAAGATTCTCAAAATGAACCTAATGCTTTAGCAAAAGAAAATAAAAGCAACCAAAAGGAATTAGAGTTATCCAATTTTCTCAAGGGGTTTCAAGATGTCTTTATTGACGACATCCCTTGTGAGCTACCTCCTAAACGAGGTAATGACGACCATGCAATTGAACTTCTTCCAGGAAGTTCACCGCCTAACAAACCTCCTTATAGAGTTTCTCAAGCTCAACAAGAGGAGATTATGCGGCAAGTGCATGAGTTAATTGAGAAGGGCATGGTTAGGCCTAGCTCATCTCCATTTTGCTCACCTGTGCTATTAGTGCAAAAGAAAGACGGCACATATCGTATGTGTGTCGACTATAGAGCACTAAATAGGATCACTATCAAGAATAGGTTTCCCGTTCCACGGGTAGAAGACCTATTTGATAAGCTACAAGGATCGACCTACTTCAGTAGGATTGACCTAAAAAGTGGCTATCATCAAATAAGGATAGTTGATCAAGACATTGTAAAGACCGCATTTCGTACTACATTTGGTCTTTACGAATACATTGTCATGCCTTTTGGCTTGACTAATGCACCAGCCACATTTAACCGCTTGATGGAGAAGCTGTTCAGACCTCATCGAACCTTCACTGGAGTGTTCTTTGATGATATTATCATCTACTCTAATTCATTAGAGGAACATAAGCAACACCTCCAGGTAATATTTCAAGTTTTAAGAGAGAATAAACTTTATGTTAATCGAAAGAAAAGTGAATTTTTCTTGCAAGAGATTCAATATTTAGGTCACATTATCTCTCAAGATGGAATCCAAATGGATCCATCCAAGTTAGAGGTAATAAAAGGATGGCCTAAACCAAGGAATCTTCATGAACTAAGAAGCTTTATAGGTATGTGTGCATACTATAGACGCTTCATAGAAAAGTTCTCACAAATTGCGGGACCATTACATGACCTAACAAAGAAAAATGTTAGGTATACGTGGTCTGCTAAGGAGAACAATGCTTTCGAAAAGCTTAAAGAAAAGCTTATCTCTCAACCTGTGCTTACACTACCGGATCTCTCAAAACCATTTGAGGTCCAATGTGATGCTTGTGGTGATTGCCTTGGGGCTGTTTTGCTCCAAGAAGGGCACGCCATAGGCTATGAGAGTCGAAGGCTCGACCCTGTTGAGCAAGCTCTAGGCATATACGAAAAAGAACTCCTTGCAGTTCTACATGCCTTAGACTCATGGAAGCACTATTTATTGGGGACTCCTTTTATTCTGCGAACGGATCACCAAAGTCTTAAGTACTTCATGACGCAGACCAAGCTCTCCGACAAACAAATGAGGTGGGAAAATTTCCTTTCGCAATTTCATTTTCATATTGCTCACATTGCTGGCAAGCATAATCAAGTAGCCGATGCACTCTCAAGACGACCGAGAGTGAATGCGGTTTCCATAGCAACTCACAATGATCTATCTTTAATGATAGATGAGTATGCTATTGATCCCGATTTTAGAGATGTGATTTCAGCCCTTACCTTAGGGAAGAAAGAAGAACCATTTACTTTACAAGATGGCTATCTTCTCTATGGCAATAGACTATGCGTTACTAACTCACTACGTGAGAAAGTAATGTATGAATCTCATGCTCCCCCATATGCGGGGCATAGAGGGATTCAGTCTACCCTAAAGGGAATTGAAACATATTTCTATTGGCCTACCATGAAAGTGAACATACATGAGTATGTTTCCAAATGTGTGGTATGTCAAAAGACAAAATTTGATAGAGGGAAGCAACTTGGATTGCTTCAACCCTTGCCAATCCCTAATTCACCGTGGGAGAGCATATCCATGGATTTTATCTTTGGATTGCCTAAGTCTATCCATGGGAATACGGGAATATGGACGATAGTAGACAGGTTCAGTAAACAAGCTCATTTTATACCTGTCAAAAAGACTATCAAAGCCCATCAAATGGCAACCCTCTTCATTTCACAAATTTTCAAGTACCATGGCTTGCCAATGTCCATAGTGTCGGATAGGGATCCTAGAATGACCAGTAATTTCTGGAAGGGTCTCTTTGAGAATTTAGGAACAAGGCTAAACTTCTCTTCGGCCTATCATCCACAAACTGATGGCCAAAGTGAAATAGCTAACCTAACTATTCTCGATCTACTAAAAGCCTATGTAACGGAAGTAGATCAAAGATCCCAATGGGAGAAGTACTTACCCTTAGTAGAGTATGCTTACAATAACACTGTACATACTTCTACAGGAAAAGCACCTTTCGAGGTAATTGAGGGAAGATCAAAAAGTCCCTTGCTACTTAAGGTACATGGGAAGATCTTCGCTGCAGATGAGTATAGCCGAGACCTACAAGAATCTTTCCAAAAGATTAAGGATGCTATCTCTATCTCACAGCAAAGGCAAAAGGCTGCTGCTGACAAGCACAGAAGAGCCCAAGCCTTTAAAGAAAACGATTGGGTCTTGTTAAAGTTTCCCAAGGCTCGCTTCAGGCACACGACGGGCAAGAATCCTACGGGCCACCAAAAGTACTATGCTAAACTAGCAAAAAGGTACTATGGTCCCTTCCAGATTCTTAGGCCAATCAATGAGATGGCCTATCAACTTAAGCTGCCCAATCATTGGCTCATACACAATGCTTTTCATGTGAGCCTCTTAAAGCCTTACAAAGGAGAGCCACCTCAAGAACCAACTATTGAAGACCCACCGGAGATCGAGGACCACGAGGAGGTGCTGCAGCCCGAGTCCATTCTCCGACATGAAGACAAGGTATTAAGAGGCGGTAAGACTATCCGACGATATCTTATTAAGTTTAAGAATTATCCTTTTGAAGATGCTAGATGGATGCAAGGCATACAATTAAAGGATAACCTAAACCTTGTCAATGCTTACAATGCTTCCCAAGAGTAAGCAAATGTACAAAATGTTTAAAAAAAATGAACAAAAATTTTTGTCTTATAAGACTCTCTTTTTCTTTATTTGTGCACAAACATAAAGTAGTATGCATGCTTAGATCAAGTTTGTGGAGACGACGTCTCCCAAACACCAAGTAGAGCTTGTCACTCTACTATGGAAGACTGATAGGACTAATGCGCAGACATGCTTGCGGGAGCCTCAGGCTCTCAAGCGCCAAATGGACTAGTCATCCATTATGGAATGATGTCGTAGGGTAACATAGGGATCCTCTACCCGCTAAGAAAAGGACTCATGCATATGCTTTATCTTCTCTACACCATAGTCGAGGACGACTATGATTTCAAGAGAGAGGTAATGTCATAATAATCAATATCTAATTCTCCTAAATGATTTTCTCATATTAAACTGATCATTTAATGTGGGGAAGTGCCAAGGGAGAAAAAGCTAGAATATTGGTTAAGTTAGCAGACCGGCCACAGTAGGGATCCAAAGGAGGAAAAATAGGGATCCAAAGGGGGGGCCATCTGCAAAAGAGCCATGTGAAACAACGGGCTAAAAAGACCCTAAGGTTCAGCCCATTAAGACTTCCAAAATGCTAAGGTTCCAAAATTCAAAGGTTGTGTCCAAAGGTCAACCTTAGGGAAAATTGGATGCTTAGTGTGTGTGCCCAAAAAGTCTTTCTGCATCCCTACATGGGAGGGGGCGAGCCCCAAAGCTAGGGGATGAGAGAGAAAACCACACACACACACACACAGGCTCCCTTTACACAAAGGGAATGAGGGACACATGTCAGCTCCCTAGGCCAGATGCCCACAAGGTGTGCCCAATTCCTATTGGAAGACCCTTGAAGTGGACCAATGAGAATTAAGCTAGAGTAAATCTAGTTTAATTAATTTAAAAACATTTAATAAAAGAAACCAATAAGAATTAAGTGTCCTAGAAGACTATTGGGCAGTCTCCCAAGGGGTCCAATGAGCATTCAGAAGCCCCATGGCTTGCCTGATTCCTATTGGCCAGGAGGCAAAGGGGTCCAATGAGAGTTTAGTTTAATTATTTAATTATCTAAAGCTCTCACAAAAGGGGAAAGGGGGACACATGTCAGAAGGCTATCACTTATGCTGCTTAATTCCTATTGGCTTGACCTGGGGAGGTCCAATGAGGAAAAAGCCAGCCTAACTTAGCAGCTAGGGCTCGCCCAAGAGAGAGGGGGGGCTGATTTTTTCTGGGCATTCACTCTCACACTCTCACACTTGACCATGTGTGAAGGAAAAACACTCTATCTCCTCCCAAGCTTTAATGGAGAGCTCATCACCTACTCCAAGCTTGTGAGATAGAAGCCTACATCAACACTCTCTTGGCATGTGGATGCAAATCCAACCAAGAGCCAAGCTTCAATGCATGCTCATCTTCTCTACCAAGCTAATTACTAAGCTAAGCTATGCTAATATGAGTGATTATGTGAGGAGATGTACTTCTTTCTCGTAAGATACTTCTTTTTCCTCTCAATCTACTCTCATACCCTGCTAGCTCTCACCATCTTCGAAGGTGTGTGAGGTCTTGGGTCTGAGAACGGGGATAATTCAAGTTGTGTTTAATTAAGTGTTTTGCTTGGTGTATGAAGCTTCCATCTTCATTGCACTAGCTAGTCTTGAAGGAACACAAAGAATTGTATTGTACAATGTCTCTCTTGATGGGAGAAACCATAATACAAAGCCTTTTGGAGGGGGGACCGGCTCCATGCAAATCCGGTCCTCAACTGTTGTCAATAGTTTAATTGCTCTCTCTTTTGAAAGTATTGTCAATGCTATCTAACTAGGTGTTATGCTTTTTGTTGCTCTCTCCACCCAAGCACTCTTGTAATTCTCATTAGGAATCTATTCTAATGAAATGCCCACTATGTTCATGCTAATTTCCGCTACAAATAAGATTTTAGGCCATTAAATGTTACAGGATGTCTCCTTGTTTGGAGATACTGAGGCGTATTTAGACATATTCCCTCAAGACACAAGTATGCTTGTAAATCCCAACATTGAGCTTGGTGACACTGTGCTCTATATCTGTCTCAGGTATGTGTTGCTTCTTTGCTAATTATTAGTGCATGTGCAAGGCAGACATGCACAAGGGGCTCATTGGGGCTTGTGTTTTCTTTTCCAGGTGTCTTATGAGGGATCTTCTAGAGGCTCTAGCAATGCAAATTTCCATATTTAACCCTTTAGTGACACAGTGCCTTTTTAACAAGCAAGGAACCGTTTCAAGTTTTTTTTATGATTTTAACATGCTGACCTGCAATTACATATTATACCGATATGTTGAAGGGTAATTCTTAACTCCTGACATGTTATTTTTAACATTTTGTGGTATTCTTAGCTTATTGTTTTTTATTTTGTAGAGGACATTGGATTCTTATTATCTTCAATCTTTTGGAGAAAGATATTATATTTATGAATTCATTGTCAAGTATCCATGGGAAAAGTAAACTGTAAGCATGAAGCATAATCTATGCTTGATGATGGCCCATTGTTTTCTATTAGTAGTTTTTTCATTCAATGTCTTCTTGCAGTGCTGCCAAACTTATTGTTGGTCACCTGAGTACCACAAATAAGGATTACAATATAGAAGCTTCAAGTACTACAATCAAAAAGTGACTTTACAGAAAGACTCAACATCTTGTGGATGGAGGGTGCTTGCAAATGCATGGACATATCTTGATTCAAGGTGCCGGATGACTACATTCACTGTAAGTGTGGCTCATGTATTTATTTTGATGTTTTATGTATGTATGTACTAATGTACTTTAGTTCCTTTTTCTAATTTTTTCAGTTGCATGACTATCCAGAGTCTTGGGTCATGTGGGTGAGAGAGAAGGCTGTTTCTATGGTTTTGAAATAATCAATAAATCCAAATGATCTAGAATCTCCTTTGCCACCAAAGAAAGGTAGAGCCACCAAAGGTTTGGATGCAAAGAAAATGGATCAAAAGAAGAAAAGTCCTGCAAAGAAGATCCATACAAAGAAAAAGGATCACAAGAAGCATCCTGCCAAGGGGAAGAGTCCCACGAAGAAGAAGATCCCTGCCAAGGGGAAGAGTCCTACCAAAAAGAAGATCCCTGCCAAGGGGAAGAGTCCCACCAAGAAGACTGCCAAGAGGAAGAGTCCCACTAAGAGCCCTGCAAAAAAAAGAGCAGATACAAAGGGCCATCCATTCCACTCACCATTGAATGGTTTTTTACTTTATCCCGTTTAGTTCTCTTCACTCTGTGTCACCACCTTTGCATGAAGGAAGCATTGTTACCCAGTCATTCACACGAAAAGATATCGGCTTCCAAAGACCATCCTCTCTAACGTTATGAAAGTCACAAGAAGTTATGTTATGTGAAGGGCGACGTGCAAAAGACGCCCTGGAAACTTAGAGATTAGAGAAGAAGAAAGAAAGTATAGACGGAAAGACATAAAACCTCTCACAAACTAGAGAGCGAGAAGGTATACGTCTGAAAAAAGTAGGTGATTTGTCATTAATGCCCTTGTTTTGAGAGCCTTCTGACATAGATTTCGTATCTTTGAGAACGCTTTTGTGAAATATAAAACAGAATAAAAGACGAGACTTCATTACTTTGAGCCACAAATTTAATGAGCTCTCTCGCCGAAAGCACCCAAATATAGCAATTTCATCCTTATGATCAAGACATTTAGCGGTTCTCCTTCAAAATAGGACCACCAAAACCCACAATTGAGGAGACAAGAGTGCCATACTTTTGTATACGTGTCAAATAACTATTGGAATATTCCTTAATTCTTAGATTAACAAACAGCCCTTTTTGAGTCGTTTTTGGCCCTAATGTAAATGGTTAAAAAAGGAACAAGGTCAATGCATAAGCACAATTGGTTTCGATAGAATTCAAAGAAGAGGAAGATCCTAAAGCAAACAAAGACACTACAAGGGAAAGTGCTAGATGACTCACTTGATAGTGAGGACACTTGAGCTTTCTAAAAGCTCACCAAAATAATAAAAGTTTCAATATTTTGCATTGTATTGCACGACATGAACTTTCAAAGGTTCTTTCCCATAGGTTTTCCTTTAATTTGTTTATATAACTATTGCTAGGGCTTAGACATTGCCTATGTCTATGAAATGAGGTAAGACCACCCATCATTTCTCATGCATTAGACACCCCAACACTTCTATTATGAGTTTAGTCTATGGACACATAGTTTTTTCTCTATCTTATTTTGGTAGACTGCTACCAACCTCTTCGTGTGCTCAAGACACGTGTGTGCCAACCTTTGAATGGATGGCTCATGCCTCTGAGGCATGCTTGCTCTTGTTCAGCCTTTGAGCCATCCATGGAAAGTTATTTTAGCATCACGTTGGAATATCATCACCTCTGAGCCTAAGGAGTCTATGCTAGCATTCCTAACTTTCTTTCCAAACATGCTCATCTTTTTTAGCTATGTTTCACCTAGTAGGTTTGACTCACCTTATGAACTGAAGTGCAGAATTTTAGCTCTATGGAATACCTTTCTAGCTTAGATAATTACATCACATTACAATATTAAGTTAATGATCTCACACACAATCGCTAAGGCTATCATAGATGCCACCATCTATTTACACATTACAATAATTAAGTTAATGATCTCACACACAATCGCTAAGGCTATCATAGATGCCACCATCTATTTACACATTCATGATTGTCTAGAAATTATCATGAAAGTGTTGCTCATTGTCTTGAGTCATGTTCTCTCTCTCTCTCTCTCTCTCTCTCTCTCTCTCTCTCTCATCATGGTATCACAATAAGATTTATGATTTAAGATATCCTTATCTTATTCTATTTTAAATCCAATCATTATGTGAGGGCCATGCCAAGGACCGACGGCTCCACCATCTCCAAATGGATACACCACAATTCCTGACATCCCTCCCCCTTGAGACCAAGACCAAGACAGGACTCTTCCTGCTCTTTGATGCCAACTCAAAGGGGTGTTAACATTCACTTTTTCTCATACGTATCCCTTAACACAAAAACACCTTTCCTTATCGGTTCAACTTCCCAATCAAAATCATCAGGCTAAATTTGAACTCAACCTTCCGCACTCAACTGGTGGGAGTACCCTTGGTTCAAGGTCACTAATGATTTTTACTTAATGTACAATATAAAATTGGGTTCAGCTTTACGACCAAGAAGTTAACCCTCCAAAATCTACCCTCCCACCGAACCATTTGATAAATGTACCTTTCCAAGGTAGTACTCTGATACTATAAAACAATATTCTAATCATGTAAACCAAGAATACATTTTAAGCATTTGAAAGCGTCATGCAAACTGTTGCATACCCTTGTAGGTGTGCATTTATTTGGTGGTTCCTACCTTTTTCATTTTTAAACTATTTTAATTCCTTTTTCCTTTAGTATTATTAAAGCTATCTAGTTATCTTTCAAGCAATCACATATACTTCTCTACCATATCCCTATCCTCGTCCTAGGACTCAGGTATCATGTTTCCTCGTGTGGAGGCGGTGTCTTTACACAATTTCCATTTTCTTTTTTAAATCTTGTTTGGGAAAGGCTTACAAAATTAATCTACCTTAAGTTCCTTTTAGATAAATATCTCGAGAAGCAAATCAAAGGTTTGATTGATGAGACAATTGTGAAATAGACCTTCTAGGTTCCTAGTCTTTCCAAGGTTCCTTTTTACCAAACAATTAGAAGAGTTCCTAGTCTTTCCAAGGTTTCTTTTTACCAAACAATTAGAAGAGTTCCCTAGTTAAATCATATCTTCCTCCCTTATTTGATCCCTTCTTGGATCCATTTTTCTTCCTCCTTTTCTCGTTGGCCAATTTCCAAACCCATTTGCGGGTCCTCCCACCCGATCGGGACTCACTCCCATCCAATCACAATTCTAGGGCCTTGAATGAGCCCGAGCTCAAAATATAGACCAATGGTTATCAATCCTAGCCAAAAAGACCATCTCCCATTGCATCCCACAGGTAAACACTTGTGCTGGTCTTTTTCCAAACATGGAAGACAGATTTCACACTTAAAATCTTCTATTTTATGCTAGGGCTATCCACGTCAAATCTTTTCAGTAAAGTTTTAATCCTAGTTGAAATTTAGATTAGGTTCATTGAGTTATAATTTTTTAATTTCTATTTTCTTTTAATGTCTACTTAAACAAGACCTTAACAAAGAAATGAGTCTCTTGGGAGTTAAGGTTTTGTCTCGACGTAAGTTGAAAGTTAACCTAGTCTTGGAAAACTTCCATTTTTTTTCTTTGCATCATTTGCCATCCATGGGGCATCTCCATGGAAGTAGTGGGAGTTTTATGTTCAAGCGTCACAGTTGTCACTTTTGTGAATCTATCCCCTTACTCTCCCCTTTGTAATCGCAAAGAAAACTTGAAAGTAGACAAACTTGAAATGAACATTGCAAATGCTCTCTACAGTGACCTTTGCTTTGGTATGAACCATGAATGGTAAACACAAATCTTTAGAATGCACCAACTTGCGATTTTAATGCAAATAATCTTAAAACTTTATTTGTTTAATTATGAAAGAGTTGATGATAATTTATGAAAGAGTGGGGGGACGGATAGGGAGAGAGCTTTTGAATGGAGCTTTTGACAGAGCTTTTTTCTGTTCCTCTACTTGGGCAATCTTATCTCGCCAAAAGCTCTCCACGTTGTGGCTAAAGAATGCTTATTGGAGGTAGCTTTTTCTCAAAAATTCAATCCCCTATAATATTCAAACTACCATTGTCTTTAAAAAAATTTATGCTTGAAACATATTTGAAGGACATAAAGATACAATCCACACTTTTAGGACCTATGAGTCTTGACACAAACCACAATTTAACTTAGCAGATAGCACACTCTAGAAAAGAAATATGTTATGCACAATGTAAACAAACTGCAAAACAACCTCAACCTAATAAATAGCATCCACAAACAAAGAAATATGATATGCTCAAAGTAGACAGACTGCAATGTTTACTCAGCATACAACATCCATTAACAAAGTAATATGTTATGCACAAAGTTGACAATTTTCAAAACAAAAAGACATTACAAGAGTTTCAATACCAAATTAGTCGTAGTTACATACAAAGTCGCAAGTGGTTCAGGACAATTATGCTACATGTTGACTATTGAACACACGTAGTAGATCTTCATTTGTGAACCTGCTCTGATGGACGAACATATTGTGATTCAAATCCAAACCAAAATAGTGGAGAAATATGTAGTATATATGCTTGCAGGCCATATATGGTTTATTATGTGCCACACGTTCTGCAAAGTCTCCACATGTACACATCGGACTATTGGAAACATGAACTTCATACCTCTCTCCTCAAACTTGAGAAGAAGATGTCTCCACCAATAATTTTTCATGCATGCATGCCTTCACAACAGTGTGTTGAATAACATGTGCCTCCATGGTTACGTTGATTCAATTTTCTTAGGTACCCGAATCGATATTCCTGGCCAATAACGCACATTGTTGGTTTCCCTTGCTACGATCTTATTTAAGGTGAACAGCTCCAAGGCATTTATGTTTGTTTTTGTCTCCACATGCCAAGTTCTGGGTACTCTTGCTGGACATTGAGTGATTGTGTTACAAATTTTCCACGTGTGATCCACACTTTATTACAGAACCACATGAATTGTGCCTTCGAAGCATTACCTTGACTAGTGTTATTTCCTCTTTTCCATGTACAAATTTCCCAGAATGATGGTACAATCGCACGTGTGTTCCTTATGTCTTTCTTGCATTTACCAAATCTAGATCCCAACCACCCTTGACATTGAACCCTACTAGCCTTTGGTATACAAAGGATTACCCACATTCTCTTATGAGTATCCATCTCTTCTACCATCAAACCATCCTTGTGTTCTTTGACCTCATGAACTACCCTTGCAAATGATTTTTGTGTTCCTTGATGATTGCGAGTAACAATCTGTGTAATATATTCAGTTCGATGTGCGCATTCTCCTCTTCACAATCTACTATCACAACATTTTTGTGCCTACATGATACTATAGTATTATCACCCTCCATTGACAGTCTTTGATAGAGCGGTGTACCTGCTTGCCCATCTTCAATCTCTTTAGCAATAGCTGCTAGACCTGGTGCTCTATTTTGTTGAGCATGATGACCTAATTTCTCTGCCAAAGGTCATGCTCCATGATATCTACCCTAAACAAAAGCAAGCATCTTCACAATGTGTTTGATAGAAAAAAACGCATGCATCGTACAAGCTCAATACGTGCAGTTGTAGCTTCTCTCATCCAATGTTTGAATCTGAGTGACAAACAACAAAGATTCTAGAAATAACTCGCAAAGGGAGAACAATTGATACACATATTAGACCGCAATTCAATACCTCTATGTATGAATCAATGGCTGCAGCTCCTCAAGTACAGAGAGGAGCTCATTGCTATTGAGTTGCTTCCCATTTTCATGTACCACCGCCCCCGTAACCATCTGCTTTGCTAGATTTAATCACAAATGCCTAGGGCCAGTCCACTGGAATTTCAGACAACACTCGTGACACAAGCTCTCAGGTATGATCGCTCATCACAAAACTCCCTTCACCATGGGTTGATTATGCGTTTCAAGGTGGATAAATAACCCGATCCAATTGTAATCAGGTAGTAAGTAATAGACAGTGCATGGATGCTCACAAAGAAGAGTTGGAGAATTACCACAATGAAAGCAGCATAGTGTTCCATTTCATGAGCTGAACATACCAATTGAAGGAATTGATGGTAACAATTTCCCCGTCCAAGAAGTCTCATTTGGCAACCGGTTCATTGCATTTATCGAGCATGAAGTATTTTTACAGATGAGGTGCCCACCACATTTGCTTCTCTTGATCAAAGATGGATACCTCATTTTAGAATGGACAGGCGTAACCCAACTGTTGACCGCTGGGTCAACAACACAACATAACTCAAGTTTCATACCAAAGTCTTATCTTTTGCGAGTTATGAAATGCTGCGGATTATGGCTATAAATGTCATTTGTAATGAGTAGTTATTCTAGTTTCAGAAGCCGGGATGCAATGGCACTTCCCGATTGTAAATACAAATCCATTTGACCCTTCAACCCCATTTTTGGTTAAACCTAAGGTAGCCTTAGTATATAAGGTACCTAGGTCATTTTGTAAGGAGGAGACTTTAACCATAATCAAAACTTTAGCGCTGTCGTCTACTGTGTGTGAGAGAGAAAGAGAGTGAGCATGAGCTTTATCCTCTAGCTACGCCCGGCTCGCTCAACACATTGGAGATTCGACTGCATCATTGTTGTAGGCTCGAGGAGAGCTACACGACAACGCCAAGCATTCCACGCGAGACGAAGCGCACACACCGACGCATCTAGGAGCTATTTGTTGCCGTAAGTGTATCAAACGATGTCTATTTTCTGCGTGCTAGTAGTCTATAGAATCGTGGTGACATAAGCTACGCATAGGTACTGATAAATTTCAGTTTCTGGCACTTTCAAAATTTTGCTCTGTCATCCTACGCGTTTTTCGCAGATGGGTTTAGAGTGAGGGTTTTGAGTGTAGAGGCTTAGGGACAGGTGTATCCTAGTGAGGGGATGGTGTTCCTTAAGTTTCTTACGAATCTGGCATGATTAGGTGAGTTACCTTCCGTATGTGTGTATGTGGCTAGGTGGTGTATTTAAGAGCAGTGAGGTTCTTGATTGTGGTATAGTTGGCCTTCCAGAGTTTTGTATGTGTAGGATGATCTCGGACTAACAAGCTAAAGAGATTTCCTCCGTGTGCCTATCGTGTCATCTGTGTCCTCGATTGACATTATGTTGATCTAGGTAGTGTTTGCATGCACTTCATGGCTGTGTAAGTCGCTCCCGCAGCATTGGCGCCACTGCCGGGGACATAAGGACCTAAGTAGGGTTCCTACTAACACTCGTGTGATGGTTTCTTGATTTAGTTTCGGCTAAAGAAAGCGTTTTTCTTAAGTGGATCCGGAAGAGGATATTCTGCGATCAAGTGGATAGCGAGGAAGCGTGTGTCTTGCCGAGGGTCTGCGATTAGATAGGTTAAGTTAGGATCTATGGATTAGAGTAGTTGTTGGTGGTCGAGGGATTTGTGAGGTGATAAAAGCGTTTACTAGTCCGTGTGTGGTAGTGAAGCGTTTTTCTACTCATAGATGCAAAACCCCATATGATTTGTAGGAGTAGCTTTAGGTAAGTGATCCGATTCTGATCTAGAGCTATTCAGCACTGAATTATTTGGTAAAGTGCTTGATTGCATTTGAAATCACGGAAAAGTGTGCTTTTGAGGGTAAAAATACATTAAACAAGCTTTTGTGGATATTTTTGTATGACTGGCTGATGTTGTGCATATAAAAGAGCATTTGCAAGGGTTCTGTGAAGAAAACCTGCAATTCTGTAAACATAGACATCCTACGCGTAGGATGTCTCAAGGGGGTTCTGGAGACCAAATTTGAAAATTTTGACTGCACCAGTGTGTTCAGAAGGGGGGGGTTTACCCTAAGTATACATTGAAACTAGAGTTTTGACCAACTCTTGACACCCAAAAGACCAAAGACGGAGTGTCAAAAACACGAAAACAAGAAACTTAAGATTATGATTTCCCAAAAGTGGTGATTTTGAGTATTTTTGACATCCAAAAGTTGTTGTGATCACATATTCTTGTTATATGCATCAAGAAGCACCTTGGGTAGAAACAGAATTCATTCTGAGCAAAAAGACATCCTATGCGTAGGATGTCTCTAGGGCACTTTTGGCAGGGAATTTGGGGAAACTGAGGTTACCAGTGTGTTTAGAAGGTAGGTTTTACCCTATTTTCACCTGGAAAGTGGAAATTTAACCAAATTTTGACAGATCAAAGCCAAAAGACGAGAATTGCCAGACATCCTACCCAAATTGTGCCCAAGGCATAATTTTTGAGACCAAACCATAGGGTGACTTCATGTACATGTTATACATGATGTTTTGAGTGAATATGATAAATTTCATCTCATTTGGGTCAGTAAAAGGAAGATTGAACAGACTTTAGCATTTTTCACTGAAAAAGGCAAGAATAGCTAGTTTTGGGGTCTTTTGACATCCAAACTCAAATCTAAGCATAGCATTGGGTTGCTGACATCAAGGGGAAGCTGTGGCTCAAGTTTGGGGCAATTCTAAGCACTTAGACATCCTACACGTAGGATGTCTTCACCATGATTTAGCACTCCAAATCAACCTTTGAGCATACCACAGTGATCAGCACCTTAAGGAGAGTCTGTGATTCAAATTTGGGGCAATTCTAAGCAGTTAGACATCCTACACGTCAGATGTCTAAGGCCTGATTTAGAGGCCAAATTCAAACTGTGGACATAGCAGGGTGTTGTATAGCCTTAGGCAAGCCTCCTAGTCAATTTTGGTCCAATTTGGAGTTGATTTGACTTGGGAATTCATTAGAACGGACATCAGGCTTTTGGAACAGATTCTTGATCATTTGACCAACCTATAGGTGTCAGAATCAAAAAGTAAAAATAGCTGTGAGTTTAGCACATCAAGGGGAAGCTACAGTGAAAGTTTGAGCTGAAACAGAGCAAAAAGACATCCTACGCGGGGTCATAAAGTGATCAAAATTCTAATGTAGCCATATAGGGAGGTTCTAAGTGTCTCAAGGATTCCAAATCTTTTTTCAAAAGTGAATTTGGACCTTGTTTGGCCTATTTACCAAGCAAAGACAATAATTGTCAGACATCCTATAAACATCCTACGCGTAGGATGTCTCCAGCTTGATTTAGGACTCCAAACCAACCTATGAGCACACCACTGTGATCAGCACATCAAGGAGAAGCTGGGGTGAAAATTTCAAGTCATTCTGAGCAAAAAGACATCCTACGCGTAGGATGTCTTAAGGCCATTTTTAGGTCCAAATGAAATTTTGAGCATACCATTGTGTTGATGGACTTAAGGGGAGTCTCTGGACCGAATTTAGTTAAATTCTGAGCATATAGACATCCTACGCGTAGGATGTCTCTAGGCCAGTTTTAGGGTCCAACTGTAATTTTGACCATACAGAAGTGTTCACAGTGTCACAAAGATCCCAAATCTTCTTTTAAAATTGAATTTGGACTCATTTTGACCAGTCTAAACTGCATTTCACTGTTTTGGCCATAACTTTCACAAACGGTATCGGATCGGAAAAGTTTTGATATCAAAACGTAGCGTGAGAGTGACTCTACATATCTTAGAGCAAAACTACAGCAACCATTTAGTTCAACTTTGAAAAAAACATCGTTTAAGGTCTCAAAATACATCCGCAAGTTAGGGGTGTCTGAAAGCGACAATTTGCAAGAATTGTGATGAAACGGTTTAGGGTTTGGACATAGTTTCGACTTTTCCCTAACCAAAGCACTTGAACACAGTGGACAAAGTCTACTTGAACCAAGAAAAAGCTCTTAATCCCTAGATTCAAACGCAGCTTACACAAGCTTGGAGATCCCGACAATAGAGGAATATCCTCCCACAATGGATCTTCCAAACTTGCAATTGATAAAGATCCATCTTGTTGAGAGAGTTTGGATGATTGGTCATGAGAGTGAAGGACTATATAGATACTTTGAGGACAATGAGGTCAATCTTTATAGGTGCTCATATCCATACCTAGAAGAGATAACGGATTACAAGCTCTTATATGTCTACACATACGGAGTCAATGTTAATGGAGATCTATAGTTGTCGACAAGTATGGATGAGAATACAGAGTTGTAGAAAGAACAAATCCATAGAATGTACTAGAAAGAGGTGGATATTTGGTCAATGAAGGACCACAAATGCCTCCACCAAACACGAGAATTCCTATAGGAATTCCAAGAAGAGAGCCACCAAGATTCCCTTCAAGAACGATAACAAGAGAAGGATTGGGAGAGTCTCTGGTTAGACTTGTAGACAATCAACGAGTTAGACCATCCCAAGTCCAGAAATGGGTAAATAGAAAATATTCCAGAGATAAAGATCTGAGAGATCACGTAATGGATTTTAGAAGAGTATTTAGAGCAGAGGAAGTTTCAGATTTTGCGACACAGTTTGCGGCATTTGGATTGACTCTCGAAGATGATGCAGCTACATGGTTCGACTCAGTGGAAAAATGGGATTTTGAGACCCTAGATGAGCTGTTTGAGGAGTTTATTGAAGAATTATCGTCAAAAGGCATTGATCACAACACGGTCTCGCAAATCCATAGATTCAAACAGAAAGAAGATGAATCAGTACGCAAAGCATCATTACAGCTCAAGAGATATGTTAAGCTCTGTCCGAGAGCGGAATAACCTACGCAAGCACGACTGATGTTGATCTTTATCCAGGTAATGAGACATGCGAGCCTTCAGAAGGATCTGCATATGATAAGGAGGATGACGCTAAACGAGTTGATCAAAGAAGCTCTTTATCTAGTGGATAACTATGAGGCATACAAAGAAAAGGACTTAAAGAGTCAAGGAGATGACACATCCTCTCAGCACAGTGTTTCACAGATAAGTGAGTCCATTGCCAAGCCAACGGCACCTATTGATCAAGAAAAGCTTATCGATGACTTGGTCAAGAGGTTGATTCCTCTTGTAAGGTCTGATTTGGGAGAGCTGAAGTGGTGTGAAATTGAGAGAAAATGGACGAAGCATACGGAGGAAGAGTGCTATTATAGCATGGAAAATTCTAGGGAGAGGTATGTACAACGTGTTCCAGAAGCACCTACTCCACCTAGATACATTACGGAGAATGCGCCAAGACCAGTAGGAGTTTTAAGGCCACAACTTGTCCTAGGACAATAACCTCCACTGCCAGGTGCTAGAATGCAGGTAGACATGAGATAGATGCCAATGGTGGAAGCATCAAATAAAACAATGCCAGTACTAGCTACAATGTGGTATAGCAACCAAAGTGAGTACTACCCTTCAAAGCAACAAAATGTGAGAGAAACACATGGAGTGGTGAGGCCGGTACAACCTCCACCTCCTGGGTTTCAGTCGAAAGAAAGAAGGTATGAAATGGACGAAAGGACATTGCGATTCATTGCAAATAACGGCTTATCTAGGTCAAAGCTTGCTTATAGCCAAGAGGAAATGCTAAAAGAATCTCCTCAACCAAAGACAGATTGTCACAAAAGTCGTGACAGCTACTTGGTCAAACAATGTCCTCATACGGAGATCACTGAAGTAAATGCCTATTGTCTCGAGTGTGGCATCACTCACTTGATCCCCGATTGCCGGAAAAAACCAAACCAAATCAGGAAAATCATGATAAATGTATTAGGGATTGTTCAGCTCCCTAGTAGCTCAGAAAATGAAAATGTTGTACCAATTCAAGTAGTTACGAGAGCACAAGCTCAAAAGAAAGCCGATGAGAATCCAAAGACAAAGAACACGGAAAGTGACATGAGTCCAAAGACAAATGATGGACCAAAGACAGACGCACCTAGTCAAAAAACCAAGAGCAAACGAAATAGTTGGAGAGCTAGAAAGACTAGGATGAAAGCACGTAGGGAACGAGAGAAAAAATCCCTAGTTGAGAAGCTTACCGAAGCTGAGGAGAAGATAAAACAACATGAGGAAAAGGAGGCACCTTCTCTTACACAAATGGTTAAACCTCTAGAAGAACCATCCACGGATGAGAAAGTGAGAAGTGCTAGTTCAGGAGGATCTGTGTTGGCAGAGAAGGTTAATGAGACATTAGATGCCCTCTTGAAAGCCTATGATGTGAGGCTCAAAAACAACTAAACCCAAGAACACATGTGGATGACATATCCCTATGGAACTAGAAAAGAAAAGGTTTGAAATGTGCCAGAAAATGATTCAAACAACCCAAGATTTACTAGAACCACCAGTTGTAAAACCTGCGGATGTGATCCATGTCATGCCTGCACAAGTAATCCCACCAAACCAGGAACTAAAAGAGCCAGATTCTAGTCATGAGCACATACCAAACCTCAAAGACCCATCATTAGAACCAAGGATAGTACTGAATACCACGGATAACTCTTCCGAGGGATTTTGCTAAGCTATACCTGAGGATTGTAAAGAGATAGATGGTCTTGATGAATTGTGGAAACAAGTCAGAGAGGCCAATGAAGCCGATGACCTAAGAAGACGAGTAGACGAGACTGGTGATGAACAAGGAGTGTTTCTACCACCAATAGAGGAATTTGAGACTGGATCTCAAATGAATATAGACGTGCGATCGTATGGGGCGACAAAGGATCTATACAATCTATGGATAGTCAACCCCATTCGCTAAGAACACTACCGTCCTACATGGGAGAGTATGAGACCAAGTCAGATGTGGTTGTAGTCCCATCACAAAGACTGTCTCCCAACAAGGCCATCAATTCGAAGGGGCTAGTAGATATTCTATCTACCCCAGTCACTTGTACAATAATGTTAGCCGAGTTGCTCAGAATAAGACCAAACATGTGGGCTAATGTGGGTAAATGTCTAGAGAAATTTGGTGTAAAAACCCCAATGACTCAAATCGAGGAAGGCATCAAAGAGCTTGAAATGCCTCAACTAAATACTAGGCCAGTGCCATTAAACAAGGTAGGCGAGTATTACGAGGGAGAAGATGGAAACACCACCCTTCCTATGGATTTCAATAATGTAAAAACCATGGCAATCCTTGAAAGTGGAGCTGGTGTGGCCACTGCAACCAAAGAGGTTTGGAAAAAATGGGGAAAACCTGCCTTGATATCAACACGAATGACTCTGCAGCTTGCAGACAGACACAAGGAAAAGCCCCTAGGACTGCTAGAAAAAGTACTTGTTACTTCTTGTGGCATTGAATATGAACACACTTTTGCTGTTGTTGACTTTGGCAAGAAGAACAACTATGACTTCATTCTGGGAAGACCATTCATGCGACAATTGAAAATGGTCCAAGATTGGGGTTATGACTATATATACCTGAGACATATGGAAACCATAACAAAAGTAAACTTGAGGGACCATAGCTATAGGGATGTGACGAGAACACCGGTTGAGGAGTTTGATTCCGCCACAGTAGCAATATCAGAACTTCCAGCTTCGTTAGGTAAGCCTAAAGAACTATGGATGTGTGGAGCTTCACAATGTGGTAGCTTGAAACTTGAGGAATGTATTCTAGAGCGGGTTATAGAGGATATGGACTATATCCCAGAGCCATTTCCTGAAGAAGAGTTAGAGCCTTTTGGATGGGAACACATCTTGGCTACTCTGGATGTGTGCGCCGTGGAGGATGCTCCCACAACAAAGTTTTGTGATGAAAATGGCTATGATGTCATTCCTTATTTTGCAGTGAGTGTAATCCAGGAAAACGAAGAGATCCAGACATCAACAAGCTCTCGAAATAAAGAGCAAACAAAGAAATGTGAAGAATCAAAAGATGAAGAAGAGGACGAGTTCTATGAATCTGTAGAACACTTTGAGCTTCCAGAAGATCAACGACCCAGGAATCAATGTCATCGCTACACGAATAAAGTGCATCAAAAGTGGATTCCAAAGTCCTCAGTGAAGACACAGCCACCACAAGCATCCTCATACAGGGCTCCTAATAAGGATGCAAAGACTCAGCTAGGAGGAATACGACGAGAGCAAGGAGCTAACAATGCTCTAATCAATGGGCTAGAAAAGTCCTCCAAGAAACTACCACCCACGAGTAAACAGACAGTAACTTTCCATACCAACCAAAAAATCAAGGGAAAGTACAAGAAGTCAACCTTGCTGAGGATAGTAGCGATAGTGATGAATCTTACGACATCCCCTATCATCAACTCAGGCCATCAGTATCACCAACCCCTTCAGCAACAACCATGACAGGTCAAAAGAACAGGACAACAAGTCAAAGCCAAAAATCTCGACAAATCTGGATACCAAAAAGCCAGATCGGCCAAAAACAGATATGGATCAAGAGGACAAAGATCTCTAATGACAAATCACAAGATCCAACACCAAAACAAAAACAAGGAAAGCGTGCACGAACGGGTAAGAATATCACAAAGTCGCAAGCTTTCACAACTCGGGTTTGGGCTCCAACGAAGTTGATTCAAGCACAAAAAAGTCAGGAATTCATTTGGATTCCAAAACAACCACAATATCAACTTTCAAAGCCTGAATCCCGTCCCCAACCAAGCATACAAGGGCTGAAGCAAAGACCACTGTTGACTCACACAACAAAAAGGTGGATCCCAAAGAAGTCTCTTCAAACACAAACGAAACACGGGCAAGTATGGGTTCCCAAACAAGCGTCATCAAAAAACAGCCAATAATCGCAAAGAAATGGGTCCCAAAGAAGAACAAAAATACTGCTATCAGTGTATCACCACTTGAATTCTTACAATTCTTCCTACGATTACAGTACAGTTAGAAGAGAGCAAGTCGCTTCAATCAAGCAACGATACAGGAGCTTCAAAGACCATTACATTTCTTAGAATAGGAAGCCTCGCCAACAAATGCCAATAAGCACTACAAAGAGAAGAAGGTACAGGGAAACGATGAAACTTCACAAAGTATATATCAGCAACCACTACAACAGCCGAAGAACTTGTCACAAAGCAGTGTCAACAGGCAACCGACAAGTCATAAAAGTCAGAGTCGAGTAGCTAAGCCACAAAATGAGTGAGGTATTAGTCCCAAAGCTTCAAGTAATATTCTCTGTGGTCTAAGCGTCTTAGCTATTCTAGGTACTACTCAAGCTGGAAGAGTTGAGCATATTTACGTTGTGTCGCTCATGCTGGTATAGGTGAGCAAAAGAGTCGAAGTCTAAGTACTTAAGTCTGGTGAAGTGAAGGAGAAGGTCCAAAAGACACTCACGTACTAAGCATAGTGAGACACGAGTGGAGAAACTTCTACATCGACGACCCTTCTTGGAAAGGTGGAAGCTATTGAGACATCTTTTGATGTCACATGTGCTACATTTATTCCTCGAAACACCCATCATCTCCTTCTTTCACATTGCATGGTTTTGGTGACAAATTTCTCATATGCATATAGAGTGTCCCATAATTGGCACTTGCATCAGGCACTCTTTCCATGTTTCACCCAAGCACTCACCTTTCATGAACATGTACTTCACGTTCAACTCCAATAAGAGCGTATACCAAAGGCATTTTCTTTCCCACCGGGTTTTTTCCCTTTGGTCATCCAGGTTTTAGACCCTAATCTAAAGACACCTATCACCATCCTCTTGTACATATTCCTTCTACATCAACAATAAGGAAATGCTACTCAAATCAATTCACAAATGAATTGGAGCACCAATTTCAGATCATAGCATACTTCTCCTCAATGGCGAGTCGAAGAATGGCCTACAATGACAAAGCTGCAGACAACACTAACAACATGATTGAACAGGAACAAAGAAGTCCCAAATGAAGAAGAGCAGACATAAAAGTAATCAGAGGATCTCAAAAGATGAATGGTTATGATGATAGATGTCCGCTCTAATGGATCATAGTTCTTGTTGTGGTTCGACAAAGTTACAAGCAATGCAACAAATGAAGCCAAAACGACAGCAAAGACCACATCGCCATCGACAATCAGGTCATGTCGGGGACGACATGAACGCGGAAGGGGGGAGTGTTGACCGCTAGGTCAAAAACACAACATGACTCAAGTTTCGTACCAAAGTCTTATCTTTTGCGAGTTATGAAATGCTGTGGATTATGGCTATAAACGTCATTTGTAATGAGTAGTTATTCTAGTTTCAGAAGCCGGGGTGCAATGGCACTTCCAGATTGTAAATACAAAGCCATTTGACCCTTTCAACCCCATTTTTGGTTAAACCTAAGGTAGCCTCAGTATATAAGGTACCTAGGTCATTTTGTAAGGAGGAGACTTTAATCATAATCAAAATTTTAGCACTGCCGTCTACTGTGTGTGAGAGAGAAAGAGAGTGAGCGTGAGCTTTATCCTCTAGCTACGCCCGGCTCGCTCAACACATTGGAGATCCGACTGCACCATTGCTGTAGGCTCGAGGAGAGCTACGCGACAACGCCAAGCATTCCATGCAACACAAAGCGCACACGCCGATGCATCTAGGAGCTATTTGTTGCCGTAAGTGTATCAAACGATGTCTATTTTCTGCGTGCTAGTGGTCTATAGAATCATGGCGACATAAGCTACGCATAGGTACTCATAAATTTTAGTTTCGGGCACTTTCAAAATTCTGCTCTGTCATCCTACGCGTTTTCCGTAGATGGGTTTAGAGTGAGGGTTTTGAGTGTAGAAGCTTAGGGACAGGTGTATCCTAGTGAGGGGATGGTGTTCCTTAAGTTTCTTACGAATCTGGCATGATTAGGTGAGTTACCTTCCGTATGTGTGTATGTGGCTAGGTGGTGTAGTTGAGAGTAGTGAGGTTCTTGATTGCGGTATAGTTGGACTTCCAGAGTGTTGTATGTGTAGGATGGTCTCAGACTGACAAGCTAAAGAGATTTTCTCCGTGTGCCTATCGTGTCATCTGTGTCCTCGATTGACATTATGTTGATCTATGTAGTGTTTGCATGCACTTCATGGGTGTGTGAGTCGCTCCCGCAACACCAACAATGGCCATCATATTTCTGATCCATCCTATACATTTTGAGAACGCCATCCGGCACAACGTCGAGCTCATAAACGCATTCCCCATTATATATTTGAGGAACTTCATGAATACTCTTCTTAATTGAACATGTAGAGATCATTCAACTTAGCTTGGGGTGCTTGTGGCTATTTAATGCAATATACTCCAATGAACTTTGTGGTTTTTCCACACGCTCAGAATCTGCACTTTTTTCATTGTTTTTAGCATTTTCCTCTCTTAATTTGTCTGCCATTCCCTCATTATAGGCATAAAAGTAATCTTTCACCTTACCAAATGAAATTCTGGAAGATCTTTCGTCGTGCATTTCAATGGATTTGTCAGAGAGCTCTACTATTGCCACCTTTGGTGATGAGTGCATATTTATAATTCCGTTCATGACTAATAGAAACTTTGAAGACAATGTTGAATCCAACACAAATTGAAATTGTTGACCTACATGCACACCATCTTGCACTTTTGTCTGAATGTCACCATCTGGAGTTGTAATGATGGCAAACATTTTACTCTCACCACAACCCTCGTAGTCCCTAGGATTCACCATTGAATACCTTGTTAGGCAATCAAGCCACAATGGGACATTAGCGACATTATTTAAAAATAAACTCACCTTGCTAGACGAGGATGAAGCCATAGCTCAACAAATCAAGACGATGAAACTTGATTTTTGTGAATGTCTAAGCTTTCACCTTACCGTATATTTAGAGGCATTTGAGTTACTTAAATAAAGATTTGGAAGCTCAATCTATCATACCATAGATTAGATGCACAAATCAAAGTCCATAATAGAATCAAATCATTCTCTATACATTCAAGTTAGTCTACCCCCATCTATATATTAATCACTATCACCTTCATTTCAGACTCTTTTATCTCCAATCTCCTAAATTTTATCCCTATCCGATACTCATTAACCATCCTCCTTTTATTTTAACCATATTTTACTTTATCTCCATCTATCTCCTCACTCCGTCTATCAGTTTCTTTTAACTTTCACTATTTTCCACCCTAACTCTATGTATCTAGCACTCCAACTTGTCGATCTCTATCCATTTCAATTCATAGTGTTGGCATACCTCTAGCCTGCTCATTTTCAACCCTTTTCTCATCATGTACATCTACATCAGTAATAATAGGCTGATATGTAACATTTTTGGAAACCCCCATAGACTGTACATTCAAACTTCCACCACTAAAAAGAGGCAACAAAGTGTCATAAATTTCCTGTGAGCTTACATTACTGTCTCTAGTACATGACAGCAAGGGCTGAACAGGATCTTCCACAAACACTACATCCAAAATAAACTTTGTTTACGGATGATACAACTTGTAACCTTTGCTTTCAACACTATAATCAACAAAAATACATTTGACAGCCTTATCATCCAATTTTTTGCGCTGTGTTTGTGGCACCAAAGCATATGCCAAACATCCAAAAACACGCATGTGCTCAATAGAAGGCTTTTTATCATGCCACGCTTCATATCGAGTAATAGACTGCAAAGCTTTTGTAGGACACCTGTTAAGTATATAAGTGGCATACATGATGGCCTTAAGCCAAAAAGAATGCTGCAAAGCTTGACTTTTGACCATACATTGTGCCATTTTTGTAAGTGACCTGTTTTTCCTCTCAGCTACACCATTTTACTGAGGGGTATAAGGCACTGTACATTGGTGTTTTATCCCACGACTAGCCAGAAATGCATTAAATTCATGAGACATATACTCCCCCCTCGATCAGAGTGGAGGGTGTCCATAATACATTCTGAGACATTTTCAACCATAGCCAGAAATTTTTTGAAGCACATAAAAACTTCGGACTTCGCTTTAAGCGGAAATACCCATGCATGCCTAGAGTAATCATCAATAAAAGTCACGATGTACAGGTAATTGCGCAAGGGCGGAGTTTGCATGGGCCCACAAACAGCACTATGCTCAAGGTGCGACTTGCATGTGGCCCTAACTAAACCATCCTTTGGCAACTTTGAACAGGTGCTTCAAGAGGCGGCAAAGAATCAACCATATCAGATTTTTGCAAACACAACAAATTGGCAAAATTCAGATGACCAAAACGTGCATGCCAAAGTTTTGCATCTGAAATAGCCTTTGAATCCACAACTGCAGTTGCAAAATATTACCCACACTTGTCATACAAAGTGAGCTTATCAGCCCACGAAATAATATGCCAGATGTAACAATTTCATCACCAAAATTGAGATCATGAACTGTACATCTGTCATCTAGAAATTTGACTACAAGTCCAAGTCTAGCAAGTGCAGATATAGACAAAAGATTCTTCTTAATCCCAGGTACATAAAGTGCATCAACAAGTGTGAAAGAACTGCCATTTGCAGCAGTAAGCACAATCTTTCGAACTCCCTAAACCGGATAAGAGGCATTGTTGGCACAAGTGACAGGCTTCCCATGAGGGACAGACTCCAGAGAGGTGAACAATTCACGATGTGAGGTAATGTACTTTGTAGCACAATTATCGAAATACCACACATGTGAATCTGCAGCAACTGACATGCATGCATCATGGACAACAGGATTGTAAGTGCACTCTGCACTAAAAGCCCATTCTGCATCAACATCAGCATTACAATTTCCTTTTATAGAAGACTCAACAATGGCTACATTTGTAGTGGAACGAGCATTTGCAGTGGAACCACCCTCTTGCTTCTTAGCCTCTTTAGCCTTCAACTTAGGACATTTCTTGATCAAGTGATCATTAGCTTTACAATAATGGCAATGCATCTTCTTTTTTCCCTTATCACCAAAATTTCCAGACGAGTTGTTTCCACCAGAAGCATTAGGAACAGAAGTCTTGCCACTTGCAGCAGAACAATAAGAAGTGGCTGCATTGCTGTTACCATCCTTTCTTTGAGAAGCAATAAAAGCCTCTTCAATTGCATGCTGCCTAGTCTTGTTTCTTCTAGAAAGTAACTCTCACAAAACAACAATGTGCATAATGCATCAAACTTGACAACTTCAGGATTTTCTTGGGTCATAGGTCTCCAAGTACTAGCAAAATTCTGGTAAGAATCTGGTAAGGCATCAAGAACAGTCTGCACAAGGTAACTGTCTGAAATGACTTAACCTACAAAAATAAGTTGCTCATTGATATCCTTGACACGATCAAGGAAAGCATCCATATCATCTTCCTCATGCATAATCTTCAATTCCAACTCTTTTACGTAGTACAAAAATTTTAGCCTCATTACAGCTTGCATAAAGACCTGCTAGAATATCCCAAGCCTGTTTTGCAGATTTCACTTAACGAATGTGAGGAGTAATGGTGCTATGTCAAATTCTTTCTCTCTCCATCTCGTTCTGCACTTTCTCTCGCTGCTACACCTGCTCCTAGCCATGGCACCCACAGGCTTCACCCCCCATAGCCCATCTCCTATCATTTGGACAAGATTCAAATGCATGCACAACTTATCCTTAACTGAATCTTATCTGCATGCCTTATGAGGCTTGTTCCCACGGGCTTGGAAACCTAATTGAAACCTAACACGATCTAGGTGAGAGCACACTAGACTTGGTTTTTCCAAGAGATTATCTATCTCTTGTAGCCTCCATGCACTAGTGGGGTCAACTACATTCCACGAACTGACATTTTATATATGTGTTTCTCGCTTTGCTAGCATCGATATGGTGAGGCTTGGCAACCATACAAAAATATTGCCTAAGTCAACGATTGAACACCACATTTAGTCGTGCTACATAAATTGATGACTCTGCACTTGTGCTGCCTAGACCAAAAAATCTGCATTGATATTGTTTAAACTTGTGAATCTATTGTTTATTAATGTGCTACCTAAATCGATGAATTTACACTCATGCTTCCTAGATTGGCAGATCTATGTACGGATAGCTGTGTTGTGTAAATCGGCAAATATACACTAAGAGGAGCATTTACACGCTGCCTAAAGCAATGCATTTGTGTGCACATGACCAATAAAGGAGGCAAGGCATAAAATGCCACATATATTACCTATTTGATCCCAAAGTGAAATATGTTTGAATAGTGAAGTATGCACAAGTTGTTGTTGACCATCTTGTATCACGTGAGCTCATGTGAGTAGCTTTATAGCTTAACAATTAATTAATGTCAATAGTATTCAATGCAAGTACTGTGATGACGATAGAATTGGTTGATTTCATAGCTCATACAATTAATGGAAATAACTAAAATAGCCATGTATTTTAAAACAATGTCTAACGGTATTGTATGTTGTTGCAAGCTTGAGTGTAGCTTGTTAGATATAATTACAAAGAGAATAGCTTACAAGAGAAATGAACAAAATGAGAAGATTAAATGAGGTGGTTCATAAATTCATAGAAGGATATTAAAAAAAATGGTTAGGATGTTATCATGTCAGTGTGGTAGAGACAAAAAAAAGTCGGCCAGTAATGAGTGATCAGTAAATTTGTGATGCATAGGTGTTTAGGGTTAGATTGGTACTGGGTTAGTAAAAAGAAAAATTTATACTTGACGTTGAAAGAGGAGATAGTGGATAACCCATTTGAGGAGGGCGTTGCTTTTGTGAGGTGGTCAGAGAAGCATGGGGATTGATAATTGCATTGGTCTCTGATGCACATGTCCCAAAAGTCAAAGGACATCCGTGGTTTATGATAATTGTCATGCATGATGATATTCTAGTGGGCATTACTACACAAAATTTTCCCAAATACATTGTGAAATAGGCAAGGGGTAATGGAATGAAAAGAATAATAGACATTGTTTTTAATGATTCTATCTCAAACTTTGAATATATTAACAACAAAAAACCATCCCATTGTTGATTTAGATTAAGTACTTTAGGAGCTCGGGTGGTTTCTAATGTCGATGAAATGCAGCAAATCAAAGGCGTTAATGTAGAGGATATTGCACTATATCTTCTCTATGGGCCTTGTGTTGTTGTAATCACTGATGTCCAAGGATGACATCTGCAAGCATTTCCTTTGAATGATTTACTTGAAACTTTACCTACTCTTAATTCTTTAGGATGCTAAGAGTAGCAACCAATTCTTCTTGACTCACATCCATACCTAGCATTGTTTTTTTTTTTTTTTGGCATGGAGTAATCTCTAGAATGCTTTGGACATTTTTTGCAACCATATTTCACTTTGCTTATTTATCCAATAGAGCATTTCCTTTAACACTTGCTCCATTTGCAATACTAAGGACTATAACTATTCTCATTGGAGGTTCTATGAAGATTTTTGTCCTACTTTTGCCATAGTCTTGTCCTGATTTAACTTGGTCTCTACGAAGGCAACTTGAGACTTTGTTTTCCAATCTGACTTACATCGGTTGGTTCAATTGGCAATGTCTGGATCTTTGGACATCATAGTGATTCTTTGTTGTTTGCATCCTGGTTCTCCTTTACTTCTTGTCTTGATGGCATTCTCTGCTCACTAGATTTCATGGCTTTGTTTGTTCTTTTTTATCTGCACCTACTTTTGCTCTTTTGAAGTTCTGTTGTGTGGAGAGGATTCGTCTTCAATAAACTTTGCTTTGGAATCGATCTCCATTTGAATTGTACTTGTGTTGTCTTCTGTGGGTGACCAGTCTTGGTCTTCATTCTTTGTTGTCTTTGAAGACTGCATCTTGTTTGCACTCCGCATCTCTAAAACCTTATGGGCCATTCGCATGCCCAATATGATGTTGTCTATATATCTTTTGTTGTTATCACATGGAATTGGGCTATGATGGTTTTTTAACTTATCTGAATTTTAGAGATGATTCCCCAACATTTTGATTGCTTGTTTTGAGATATGCTAATGAATTCAGAAGCATCTTCCAGCTGTGGTTGGCCACATTTTTTCCATGTGAAAAATAGCACGAGACTCTTGTCTAGACAAAAATCTAGCTTTGCATCAGTTTTTGTTAACTTTTCTTCATATTCACCAGTGTTCTGCAACTCCAGTTCCATGACAAGAAAATAAGCAAAGGGATGCCAATTAGGTTTATTTGAATCCTATGTGATTATTCCATAGTAATAAGGGCTTGCTAACAAGCCAATTTTAAGTTAAAAGTACATGCTAGATGCGACTCTAAAGGGACAAAAGTTGTCTTTTTAATGCTAACAGTGAGTATGATTGAAGTGGTCATAGCTGGGATTCTATTGATCAAAATTGTAGTACTTGAAGTGCTCTATAGGCCTGTCTTTACGACTCGTCAATTGGAGCTACATATAGGAAGTTATATCAGTTTGAAGATTGAGCAGTAGCATATATGTACCGGAGTGGGTAGTTGATGAAGGGTCAAATTGATATAAGTGCATGGGCCTGAAGTGCTCACTTTGAGGAGCATGGTGGTCTTTTCAATCGGAGTTCCCATTGTCAAGATATGGACAGTTTAAGTTTCATCGGAGGCCAGTTCTGTACCACTCTGGTCGCCCGGGAAATTTTTCATCTGGTAATTTTTTAGTATAGCAACAAGGTTATAGAAAATGGTATCATGTTCAAAATATCATCTCTTATAGTGCATTGATAGCTAGTGCTTCAATTGAATTATATACCATGGCCGGTTAACGGCAGTTCAAATTGATTTATATTAACCATAGGAGTTGTCAGCTGAATGCTATTCCTTGGATGATGTAATCACCAAATGTGATGCCCTCATAAAATTACATTAACATCTCGATGAGCTTATCACGGCAATGCCTTGGTCAATATATATGCCAGGTATGGTGGCAACCAAAGGCCGTCTCCACTAGTAAATGTGTTTTCAAGTCCAATGATGGTCATCAGCAGCAACGGAGCAACAGTGCTTGTCCGATATACATGCTACATGAGATGCTTGTCTAATATGCATGACAAATGTGGTGCCCTTCTGAATCAAAAGCCTTTATATGTCCACCCACCAAGGCACCCTAAATCCTCCCAAGGGATGGCACCCAATTAATTAAGGGTTTGGGGTGTGTGTGAAAACAAAATGAGAAAACAAGCATGGCGAGCAGGTAGATGATGGGCGGCAGCGCATGAGGGAGGAAATAGCTCGCAGCAGTGAGATTCACGCTATTGGGATGGCAATAACCATGAAGCATATTTTGCAGAGCAATCCATGGCGCTCCCATTGGAGATTCAACAACAAAAAAGAAGAAGGTCCTACTCCTAAGCCCACTCCTGAAGTGGTTATGGAGGAAGCGCCCAAGGACAAAAGGCAAGGTAAGCCCAGGGGACCCTCGTATAAGCTTAAATCTGACATTGAATTAGTTACAGATCTAAAGAAAGTTTTTGAAGAGCGCATTCTGAATAGCAAAGTGCAGCTCACATTGGGTGATATTCTGGAAATTACCAAACGTGATTTTCACAAGGAGATTATTGATATTATCAAGAGGAAGCGGCAGATACCAAGTGAGCAGGAGCCAGAATCAGTTAAGACCCAGATGGTTCGGCACATTGAAGCAATTTTGGATGATTATGAAGAATATTTGGCGGATCTTGAAGAAGAAGAGTCGAGGTCTATGGTGGTGTCAAACCCAATTGTACCTGAGGTAAGACATGTTCATTTTAATGATGATGAAGACAATGAAAGTATACCTACGAGTCACTTTTCAAGGACTCATTGGGAAAGGGCAACAACCGAAACTGTTGTGAATCTTGGCGACATTGAAGAACCGGTCTTAGCACTAATAGATCATGGATCAGAGATAAATTTGATGGCAAAAAGCTTACACAAAAAGGGGAAATGGCCTATTGATGTAGACCACAATTGGCGGATTTGAGCTACCAACATGCTTCCAGGTGACCGCTATGGTGCATGAGCAAATGTTAAGGTAACTGTAGGGGATGTGTGTGATGAGCAAAATTTCTTTATACGAGAGCATTCCTTTTATCCATAGATTTTGGGGCAACCCTACATTATGGCTGTGTGGATGGAAACCAAGGTGCTCGATGATGGCTCAGCCTATGCCAGGGTTCGGAGCTGAGATGGTAAGAAAGCAGTTCAATTCTTGACTATATCTATTGACCATGCCATGAACAAGGATAATGAAGTTTTAGATCCAGAAAATGAAGTTTTAGATATTTTTGTATATCGCCTTAGCTTTGAAGAATTTTTTGTATATCGCCTTAGCTTTGCTGAATCAAGGAGGGTGGATTTGGAGTAAGCTTGGATACTTTGTCTCTCTTCCAACGTAAAGTAATGGACAACAATGATGTGTAAGTGTCTTGGTGTTTTTTTTAAGTTCTTGATAGCTTGTCTCTGGGTGTTGTCATCAATTTAGCCATAAATCCCACATACTGTAAGAGGGCGACATGGTGGAGAGGACTCCCCTGGCTTTAAGACAATGATTGGGGTGGCTTTTCTTGTGATGTGTTGTGGTGTAATTTACTCAAGCTATGTTGAACAAATACTAATCTCACTTTCATTGGTCATGACAGATTTGTAAGAAGGTATTAGTGCAACAATCACCCCCTCCCCCGTCCCTCTTTTTCTTACATATATAATTGTGTTTGCTTGATCACTGTTGAACATTTCAAAGCAGCCCGAGCACTATCTCTCTCTCTCTCTCTCTCTCTCTCTCTCTCTCTCTCTCTCTCTCTCTCTCTCTCTCTCTCTCTCTCTCTCTACGCGTCCTAGTTCGCATCCAAAACTAGGTGGTGCCCCAAATTTGTGTAGGGTTAGGTTGCGGGTTTGTGTGTGTGTTTTCTATTTTTTCCAACCCCAACCCAATTGAGCAACACGGGAGCCTAGAAAATTTCTTAGAGGCCACTCTTCTTGTTGCCCGCCCCGAACCGCCTTCAAATTGGTGCCCCCACTGAGGAGCCAACTTGTGTATGTTTTTGTGTAGGATCAATCTTTAGAATAGTCAAGTAGTTTGCATGAATCACGAGAATTTGTATGATCATTTCATTCCGATTGCAAGGAAAAAGGTACACATAATTGTTAGTACTAAGTTGCAATGTCAATGCGTAATTCGTAGAATTTTAGGTTCTCTTAGGTTAGCCGAAATAAACGCTTCGATAAATCCTTTTATTTTGCCTCTCATTAGGTACGATCTTAGTTTCGATGTATATATCTTTGTTCTATTTTATGCATTAGGTTATGTATAGAGCATGGATAATGACCCAGAAATTTTCCCTTTTTACTTCACACCACATATTAGGATAAATATTGCACTTAGTAGAAAGATACATTTTCAGCAGCGTATGGTGTTTATGTTTGGGGCTGAAAGAACAGGGAAAATTCTTGCATCTCCACAACCTGTCATTCTACCTCTCATGAACTACAACACTTCTTTTGATGTACAAGTGTTCATTTTATTTTAAAATGAAGTGCAGCCAAACAAAATAGTGTGTATGTTGGCTTTTTGTTTGTCCACGTTTGTTACAAAAACAAAAAAACGATCATTTGTTCTAACAAGGAGTGTGTGTGCAGTGAAAATTCAATCCTTAGAGATCTAGCTCTATTACCGATTGAGTTGTAGGAGCAGGTAGTAAAGCGTCTCCCTCATAACAAGAGGGTTGTGAAGCTAAGACGAAAGGTCCTGCGTGTGGATTCCATTTTCCTTTTGCTATTGGGCACTAAGGAAGATCGTACATTCATCCAAATAGTGTGTGCCCTAAGATTGGTAAATAGAGTGAAATTTGGTGTTTGGCGAGTGCATTTCACCATTGAGGAAGACTCTTCAGGAAACTTGCAGCCAGAGTTCATGCTTCATAGACTCACATTTGGTGAATTTTTCCCTCATTTGCGTCTTATTAATAGTCTTCCTTTCACTTTCAACAAAGGAGATAGGGAGCTATTTAGGGCTTGTCTTAATAAAGAGAGCATAGAGAAGATTGCAAATTTTTATAAATTCTCATCCTTCTCTACTTTCTATGACACTTTGTTCATAGAGACATTGTAAATCTCTTGATGCTTATGAATGATTTAACCATAATCCTAAGGAGTTTTTGTCCAGGAGTTTTGTAGCACGAGTGGAGTCTTTAAATCTTGCAAGCTTGATTGGACTTGAGGAGGATGTTCTTTATGAAATTGTGAGAAGGTTGCCTCATTCCGACTATGTGGAACTCGAAGGAAAGGAGCTCCTAGTCAATTGCTACTTTCTCACAGCCTTCGACGAGCATGAAGATCTAGTTTTTATACAAACCACTTTTGCATTGGGAATTGTAGAGCAAGTGCAATTCATTACTTGGGACGTGGTTGCTCTTCTAGATCCAAAAAATGAAGTTTTAGATATTTTTGTATATCACCTTAGCTTTGAAGAATTTAAACCCTTCTTAGAGCTCATAAATAGTCTATCCTTTTTTTTTTATCAAACAAATTGAGATCTCATTGAAGCTTGGATAACTGAAGAAGAAAACCTAGAGTGGTACTTTCTTACTTCTTCATTTTCAGGCGAGTGGTTCTAAATTTCTATTGTATCCCTTGTTGCAACTCGTGTTGTAATCTCTCATAATAATGGAAAGCCAACTCCAAATGTCCGGATACCCTCTTTTCTTTGGAGAGCCTAGAGAGGATGCAGAATTATTTTTAGCAAATTTCAAGATGTCTTGCCGTATCAAGAGGATAGTAACTGATCAAGAGATGTTTGAGGTGGTCCTTAGGAAAGATGCTAGCACTTGGTCTGACTCTTTGCCTGAGGAAGTTAAGGGGAATTACATAGAAGTTTTGAATCATTTCAAGAGATACTTCTTTGATCCCCAAAACACTCAAAAACTATGGCAAGACATTGTTTCTCATAAGCAAAAAGATTTAGATGACTACTACTTGTACGAGCAAGAGTTTCTACGTCTTTGGGCTCTATGGATACAAAATGTTGCTAACCCTGGTGATGGTGCAGAATTTCTAAAGAAGGAGAGATTCATAGTTGGACTCTTTCCTGATCTTAAGGTAAAGGTGGAGGCGGATGCACCTGCCACCTATGATGCAGCTGAAATTAGAGCTTCCAAGAAGTATAGGAAACTCAAGTGCCTAAGGGGAGAGGTTCCAATAGAAGGTCTTAAACCCAAAGGTAAGTCACAAGCATCGACATCTAGGGAGCTTCCTAAGGTAACAACTGAAGTAATTGAGAATTTGAATGAATCTTTAAGTAGCCTGTCAATTCACCTTGCACGAGTTGTAGGTCTAAAGGTACAAGCAAAGAAGTTTGAAGAGCGATATTCACGACCTAGGAGAGTCTTGCAATGTTGGAATTGCGGTGAGTCTGGACATGGGATGTATAATTGTCCTTGGCCCCGTGGGGAGCCAGGGAGACCTAACTTGAATTACCCAGTGATGAATGCAGGTGAAGGAACTAGTCAGCAACCACGACTTCTACAAAGGCCAAATGGAGCAATACCACCTCCACAAGGAGTGGAAGGAGTTCCATCTTTGCCAGACCCAAATGTGCATGTGGTAGAGGTGACAAACTCAAAAGAGGTTGACATGGAAGCAAATGGCATTAAGCGTGGCCATGGAAAAGGGAAGGAGAAAGAATGAGTCACGTCGCAAAGTGATCATGGACGAGAAAAGAAGGCAAAGGAGACCAAGAAAACTAAGAGGACTCGACGTCGTATCAATCTCCAAGACTTCCCTCTTGGACATGGTATGGCTCTATACAACCTATTGGAAGACATGAGAGGTAAGGGTCCTGATATCTCATGGCCTCAGTTTCTTGCATTATGCCCACAAGTTAGGAGGGATTTAACAAAGGCAGTTAGCACTAGGAGAAAGGTAAAAGAGAGTGTTCCTGTTGTAAAAATTGCACATGCTGAAATGAATGAGGATATTACACCTGTGCTAGATTGTTACATCAAAGGAAGATTGGTTAGGAAAGGTCTAGTGGATGGGGGTGCACAAATTTACATCATGACAGAGGGACTCATGCAAAAACTAGGCATGCACATCCATGAGACACCTCAAATTAAAGTCAAGATGGCAAACAATAGCAAAGCTAGGTGTGTAGGGATTTGTAAAAATGTTTTTGTAGAGGCCTTTGGCATTGAGAAGGCAGTGGATTTTTATGTTATGTCTACGAAAGGAAATGGTTATCCATTATCCTAGAGAGACCATGGCTAATGAAAATGCGAGCTTTGCAGGATTGGGAGAGTGGAAATCTAATTTGCAGGAATGAAAATCATAAGAAGGTTGTCTTTGACATGAAGGAGCAACGCCAAGAGGAGCTCCATGAAGAATCATCTCAAAGTGAGACGGAGGAACGCTTGACCGATAGCACTTCAGAAGGAGAAAGTAGCGGCAGCATTACTGAAGAGGAGTCTTCCATCAAAGTCATGGGGGTAAGGTTTAAGCCAAACATCCAAGAGACCTCTTGCTCAGGTTTGTAAGAGATAGGTTCCCAAGAAAACCAAAAAGTGGAAGATGAAAGAATGCTAGAAGGTATGTTATCTACAACACTTACAAAGGATGAAAGAGAGGAGCTCAAAGGTGTGTTAAGGAAATTTCCTAGGTTTTTTGCTAAAGACTACACCGATGTGCGTGGAGTAGATGCTGTTCAACACAAAATTGAGTTGAAGCCAGAGGCCACACCTAAGGCTCAGAAGCTACGAAGGTTAGGAGTCATCAAGGAGCAGGCTTTACTCAAGGAGGTAAGAAAGCTTCTAGCAGCAAGTTTCATTTATCCAGTGGAGAATTCAGAGTGGGTCTCTCCCGTTGTTGTCACTCCTAAGAAAAATGGCAAGTGGAGGGTGTGTGTGGATTACCGTTGAAGCGGTCCGGGGCGGGCAACAAGAACAGCAACCTCTAGACACCCTTCAAGGCTCCCGTGCTGCTCAATTGGGCTGGGGCACAACACAACACAAACCAAAACAACAAACCCCCAGCCAAATCCCAACTACACAAGGGGCACCACCTAGTTTAAGAGCGAACTAGGACGCAAAAGAGTAGAATCGTTAGAGCAACCCACAAACAAGCAAGGAATTTACACTAACCCTAACACCAATGGAACACTCTCACACACTAAAACACGAGAGAGAGAGAGAGAGAGAGAGAGAGAGAGAGAGAGAGGGAGAGAGAGAGAGAGAGAGATAGAGAGAGAGAGAAGGTGCTCGGGCTGCTTTGAAGTGTAGCGTTAATGATCAAGCAAACATAAATATATATATATAAGAAAGAGAGAGAAGGGGGAAGGGGGTGCTTGTTGCACTAATGCCTTCTTACAAATCTGTCATGACCAATCAAAGTGAGATTAGTATTTGTTCAACATAGCCTGAGTAAATTACACCACAACACATCACAAGAAAAAAGCCACCCCAATCACTGTATTAAGGCCAAGGGAGTCCTCTCCACCCTGTCGCCCTCTTAGAGCATGTGGGATTTATGGCTAAATTGATAACAATACCCGAAGACAAGCTATCAAGAACTTAAATAAAACACCAAGACACTTACACATCATTATTGTCCATGACTTCACGTTGGAAGGGATACAAGGTATCCATGCTTAGTCCAAATTCACCCTCCTTGATTCAGCAAATGTTGGGCTTACTCTAGTAGGAGAAATGATAGATTTCCTACTCTCAATTTAATGATCACTCTCTCTTACAATGGCATAGAGTTCCCTTGCTAATCACCCCTAATACAACACATACATATGCCTAATGCCAATGAGATTCCACTCAAGAGCTCCTTCTCAAGAGGTTGAGCTTGGCTTCTCAAGCTATAGCATAGTGCTCTTCCTTCTCTCGCCTTTTTGTGCTAGCTACACCCTCCTTTTATAGAAATTTTGAAGGCTAGGGTTACTCCTCTAACCATGGTTGGGTTAGATTTTCAGCAATTTATCTAATTTCTTTTGCTTGGAATTATCAAGAAGCTGGTGGGGAGTTAGTATTAATTTACAAATGGAATTGGATATTTACAATGGGGGTATCCATGTAGGATACAAATAAGGAAGAAAAACTCTTAAGAGGTAAGAAAAGGTGGATTTCTTACAAGGTTGATGTTCCAAGTGTCTTGAGTAGGGCCAATTTTGACGCTTGTTGACGGTCCACTAGCTTTGACGGTACATTTTTTCTCCACTCTTGACCTTCCTTGAGAGACAAGGTAATTGAAGCTAAGTAATCAACCACCATGATGCTGTCTTTTAAGAGAAGAGGCTGAATTTTGTGGTTTTTTTGATAGATATGGGTAATTTGGAGGAGGGAAAATGAGACTAGGTGGTCAATTTTGGAATGGAATTGTGTGTGGGAGGTATGAGTTCACCATGGTTTCTCTTATTCTTCCAGGTTGAGGAGAAGGTGAGTACGGTGCAGAGAGGAGTGGTGAGAGAGGTGGGGATGATGAGTGGAGAAGTGTGTGTGAAAGACGAAAATGATAAAGTGGAAGAGAGAGTGTGGCTGCATAGAATGGGAAAACTGGGGTCCACTAATAAAATCATAGCTCACAGCTCGTAGCTCAAAAAAATATGAAAAAACTTGAGGCAAAAGTTCAGCCCACGAGCTACAACTTTTGTTTGTATCACCTTTTCAAATTTGGAGAGCAAGTGAACTTTAAAAATTAATCAAAATCGACTGTTTTTTTCCACTGACAAAGTCCTTGTGGGGTCCTTCTTTGGATGATTCTTTTGAATACCTCCAAGAGTGAGCCCTCCATAGTGCATGTATGCATGCCACCTACCCTTGACCTTATTTGGTAGGTCTATAATTGAAGATATTGTTGAGATCATGATATAAGTGAATAGTATAACTAAGAAAATCAAATATTGAGGGGTCTAAAAAATATGTACATGTCAAATATAAATAATATAAGTGGAAAAAATATAAAGGGGTCAAAAGAAATCTCTCTCATTATGAGGCTACCATAAAAAGATAAATATTTTTGGTGTTCTAATTTTTTAGAAAAAAAACAAAATAGATGTAGGAAGGGAAACATCACAATAGTGAAAAAATATACACATAAATAAAACTAGTTTTTTTGGATTTTTGTTGGGGTGGAGTTACACCAAATATAAGAGAAGCTTACATGAAAATATTTCTATATGGAATAAAGAGTATGAAAAATGGTAAGAAAAATTGTGGTAATGGTGATGCAATGTACAGAGCATAAATAACACACACCTAGGTAGAAATATTTAAATAAATACCAAAATAATTATGAAAAAATCTTTTATTTAGGCCCTATATAAAAAGAAATATTTACATACGCATGGGCCATAATATACTTATATTTTTTATTTTTATTATTTTTTTGGCTCAACTAGCCCAATGACTAGCTAATTGAGGGTTTTTTATTTCAATAAGGAGATATGGGAAAAGTCCCCTAACTCACACGCGCCTATATACAGTGAAAGGGTGAGGGTGAAAATGTCGGAGTGATTTGTATAAAGGAAAAATCTGAGGTTAGAGTATGTACATATTGGCAAAAAATATAATTATGGTGTAAGAGGATGAAAGAAGGTGTACATAGGTTTAATAAAACACACACCTAAGTAGAAATATTTAAATAAAATACCAAAATAATAATAAAAAATCCCTATATTTAGGCCATATATACAATGAAATATTTACACACAAAAAGGCCATAATATACTTTTATTTTTTTATTTTTTTTATTTTTTTGGCTCAACTAGCCCAGTGGCTAGCTAGCTGAGGGTTTTTAAGAAGATATGGGAAAAGCCCCCTAACTCACACACGCCTATGTACACTGAAATGGTAGGGATAGCCATAGCGTTTGGGTGAATTTGGTAGGGTGGAGTAACTTACTATGGCAATTATGGAGAGCCGAAAAACGGCTATCATTAGCCCTCTCCCAGGATGATGGTATATTCATGTACCATCATAGAGCATTTTTTCCAAAGAGAGTGCTTTAGAGTCCTTGACGAGATCTTCATTGTTTGGCCCCTCAGAATTTTGGCTGGAGTTACACTCATGCTTCATGTAACAATACTTACATGAGACAGCGGCCTTTGGACAGATCTTTGGTAGATCCTTTGGTAGAAGGCGACTCAAATAGGGCTTCAAGCGATACCCGTTTACCTTCCTGGAGTGCTCTTTACCATTCAAGTCCATAAGCTGATAGTAACTAGAATTGAAAGCCTTCTTGACTATGTATGGCCCTTGCCATCTAGTTTCAAACTTGGCATCAAAACGATTGTCAAGTCGATTGTCATACCTTAGCACAAGCTCTCCTTCCTTGATGCCTTTGTCCTTCAGTTTCTTGTCGTGCGTTTCTTTCGCTTGTGTGGCTTTCCTCTTGTAGCACTCATATGCTGCTTCTCTTTTCCACTCAAGCTCCACTAACATAAGAAGTCGATCCATCCATAACTCTTGATCATCTTGTGCTCCTTTGCCATGAAGTCGCATTGTTGGAATGTTGAGCTCGATCGGCTGCAAAGCCTCTTGACCATAGACCAAGTGAAATGGTGTGAACTCCGTGGCTTCCCTATATGTGGTTCGATATGCCCACAAGGCACCATCCAAGAAGTCATCCCATAATTTTGTTTTGTTTTGCACCATCTTTCTAATGATTCCTGCAATGACACCATTAGCCTTCTCCACCAAACCATTTGACTGTGGGTAGTATGGTGTGCTATGACGATGTAGAATGTGAAGCTCTTCACAAACTTCTGTGAGCAAGCCCTTCCCAAACCCTGGACCATTATCAGAAACAATCTCCAAAGGTGTGCCAAATCTGCAACAAATGTGATTGTACACAAACTTGCTAACTGTCCTCTCATTCACTCTTGCCACACTTTGAGCTTCCACCCACCTAGTCATATAGTCTACAGCCACTAGAATGTAGAGTTTACCATTTTTTGTCCTAGGCACAGGACCCATAGCATCAATGCCCCACTTTTCAAAGGGTCCGTTTGCAAGCACTATTTGCCTCGGGCCATGCACCAACCTTCTATTTCCATTTATTTGACAATTGTGACAGATTTTACACCAATGTTGAACATCCACATGCAAGCTTGGCCAAACATACCCCGCAAGAAAAATCTTATTCACAGTTGATTCTTGGGCAAAATGACCACCACATGCCTCTTCATGCAAACCTTTTAGAATGGCTGGAATTTCCTCGATAGTTGGTACTCTTCTGCACACTTGATCCTTCCCTCTTTGATAGAGGGAGCCTTCTAGGAAGAGATAGAAACTTTCCTTCTTCATGAGTCTCCTCTTCTGAGCCTTCGTGAAATCTTGTGGAAACTCACCCTCCAAAATGTAGCCAATAATGGGATCCAATGACTCCAATACCTGGTATCTCGGTTGCTTGACAGCTGCTGTCACCATGATGACTTGCACTTCTCTCTCAACACATGTAACTGCTTGTTGTGCAAGTAAATCGGCATCTTCATTTTGTTTCCTCGGAATATGATATAGTTGCACTTCTTCAAACTGATTAAACATCCTACGAATGGCATGAACTTTTGTCCTTAAGCTTTTATTCTTGCATGCCCAAATGCCTAAAATCTGTTTAACAATGAGAAGTGCATCTCCCTTTACCATGAGACGTTTTATCCCTTGGCCAATGCACATCTTCAAACCATGAAGTAGTGTGTCGTATTCTGCTTCATTGTTGCTAGTTGAACCTGGTAGATTGACCTTCTCTTTCATGACCACCTCTCCACTTGGGTTGAGCAACACTAGCTCTCCCCTTGCTTTCCCTGTGGCTCGTCGAAAAGATCCATCAAAGAACAAGGTAAAAGCATTGGGAATACTTTTTGGTGGTGGCAATGGTAGGGTCTTTACTTGAGGCACCTTAATTTCCTTCTCATGTACCCTATAAGTGAGAATCCCTGCCAATTGTGCACGCACACTATCTTCTACCTTGAAAGAGTATTGGAACTCTTGCAACTCCATAATCCACTTTGAGATCCTAGTACTAAGATTCATTTGAGATGACACCCAAGGGAACAAATTTTCTGCAGTGAGAATTACAAAAGGTTTTGGTAGCAGGTAGGATCTAAACTTTCTCACCACAAACATGAGAGAAATCATCATGAGTTCTATTTCTGTGTAGTCTCTCTCCAAAGCATTCATGACCCTAGTAGCAAAGTAGATGGGTTGCATCCTTGTACTGTGGGGATCTTGTTGTAGCAACACAGCACCAATTGTTTCCCTTCCAACACTAGAGCTAACAAAGAATGTGTACTCCCAACAAGATAGTGTACATGCACAATTGGCAGGGATCCTTACTTATAGGGTACATGAGAAGGAGATTAAGGTGCCTGAAGTAAAGACCCTACCATTGCCACCACCTAAAAGTATTCCTAATGCTTTTACCTTGTTCTTTGATGGAGCTTTTCGACGAGTCACAGGAAAAGCAGGGGGAGGGCTAGTATTGCTCAACCCAAGTGGAGAGGTGGTCATGAAAGAGAAGGTCAATCTACCAGGTTCAACTAGCAACAATGAAGCAGAATACGACACTCTACTTCATGGTTTAAAGATATGCATTGGCCAAGGTATACAACGTCTCATGGTAAAAGGGGATGCACTTCTCATTGTGAAGCAAATTTTAGGCATTTGGGCATGCAAGAATGAAAGCTTAAGGACAAAAGTTCATCCCATTCGTAGGATGTTTAATCAGTTTGAAGAAGTGCAACTATATCATATTCCTAGGAAACAAAATGAAGATGCCGATTTACTTGCACAACAAACAGTTACATGTGTTGAGAAAGAAGTGCAGGTCATCATGGTGGCAGCAACTGTCAAGCAACTGAGATACCAGGGATTGGAGTCATTGACTCCCGTTATTAGCTACATTTTGGGGGGTGAGTTTCCACAAGACTTCACGAAGGCTCAAAAGAGGAGACTCATGAAAAAGGCAAGCGCGTATCTCTTTCTAGAAGGATCCCTCTATCAAAGAGGGAAGGATCAAGTGTGCAGAAGAGTACCAACTATCAAGGAAATTCCAGCCATTCTAAAAGGTTTTCATAAAGAGACATGTGGTGGTCATTTTGCCCAAGAGTTAACTGTGAAGAATATTTTGCTTGCGGGGTATGTTTGGCCAAGTCTGCATGTGGATGTCCAACATTGGTGTAAAAGTTGTCACAATTGTCAGGTAAATTGGAATAGAAGATTGGTTTATGGTCCAAGGCAAATTGTGCTTGCAAATGCACCCTTTGAAAAGTGGGGCATTGATGCTATGGGTCCTCTCCCTAGGACAAAAAATGGTAAACTCTACATTCTAGTGGTTGGAGACTATATGACTAGGTGGGTGGAATTACAAAGTGTGGAAAAGGTAAATGAGAGAACAGTGAGTGTTATTTAGGCCCATTTGTGTGTAAATATTTCATTGTATATAGGGCCTAAATAAAAGGATTTTTCATAATTATTTTGGTATTTATTTAAATATTTCTACCTATGGTGTGTTATTTATGCTATGTACATTGACTCAACATTACCATATTTTTTCTTACCATTTTGCGTACTCTTTATTCCATATAAAATAATTTCATGCAAGCTTCTCTTATTTCTGGTGTAACTCCATCCCAACAAAAATCCAAAAAAACTAGTTTATTTATGTGTATATTTTTTCACTATGGTCTTTTTTTCCTTCCTACATCTATTCTCTATTACTCTCATAAATTAGACCACCAAAAATATTCATCTTTTTATGGTAGACTTATAATGAGAGAGATTTATTTTGACCCCTTTATATTTTTTCTACCTATATTATTTATATTTGACATGTACATATTTTTTTAGACCCCTCAATATTTGATTTTCTTAGTTGTACTATTCACTTATATCATGATCTCAATAATATCTTCGATTATAGACCTACCAAATAAGGTCAAGGGTATGTGGCATGCATTCATGCACTATGGAGGGCTCACTCTTGGAGGTATTCAAAAGTATCATCCAAAGAAGGACCTCACAAAGACTTTGTGTAGTGGAAAAAAACAGTCGGTTTTGTTGAATTTTTAAAGATCACATGGTCTCCGAATTTGAAAAGGTGATACAAATAAAAGTTGTAGCTCGTGGGCTGAACTTTTACCTCAAATGTTTTCATATTTTTTTGAGCTACGAGATGTGAGCTATGATTTTATTGGTGGACCCCAGTTTGCCCATGCTATGTAGCTACACTCCCTCTTCCACTTTATCATTTTCCTCTTTCACACACACTTCTCCACTCATCATCCCCACCTCTCTCACCACTCCTCTCTGCACCCTACTCACCTTCTTCTCAACCTTGAAGAATAAGAGAAATCATGGTGAACTCGTGTCTCCTACACACACTTCCATTCCAAAATTGACCACCTAGTCTCATTTTTCCTCATCCATATTACCCATATCTATCAAAAAACCACAAAATTCAACCGCTTCTCTTTAAAGACAGCATCATGGTGATTGATTACTCATGTTCACTTACCTTGGCTCCCAAGGAAAATCAAGAGTGGAGAGAAAACGTACCGTCAATGCTAGTGAACCGTCAACAAGCGTCAAAATTGACCCTACTCAAGACACTTGGAGCATCAACATTCTAAGAAATCCATATTTTCTTACCTTAAGAGTTTTTTCTTCCTTATTTGTATCCTACATGGATACTCCCATTGTAAATATCCAATTCCATTTGTAAATCAATAAAAATACTAACTCTACTAACTTACTAACACTAACCTACTATGAAAAGTCCTATCACCTCCACTTCTCTCCTTTCTCTCTCTTCTTCATCTATCCACACCAACTTCTTGATAATTCCAAGAAAAAAAAATTAGATAAGTGTTGAAAATCTAACCCAAACATGGTTAGAGTAGTAACCCTAGCCCTCAAAATTGCTATAAAAGGAGGGTGTAGCTAGCACAAAAAAGGGGGAGCCATAAGAAAGAGCACTATGCTATAGCTTGAGAATCCAAGCTCAACCTCTCTAGAAGGAGCTCTTGAGTGGAAGCTCATTGTCTTATGCATATGCATGTGTTGTATTAGGGGTGATTAGCAAGGGAACTCTATGCCATTGTAAGAGAGAGTGATCATTCAATTGAGAGTAGGAAATCTATCATTTCTCCTACTAGTGTAAGCCCAACATTTGCTGAATCAAGGAGGGTGGATTTGGAGTAAGCTTGGATACTTTGTCTCTCTCATAACGTAAAGTAATGGACAACAATGATGTGTAAGTGTCTTGGTGTTTTTTTTTAAAGTTCTTGATAGCTTGTCTCTGGGTGTTGTCATCAATTTAGCCATAAATCCCACATACTGTAAGAGGGCGACAGGGTGGAGAGGACTCCCCTGGCTTTAAGACAGTGATTGGGGTGGATTTTCTTGTGATGTGTTGTGGTGTAATTTACTCAAGCTATGTTGAACAAATACTAATCTCACTTTCATTGATCATGACAGATTTGTAAGAAGGTATTAGTGCAACAATCACCCCCTCCCCCTTCCCTCTTTTTCTTACATATATAATTGTGTTTGCTTGATCATTGTTGAACATTTCAAAGCAACCTGAGCACTCTCTCTCTCTTTCTCTCTCTCTCTCTCTCTCTCTCTCTCTCTCTCTCTCTCTCTCTCTCTCTCTCTCTCTCTCTCTCTCTGTACGCGTCCTAGTTCGCATCCAAAACTAGGTGGTGTCCCAAATTTGTGTAGGGTTAGGTTGCGGGTTTGTGTGTGTGTTTGTTGTTTTTTCCAACCCCAACCCAATTAAGCAGCATGGGAGCCTAGAAAAGTGCTTAGAGGCCATTCTTCTTGTTGCCCGCCCTGGACCGCCTGCACTATGTCAGAGCTTGAGGAGATCAGGCAACACATGTTACAAAGCAGAACTGAAGTGGTTAAGGTCCATTCAATGGACATGTATGAAGAATTGGGTATATATGAAGCACTTATGTATATTGAGAATGATTCACGTAAAGTAGTTGAAGCACAGGTAGAGACAAAGTATAAGACTGTTGCAAAGAAAGTGAGACCAGTGGCTACACCTCTACTAGAAGGAAGAAATGGGATGATCAAAGAAGTTTCTTGAAAGCCTATACTCAGGAATCCAAAGAACATTGGGTATAAATTTATTAAGGAGACATTGCAGCAGTTGAAGGTTGGAGAAGATGGTTTTCTCAACGAAGAGGAAATCAAGTGTTTTCAAGGTATGCTCAAAAAACATGGTAAAGCTTTTGCTTTTGAGCCGAGTGAGATTGGGTGTGTGGATCCAAGTGTTGTTTCACCTATGGTTATATTCATTGTTCCTCATATGCCATGGAGCTTACGTCCTATTCCAGTTCCTAAAGCTCACTTTCCAAAGCTTATCAATTTGCTTAATGAAAAGATACAAATGGGAATTTTGGAGCCATCATGTGCACCATATTCTATTGATGGTTTACTGTTCCGAAGAAAAACAGTACGTTAAAGTTCATTCAGGATATGCAACCGGTTAATAAGGTAACAATCCGCAATGTGGGTACTAGCCCAATCATTGTAGGGGTGAATTTATGGTGATCATCCCCATCCTTGAAAAGTCTTGTGGCCATCCTATACGAGATTATGTGCTAAAATGGACCATATGTTTCATACGGCCCATTTTAGCACATATTATGGGTCCTAATCGTCCATACCATATCATATGGATATGAAACTTTACAGGGATGAAATAGTAGTGCTCTTCATCACCCATGAAAATTCTTGTGGCCATCCAATTTGGTTTTGGTGGTCTCAAACCATAGTATGCGCTAGAATGGGTTCTATGGCTCATATGATCCTTTTTTGCGCACAGTATGGGCTTTGACCACCCAAACCATATCGAATAGCTATGACACTTTACACAAGTAAGGAAATAGTACTTAACCCTACCCATGCAAAGTCTTATGGCCATCCAATATGGTTTCAGAGGTCTCGACCTATACTATGTGCTAAAATTTATTGTGTGAGCCATATGTCTCATTTTAGCACATAGTATGGGCCTTGATTGCCCATACCATATCGGATGGCTAGAAAAATTTGCAAGGGTGGAAACTTTCGACTCTCCTCCACTCGTGTAAAGTCTTGTGGTCATCCAATATAGTTTGGGCAATCCCAACCTATACTATGAGCTAAAATGAGTCGTATGGCTCATACATCTTATTTTAGCACATAATATGGGGCTTGACCACCCATACCATATCAGATGATTGTAACATTGTAGGGATGAATTAATGGTAATCACCCCCATCCTTGCAAATTATTGTGGCCATCCCATATGTTTTGGAGGTCCCTAACCATACTATGTGCTAAAATGGACTATATGTCTCATACGGCCCATTTTAGAACATATTATGGGTCCTAATCGTCCATACCATATTGGATGGATATAAAACTTTGCAGGGATGGAAGAATAGTGCTCATCTTCACCCATACAAAGTATTTTGACCATCTAATATGATTTTGGTGATCTCAAACCATACTATGCGCTAGAATGGGTCGTACGGCTCATACGGTCCATTTTAACACATAATATGGGCTTTGACCATGCAAACCATATCGAATAGCTGTGAGATTTTTTCACGAGTGAGGAAATAGTACTCAACCCCATCCATAAAAAGTCTTATGGCCATCCAATATGGTTTGGGAGATCTCGATCCATACTGTGTTAAAATTTGTTGTAAGAGCCATATGTCACATACTATGTTGTAAGAGCCATATGGTTTGGGAGGTCTCGACCCATACTATCTGCTAAATTGTTTTGTAAAAGCCATATGTCCCATTTTAGCACATAGTATGGAACTTGAATGCCCATACCATACCGGATGGTTGGGAAAATTTTCATGGGTGGGGGTGATCACCATTTCACCACCCATGGAAAGTTTCACAACCATCGGATATGATATGGGTGGTCAAGGCCCATAGCAAGCGCTAAAATGGATTGTATGAGCCATATAGTCTATTTTAGCACATAGTATGGGTTGAAACCGTTCAAACCATATTGGATGGCTGTGAAAATTTTCATGGATGGGGGTGAGCACCGTTTCTCCACCGGTGCAAAATTGCACAATCATCCAAGTTTAGGGTTTAGGGTAGCCATATCGCCATTTAATGCATAGTATGGATGGGGACCGCCCAAACCATATTAAATGGATGTGAAGCACCATTCCCCCATCCGTCCAAATTTTCACAACCATCCGAGTTTGGGATTCATGGGTTAGGATTTAAGGTTAGGGTTTGGGGTATAGGGTTTAGGGTATAGGGTTTAGGATTTATGGTTCAAGGTTTAAGATTTAAGGTTTAAGGTTTACGGTTTAAGATTTATGGTTTAGGGTTTTGGGTTTATGGATTAGGGTTTAGGGTTTAGGGTTTGTGGTTCAAGGTTTAAGATTTATGGTTTAGGGTTTAGAGTTTAGGGTATATGGTTAGAGTTTAGAAATAAGGATTTAGGTTGAGAGTTTAAGGTTAAAGGTATTGGGTTTATGGTTTAGGGATTACGGTTCTGGGTTCAAGGTTTAGGGTTTAGAACGCATAGTATGGATCAAGACCGATGAAACCATATTGGATGGCGATGAGACTTTGCACCGGTGAGGGTGAACACCATTTTCCCACCCGTGCAAAGTTTCATAGTCACTTGATATGGATTGGGTGATCAAGGTCCATACTATGCACTAAAATGGACCACATGGTTCATACAACCTATTCTAACGCATAGCATGAGTCTTGATCACCCAAACTATATTGGATGGCCACGAGAGTTTGCATGGGTGGGGGTGAGCACCATTATCACACCCCTGAAAATTTTCACAACCATTCAAATTGGTATGGGCGTTCAAGGCCCATACTATGTGCTAAAATGGGTCGTATGAGCCATACGATCTGTTTTAGTGCATACTATGGTTCGAGATTGCCCAAACCATATTGGATGACCACAAGACATTGCACGGGTGGAGGTGGGAACCATTATCTAACCCCTACAAGGTTGCACAACCATCCGATAGGGTATGAGTGGTCAAGGCTCATATTATGTGCTAAAATGGGTCGTATGGGCCATGTGGCTCATTTTAGCACATAGTATGCTTCTGGACCGCACAAACTATATTGGATGAGTAAAAAACTTTCTACGGGTGTGGATGAGTGCTATTCCTCTATCCATGCTTTTTCATAGCCATCTAATATGGTATAGGCAGTCAAGGCCCTTACTATGCGCTAAAATGGGCTGTATGAGACATATAGCCCATTTTAGTGCATAGTATGGGTCAGGACTGCCCAAACTATATTGGATGGCGTTGAAACATTTAATGGATGGGATTGAGCACAAATTACCCATGCGTGCAAGGTTGCACATCCATCGAGTATGGTATAGGCTATCAAGGCCCAAACTATGCGTTAAAATGGGATGGCTCATACGACCCTTTTTAGGGCATAGTATGACTCGAGAAAACCCAAACCATATTGGATGGCTGTGAGACTTTGCACGTGTGATAATGAGAACCATTTACCCATACCTACAAAGTTTCACATGGATCAAATATGGTTTGGGCAATCAAGGCCCATACTATGTGCTAAAATAGTTCGTATGTCTCATATGGCCAATTTTAGCGTATATTATGTATCAGAACCTCCCAAACAATATCGGATGGACACAAAAAGTTTCACTGGTGGAGGTGAGTGCTATTTTTCAACCCATGCACAGTTGCATAGCCATCTAAACTACTATGGCTGGTCAAGGCCCAGACTATGTGGTAAAATGGATCGTATGGTTTGTACAATCCATTTTAGCGTACAGTATGGTTCTGAACCACCCAAACCATATCAGATGGCCACGTGACTTTACACGGGTGGGGTTTTAACTCCATTTCTCCACCCCTAAAAAGTCTCGTGTCCATCCTTCTAGTTATAACACAGGTGGCCCCCTCGACGCTACCGGCCCTATCATTGTGTCATCGGCATGGCGTTCTTCGCTTCGTTCTTCATGCACCAGTCGACCCTCGTTGACACACCCATCATGTTGGCTCACCGAGATTTGCCCATGCCATCCCATTGTCGCATCCGTTCACAGCCTGCCGTCGGCCTCGTCGATGCTATCGGCCCCATCACGATGAAGTCGACGGTGGCATCGTTCGCTCCGTCCTTCACGCACTCTTTAATCCTCACGTGGCTCACACGTTGATCCAGGCATCCCCATCATCCTTCACATGCATGAACCCTTGATTGTCCTCCCTTGAAGTAGTCGGCCCCACCGGTGCACCCGACCTCGATCGGCTCTGTCACATTGTCATCAACAATGACGTCATCTACTTCGTGCTTCACGTACTTGTCAGCCCTTGCGTGTTGGGGTATAAAGCCCAATGTGGTCGCCCAGGTAAGTGGCCGGGCCGCCAGGTATGTACACATATTATTTTGTAAAAACCTAATAAGAACTCACTATGCTCTACACATTACAGTAGAGCGAGTTCACCATATTGTCGTGCTCTTCTTCTCGCACTCTCTCTCGCGTCGCACTTCCGCTCGTACTCCTTCAACTGGTATCAGACCCTCAACAAAGGCTGTAGTAAATCTGACAGTACATAGACTTCCCACAAAGTCATACATCCACAAATTTCCCACTGTATGCTGTAACCGCTGTGGCGGTTGTTTGCTGCGTGACTCATAGCCAGCAAACCCTCAACAGACATACATCATCTTTGACAATACATCCCATGTGGAAGTACCTACAATGTCAGGATGAAATCTGGAATATCATGCAACAAACACAAGCTACCTGATGAACTAGTGGATGTCGCCTACAGTCTGTGTGTAGATGCGCCCGTGTCGTATGTGACACGCCTCCAAGAACTGTGAGCCGTCCTTCGATGTGTAGACAACCACAAATCAACACTCTGGGAGTGTCGATATCCTCAGCACCTGCAGTCGTAGGCCGAAAACCCCAAATTTGCAGAGTCGGATCTGCACCCGCTAAGACCACGTAGTCGAAAATGGCCTGCGCAGAACTTTGTCGAAGCCGAACGGTGACCAAGATGACCTCAGAATGAAATTCTGAGCACACCGAGCCCTTCAGTCGCACCCACGAGATTTGGGGCCGTGTCTTCGCCTGTCGAATTTCGCATGTCCAAGAAGGGAATGGAAATCTTGTCTCGTTCTAGTTATTTGCCTGGCTTTTCATTTAATGATTTTGAATTCTGTGAACATTATCTGTATGGTAAGCAAACACAGCAGCCACATAAGCATAGAAGCAGTAGAAGAGATACACAGTTGGCACTTGTTCATAGTGATTTTTGTGGACCTATGCCTAACCTATCTCTAGGGGGAGCTTCTTACTTTATGACATTTATAGATGATTACTCGAGGAAAGTATGGGTTTACTTTCTCAAGCACAAGGATGAAGCGTTTAGTGTTTTCAAAACGTTTGTGACACTTGTGGAGAATCAGAGTGGCAAGAAGCTTAAATGCTTACGCACTGACAATGGTGGAGAGTATGTTTCAAAGGCCTTTCAGGACTTTTGTGAGTCAAAAGGTATAAAATGTGAACTTACTACTCCTTACAATCCTCCTCAAAATGGTGTTGCTGAGAGGATGAATAGGACCATACAAGAGAAGGTCAGAAGTATGTTGTCTAATGCACAGCTGCCAAATGGGTTTTGGGCTGAAGCTGTATCAATAGCTGTTCATCTTGTAAATAGATCTCCTAGCAAGGTTTTGTAGAAGGATTCAGTACCAGAGATGGTATGGTCAGGCAAAATGCCCTCATACAAGCATCTCACAGTCTTTGGCTGTGAGGCATATACTCACGTTCCAAAGGAATTTAGGAACAAACTTGAGCCAAAGAGTAGAAAGTGCATCTTTCTAGGCTATGGTAATTCTGGTGAGATGGGGTACAGACTTTGGGATCCCGAATCCAGAAAGGCTGTCCGCAACAATGATGTTCACTTTAATGAATCCAAATATCATTCTAAACCAGAGAGGGTTGAGGAGATTAGAAGAGTTGTCTTCCAAGAAGATGGACCTGCACGTGCAAGACAAAATGTCAGGGCTCAAGAGGAGCAAGGACAGGATAGAGTGGAACCACAGGTTGTGGCTGAGCCTGAGCCACCTATTGTGCGTAGATCTGGACGTGTCACGCGACCTCCTGATAGGTTTGTTCCATCTATGAACTATGTCATGTTGACTGATTGCAATGAGCCTTCATGTTACAAGGAAGCAGTGCAAATGAAGGACTCCGGGAATTGGCAATTGGCCATGCAGTCAGAGATGACAGCTCTGCATAAAAACCAGACATGGAAGCTAGTTAAATTACCACGGGGCAAAAAGGCTCTACCTTGTAAATGGGTTTACAGGTATAAGATCACCGCTCATGATAGTCAGCCAAAGTACAAAGCAAGGCTTGTTGCCAAGGGCTTTAAGCAAGAACAAGGCATTGACTTTGATGAATTCTTCTCTCCGGTGGTCAAGATGACTACATTGAGATGCTTTCTTGCATTGGTTGCCATATTAGATTTGGTGTTGCACCAAATGGATGTCAAGACAGCGTTCTTGCATAGTGATTTAGATGTGGAAATTTACATGCAGCAGCCAGAAGGGTTTGTTGAGAAAGGCAAGGAAGATTGGGTATGCCAGTTGTTAAAGAGTCTTATGGCTTAAAACAATCACCGAGGGCATGGTACCATAAATTCCACAAGTTTATGCTTTCTCAAGGCTACAAACGTAGTGAGTTCGATCACTGTCTATATACAAAGAAGGCTAAGGATGGCAGTTGGCTGATCCTTATTTTGTATGTGGATGACATGTTGATTGCTGGCAAGCACTTGGAAGAAATTTCAGCTTTGAAGTCAAAGATGGCGAAATCGTTTGACATGAAAGACATGGGTGAGGCAAGTCATATACTTGGTATGCGCATTGAGAGAGACAGATCAAAGAAGTTGATTTGGTTATCTCAAACAGAGTATATTGACAAGGTTTTGCAACGTTTCAATATGGAGAAGGGAAAGGCACTGAGTGTTCCATTGCCACCATATGTGAAACTTAGCAAACAAGATTGTCCTGTGTCTTAGGAAGAACAGGCTGAAATGGATAAGATGCCATATGCGTCTGCAGTGGGTAGTTTGATGTCTGCAATGATTTCCACTCGCCCAGACATTGCATTTGCAGTGGGAGTAGTAAGTCGATACATGTCAAACCCAGGCAAGAAACATTGGGAGGTAGTGAAAGGAATATATGAGATACCTGAAAGCTACAAAGAGTATGCGTATATGCTATGGGAGTCAGGAGCTAAGTGTAAAGGGTTTTACAGACTCATATTATGCAGGTGACTTAGACAACCGAAGGTCTACATCAGGGTATGTCTTTACATTGGCTGGTGGAGCAGTATCATGGCGTTCTAGATTACAAGATTGTGTTACTTAGTCTACTACAGAGGCTGAATATGTTGCAGCATCAGAGGCATGCAAAGAATCAATTTGGCTTAATCGACTAGTAACAGATTTGGGAATCAAAGAAGAGATGCCTGTGTTATATTGTGATAGTCAAAGTGCTATACAATTGGCTCGCAATCCAGTTTATCACTCAAAGACAAAGCATGTGGATGTGAAGTATCATTTCATCAGGGAAATGCTCGAGGATAAGCAACTTCAGCTTGTCAAAGTTCACACCACAGAAAATCCTGCTGATCTACTTACAAAAGGACTTCCCTCAGAGAGCTTTGCGCATTTTCGCAAGCAGTTAGGTGTAGGGTAGTACATCACTTCTCTACATCTCTTGTATATTAGCTTGTAGAGTAGCTTCTCTCACACTTAAAGTACCACATTGGACTTTAAGTGGGAGGTTGTTGGGGTATAAAGCCCAATGTGGTCGCCCAGGTAAGTGGGCGGGCCGCCAGGTATGTACACATATTCTTTTGTAAAAACCTAATAAGAACTCACTATGCTCTACACATTACAGTAGAGCGAGTTCACCATATCGTCGTGCTCTTCTTCTCGCACTCTCTCTCGCGTCGCACTTCCGCTTGTACTCCTTCATTGCGGACATACTCTGAGTGTCAGCCCAACTGTTGGTCCACACCGTTCCATCAACGCGTCCATGCCCTCGGTTATCCTCCATCCTTAATTTCTAAGGTAGATCTTTAAAAAATGAATGGTTGAAGTTTTTTTTTTTGCATGGTCGCATTCCTTGGGTCATAATCTATCAAATGACCGTTGGATCTTGCAAAATAAACTCTACATCATAAGATATTTGGAGCTAAAAAATTAGGTTTTTGTAAATAGAAATTCTAACAAAGAAAAAATGAATATTAATTATACAAAGATCCAAAAAATTATCAATAAATCAAGTTAAATTGCTTGCCAAGTGAACATATCATGTGCAAGAGAGTAAGTAAAGAAGAAAATCCCATAAAAAGTTATAAGTATTTCTTCATCAAGGTCACACTGCTGTAACCAGGTGTGACAGGCTGAACCAGATTAGTCCTTGCACAATAAAATTACCATTTAGATGTGAAAAAATGAAGATCAGAGCTTTCCATTGTGTTTGCAACTATGTGCTTTGTGTGGCTACCAAATCTTGCCTCTTCAAAGTAAGTGCAAGCAAGTCGAATGTACGTAGGAATGGCAAAAAAGAGGTTGTTTCTTTGCTGTCTTGGTGGGGGCAACTGCTGAAAGTGGGTACACCTTATCATGCATACACCCTATTTCCATATCCATCAGCAAATAATACCTTTAGTAATTTATTAATATTTCCCATGCTAATAAGTACTCCAATAATGCATGTATCCCAAAGACACTTTTTTCCCCTAATTTAGATCATCATCATTCTACTTCTCTTGTACATACTGTTAATAAATAAACAACAACCTTGCCATTATGCTACTACAACACACAAATGCGTCATCATCTCTTACATTAGAGACAAATTCAAACCAATGAAGATGAAACAACAGAATGAACCTCATCAATAAATTCAATGAAAAATGAAGACAATCAACCCATCAACAACCAATCAAAAACCTTCCATCACCTCCACGGACACTTCTCAACCGTGCCCGAGGACGGGCACTAAAATCAAAAGGGGGGAATGTTAACTGAGTCTACGTCAGTTAACAAGTGTTTCTAAAGACCGAAGCCTTATGAATTCACATCAAAGATGAATATGAAGAAGCAGTGAAGATTGGAGAGACAAATTTTTTACATTTTCTCGAAATGGCCATGTATTGTTATTTCCCGATTTATTTAGCCATTCTGATAATTGTAATGTGTTACGGGCTCAATGAGAGTTCCAAGATGTTAAAAATAGGTCACTTAGTGTGCCTAGGTTGCAGATACAGTAAGTGTGGAGCCTCAAAGGTCTTTGCCATGCAGACATTTCACATTTAAACCTTATGGCTAAGGTATAAAAGCCAACTTTTATAAGGGTTTGTAAGTTGTAAATAATGAAAGTGAGCGTAGGCTACAATAAGTCTTGTGAGCTCTCTTATGTTTCAATGTTTTGTGTCTCCCTTGTGTGGTGTTGCATTGAAAATCCGAGTATACTAACGTGCTCGCAGGTGAAAGATCTCTCTTTCTACGTAAATCTCTCGCGATGAAGTTGTGTTTTTAGGCATGCCCGTCTATGAGCTATTTTCATTCCCTATGCACAATACACACATTTAAACTAGTTTTTGACCATAGGAATAGATAGAGCATGTCCTAAGAAAGCTATAGAGTGCTTCAGAGTCCGAAATTGACTGACCTAAAATGACATTTGAGCACATAAGAGTGTTGAGGATACTCTGCACATTCTAGGCAGGAAGTTTTGTCGCATTTGGAGCATTGTAACTACATGAAATCAACGTATTATGCTTTGATAAACATGAATATTATCTTAGGTGCAATTTTTCCAGAGTGCCAGCAATGACTTTTGAGCACATAGGGATGTTGAGGATACTCTGCACATGCTAGGCATTAAGTTTTGTTGCCATTGGAGCACCTTAGCTATACAAATTCATCGGATCAAGCTTGTAGTAAGGAAAGTGGCCTTTGATGTCTTACACGCACCTGAGATCGATCTAGGGGAGAGCACACTAGACTTGGGTTTTCCAAGAGATTAACTATCTCTTGTAGCCTCCATGCACTAGTTGGGTCAACTACATCCCACGGATTGACATTTCATGTCTGTGGTTCTCGATTTGCTAGCATCGATATGGTGAGGCTTGGCAGTCAGCCGACAATATTGCATAAATCGACAAATCGACACCAATTAGTCGTGCTACATAAATTGATGAATCTGCAATTGTGCTACCTAGACCGGCAAATGTTCACTCATATTGCTTAAACCTTTGAATCTATTGTTTATTAATGTGCTATTTCAATTGACGAATCTACACTCATGCTGCCTAAATTGGCAGATCTGTATGGATAGTTAGTGTTGTCTAAATCAAAAAATTTGCACTAAAATGACCATTTACACACTGCCTAAATCAGTGATTATGTGTGCACATGACCAATAGAATAGGCAAGGCATAGGAGACAACACATATATTACCTGTTTGATACCAAAGTGAAATATGTTTGAATAGTGAAGTATGCAAAAGTTGTTCTCGACCATCCCATATCACGTGAGCTCATGTAAGTAGCTTTATAGCTTAACATTAATTCATGTCAATAGTAATTCCATTCAATACAAGTACCGTGACGATGATAGGATAGATCGATTTCATAGCTTATACAATTAATGAAAATAACTAAAAGAGCCATGTCTTTTAAAACAATGTTTTACGGTATTCTATGTTGTTGCAAGCTTGAGTGTAGCTTGTTAGGTATAATTGCAAAGAGAATAGCTTACAAGAGAAATGGACAAAATGAGAAGATTAAATGAGGTGGTTCATAAATTCATAGAAAGATCATTAAAAAATGGTTAGGATGTTATCATATCAATGTTGTAGAGACAAAAAAAAAAGTCGGTCCGTAATGAGTGATTGGTACATTTGTGTTGCATAGGTGTTAGGGGTTAGATTGGTACTGGGTCAGTAAAATAAATAAATTTATACCTTGATGTTGAAAGAGGAGATAGTGGATAACCCGGGGTGTTATTAAAGTCGATAGCATGTGGTTATGTTGTGCTTTTGGAATGAGGAAAAGAAGGTTAGTCTGCTCGAGATGTACCTTCAGGAGCAATTAAATGGACAACAATACAGGGATTAATGGATAAATGTTGAAGGTTAGTCTGTTGGAGATGTCGGATACATATATGAAATTTACCTTTAAGAGAAATTAAGTGGACAACAATAGAGGGATTAATGGGAATTTCAACAAATAGTAGAAAAAATTTAAAACAACTTATTGTGCTAATGTCTACACTATGCTAATATGTTTTACATGAGAGAGTAGAAGATTTAAGGGTAATTAAAAAAATCAGAATTTAATTTGTGGTTTTATATACATTAAAGAAACTATAGAAATTGCTTTATGGACATCATACCAATGGTTGAAAAAGGTGACGTTGGTGGATGATATGTGTTTGCATTCATGGATTTTTGCCTTTTCTTTTGTGTGGCTTTTGTGAGGTGGTCAGAGAATGGGGATTGATAATCCCATTGGTCCCTAATGCACATGTCCCAAAAGGCAAAGGACATCCATGGTTTATGATAGTTGTCATGCATGATGATATTCTGGTGAAGATAGTACACAAAATTTTCTGAATGCATTTTGAAATAAGCCAGGGGGAACGGAATGAAAAGAATAATAGACATTTTTCTAATGATTTTATCCCATACTTTGAACATAATAACAGAAAAACAATCCCATTGTTGATTTAGAATAAGTACCCTAAGAGCTTGAGTGGTTTCTAATGTTGATGAATGCAGCAAATCAAAGGAGTTAATGTAGAGGATATTTTTGGCAATATGAATTTCTCTAGTATGAAGTTTTTATCTAATCTTTGGTGGGGGGTACCAAAGTTGGATACACCATGAAATTTAGGTTGACCTTTTGTAAACTTGTACCAAGCATGTAGGGTATTGCAAACATAGTAATCAATACTTTTACAACCATCGAAAGAATTATGAAAGACCTCGACGCCCAACCAGACATCATTGTCGATTGCAAAGTCTTACAAGATGGAGATTTGAACATCTTATAATGCCATTATAAGTTGTGGGAGTGGAATTTTCCAAACGACGCTGTAAGGATAAAGAAAGATGGATAGGGAGAGATGTGATTATTGTAGCCAGTATGTAGACTCGCAAGTAACTGTGTCAGCGACGCCTGATCGCATTATGGTGAGCTTCTATTCGCTATACATGAGATGACATAAGGGGATTTTGGAACTCCTTCGATGATTTATGAAAGATGGGATATTGGCACGTCTCATTCAGTTTTTGTAGCTACCCAACACGGCTACCCATTTTTCCTCCTGACGTTGTTAAGCCCTCCCTTTTAGAATAGGTGCTCATTGCGTCCAAGGTTGTCGGAATGTGTTTATGAGGGCCTATGGGTGTGGTATGTAATGAGAGGATAATTGATGTGGGAATATGGAGCAAGGAGAGTGGAACAGTTGGACGAGACTCATCTCAAAAGACACAAGGGTAGGCCGTTAAAAAATGAGGGACTAGGGGTGAGAAGAGATAATGAGAATTCTCATGACGTTTATTGGCATGAGTTGAGGATGTTAGATGAGGAGCATAATTATAAATGCAGGAGGGAGAGAAGTAGTGGAGGTGGGAGGAGGAGAATAAGCTGAGTTGTTGGATGAATAGGGGGGAATATAAGGTGTGATTGCAGGCTCAGGGATGAAGGGGATTGAAAAAAGAAAATAATCGATCAATTGTGAACGCAATTGACCATGCTTAACTCGGTGGTGGGCAAACTTGGCATGCGGTGGTGGCTTAAAAACTGCATGCAATGGGCAGCTATATTGTGTGGCAGTTAGCTTGCATGGCTACATCAAGCAATCAACACCACACACACACACACACACACACACACACACACACACACACACACACAGAGATGGTCTATTGGTGGTTGGCTAGCAAGATAGGGCGACTTTGGATGGCGGTTGGTGAGAAAAAGGCAGTGTCAATGTGTGTGTGTGCGTGGGCGTCATGAGAAAATAAGGGAAGAGATAGAGGGTTGGGTGGTGAGAAAACGGCAATGTTGGTGTGTGTGTGTGTGTGTGTGTGTGTGTGTGTGTGTGTGTGTGTGTGTGTGTGTGTGTGTGATGTGTGCTTCATGAGCAATGAGTGAGAGAGATAGAGTCTCGGGTGGCAATTATGACAGAGAGTCAAGAGAGAGTGCCAATGACCACATGGGGATCTATATACATAGTTCATGCAATTAGAGAGTGGTTTGGGATGATGAATGGCTTGGGGTTGACTTTAGGCAAAAGATGCAAGGTTTTAGTGGACTGAGGTTATATGGGGCATGCATGCTGCGTGTGAGGGAATGGCTTCTGGAGTGTGTAGACATCATGGAGTGGGTGATGCAAGTAGTCTACATGTGGTGGAAAAGTAGGTTGAGTAGTTGTTGGCTACTGCATGATGTCTGGCATGAACTTTACCGCTTTGCATGGTGTGCCATGGCCATGATTTGCATCGCCAACTACATGGTTGGGAGTGGACCCCGTGGGGTTTTTGTAGTTAAGCACTTAATGGTTGACGCCAGTGAAAGTGTGGACGTCAGTTTACTTGTTCTTTGGACTACATCATGCAACCCAGTTGCTTACGTGGTCAATGGTTGCAATTATTGGATGTGAGTTGAGGGCATGTGTCTATGGAGTGGGTACCGATTGGCTGTTGTCATTTTGTTGCCATTGTCCACGTCGAATGCCCATGTCACCTATTGAGGTCAACCATCGCACGTGGATGATGCTGCTACTAGCTCTATGACCTCGTACTATTGTTGTTGATCCAAAACTCTATCTGGGTATCGGAGGCGACAATCACGTGTCGGCACACTGCCCAAGCTAAGTTGTGTTCACGAGTGTGGACGTTGTGCCACAGCATGCCACGTTGTGGCCTGTTCTCTAGCTACAATGAAAGTTATTGAGGGTAGTTTCCCACAAGGACAAATCTCATCAATTTGATAGAGGTCTATTGGGAAATTCCTACATCAAAGATTCTCTCTGATTCCACTCCTTTTACCATTATGTGCATTCAAATTCAAATGGCCAAAATTCAAATGCCCATTATGTGCATGCAAAGTTTGGCATTTGAAACAGCATTTGAATCCGCAACTCATCGGCAAAATTCTACCCACACTTGTCATACAAAGTGAGCTTATATAGCCCACAACACAAAATGCCAGATGCAACATTTTCATCACCAAAATTGGGATCATGAACTATACATTTGTCATCCACAAAGACCAAGTCTTGCAACTACAGGTACAAACATAACGTTCTCTTTTGTCCTTGATACATAAAGTGCATCGACAAGTATGAAAGAACTACAATTTGCCAACTCACTTGACAAGATAAGAGGCATTGTTGGCACAAGTGATCGTATACTTGTGAGAAATAGCCTCAAGAGAGGAAAACAAATCACGATGCAAAGTAATGTTGTGGCACCACTATCAAAGTACCAAACATGCGACTCTGTAACAATTGACATACATGCATCATGGACAGAAGGATCATAAGTACACTCTATACTAAATACCCCATAGAAGATTCTACAATAGCTACACTTGTAGTAGATCTAGCCTCTTTCTTCTTGCTTCTTTTGCCTTCAACTTAGGACATTTCTTTATCAAGCGATCATTAACCTTGCAATAAGGGCAATGCATCTTCTTTTCATTAGAATTCCTAGACAAGTTGCTGCTACCAATAGAAGCAAAAGACGTAGATGATCTACTACTCATAGAAGAACCACCAGAAGTGACTCCATTGCTAATACCACCTCCTCCTTGAGTAGCAACAAAAGCCCATTCAACTACACATTGTTCTTTCTTGAAAGTGATTATTGGAATAGCAATGTGCATAATGCATCAAACTTGAACCTAAGGGTTTCCTGGGGTCATAAGTCTCCAAGTACTAGCAAAATTCTAGCAACCCATGGAGAACAGTCTGCACAAGTGAACTTTGAGCAATAACTTCACCTGCAAAAATGAATTGCTCATTTTTGCACAGTGAACTTCAAGGAATAGCTTCACCTTCAAGGATATCAACTCATTGATATCCTTGATACCAACATGAAAAGTGTCCATTGTAGTTAACACATATAATAGGCTCTATTTTTCCACTTAGCAAGGCTTCAACCTTCCATAAGCTCGCATATTAGCGAATCTACTCAGAGAATTGATCTCAAGCGTGTTAGGAATTGGATCGTGCTAGCCATGGTGGATGAAAGAGAAACATAGCGTCAATGCGTGAGTGTGTGTGTAAGCAAGGTTATCACTCGTGAATTAGGTTCCAAGATAGAATTAGCTTGGACTCATAAACACAATCTTGAGTATTGACTTAGCTTAGCACAAGCTCACCTTAGACAAGCATGTAGTGCAAAATAGATTTGTGTTTATTCATTCATGAAATGAGCTTTAAGTAGCTCTACAGCCTTGCTCCACGGCATGTGGGATAAATCCACTATCCTCTCCTTGACTCACGCTTTAGGACAAAGCTCACACTTTACAATCCTCCCCTTGAGGTTTGGACTATGACAAGATAATGAAGATGCAGAATCCACACAGGATGATAAGTTGGTATCCACACAGGACGGTAATATCCGCACAGGCTAACAAAATCCACATAGGATGGTGACATCCACACAGGAAAATAAAATCCACAAAGGATGGTGATATTCACACAGGATGATAAAATACACATAGGAAAAAGTCCTCCCCTACAAGTAGAGAGGCTGCATCTTCAAATGGGTCCTCATAAAAGACAATGTTGCTCTCTCCTTTTTCCTCTTCGTCTTCTACTATGTGAGCTGATCCTTTGTTAGGTCTCTTCCCTTCGTGACTTCTGCTACTGCTTTCAACTGCTTCATGGTCTGTGAGTTCGTATCCTCCCCTCGAACGAGTGCTTCTGTCCCCCTTTTTGTTGTGCAATTAGGCTTTATTCCATGCGTCATAATGACATGCAACAATATGTAAAATATCTCATAAAAGGGTTTATGCAAAAAGTTAATGCTTTCTTTTCCATCTTGGTCATACTCTGAGAGCCCAAGCATGCGGTGTTTCTCATACACTTTGTCGCAAAATCTTCACACATGGAGAGGTTTTAGCAATTTGGAGACTCTCCAATGACAATGTATATCCCCTTACAAAAGCACATAATGTCATCCATGTAGACAAATATAATTACATACATTGCAAGAAATCGTTGTGCTTGGCTTGCAAGATCAATGTGTATTTTGGAATTTCCCTTCAATGTGAAGCTCCTCTTCACTGTCGTTGAAGCCCCTCTTCACAAGGAAAAACAAATGTATCTTTGATTGCTTGGATTTCTAGCCAAGCTGATATGGAGTGATTCTCGTTTGAGTTCTTAGTGCTGGATCGATGGTCGCCTTTGAAGTCCGGTGTAGAGGCTTTGAAAACCTTTGAGGTTTGATGCCCTTGTGTGGCTTGGGAGGCTTCAAAGCCTTGGGATGTGAGACCATATCTACTAGCACTTTTGTGTGGTTAGGCTTCAAAGCCTTAGACTATGGGAAGGGGCTCTTACAGGGTCGGGCAGTCGGGTAGCTTCTCACGCAGGCAGGGCAAGCCAGGCACAAGCGAGCAGCAGGGCAGGTTATTGGGCAGGTGCGGGCAGTCCGGACAGCCAATCGAAATGGGCTTACGCGTTTGAGTACTCCCCAACGGGCAGCACCTCCGGGCAAGCGCGTGAATACTCCCCAGCGGACCCGTAGTCTTCAAAAAATGGATTTGATGCAACTTTTCGGGTCTGCCCGCTCTCCCCCATTTTAGGCAAGGGTATTTGACCCCGAGACCTCAAGCCAAGCATAGTGTGCCTAAGTTGGGCTAGCCAACAAGCCCATGAGCCTTGCTTGTGAGGAAGCTCCAAAAAGTAAGCTGTTAAACTCGAGCTTAGCAGGTTTCCATACACACACACCTTTTTTTAGGAAAACGTTTGGGCATAGAGATCAAGGGGCTCCCGAGCTCGGATTGTAGAGCTATAAGGCTCTACTGAGAGCTTGCGTCAAGCACTTCGAGATGAGGTCAATATTGTTAGGTGATTGCAAAGGTGGAGAGATTAATTGAAGGTGCAAACTAGGACACAAAAAATGACGAGCATGCAAAAAATTGGATACTAATCTTCTCCCTAATCAAGCCTATCTAGCCATGGAGGGTAGTGGCCTCTTGGGTGTGCCAAGGACATGCCCACACATAACTAGATTAGTTCTTAATTAGTGAGATGCAACTACTTATGAAAATGTCAATGGGTCGTAACAATGAAATGCTAATCGATCTAATGGAGATGCTAATGATTAACACACACTAATGCATGATGACAAATCTAGATAGCATAACCTAAAGCTCTGATACCAAATGTTAGGAATTGGATCGTGCTAGCTATGGTAGATGAAAGAGAAACATAGCGTCAATGTGTGAGTGTGTGTGTGTAAGCAAGGTTATCACTCAAGTGAATTAGGTTCCAAGATAGAATTAGCTTGGGCTCATAAACACAATCTTGAGTATTGACTTAGCTTAGCACGAGCTCACCATAGACAAGCATGTAGTGCAAAATAGATTTGTGTTTATTCATTCATGAAATGAGCTTTAAGTAGCTCTACAGCCTTGCTCCACAGCATGTGGGATAAATCCACTCTCCTCTCCTTGACTCACACTTTAGGACAAAGCTCACACTTTACAAAGTGGGCGTCCAAGCTTAGTAAGTAGGTGCAACTATCCAAATAGTGGCGATAGTCACTATTGAGAGAGGTTATTAGGATTCCATAAGCATGCCTATCCTTCTTCCTAGTTCAAATTGTTATTGAGAGAGAGGTTATTATGATTCCATAAGCATGCCCATCCTTCTTCTTAATCTCAGTTGTCTCAGGCTCTCCTAGTGGACTTATAGTTCTCCATAAATCCTTCATCACGAGATGGCATTTTGCCTTGGATTGCCAAGCATGAAATCCATTACCACAAAACTTATTTATTTATAGATTTCTTGAATGCTCAAAATGATTGCAAAGTGTCTGCCCTGAACATAAAGTGTCAGGACAAGGGTCCTATAACCTAAGAACTAGGATGGTCATGGACTACGGCCAAGGGTCGGGCTAGACAGTGTGGACATGGGATCCGTCTAGGGCAAGGGGCTAGGAGCCCGCCTATATAATGGGAGGTTGGGAGGAGGATCTTCAGTCTAGTTTTCCCTAGTTCTTACACTGGTATCAGAGTTTAGGTTGGCTAGGAGGTCTCTCTTCCACTCTCTCTCTCTAGGCGTTCTCACTTTTGGCTCCTAATAATAGGGCTTTAAGGTGTGAACCGTGGCTTTTTTAGGGATTTTACCAAAATTAGCAAGTTGGCTTGCCTAAATCGGGTACGTTTCCCATTTTGGACAGGGGTGTGTGGTGCACAGAATTGCACGCGCCCAGGCTTGACAGGAGCACCCTGGTGAAGATGGTGTGCTTCCAAGAGCTTGTGGCCTAGTGGTGCCTGAGCAAGCCGCACACAATCTCTGTCTTGCTCGCGTTACCTGCTCGCATTGTCTGCGGCATTTTTTTTAAAAAAAAAAAAGCCTTATTTCAGATGGCAAGGCCAATTACCGCATCTGAGCCTTGGACCTTCTTGGTGGTCCTTCCCACAAGCAAGGCAACTCACAAGCCTCAACCTCCGTACTCGGTGCAAGAATTAAGCCGTGTCGGCTTTCCCTCAAGCCTGACGGCTTACGATTCCGCTCAGTTCTTGCAGAAAATTCCAGAATTTTGCATATTTTTACAATTGCGACTATTTCAATTGGAGTTCATGCAACATAATCGTTCGCAGATTACAAAAGCTTTCAATAATCAAGCTTCTTCACAACGGTGACAATTGGACCATCTCCACTACAAGATTTCAGTCGTCTTGTGAGCCATGGGCGATTTTGCGGAGTTCGTTTTCTACGTCGATTGTGCAAGTTCTTTCTTTTTCGACGGTTAGGTGCTACGACGCACAAGAGGAGTTAGCAAAGCTCCTATACTTGGCGAGTGCTCTAAACATCATGTTTTTTTTTTCTGAGTACTTCTTTCACTGCACTGTATAGCCATGGATTCGGATATCAACATCACATTCGATTTTGAGCAAAGTACTCTTGATCCTACCAATGACGGCTCGCTGTCGGATCCTCTCAAGGAGAGTACCCGCGACGCTACGACAAGAGAAGATACTTACGAATTGCTCGACATTCAAGAATTTCGTGCACTTCAGATACGCATGACAGTCGTGGATGAAAATTTTAAAGCTTTAAATGAAAATGTTACTAAACTTTCCACATTAGTCATTCAATTAATGCAATAGCAGTCTAAGAGTCCTACTGACACCCACATGCATGAGCACGTTGGACCACAAGGGCAAGGCCCAATTAATGAAACGTTGCATACTCTCATTGCCAAAGAGGTGGATGTCTTGTTAAAGAACTTTAAATCACCAGTTTTCAAGGGCGAAGACCGAGACTGCAATAAGGATGCAGTGAACATCTTTCTCAGTAAATGGGATGGAATTCATGCCTTGCGGCGTACTCCGGATGCAGTCAGAGCACTGCAAACGAGCTTAACTCTGGAAGGCAAGGCCTACAAATGGTGAATGTCTCTCAAAGAGAAGAACATCATACCACAGAGTTGGGTAGCCTTTGAAGCAATGTTTAGCAAGGAATTTTTGCCTACAAACGAGGCCGATCGGAATTGGACCGCTTGGGACACATGTTCCATGCCCCAATATCCATCACTCCTTGAATATATCTCTCACTATCGGGACGTTATCCTCAAGTTGGAAGGCTTGGATACCTTTCAACAAGTACGAGGGTTCATACGAGGTCTGACTCCAGAGCTTAAGAAGTATGTCAAGACCCAACACCCTAAAACACTTGAGGAATCCATATTGAAAGCACATATTCATGATGACCCTGATGATAAGAAAACACATAATAGTAACATGCCTGCTAGTATACATGGTAATACACGCACTCAGTACTGGCACAATAAAAGAAAATTTCTAGTTGCTAATTCAGATGCATCTGAAAGACCCAAGGGGTCCAGGGGTCCTCTCTCTCCTGAGGATTTTGATAAAGCCTAGAAAGAGAAGCTATGTTTTCAATGTTTAGGAAGAGGCCATGGAAAAAAGGATTGTCCCAAGGGGAAATCTACTGCTCAGGGGAAGGAGAAAGCAGTGCACACGGTGCAACTACTGCCTCTTGAGTCTTCCTCAAAATTCTCCAGAGTGGAAGTAACACAGACTGAGGTGGTGCATGAATGCTGTCTCACAGCTTCCATGTGGCAACAAACCTTTGGACCACATGAGTTAGTACGTATGCACGGATATTTGCAAGGGCACAAGGTGCGCATCTTGGTCGATGATGGTGCTACTCACAATTTCATCAATTATGGATTGGTAAAGCTCAAACTACCTCAAACTCTGAGTACCCACCGCTACAATGTAGCAATGATGAATGGACATGATACTGAAATATGGGATCCCTACTTGTTTGGATTTTCAGGTTATGAACATGGAAAGGGCTGATGTGGTTCTTGGTAGGGAGTGGTTGCATAGCCTAGGACCATCACTGAAGCGTAGCTATGAGCACAACAGCTTGATGTTTGATTCCCATGGCACACATGTGTTGTTGTTAGGAGAAAAGGATATACCTTCATCACCCCTGATTTGTACTGTTGAGCTTATGCAGCTCGTTTTTGATAATGAAATAGAACAGGTTTTCTTGTGTTACTCACTGTCTCATTTTCTTTCTAACATTGAGTCTGTTGAACATTCCTCAACGCCGCATGCTTCTCTCTCCTCTATTCCAGCAATTGCTAATTCTACACAAGGAAACATTGCTAATCAATTACAAAACTTATTAAAGGAATTTCAAGATGTCTTTCTTAATGATTTTCCATCAGGTTTATCGTCGACACGCTCAGTACAACATGGCATTGACGTGACTGCATGTTGTAAACCTGTTAGTAAACCACCTTACCGTATGAGTTACTCAGAGGCTGTTGAGGTGGAACGTCAACTTGCTGGCTACCTTAGCAGAGGGTTTATACAACCCAGTTCTTCACCATGGGCTTCGCCTATCCTTTTAGTGAAGAAAAAGGATGGCAGTATGCGCATGTGCGTAGACTACCGGGGCTTGAATGCGGTTACAATTAAGAACAAATACCCATTGCCAAGAGTAGATAAGTTATATGATAAGCTAACTCATGCTCGCATTTTTACGAAAATTGGCTTGCGGTCAGGATATCACCAAGTCCGTATTCAGCTTGCTAATATACCTAAGACTGCATTCCGAACACGGTTTGGACACTACGAGTTTTTGGTGATGCCCTTTGGGTTAACCAATGAGCCCGCAACATTCATGACACTTATGGATAGTGCCTTGAAGCCATATTTGGGCAAATTTGTCATTGTTTTCCTCGATGACATTCTAGTTTATAGTGCTTCTGAAGAAGAACACTTACAACATCTCAGGCAGGTATTTGAGTTGTTACGCACAAACAAGTTATATGCCAAGGAATCTAAATGTGATTGTCTCAAGGATGAAATTCATTATTTAGGGCATGTTATTTTAGGTAATGGCCTATACATGGATCAATCCAAAGTGGATACCATCCGGAAACGGCCACCTCCTAAAAATATGGAAGAATTACACATCTTTTTAGGCTTTGCAGGTTTTTACCAAAGGTTCGTTAAAAACTATGCTCACATTGTTGTTCCTATGACGGATCAACTAAAAGGCAAAGGTAAAGCTTTTTAGTGCGGATCCGCTCAACAACACAGTTTTGAAATGCTCAAAGATACATTAGCTACAGCTCCTATACTGGCTATTGTAGATCCTTTGAAACCATTCGTTTTGGAAACGGATGCCAGTGATCGTGCTATTGGAGAAGTCTTGTTACAAGACGAACGGCCGATTGCATTTGAAAGTAAGAAGCTTGATGCAGCTCAACAGAACTATTGTGCTTATGAACGCGAACTCTATGCAATAGTGTTTGGCTTAAAGACATGGCGGCACTATCTGTATGGTGCTCAGTTCGAGATTGTGTTTGACCATGAAAGCATCAAATGGTTTACACAACAAACAGATTTAAAGGGTCGAAAAGCCAGGTGGGCCGAGATCCTTCAAGAATATGACTCCAAATTAAGGTATCGCAAAGGCCAATACAATGTAGTGGCAGACGCTCTAAGTCGAATGCCAGAGATCAATTCGCTCTTGTTCACGGAACTTCGTAGTGAATTTTTAGATTCTCTCAAGGGCAAATATGAGCAAGATGAAACATATTCCAAAGTGTGGAGCCATGTTCAAAAAAGGGATCCTTGTCATTCCAATGCAGGTTAACCTCCACACCTAGTTCTCCTTTATCAAGTGATGAACTACAACGAAGGAAGCATTTTACCATCAACAATGGGTACCTACTCCACAAGGGGAGAGTTGTGTACCGACGGACACAGACATTCGGCGCCAAATTCTTTATGAATGTCATGATACTCCAAGTGCAAGGCACCCGGGGATTAGAAAAACTTATTCTCTCGTACAACGATAGTTTTACTGGCCAGTTTACATGGTTTGTTCAAGCTTATGTCTTGCATTGCCAAAAATGTCAAGTTAACAAGGCAGAGTGCCTGAAAGCAGGAGGACTCTTACATCCTTTGGAAATTCCCAATGGAAAATGGGAAAGTATCTCTATGGATTTCATTGTAGGTTTACCAACCACTATACGAGGTCATGACTCAGTATGGGCAGTCGTAGACAGGTTGACTAAACTATGTAAGTTTATTCCGACCAAATCAACGGTTAAGACACCAAAACCAGCCGATTTATTTGTGGACAATCTATACAAATTGTATGGGTTGCCAAGTAACATTGTTAGTGATCCTGATCCCAAGTTTAACAGCCACTTTTGGAGAGTTGTATTTAAACGATTGGGTACACAACTAAAGCTCAGTACAGCTGATCATCCAGAAACAGATTGTGAAATGGAATGGGTTAACCAGGTGCTAGAGGATATGCTAAGAGCATACGTCAGCAAAAAACAGTCAGACTGGGAAGAATACTTACCTATTCTTGAGTTCGCCTACAACAGTTCTAAGCATGTCACAAAAGGTTTTAGTCCTTTCATGCTCATGTACGGGTTTCAACCTAGGTCACCAGTTACGGTGGGGTTGGAAACCGAAAAACTCCAACAGGTTAAGGATTTTCTCCCAGGCCACATGGATATGTTGAAACTTGCTCGTCAGAATGTCCGGCAAGCATAGGATCGGTATAAGAAATACGCTGATGAGAAACGTCGGCAAGTTACCTTCAAAGAAGGGGAGGAAGTATTTTTACGTGTGCCAGAACATTCAGAAAATCTGAAAACTGAATCGACACCTAAATTATCTCCCCGATATTGTGGGCCTTTCAAAATACTTAAGTGAGTCGGTGATCGTGCCTACAAACTATTACTACCATCACATTCTCGCATTCATCCGGTGTTTCATGTAAGCCGTCTACAAAAGCGGTTACATGGGGACGACAACGTCATTGACCAATAGGTTTTGGTTGATTACATTGAACCTCCTACCTAAACGTGTTCTGGATTATCATGAGTTGCGTACACGACATCACGTACGACAACAAGCCTTAATCAAGTGGAAAGACCGACCTGAAGAAGGTGCCACTTGGGAAAACATTAGTGTTCTTAAGAAGAAGTTTCCCACTTTTGTTTTCGAGGACGAAAAATATTCTTAACGGGGGAGTAATGTCAGGACAAGGGTCCTGTAACCTAAGAACTAGGATGGTCATGGACTACTGCCAAGGGTCGGGCTAGACAGTGTGGACAGGGGACCCGTCTAGGGCAAGGGGCTAGGAGCCCGTCTATATAATGGGAGGTTGGGAGGAGGATCTTCAGTCTAGTTTTTCCTAGTTCTTACATAAAGTGACCATAGCTCATAATGAGCACTTTAATGAAATATTCATAAACATGTTATCCTTTTGCATAGTCCATAGCTCAATTATGTTTTTTTCCACGTGTCAGCTATAATAAAGAAATTATTATCCATTTCATACAATTAATAGGCTGATTTGTAACATTTTCAAAACCCCCCATAGGTTGTACATTTTCCTCATTGGAACTTACATTCAAGTTTCCACCATTAAAAGGAGGCAATAGAGTGTCATAAATGTCATATGAGCTTACATTATTGTATCTCGTAGATGATGCCAAAGGTTGAACAAAATCTTCCACAAATACAACATCTACATTTGATAGCCTTATCATCCAAATTTTTGTGCCGCTTTTGTGGCACCAAGCATAAGCTTAACATCCAGCCGAAGACATGTAAGTGATCAATACTGACAAGTCTTATCATGCCATGCTTCACAAGGAGTCATAGACTTCAAACCTTGTTAAGTACGTAAGTAGCACACATAATAGACTCAAGCCAAAAAAAATGTGGTAAATCTTGACTGTTGACCATACTTCATGCCATCTCCATAAGTGACTCAATTTTTCTTTCAGCGACACCATTATGTTATGATATATATAACATTGTACATTGGCGTTTCATCCCATGACTAGCTAGAAATGCATTAAATTAATGAGACATATACTCCTCTCCGATCTAAACGAAGGTTGCCCATAGAATATTTAAAGACATTTTCAGCCATAACCAAAAAATGCTTGAAACACATAAACACTTTGGACTTATCTTTAAGCAGATACACCCATGCATGTGGGGTGTAATCATCAATAAAAGTCTCAAGTATATGTAATTGCATAGGCACACAAAGGTCACTATAAATAAGTTGTATCTCCATGTCGCCCTTACTGAACCATCCTTTGGAAACATCGGATGTTGCATCTTACCCAAAATACAATCTTCACAAACATAGAAGGTGATTCAAGAGGTGGCAAAGAAGAACCATATCAAATTTTTGCAAACACAAAAAAATGGCAAAATTCAGATGCCCAAAATGTGCATGCCAAAGTTTGGCATCTAAAACAGCCTTTGAATCCACAACCGCATTTGCAAAATTTTGCCCACACTTGTTATACAAAGTGAGCTTATATAGGCCACAACACAAAATGCCATATGAAACAATGTCATCGCCAAAATTGAGATCATGAACTATACATTTGTCATCCGCAAACTTGACAACAAGACCAAGTCTTGCAATTGCAAATACAAACATAAGGCTCTTTTTTATCCTTGGTATATAAAGTGCATTGACAAGTATGAAAGAACTAACATTTGCAGTAGTTCACACAATATTTCCAACTCCCTTGACCGGATAAGAGGCATTGTTGGCACAAGTGATCGTAGTCCTGTGAGCAATAGCCTCGAGAGAGGCAAAAAAATCATGATGCGTAGTAATGTGCTTTGTAGCACCACTATCAAAGTATCAAACATGTGACTCTGCAACAATTGACATACATGCATCATGGATAGAAGGATCATAAGTACACTCTACACTAAATACCCCATAGAAGATTCTACAATAGCTATACTAGTATTAGAACTAGACTCTTTCTTCTTGGCTTCTTTTGCCTTCAACTTAGGACATTGCTTTAACAAGTGATCATTAGTCTTGCAATAATGGCAATGCATCTTCTTTTTTGTTTTTTTCATCATAATTCCTAGACAAGTTGTTATTGCCAATAGAAGCAGTAGTCATAGGTGATCTACTACTCATAGAAGAACCACAAGAAGTGGCAACATTGCTAATACCACCTCTTCTTTGAGTAGCAACAAAAACCTATTCAACTACACAATGTTATTTCTTGAAAGTGATTATTGTAATAGCAATGTGCATAATGCATCAAACTTGGGAACCCGAGGGTTTCCTTGGATCATAAGCCTCCAAGTACTAGCAAAATTCTAGCAACTGATTGAGAACAGTCTACACAAGTGAACTATGAGCAATAACTTCACCTGCAAAAATGAGTTGCTCTTTTTTGCAAGGTGAACTTCAAGGAATAAATTCACCTTCAAGGATATCAATGATTTGCTCATTGATATCCTTGTACCAACAAGAAAAGTGTCCATTTCATCTTCCACTTGCATAATATCCGACTCTAGCTCTTTATGCAACAATGCAAATTTAGCCTCTTTTCGACTTGTATAAAGACTAGCCAGAGTATCTCAAGCTTATCTTATTGATTTTTGTTGAGCGAATGTGAGGAGTAATAGTTTGATTCATAGATAATGCAATCAATGCATGAGCGTGTGCATCTCTAACATCCCAAACAAGATTGTTGAGATGTAGGCAAAACAACTCTAGCAGTAAAACAGACATGCTAGAACCTGCAACATCCTCCATAGAGGTTGTATCACAAAAGGCATATGCACATCAATGCTCTGCATAACACTCCAAACGCCCTTTTTGACACGAAAACATGCATCATCTTGTAAGCCCACATTGGGTAGTTCAATTCGGAGAAAGTGAGCAAGGGGTGCTGGCAATGTTGTCAACCACGTCTGAGAGGATGAAACCTGCTTTGATACCAATTGTTGGAATTAGGGTTAGAGGGATTCACACACATCTTGGAGAAGATGAAGAGACTCAAGGCACACAACAAAGAGCGTATTGCTTAGTATGCACGTAGAAAGATAAGTTAGCGCTAGAGTGATGGGCACATATACAATGCACGGGGGAAAAAAACCTCCCAATCAAATAGGTTTATGGTGTCATGGATTAGGCTAGTAAAATTTAGTTACATTTGTGCCTTAGGGTATAAAGTTAGTTAGCCTCCTAAGTATGAATCATAACAACAATGTAGTAGTTTCTCTCTTGGTTGTTTGAGCAATTTCTCTTACTTCTTGTAAGCTTGGCTTGGTGTACTTGGTTGTTTTGAACCTTTGCTCTTTCTTCTAGTTGGACAAAGAAAGCACAATAAACAAACCTCTTGGTTGCTATGAGATGATACTCTTAACCCCACGTTGACTCTATTTGTAGTTAGCGCATATAATAGGGCTTTCTTAGTTGTTTTTGAGCCAATTCTAAAGTAGATGGTATCTGACTTTAAAATTCACTAGTTGTGCTTGAGCCAATGGCTCTTACCTCCCACGGAAGAGAAGTCATTGGTGAATTTAAGCATAACTTGGTTGTGTTTGAGCTTTAGTTCTTACCTCCATGTTTATGTCTTTAGGGTCTCTTTGTTACCATACATGTGCTAGCGGTGTGTGAACACAGGGCATTTTTTTCCACAAAGACTAGAACTATTGTATCCTAGGAATATTCAAGCTATAATTAAGCAACCTATATAGGATTCCAAAAAAAGATCAATTTAATGGATTTTTTCAAAAAATTAAGCTCTACACCTTTCACTTCTTGGGTTAACCTTATCACTTAGAGAAGGTGGGAGATGCTTAATTGGTTTAAATCTAGGAGTTTTTAAACCAATTTATATTGATCGATTAGTTTATTGATTGATATGTAAGAACATATACGAGATATTGAAAAATAATGACTTTGCAATGTATAATACCTTTGAATAATATGACTAAACATATTATACGACAGTTATTCAAGTTTAAAATGTTTCACAGATAACGTATGATGCAACCTAGCTTCACGAGAGTGATGCATAGTAAGCAATAAACTTGTATGTTCTCATCAATCTCCAGGATCTTCTTCTGGAAAACATATTTGGCAAAAAAAAATGCTACTATAGAACCACGAAGACATATTAGAAACATAAAAGTGATGCCATATATATGTAGAGCTCAAAGAGAGATTTCATAATGAGAGCCTATCCTTCTTCCTAGTCCAAATTGTTATTGAGAGAGAGGTTGTTATGATGCCATAAGCATGCCCATCCTTCTTCCTAATCTCAACTGTCTCAGGCTCTCCTAGTGGACGTAGAGTGCTCCATAAATCCTTCATCACGAGATGGCATTTTGCCTTGGATTGCCAAGCATGAAATCCATTACCACAAAACTTGGCGGTGCTATCCCTCGTCGTGGTGCAGGATGGGAGCGATCAAGCACCGCTCCTTTTAGGCAGCTTTTCGAGTATGTTGCATGTTTGTTGGGGCTTTAGTTGTAGATTAAAATCCCTTTAAATTAAGAGGCATCGAGGAAGAAGGTATATAAGGCGGTGCTGAAAATCAAACCCACAGGGGAAGGCGCAAGGGGGAGGAGGTATAAAAGACAGAGAGGGCACTCAGGGAAGCTCATACCTTTCTCGGCCTTTTGGCTAAGATCAAGTGTAGTATCTGTTCTTATCAGTTTAATATCTGATACGTGGTCCATCGGGCCACATGATATTAACCTAATTTTTCTCACGGGGGCAGTCACCTTCCGGCAGCTGCGCGCGTCGCCTCTGTATTGCACTGCCTCAGAGGCCTGGCGCACCCCCCTCCCAATCTCCACCATAACAAAAAGTCTGTGCAGGGACGACGGCGAATTGGATTGCTGTGATGCCGACTTCTTTTCACGCTCTCGCTCTGGTCTCAGCGCCCTCAAGCTTTTGGCTTGGTTCATGACTCCCGTCTTGGCGGCTCAGAGCATTGGATGGGAATCGATTCTTGATCCGGGATTTCTCTGCAGGATGCCAATTGCTATAGCTTCAATTGGGTCTTCTTTCTTTCTTGCTTTGAGTTAGAACTTAGCGTTCGCCTTTAGTGCATGGGTGGGCAGGAGGAAGCTGTCTTGAGTTCAAGGATACATCTTGGGATTGTCCCTGCCACGATAAAGTCCCTCTCCTCCCCCTCTCTCTCTTTCTCGGCCTTGGACAACCGTCCGTCACTCCGCAACCCGGGGTCATGTATGTGCCACCACTTCTCTCGTCACACCTTGATACGGTGTCAAGAGCCTAGGTTTGCCGACGCCTTCTGTATGTTGGAGAGCTCAAGGAGGTGATGATTAGAGAGCTAAGTTTTAGCCCGCGATTTGCGGTTGCGTTTACGTCGCGTAGAAGGCGTGTGATTAGAGAGGTCTCCTCTTTTGAAGAGACCTCTCTTGTTATTAGAGAGGTCTCCTCTTTTGAAGGCGTGTGATGTCGCTGTCAGATGCACGTGGCCTACGTGGACATGCTACATCGACTTCAAGAGCCAATCCTGAGGTAGGAGGTTTAGTAAATCGGCAATTTTGTGAGCTTGTTCACATGCCCGGACAAGTCCATTAGATTAGGCTTTTCATTTTTGGAACCCTCTTGGTGTACACACGTTTTATTACACCTCGGTGGGCATCTACAAATACAAGCATGCAAATTTAGACTAGAGAAATCCAGTGCGCCGATTTCCCACGGCAATCGAATTCCTGTGATTGCTCAATCGAGATTCGACAAACCTCATAAGACCTACCTAAACTCATAATATTATAAAGAGGAGGAGGCGTAAGAAAACTGAGCTACCTCTCCTTGCCCTTTTTTTTCTCTCGTGCTACACCATTGGTGCAACTTCTCCTGGCCAATTTGCAACCCATTTTCAATGTGCAAGTAGAACTACCAAGAGCCTTGAGTCGAAATGAGTCTCTCTCTCAAAACAAAACCCCCGATTCCCACCATCATATATACACGTCAGCATTTATGATTTAGGAGAACCTTACCTTATTCTATTTTAAAGCCAATCATTATTTACTAATTATTCAAGCTTTAAATCCTATTGGATTGGACAATTATCCTATCTATCCATTTTGCCCCAATCATTTTCTATAAACTATTCAAGCTTTAAATCTTATTGGATTGGATAATTACCCTATGTATCCGTTTTTCCCCAATTTGAATTGGGAGATTTGTAAAAGGCTTTACTATAGTAAGCATGGCATTTTTTTACTGTACATTAAGCGAGGAAGCTTCCATCACAGGCTAAGACCTTGAAGCTCTACCCTTTCTCTATTGCTTGAGAGCTTGAAGCCCTCGAGAGGTGCTCCAATCAAGGGGGGGAGCACCCTCCCCTGGAGCCTTGAGCTCTCCTTTTATCTCTCGCAAGCCTCAAAGCTACCTGACGTTGCTATTTGCACCCATAACCAACTACCCTTTTTGGCGCGTATTACACAAGACTTTGGCCTCCAAAATCATGCGCACCTATTCACGTTCAGCTTTAATACTTTATCATTGGCAATTTGTGCTTTATGCACATATTTATACGACCATTTTCTCCTTCTGTAATGTTCTTTTATCTCTCTTGTTATGGTACAGAGATCTTAAAGGTCAATATTTTCATTCAAATAAGAATGGTTGCTCAACAGGCCTACATTGGGCTTTCCAAGTACGTAATTAGCATCGGCACCAGATTCCCCTTATGGAAGACAAAGAACCAACTATTGATGATGTGAGAAGAATTATGGAAAATCAATACTACCAATGAACCTGAACAAATTCGAGGCAACACCACTCAACATTATCAATGGATCAAGAAGAATGATGCGTCTTGGCATTTATTGTCTTATGTTTAGTCAACAACTTTCTTCACCACCTTGATCTTAACCATGCAGTGAATCAAGAGTGGCAAAGTCTTGAAACAATTTTTGGAGGTAACATGAACAATTCAAAGTTGTTTCAAAAGATGCAACTATACAACCTAGAGTATTAGTCCGAAATGCTTAAAAAGCATTTAGAGTTTTAAGCCTACTGTTTTAATAGCTAGCTACACTTGAATGATCACTTGGTGATGATGATAGGAAAGCTGTACTTTTGAATAGTGTTAGCAAAGAAGAAAATTTCATGGAGACCATCACGACCTTGAAGGCTGGCAGAGAGATGCTCAACGAAGAGATGAATGCCATCCTCTGAGATGAAGTTAGAAAAAAGGTAGCTGATTTCGACTCTTCTGCAAAATCCTTTATCGCAAAAGGAAAAGTACAGAAATGAAATTTTGCAAATGATTAGGTTATATTGCTCATGTCTGCTTCAATGGTTAATAATGGAACAAAGTCAACACTATGCACAATTGGTTTTTTTTGCAAAAGAAAGTGTTGGATGACTCACTTGATAGTGAGGACTCTTGGGCTTTCTAAAAGCTCACCAAATTCATAGAAGTTTCAATTTTTTGCATTGTAGTGCACAACATGAATAACTTTCAAAGGTTCTTTCCCATGGGTTTTCCTTTGATCTGTTTATATAATTATTGTCAGGGCTTAGACATTGCCCACCGCCCATGATCTTAAAGGATTTGTATTTTGATAGATTGATACCAACGTCTAAGTGTGCCCAAGACACGTGTGGGCCAACCTTTGAATGGCAGGGGCTCATGCCTCTAAGGCATGCTCGCTCTTTTCAACCTTTGAGCCATGCACAAAAAGTTATTTTAGCATCACGTTGGAACATCATCACCTCTGAGCCTAAGGAGTCTATGCTAGCATTCCTACCTTTCTTTTGGAATATGAGGTTTGACTCACCTTATAAACTGAAGTGCAGTTTTTTAAGTTCTATGGAATACCTCTCTAGCTTAGCTAATTATGTCACGATGTCACACACACTCACTAAGGCTATTATACATGCCACCACCTATGTACACATCCATGATTGTTCTATACACTATCATGCAAGTTGTAAGGCACGTCTTGTATGATGAAATGTGTAACTATTCAGATTGCTTTTATGTAGCTTGACTCAAACATTGTCCTCCGGCTTGCACAATTGGACGACACCCGTACATGAACGGTATCAGGTTGGTAGTGCAATTCAAATTTTATAGTTTGTTGATGCTTTCTTTATTTTTTGAGTTTGTCAAAGCTTCCTTAAGTTTAGTTTAGCCACATGTTTTCCTCATGAGTGCATGCTCAATCTTGATCATCTATCTATATCTCAAGTAGACACGCACTTCTTTTCTCATAGTTTGGCAATTCAACTTATGTATTGGAATACTCAATGCATTCTGTACATATTTACTTTATTCCTAGGTGGTTGTTGTGAATCTACATGTATTTTTCTGGTTTGAAAGTGCATCTTAAATATTGCAGCCCAATGTTCTCATTTGCATAATCGGTTTGTAGCATGAATACAACCCTTTATCCCAGCCTCTTTTCCTCCTCAAATATGTTTTGCACCAGGTTTTGTGATCGATAGCTAGGACTCCTTTCTCCCTCCGACTGTGACAACACGTCTCTCTCTCTCTCTCTCTCTCTCTCTCTCTCTCTCTCTCTCTCTCTCTCATGTTCTACGAGAAATAAAGGAAAATTGACTACGCTTGATTGAGAATAATATGGGTGTCTCAAAGCTGGGTCTCTCTCTCTCTCTCTCTCTCTCTCTCTCTCTCTCTCTCTCTCTCTCTCTCTCTCTCTCTCTCATGTTCTACGAGAAATAAAGGAAAATTGACTACGCTTGATTGAGAATAATATGGGTGTCTCAAAGCTGGGTCCACGGTCTAGAGACTGAATGGTCGATGTTACTAGGCTGAATGGAAATCTGCAAACATCAAAGTAGGTTAAAGATTAGGTTAAGCTGCAACCCTTTTGCTTAATTCAATTACCCTCTTTAGTAGCCCTTGGTTGTGTAGGGAATGCTATGGGACACAACTTGCATCTTCCCAATGGTCATCAAGTCCCAAGCTGAGCTATTGTTGGTGCCTATCAATTGGTTCTACTCATCTACTCATGTTCCACAACAAAACCCAAGGCGACAACAATCACAACCAACTAACCAATTGCACTCCAAAATCTATCAAAATCTAAACTCATAAGGCTCTTGTTCCAATCAAGGGAAGAGCACCTTCCCCTAGAGCCTTGAGCTCTCCTTTCATCTTTTGCAAGCTTCAAAGCTGTGTGGCGTTGCTATTTGCACCCATAAGCAGCTGCCCTTTGGTGCCTACTACACAAGGCTTTGGCCTCCAAAATCATGCGCACCCATTTGGGTTGAGCTTCAAAAGTTTAGCATTGGCAATTTGTGCTTTATGTGTGCTTTATGCACATATTACACAACCATTTTCTCCTTCTGCAATGCGTTGTCTCTCTCTAGTTATGCTATAGAGACCTTAAAGGTCAATTTTTTCATTAAAATAAGAGTGGTTCCTCAACATGGCCAACATTGGGCTTTCCAAGTACGTAATTAGCATCGATATCGAATTCTCTTTATGGAAGACAAAGAGACGACTATTGATGATGCGAGAAGACATTCTCAATGGATCGAGAAGAATAATCTGCTTTGGCATTCATTGGCTTATGTTAAACTGACAATCTTCTTTGCCACCTCAACAAGGGAGTAAAGCAAGTCTGGAAAAGTCTTGAGACAACTTTTGAAGGTAACATGAAGTTTTTCTCTATCTTAATGTTAGGTGCAGCGGAATGAATGTTTGCGCTTTGTTCAAGATGAGTGCTCCAAACTCTGCTCAAGGTTCCTTTTGGTTCTTATGGAAGGTGGGAATCGGGGGTTTTGTTTTGGGGGGGGCTGAAATCTGCAATCTTTCTACTGCTGTCCAAAAACACTGTGGACTGAAATCTACGACTAGTCCAAAAACGCTGATCTGGGGGGCTGTTTCTATGGGTCTTTGTCGCTGAAAATCTGCAGGTTTAGGGCTAAAAGCTGAGGTGTCTTTAGGCTGAAAACTGATGGTCTTTCCGGGCTGAATTTACTACTTCTTTGGGCTGATCTTGATGGTCTTCTAATGCTGAAAATCGCTGGGTTGAAGGGATGTAAAGGCTGGAATCTGCAAACGCTGGGGGAAACCGAAAACACTAGGCTGCTGGTTTTCAAAAACGCTAGCTTGTCCGCTTTTCGGCGATGGATGATGATGCTGATGCAAGCGCTAGTGGCTGGGAGGTATGGCGATGACTGCTGATGCAAAAACACCAAGGCTGAGGCTTGCTTTCCAAAAACACGGGGATGAGGGGGAATGTGCTGCTTGGAGGGAATCCACCAAGGCTTGGTCTTGCTGAGAAGTTGCCTACTGAGCTTGGCTCCTCTTGCCTCTTCTCCAAATAGTGCTAGCTCTAGTTTGCTTATTTACAAACTTAGCAAAATTGCCCTACCTACTTTTGTTGGAAAGTCACTTAAATTAATAAGTGAAAAATGCCAAAAATAGGTAAAATAGGCTAAATGCACTGGAAAATTCCCCTGACTGATTTTGATGGATTCTGATGGGAATGCTTATGATCATGCTATGTGCAACCAGAGGATATGCATCTACACTAAGTGACTGGGCATGCATGGTCTACGAATAGACTCACAAAAGTGCCAGATCACTTCTAATCTAGACTCACTGGACTGATTGAACCCTGATCATGTTGTAGCTTGTCCACGGACACATAGGGTTGGATGTGTCACGTGATACTTAAAGGACTCACCTTATGAGTTGAAATGTGGGTTTTTTAGCTCTATGAAATATCTCTTTAGCTTAGAGAACTACGTCACATCACACTGGTTAAGTTAATGATGTCACACACACACACACACTTGCTAAGACTATTATACATGCCACCACCTATGTATACATTCATGATTAATCAGACATTATCATGCAAGTGTTGCTCATTGTCTTGAGTCATGTGCTCTCTCTCTCTCTCTCTCTCTCTCTCTCTCTCTCTCTCTCTCTCTCTCTCTCTCTCTCTCTCTCTCTCTCTCTTCCTTCTTCTTCTTCTTCCATCCCCCCCCCGCCCCCCCGCGCCCCCCCCATGGCTGATTCCCACCATGGTATAACAATAGGATTTATAATTTAAAGGATCCTTACCTTATTCTACTTTAAAGATAATCATTATTTATAAGCTATTCAAATTAAAATCCTATTGATTTGGATAATTATCCTATCTATCCATTTTGCCCCAATTTTAATTGGGAGCCTTCTAAAGGATTTACTATAGTAATCATGCTCTAATCATGGTGTTTTTTTTCCTTTACATTAAGCGAGGAAGCTTTCATCACCTAAAGGCTTGAAGCTCTACCCTTTCTCTATTGCTTGAGAGCTTGAAGCCCTCGAGAGGTTCTCCAATCAAGGGGGGGAGCACCCTCCCCTGGAGCCTTGAGCTCTCCTTTTATCTTTCGCAAGCTTTCAAGATACCTGACATTGCTATTTGCACCCATAACCAGCTGCCCTTTTTGGCACGTATTACACAAGGCTTTGGCCTCCAAAATCATGCCCACCCATTTGCGTTGCGCTTTAACACTTTATCATTGGCAATTTGTGCTTTATGCACATATTTATACAACCATTTTCTCCTTCTGGAATGTTTTTTTTTCTCTCTCTCTCTCTAGTTATGGTACAGAGACCTTAAAGGTCGATATTTTCATTCAAATAAAAGTGGTTGCTCAATATGGCCTACAATGGGCTTTCCAAGTACGTAATTAGCATCGGCACCAGATTCTCCTTATGGAAGACAAAGAACCAACTATTGATGGTGCGAGAAAGACTATGGAAAATTGATACTATCGACGAACCCGAACCAGTTCGAGGCGACGCCACTCAACATTTTCAATAAATCTAGAAGAATGATCAACTTTGGCATTTATTGGCTTATGTTTAACCGACAATCTTCTTCGCCACCTCGATCCGAGCAAGGGAGTAAAACAAGTTTGGCAAATTCTTGAGACAACTTTTGAAGGTAACATGAAGAATTCAAATTTGTTTTATAAGATGTACAAGCTACAATATCAGTTGGAGACTCTTAAAAAGCAGTTAGATTTTTTAAGCCTACTATTTGAGTAGCTAGCTATAGTTGAAAGATCACTTGATGATGATGATAAGAAAGTTGTACTTTTGAATAGTCTTAGCAAAGAAGACAAGTTCATGGAGACTGTCACAACACTAAAGGTTGGCAGAGAGATGCCCAACAAAGAGATGAATTCCAGTCGCTTAGATGAAGTTAGAAAAACGGTAGCTAATACCGTCTCTTCTTCAAAATCCTTTATCACCAAAGGCAAAGTACAAAAATGCACATTCTGCAAATGATTAGGTTATATTGATCAAAAGTCTGCTTAAATGGTTAGAAAAGGAACAAACTCAACACTATATGCACAATTGATTTTCACAACTGCTACCAACCTCTAAGTGTGCCCAAGACATGTGTAGGCCAACCTTTGAATGGCAAGATCTCATGCCTCTGAGGCATGCTCACTCTTGTTCAGCCTTTGAGCCATGCATGGAAAGTTATTTTAGCGTCACATTGGAACATCATCACCTCTGAGCCTAAGGAGTCTATGCTAGCGTTCCTACCTTTCTTTCTGAATATGATCACCTTTTTTGAGCTGTGTTTCACCTCATAGATTTAACTCACATTATGAGATGAAGTGTGGTTTTCTAAGCTCTATCAAATACCTCTCTAGCTTGGGGGCTATACTCCTCCCCCCCCCCCCCCCCCCCCCCACAAACCACCACCACACACACACACACACACTCATTATGTGGGGTGCAAAGTGCAATATCTCTATCTCCTTATCCATGCTTGTTGAGAGCCTACACCAACACAATTTGCTATGGAATGCAAATCCAACCAAGAGCCATGCTTCAATGCTTAAGCTTGCCATCTTCTCCATCTTCATTACTATGCTATTATGGATGATAAGCAAGAAGAGTGATGATATACGTTACCCAATCCCTTCATGAGGAAGTCATGTATGAATCCCATGCTCCTCCCTATGCAGGACATAGAGGTATTCAACCTACTCTTTGAAGTTTAGAGACATACTTATATTGGCCTACCATGGAAGTGGACATATAAAAGTATGTTTCAAAATGTGTGGTATGCCAAAAGACCAAGTATTATGGAGGGAAGCAACCTGGATTACTCCAACCAATTGCCAATCCCTAATTCACCATGGGAGAGTATATCCATGGATGTTATCTTTAGATTACCCAAAAATCTATCCATAAGAATATGAGAATATGGACAATACTCTATAGGTTTAGCAAGCAAGCACACTTTATTCCTGTCAAGAAGACTATTACGACACACCAAATGGCAACTCTCTTCATATCTCAAATTTTCAAACACCATGGATTGCCAACATCCATCGTGTTAGATAGAGATCCTAGATTGACCAGTAGTTTTTGGAATGGTCTCTTTGAAAAGCTAGGTACAAATTGAATTTCTCTTTGGCCTATTACCCACAAACGGATGGCCAAAGTGAGATAGACAACCTTATGATTCTTAATCTACTAAAGACTTATGTTACAAAAGTAGATCAATGCTCACAATGGGAGAAGTACTTACCCCTTGTAGAGTATGCGTACAATAATACAGTCCATACTACTATAGGAAGGCACCTTTTGAAATCATAGAGGGAAGACCTAAAACTCCCTTGCTACTTAAAGTACATGGGAAGATCTTCGCCTGTTGATGAGTATAGCCATGACCTACAAGAATCTTTCCAAAAGATTGAGGAGGTTATATCCACCTCTCAACAAAGGCAAAAGGTTGCTCTGCAGATAAGCACAGAAGGGCCTTAACGTTCAAAGAAAATGATTGGGTATTACTTTAATTTCCCAAGGCTCGATCGAGGCAAAGGACGGCAAAAATCCTACAGGCCATCAAAAGTATTATGCTAAACTAGCAAAAAGATACTATAGTCCTTTTCAAATCTTGAAGACAATCAATGACATGGCTTATCAACTCAAGTTGCCCAACCATTGGTTCATACAAAATGCCTTTCATGTGAGCCTACTTAAGCCCTACAAAGGAGAGCCACCAAGAGAAATAATTATTGAAGACCGTCCAGAAATCAAAGACCAAGAAGAGGTGCTACAACCCGAAGCTATCCTTTGGCATGAGGACAAGGTACTATGACATGGTAAGATTATCAGACGGTATCTTATTAAGTTCAAAAATTATCCTTTTGAATATGCTAGATGGATGCAAGGAATATAGCTTAAGGATAGTGTGAACCTTGTCAATGCTTACAATGCTACAATAGAGTAAGCAAATGTACATGCTTCTTTTAAATGATCAATTTTTTTTTCTTATAAAAATAATACTCTTTTTCTTGTGCACAAATTTAAGTAGTATGCATGCTTAGAATCATGTTTGTGATGACGACGTCTCTCAAACACCAAGTAGAAATTGTCACTCTAATTTGGGAAAATGAAGAGCAGACATGATTGTGGCAGCTAAGTCTGCCAAGCCCCAAATGGATTAGTCATCCATCTTGGAATGATGTTATAGGGTAAAAAGGGAACCTCTACCTGCTTAAAAAAATCGACTAATGACTAAGTCTTTATCTCTTCTACCTTATAGTCGAGGATGACTATGATTTCAAGAGAAAGGTAATGTCATAATATCTAATATCTAACCAACCCAAATGATTTTATCATATTAAACTGATCATTTAATGTGGAAAAATAAACGAGAACAAGGGTTAGAATATAGACATGTGCTTATGGATCTATCTCAACACGGGGCCAAGGTTCAAGGAGTCCAAATGAGAGATGGTCTGACAAGGAGCAAGACTAGCTAACTGAGCTTAAAGACCTTAGGGTTAGCTTCATTAAAGTCCTCCAAAGGTTAGTGCTAAAAGTCCTTTGACCTTAGGCAAGCTAGGGATATGCTTGAGGTGAGAACCTGGCTCAAACTTGAGGTGCTTGTCGTGCTTGATAATAAGGTGCTTGAGGTGCTAGGGCTGAGCTTGAGGTGGGAACCTTCTCCAAGCTTGATAGGGTTGAGATTGAGGTGGACAAAGCATGAGGCGCTTAAGGTGTTCCAAAAGTCAACAAGGATCCGTACAAGGAGGGGGCGAGCCCTACAAGTAGGGGCAAGAGAGAGAACACACACACACTCACACAAGGCAAGCCTAGTCCAAGGAGGAAATAAGGACACGTGTCAAGTTACTCTCCATGTTGCCCTCATAAGGTGCCTAAATCCTATTGGTTGGCCTCTATTATTTAGCTATTTTAATTAATTGGTTATGAACTTCTCTCTCTCAAAGGGGGACACTTGTCCCAAGGTTAGCATGGTTGCTTGATATGCACGCTGCATGTGATTGGCTAGGCTTGTAGGGGTCCAATCACCTTCCAGAATGAGCTACAAGGGGGGGGGGGGGGGGGCTGACCAAGGAAGCTAGGGGCTAGCTTGGGTGGTATAACCCCCCCCCCCCCCCCCCCCCCCCCCCCCCCCCACACACACACACACACACACACACTCTCTCTCTCTCTCTCTCTCATTGTGTAGGGTGCAAAGTGCAAGAGCTCCATCTTCTTCTCCAAGCTTGTCGAAAAGTTGAGAGCCTACACCAACACTCTTGGCTATGGAATGCAAATCCAACCAAGAGCCATGCTTCAATGCTTAAGGTTGCCATCTTCTCCATATTCATTACTATGCTATTATATATGCTTAGCAAGAAGAGTGTTGATAAGTGAGGAACTACTTCTTTCTCCTATGAATGTTTCTTCTTCCTCTTCCCTACCCTCATTCCCCGCTAGCTCTCTCCACCTTCAAAGGTGTTTGAGGCCTTGGGACTGAGGCTGGGGATGGTTAATGCTTTTACCAAGGATTATGTTATGCTTGTGATGCATGAAGTTTCCCATCTTCAATGCATCACCTAGGTCACAAGGAGCACAAAGATTATATTGTACCAAGTCTCTCTTTATGGGAGGATCTATAATACAGAAGCCTATTGGAGGGGGTTCCGGCTCCACAGAAATCCGGTCCTCAATTGTTGTTGTGTTCTCTAATTCTCTCTCTTGCAAAAGTATTGTTCATGCCACGTTAATTAAGTATATGGTTATGTTGCTACCGCTAATTAAGTTCACCCTCTATGTTCTCAAAGTAGTCTCATAAAAATGCTCACTCTAGTTCTTTTAATTTCGCTATTCTCAAAGTTCATAGGACATTTCCATTACACTTGAGACAAATTTTGAAGGTCACAATCGCTAAGGCTATCATAGATGTGTTGGACGGATACGCCGCGACGGACGTCAGCACAGGGAGAACTCACCTAACAAGATTTGTCAGCTAAGGACGAAGCTCGACCCGCAGGTGCATGAAAGCAAGCATAGGGTGCCAACCTACACTCGACCGACTCCTAACTAATTCCTACAGAGGTCTCTACCCAATGTCTAAGTCACAGCCTTCAAGAGTGCATAAGAGGAAACTTCCTACAACGCTTTCTAGAGCTGAACACCCATCAAACAATCTCGAAGCACCACAGAACTTGAAGGAGACCTTACTAACACCAATAGGTCGCTCTCCCTAAGGTCTATGAATCAAAACCCCAACCCAAAACACCTAGTGAAAAATCATGTAGGATGTCTGGCCGAAATTTGCAGGTCATCGTTTCCAAAATCTAAAGTGCCTAATGTGTAGCTTTAATCAATGCGAACGCATGGATATGCTGCAATGCAAAATCGGACAACTTATATTCACCGAATCACCAGATGAAGCTCGTAGATGGAGCTCGCAAAACCGGACCGTACGCGCACAATGTAGGTATCGGCACGTAGCTCTCGTCAAGGGCAACATGTTGCACTTCTCCACACTCGATTCCGACCACCGGTACGTGCGTAGCATCAAGATGAAGCTCTCACTCTCTCTCGTATACAGTACGCTCACTCAGAGACTTCAAATTTTATTTAAAAATAACAAAGCTTTTTGATTAAGGTCAAAAAGTGGTATAAATACCTTACAATTCTCAAACCCTAATGTTTCAATTTAACCATCTTGTAACATTTAATGGCCTAAGAACTTGTGTGTAGCGGAAATTAGCATGAACATAGTGGGCATTTCTTTAGAATAGATTCCTAATGAGAATTACAAGAGTGCTTGGGTGGAGAGAGCAAAAAAAAGCATAACACCTAGTTAGATAGCATGAACAATACTTTCAAAAGAGAGAGAAATTAAGCTATTGACAACAGTTGAGGACCGGATTTGCATGGAGCTGGTTCCCCCTCCAAAAGGCTTTGTATTATGGTTTCTCCCATCAAGAGAGATATCGTACAATACAATTCTTTGTGTTCCTTCAAGACTAGCTAGTGCAATGAAGATGAAAAATTCATACACTAAGCAAAACACTTAGCAAAACACAACTTCAATTATCCCCGGTCTCAGACCCAAGACCTCACACACCTTCAAAGATGGTGAGAGCTAGCAGGGTATGAGAGTAGATTGAGAGGAAGAAGGAGTGTCTTACGAGAAAGATGTACATCTCCTCACATAATCACTCATATTATCATAGCTTAGCTTAGTAATTAGCATGGTAGAGGAGATGAGCATGCATTCAAAGCCAAGAGCTGTTGGTGTAGGCCTCCCTTCTCACAAGCTTGGAGTAGGTGGTAAGCTTTCCATTAAAGCTTGAGAAGGAGAGAGAGTCTTCTTTACTTCACACATCAGATTGTGTGTGTCATAATGCCTTGCAAAAATCAGCCCCCTCTCTCTCTTGGGCGAGCCCCCTTGCTATTTGCTCTTGTTGTCCTCCCATTGGACCTCCCTAGAGCTAGCCAATGACAATTAAGCAGCATAAGTGATAGCCTTCTGACATGTGTCCCTCTTTCCCCTTTTGTGAGAGATTTAGGTAATTTAATAATTCAACTAAACTCTCATTGGACCCCTTTGCCTCTTGGCTAATAGGAATCAGGCAAGCCATTGGGCTGCTGAATGCTCATTGGACCCCTTGGGAGACTGTCCAATAGTCTTCTAGAGGACTTAATTCTCATTGGTTCTTTTATTAAGTGTTTTTAAATTAATTAAACTAGATTTACTGTAGCCTAATTCTCATTGGTCCACCTACAAGGCCATCCAATAGGAATTGGGTACACCTTGTGGGCATCTGGGCTAGGGACCTGACATGTGTCCCTCATTCCCTTTGTGTAAAGGGAGCTTGTGTGTGTGTGTGTGTGTGTGTGTGTGTGTGACTTTCTCTCTCATCCCCTACTCCCAAGGCTCTCCCCCTCCTATGTAGGGATTGCAAAGTCTTTTTTTGTACACACACAAAGCATCCAATTCCCCTTATGGTTGACCTTTGGACACAACCTTTGAATTTTGGAACCTTAGCATTTTGGAAGTCTTAATGGGCTGAACCTTAGGGTCTTTTTAGCCCATTGTTGCACATGGCTCTTTTGAACATGGACCCCCCTTTGGATCCCTATTTTCCCTCCTTTGGATCCCTACCGTGGCCGGTCTGCTAGCTTAACCAATATTCTAGCTTTTTCTCCCCTTGCACTTCCCCATATTAAATGATCAGTTTAACATGATAAAATCATTTAGGAGAATTAGATATTGATTAATATGACAATCTACTCAATCCAAATGTCAAAATTGGGATACAATTTGGAAACTTCTGTAAGCCCTAATATTTACAAGGTGAAATGTCGGGTTTTTCTCAATAAATGAATAATTACAAAAAATAATAATCTGCCGAGCATTCATTTTCCGTAGGGTGTGTCCAACTTCTAACACCCCCCCCCCCCCCCCTTGGTCATGTCGTCCCCGACATGGCTATTGAGTTGTTCTTCATCTGATGGTTTCTCGCATCTTGAGCAGCGACTCGTATCTTGCATGTTGAGCCAGTAGTGTTGGGCCGAATATGTCGGTGTTGATGGTGAAGAAGCCGGTGTAGAAAGATTCTTCAAAGGCCTGGAGGTGATAGGATGGCAGAAACATGATTCTTTGATACAATGCATGTATCACCTCCTTGGAAGGCTGACCAGACAGATCGTATGTACATCTGTAAGTATCTTGAAAGAAGAAGATATTGTCTGTCACCTGGCCGGGTTTGAACGTCTCGAAGATTGTCAAAAGGGTTTTGCAAATCTTTCTCATCATAATGCAAGAGAGGTCAGGCAAGCCAGTGAACAATTTGATGGCGCCCGTTAGGGTTTTCACCATGTATTGAACACTTATTCTCTCGCCTACCTTCAAGCCTGGCAACTTCAGATAGTTTAGCCAAGTGGGTTGGCTTCTTTGTAGTAGCTCCTGAGCCTTCCACGTCCGCATCATTGGTAGACGACAGAAACTTAGGTTATCTCTGATGACTTTTGGTGCCTCTACCAGATGGATTAGGTACTGTGGATACTTCGTCAGCCATGCCTTTCTCCACCTGGGCTGGGAGTCAACTATCAATTTTTCCCCTTCAAGCTTGGAGATATCTGTTGTGTATAGTGGCACTGTTGGCTCTTCTCTGATTCTTTTGTTGATCGTGGTGGCTTTGTACTTTAGCAGAGGATATGGGAGAGAGGGCTGTAGCCATTCACGTCGAAGGTTGCTGGCATCGATCTTCTGAATGGTCATGGATATAAAAACCCTCTGCTCCCATTCCAAGGCTTCTTTGGCCGTTTCTCTGATTTCCGCTTCTATTACCTTGCGCAGCTTCTCTTCTTCTTCTTGTCTTAGATCTTGTGGCTCTTGAGAGGGTCCTACAAGGATTTCCTCTTGCATGGGTGTGTCCACAGGATCTGCCACATTTTCTAGATCTATTCCTTCCATGGCTGCTGGCCCTGTGCTTGCCTATGGTGTGTTTTCATAATTATTTTGGTATTTATTTAAATATTTCTACCTATGGTGTGTTATTTATGCTATGTACATTGACTCACCATTACCATATTTTTTCTTACCATTTTTCATACTCTTTATTCCATATAAAAATAATTTCATGCAAGCTTCTCTTATTTTTGGTGTAACTCCATCCCAACAAAAATCCAAAAAAACTAGTTCTATATTTTTTCACTATTGTGATTTTTTCCTTCCTACATCTATTCTCTATTACTCTCATAAATTAGACCACCAAAAATATTCATATTTTTATGGTAGACGTATAATGAGAGAGATTTATTTTGACCCCTTTATATTTTTTTGTTGACAGGCACATCAGTATGACAATTTAGTGGTCAGTCAGATCTGTTTTGCTAGTCAGTCGGATTCTGGTCAGTCAGATGTTGCTGCGTCGGATTCTGGATTACTGCTGAATCAGATAATGTTGAGTCTGATATTATCTGAAGTCGGATTTATACTGAGTCGGATTTTTGCTTAGTCAGATATTTGGCCAAGAACTTCTTTTGGGCAGTTACAACTGTTTCGTGTTGGATAATTCATGGGCTTAGAGGACGACTTGGAGAGATGATCTCTCGAGCTGCAAGCCTTTCTTGAAGATGAATACGAGTTGTGATTTTGCCCTAATCTATCCTCCTTGCTCTGTCTGACCTTGTCTTTGTGTTATTCTGCTGAGTCTGATTCTTGTATTAAGCCTTATGAGGACTGTTTAGCTTGTTTTTCTTCATGTGTTGTCGAACCCCAACACATTTGGCGATCCTGCCGAGTCTGTCTCTCTGCTGCGTCTGTTTCTCTGCTGAGCCTATTTTTGTTGTGCCTGATGTATTACTGTGCCGGCATTGCGTGAGTTGGGTTGTGTGTTCCATTGGGAGATGTTGCATGTCAGAGAGACCAGTTGATGTTGCCTTGGGGGGCATCATCCATCCCCAACATTCATGTGTAGATTCAGATTTTCAGGAATTCAGAGAATCGGGGGACTGTCCTTGAATCGTACCATTCACTCTAATGGAGGCTTGAGAGTGGGTCTAGTGCTGTGGCGTGTTGACATTTTGGGCCATGAGAACCATGAGCGATTGAGATTGTAGAGTAGATGGTGGAAAATGTGGTTTCTTGGAAGCGCAAATAGATGAAGCAAAGTACCAAGTGAGAGAGGCAATAGGGGTTGTCTCGTGAAGGGCTGCAAGATAGAGGATCCAACTTGCTGAATCTGAACCTGCATATTCAACCTGACACTGTTGAATCCAAATGTGAAGTTGTTGAATTCAACTCTATTTGTGCTCCTGAATCAGAACTGTAGCTGGGATTTATTTCAGACAACTTGCGCAATACAAGAATCTTTGAGAAGTTTGGAGTGTTTCAAGTAAGAGTTATTTCAAATTTTGAACAAAGTTTACCCGAATTTCTGATTTTAGAAGTTGTATAGCATGATGAAGCACCTATATGTCAAGATGGGAGTGGATCTAAGTATTGTATCCTATGCTCTCCACTTTCAAATTACATGTAGTCTCAGTTCAGTGCGGTGCAGTGAATATGAGGGCTCACTTGCTATCTGATTTTTGATTTCTGGAAATGCCAGTAAGAAAAAGAAGAAGAAATGTGAGGTTTGCATGAGTAGGCTGCATGAGGTGGATGCTTGTCCGTATGTGGTTGATGAGTGCTCAAAGGGAGAGAATTGCAAAAAATGGTGCATGGTCAGATTGTGTAGAAAGCTTCGCAAAGTTGTAAAAATTTTGCATAAAGCATCATGCTTTGAAGAGATGGAGAGGGCATTAGACAAGCTAGATGACCTAGAGTATGAGTTGGAGAGTGCATATGAGTGGCTTGCTGATCATAAAGGGGAAAGACGTAAGTCATGTGCAAGTAGGAAGAAAGTGAGTTGTTTGCGAGAAGCATGTCAGAAATTGAGGTATGTTTTTGAGGAGGTGTTTGATTTGAGGGAGGATTAGGATGATGAGTGGGAATACCCAATGGGCGTGTCAACATGCCAGGGAAAGGGAGTACAAGTGGGAGGTGTGAGCCAAAGGAGCCACCAAGGACCCATAGATACCCCTAATCTGACATAAGAAATTCCACCAAATGGGCAAATTCTTGACCACATACATCCAAATAACAACCATGATGTTGAAAACATGTGTAGAGGCAATGTTTTTGCATCAGATAGTCTCAGATTTAAAAATTCAGCTTGTAAACCATATCAGATTTCAGTTCCAAGTACTCCTAGAAAATACTCTGATGTTGCAGAAACCATTATTTTTGCAAGTTTTCTTGACCTATTGGAGCAAGATGGAAACACAACATCAATGCATGCTTCCACTCACCAAGATAGGACTGAACATCACCAAAAATCAGATCAGGGGAGTCAATCTGAGTGTTCAAAATCAAATCATGGCAATCACCCTGAATGTGGAAGACTTCATGTTTTAAGTAAGGGAGATGGCATTGATGCTGATATGTTTGTTGTTGATTCTAAGCAAGTTTTTGATCTAATTTTGAAGCCTAAGACGTACTATGGAAGTGATCCTATGGACCAACATAGAGATTTTCTGATAGGTGGAGTGGAATTTTATGATCTAAAAACAATGTCGCAAGTACTTGATTCGAATTCTGATGTGATGCAGCAAACTCCAAGATTTCTTAGAATGCAAAAACAGATTTGTTTGATTTCAAAGACAAACAAAGATTTTTATGATGTTTTTGGGGAGGAACTTGAGAAAACTATTGTAGGTTTGCCAAATTTGTGTGAAGATGATGCTACTACTCTGTTTTATTGCTCTGAATCAATTCATATTAAAGCAAAAGAAGATAAGATTGGTTGTTTTCTGAATTTGCAAATTCAAGAAAGTTGGTTTTTGGAGCCTAACTCAGATTTTGAAGCAAAGTATCTGTGTTCTAAGATGTTGATGACGCATTGCTTGATGGTTGCAAAGATGTTTTTTCATTTTGAGCCAATTCCAGGTCATTATGAAGTGAAATTTGGTTTGTTGGAAGTGTTATTTGCTGCAAATTGGTGACTAAAGCTGATTATGGAGATGTATCTCAGCTATTTGAGCTTGTTCTCAAAGTCAAAAGTTGCAGATATTCAAACTTGTGGACTTTTTCAAGATCAGATTTCTATGTTTGAAGTACATGTTACTGATGTTCTCAATGCCAAATCATATTTTGCAGATGCACAATGTTGAGGCTGATGACTCAATGATCCATATTTCATATTGTTTAAAACAGATTTTGCAGATTGATGATCAGGCAGAAACAATTTTTTCCTTGATTTTGCAAAAGTCACGTGGAAATCAAAGAGATATGATATTTTGGATGTTTTTCATGAAAAAATTACAGAGTTTGTTGAACGGAATGATTGATTCCTATGGAAGGAGTTTTTCTATCTCTGATTTGCCTAAAATTCTTGATTTTGAAGAGAAGGACTTTTTTTGAGATTTGGAGACAATTCTAACTCAATGTTGGAAGAGTTTCGTCTATTTGCAAAGTTTTTATGAAGCAGATATTGCATATTTTCAGATGGATACAATATTTTGGATGCAATATCAGAATTCTGAATTTTTGATGCAGATATTAGAATTTACAGAGATGAAGATGCTCTTGAAGCTGAATTTATTTTCAAGAAGATTCAGTATGATTGTTGATTATTGGTTTTACAAGTTTATCTTGTATGTGGAGTATTGGATGTGTTTGTATATGATGATGTCGGAGTATTGGCATGTTTCTATATATTGGTGCACATGTAATTCACTTGATCTAGTGAGGTACTGTGCAATACTTTGGGATATCAATGTAAGTTTTTTGGGAATTATTGGGCGGTGTCTAGTTGTTTTCTATGGTGTATGTTGTGTATCTTGGATTAAGTTCCAAGCACTACTCTTTGCATCATATAGGGCTATTAGCACTGATATTTTGGGATAAGGGATTTGACTCTGATCAAGGGGTGTGTGGATCCGAGTTGGATTTCTGAGAAATCCACCACCGGGAAGTGCCATGTGTTGACAGGCATATCAGTATGACAATTTAGTGGTTAGTCAGATCTGTTTTGCTAGTCAGTCATATTCTGGTCAGTCAGATGTTGGTCAGTTGGATTCTGGTCAGTCAGATGTTGTTGCGTCGGATTCTGGATTACTGCTGAATCAGATACTGTTGAGTCTGATATTATAAGAAGTTGGATTTATATTGAGTTGGATTTCTGCTTAGTCAGATATTTGGCCAAGAACTTCTTTTGGGCAGTTACAACTGTTTCGTGTTGGATAATTCATGGGCTTAGAGGACGACTTGGAGAGATGATCTCTCGAGCTGTAAGCCTTTCTTGAAGATGAATACGAGTTGTGAGTTTGCCCTGATCTATCCTCCTTGCTCTGTCTGATCTTGTCTCTGTGTTATTCTGCTGAGTCTGATTCTTGTATTAAGCCTTATGAGGACTGTTTAGCTTATTTTTCTTCATGTGTTGTCGAACCCCAACATTTTTCCACCTATATTATTTATATTTGACATGTACATATTTTTTTGGACCCCTCAATATTTGATTTTCTTAATTGTACTATTCACTTATATCATGATCTCAATAATATCTTCAATTATAGACTTACCAAATAAAGTCAAGGGTATGTGGCTGCATGCATGCACTATGGGGGGCTCACTCTTGGAGGTATTCAAAAGAATCATCCAAAGAAGGACCTCATAAGGACTTTGTGCAGTGGAAAACAACAGTCGGTTTTGCTGAATTTTTAAAGATCACATGCTCTCCAAATTTGAAAAGGTGATACAAACAAAAGTTGTAGCTCGTGGGCTGTACTTTTACCTCAAATGTTTTCATATTTTTTTGAGCTACGAGCTGTGAGCTATGATTTTATTGGTGGACCCCAGTTTTCCCATGCTATGCAGCCACACTCCCTCTTCCACTTTATCATTTTCCTCTTTCACACACACTTCTCCACTCATCATCCCCACCTCTCTCACCACTTCTCTCTGCACCCTACTCACCTTCTTCTCAACCTTGAAGAATAAGAGAAACCATGGTGAACTCATGTCTCCTACACACACTTTCATTCCAAAATTGACCACCTAGTCTCATTTTTCCTCTTCCATATTACCCATATCTATCAAGAAAACCACACAATTCAGCCTCTTCTCTTGAAAGACAACACCATGTTGATTGATTACTCATATTCAATCACCTTGCCTCTCAAGGAAGGTCTAGAGTGGAGAAAAAACGTACCGTCAAAGCTAGTGGACCATCAATAAGCGTCAAAATTGACCCTACTCAAGACACTTGGAGAATCAACATTGTAAGAAATCCATGTTTTCTTACCTATTAAGAGTTTTTTCTTCCTTATTTGTATCCTATATGGATACTCCCATTGTAAATATCCAATTGCATTTGTAAATCAATAAAAATACTAACTCTACTAGTTTACTAAGACTAACCTACTATGAAAAGTCGTATTACCTCCACTTCTCTCCTCTCTCTCTTCTTCATCTATCCCCACCAACTTCTTGATAATTCCAAGCAAAAGAAATTAGATAAGTGCTGAAAATATAACCCAACCATGGTTAGAGGAGTAACCCGAGCCCTCAAAATTGCTATAAAAAGAGGGTGTAGCTAGCACAAAAGGGGGGGAGCCATAAGCAAGAGCACTATGCTGTAGCTTGAGAAGCCAAGCTCAACCTCTCTAGAAGGAGCTCTTGAGTGGAAGCTCATTGTCTTATGCATATGCATGTGTTGTATTAGGGGTGATTAGCAAGGGAACTCTATGCCATTGTAAGAGAGAGTGATCATTCAATTGAGAGTAGGAAATCTATCATTTCTCCTACTAGTGTAAGCCCAACGTTTGCTGAATCAAGGAGGGTGGATTTGGACTAAGATTGGATACTTTGTCTCTCTTTCAACGTAAAGTAATGGACAACAATGATGTGTAAGTGTCTTGGTGTTTTTTAAAGTTCTTGATAGCTTGTCTCTGGGTGTTGTCATCAATTCAGCCATAAATTCCACATACTGTAAGAAGGCAATAGGGTGGAGAGGACTCCCCTGGCCTTAAGACAGTGATTGGGGTGGCTTTTCTTGTGATGTGTTGTGGTGTAATTTACTCAAGCTATGTTGAAAAAATACTAATCTCACTTTGATTGGTCGTGACAGATTTGTAAGAAGGTATTAATGCAACAAGCATCCCCTCCCACTTCTCTCTCTTTCTTACATATATAATTGTGTTTGCTTGATCATGGCCGATACATTTCAAAGCAGTCCAAGCACTCTCTCTCTCTCTCTCTCTCTCTCTCTCTCTCTCTCTCTCTCTCTCTCTCTCTCTCTCTCTCTCTCTCTCTCTACGCGTCCTAGTTTGCATCCAAAACTAGGTGGTGCCCCAAATTTTTGTAGGGTTAGGTTGCGGATTTGTGTGTGTGTTTGTTGTTTTTTTCCAACCCCAACCCAATTGAGCAGCACGGGAGCCTAGAATGTGCTTAGAGGCCACTCTTCTTGTTGCCCGCGCCTCGGACCGTCTCAAATTGGTTCCCCCACGGAGGAACCAACTTGTGTATGTTTTTGTGTAGGATCAATCTTTAGAATATTCAAGTAGTTTGCATTAATCACGAGAATTTGTATGATCCTTTCATTCCGATTGCAAGGAAAAAGGTACACATAATTGTTAGTACTAAGTTGCAATTTCAAAGTGTAATTCGTATAATTTTAGGTCCCCTTAGGTTGGCAGAGATAAACGCATCAATAAATCCCTCTATTTTGCCTCTCATTAGGTACGACCTTAGTTTGGATGTCTATATTTTTGTTTTGTTTTAAGCATTAGGTCATGCATAGACCATGGATAATGGCCCAGGAATAGAGGTTTTCCCCTTCCATTTCACTCCACACATTAGAATAAACGTTGCAATCAGTAGGAAGATCCACTTTCAACAACGTATGGTGTTCATGTTTGGTGCCCAAAGAGTAGGAGAAATTCTGGCATCACCAAACCCTATCATCCTGCCTCTTATTGATTATCATAGGTCATTTGATGTGAATATTTTTATTTTTTTGTAGAATAGATTGCAATTTAGAAAATATTACTGTGTAAATCTAAAAAAACAAAAAAACAAACAAACAAAAATGTGTTGTCGCCTTAAAACTGATTCAATGGAGGCCCAACGCCAAATGTCTAGATATCCTCTTTTCTTTGGAGACCCTGGAGAGGATGCAGAATTATTTTTAGCAAATTTCAAGATATCTTGTCGTATCAAGAGGATAGTAACTGATCAAGAACGCGTAGAGATGTTTGAAGTGGTCCTTAGGAAAGATGCTAGCACTTGGTTTGACTCGTTGCCTGAGGAAGTTAAAGGGAATTACACGAAAGTTGTGAATCATTTCAAGAGATACTTCTTTGATCCCTAAAACACTCAAAAACTATGGCAAGACATTTTTTCTCATAAGCAAAAAGACCTAGATGACTACTACTTGTACAAGCAAGAGTTTCTACGTCTTTGGGTTGTATGGGTGAGAAATGTTGCTAACCCTGGTGATGGTGTAGAGTTCCTAAAGAAGGAGAGGTTCATAGCCAACTTCTTGATAATTCCAAGCAAAAGAAATTAGATAAGTGCTGAAAATCTAACCCAACCATGGTTAAAGGAGTAACCCTAGCCATCAAAATTGCTATAAAAAGAGGGTGTAGCTAGCACAAAAGGGGGGGAGCCATAAGCAAGAGCACTATGCTATAGCTTGAAAAGCCAAGCTCAACCTCTCTAGAAGGAGCTCTTGAGTGGAAGCTCATTGTCTTATGCATATGCATGTGTTGTATTAGGGGTGATTAGCAAGGGAACTCTGTGCCATTGTAAGAGGGAGTGATCATTCAATTGAGAGTAGGAAATCTATCATTTCTCCTACTAGTGTAAGCCCAACGTTTGCTGAATCAAGAAGGGTGGATTTGGACTAAGCTTGGATACTTTGTCTCTCTTCCAACGTAAAGTAATGGACAACAATGATGTGTAAGTGTCTTGGTGTTTTTTAAAGTTCTTGATAGCTTGTCTCTGGGTGTTGTCATCAATTCAGCCATAAATTCCACATACTGTAAGAAGGCAATAGGGTGGAGAGGACTCCCATGGCCTTAAGACAGTGATTGGGGTGGCTTTTCTTGTGATGTGTTGTGGTGTAATTTACTCAAGCTATGTTGAAAAAATACTAATCTCACTTTGATTGGTCGTGACAGATTTGTAAGAAGGTATTAATGCAACAAGCATATTTGCAATGCCTTTTCCAGACTGGCTTGCAGCTCTGCTTCTCTCTCTATCTGTCTTTGGCTTTGTTTTTGTAAAGTGTCGACTTCAGACTTTATATGCACTTCAATGGATTTGAGATTAGCCATTTCACTTTCTGTGGGCATCGACTGTGCCCTTAGCCCGGTTAGCTTGGTCATCACCACATCCCAATAATTGGTGGGTGGGTGCAGGTCCATTGTATGAGTGGCCATCTCCTTTAGCTCCACTAACCGCAGGCTTTGCATTTGCTCTTTGGGCCCTGTGCTTGCCAAGTCAAATGCGACTATGGAAGCCTCTTCTTTTGAATATCCGGCAGCTAGTAGGTCTAGAAATGTGTTATACCTTACTTCATTTGGCTCTGGCTGCTCACTTTTGGGCTTAGCTTCTTCTTTTTGCTCTTGTTCTTGCCTTGACTCTTCTTGATCTTCAGGTTTGTCTTGCTCCTCTTTCTATTGAGTTTGTGGAGGGCTACGAGGAGGTGGTGAGGGTGGTGGGCTGGACTCAGGGCTAGATGGTGGAGTTGTCAGCTTTTTCTTGAAATCCATGTCCGCCTTTGTCTTCCTCTCTCTCTCTTGGCCTTCCTGCTCCTCTAGAAGTTGCCGTCGCGGACTTGCTCCACTTCCACTTCTGTAAATGGTACATGTGGGATATTTTCCGCCGTGGCATCCAGAATCTCAAAATTCTTAATATAGTCTTCAAATCTGTCTCTGTGCACCCTTCGGGATGATCCCGACATTGCTTCTAGAGACGGCTTCCAAAGCTCGCTCAAATCTCCTTTGAGGGCTCTTTCGGCTCTGAAACTTTCCATCAGCCGCTCTAGCCGTGCCACCTTCTGTGATTTCGTCTCTTTACAGGCACTTGGACAGATTCCTTCTTTCCCTTCTTTAGCTTTGGCTGCTCTTCTTGCACAGTCTCTAGCCGGCGTTTCAAACGTGTTGCCACCCTTGGTGCTTTGGGCTATTCCTCCTCCTTATCTTCCTTGAGCCTTAGCCAGTCATTTTGTGATGGAGGGTCAGGCCATCTCCCCTTGGCGTGCCCCATAAACCACTTTAGTGATTAACTCACCAAGCACAATGTATGTGGGGTTCTTGTTGACCATCTTTACCAGATTATCATGCATATAAGTTGCATAGTTGATTACTTTTGGCTTGCTCTTCTGCATTGCCCAGGTGAAGGTTGTGGCAATTTCTCCAGGAGGCATTCTGTACTTTTGTGGCCGCTTTGTACACATATGGAAGTACTGATTGTAAAGATGGCTCATGATTTCCACTTTAGGGTTGGCAATGTCTTCGAAGATGTAGTTGCCTTTCTTTTATGTGTACACCTTTACTTCGTCTCTTCTTTTGGTTACAGTATCCCCTTTGTTTGAGAGGTCTAGTGCAGCTACCACTACTCTCTCTGTGATTATAATCTCCGTGCCTGGCTTGCCCTGTAGATCCATAACTCTGGCCACTCCATCGTCTTTGATTGTCGTCACAAATTCCCATACTCTTTTTATGTTGATTCCTGCCGGCACAGCTTCAAAATAATTGCGGAGGTCAATCTTCTCCAGGTACTCTGTCATTTTGCTTCTGAAAAACTCATTGAGCTCCCACGATAGCATGGGTAGCTCTATTACATTTCCTTCGGTGTCTTTGAACACGCCTTGGTAGATCGTTAGATCATTTTACTCTAGCAAGTCCTCTTGGATCCATGTGCTGGTTGGCTTTAGAGTTCCTTCCGGGATGACAAAAGGCTCGACCTCTTCCAAATAATCTTTTATGGTCATCCTTTTCTTCTTTGCCAGTGACTTTCAGCTGCCATAGATCCTGTTACATTAGCGTTTTTTCCATATTAGCTGAGAAACTGAGTTTTAACTATCCAAATGATTTGAAAACTGAAAATAAAACTTAAAAGGAACTTGTGAAACCGTGCATGTGCTCACAGTGCAATTATGGCCAAAAATTTTCATTTAGACATCCTACGCGTAGGATGTCTTTTTTCATCACATTTTGGTGACACTTGGCATGCTGGTGGTCCTTGGCCTGTGGAACATGGCTATGTGATTGGAATTGGATTTGGGCATCAAAAAGTGGATTTTTGGGCAGATTCAGGCTTTAGGCTCACAAATTGGGTAGAATGTCCACAGCAGCTGGCAAATGATATCCAAATGGGTTGAAAATTGATATATGGGCTCGTTGCACCATGGTAATGGCTCCCATGATGTCATTTCTTGCACAGAAGGTCAAAAACATGCTGGAGACATCCTACGTGTAGGATGTCTAGTTCATCAAAATGGCTTGGGATTTGTTCTGTGGGTAGTCCTCGACATGTGGAACATGGCCATGCTCTTGGATTTTGATTTGGACAAGAATTGATGTTGGTAAGACCCTATGTAGTGTTTTTGGGCTCAAAAAGTGTATCTTGAAGGTGTTGGGGGTCAAAAATGATTAGAATGGCTTCAAACTTGATATATGAGCTCTTGAAGGTGATATAAAAAGATCTGGAATGGAAAAACATCCTTTGTAGGTCAAAAATGTCAAACAGACATCCTACACGTAGGATGTCTACCTCATCATTTCTTGCAGGTGACCACACAGATTGGTTGGCACTATGCTCATGACTGTATTGTGCAAGTTTCATGTGATTTGGACAAGTTTTGGTAGGTCTATGGCCCATTATTGCCTCTATGCCCTAACTTTGCGCTTTTTGGTGCATATAAGGTCAATTTTGGTCCAAATGTGATGAAACTTGGTGGCTAGCATGTAAAGGCTATTCAGAAAATGTGTGTGATGAGAGATGTTGGGTTTTGTGCCCCAAAATTAGCTTTGAGACATCCTACCCGTAGGATGTCTATTTGACATTTTTTTAATGGAAACTGCTACTGGTGCCTGCCCTTAGTTCCCCTGAGTCCCTTTTAAGCTTAATTTCAACAAAAAAGTCAAATGGATAGAAAATAACTCCGTGTGTGGATTTCAGAGCCTCCGAGCCGTTTTTTGAATTTTGGAGTGCTTTTCGGCGATGAAATTTCTTGATGTTGGTCTCCATAGCTTCCCGATTCCTTGGGGATCCTTGCCCTATGGTTTTGGTCAACCTTTGGTTTACCGGAGCTCCATTTGGCAATTTGTCGCTCTAGAAGCACCCGTGGTTGTGTTTACATGTCCCCGATGACTTGTGATGGTCGACCACCATAGGACTTGGTTGTTGATGGTCTAGGAAAGCCGCTCGTGAAGTTTGGTGGCAAACAGACATGCGGTTTGGCCGCGAGAGCTATTTGACGCTTTGTGTGTCTGATGTTGTTTTTGAAGTTTAGTGCCGCTTCGGGTTACCTTTTGTTCATGTGGGATACATAGACTTGTCGAGATTCTCCTACCCATGAATTTTGGTAGCATTTGGGCGCCTCTCCCGCCGATTTCCCATTTGGTGGCCTCTTGCGGGGTTCTAGGAATTAGGGTTTTTCCCGATGGTTTTCTACTGACTTTGGGCATCTAAGATTGGTCTCCTATGTTAGGGTAAGTTGCCGATGAAGTCTCGTTGCTTTTGGGTTAGCCGTTAGGTGGCCACTTCTACTTGTAGATCTCTACTGCCCGCTTTCTGTGTGAACCCTATGCTAGATTTCGCGACAAAACGACAATTATGCGTGAAAAGCTCAAGGTGGTGAGCCTACCTCTCATGTCTGAAGCCCGTCGGGTAGTCGTGTGCATCGTAGAAGCTGTTGGAAGTTCCGTTCGCTCTAGGTGGCAAAAGCTCTCTCTCAAAGGTCAATAGTGGAAATGAGCTTAAAATGAAGTGAAAAATTCTTATAATGGGGGTCCCCGAACCACTTTTCCCAAAATTTGACATGTGCTCCCAACTTCTTGCGAGATGCGGTTTAGGCTCAAAAATTTCTTGATTTGGACTCCATTTGCCCAGTTTACAAGAAATTTGACGTTTCGGTCAAAAAATCTGGCAAATCACGCTTTCTGCTCCAGTGTCATAATTGCACCCCCACTGTACCATAGGTTGTCCTATATTCACTGATCATCCCCATATTTTTTGTTTTTCATTACGACCATTTTTCACCTGCTTTTTGTATTTTTGAAGTTTTTCTGCCGAAAATTAGCAAAATTAAAAGGAGAATAGCAAATCAAACCCAGAAAATTCCCAAAAATCATAATAAATCGAAAACATCACCGCAAAACATTATATACACTCACATGCAATTTTTATGGCCGGATTTCTCTGTTTTACCAATATTTTGCCCGAAAAATGGCTATTTTACTTATATACACACACCTAGGGGCTTGATTTGGTGTTTGGCCCCATATACTTGTAGATTCATGTTGTTTAAGGGCATATGTACTTGGGTTAGTCCAAAAAATTTCTCAATCAAACAACAACCCTTAAAATAGTCGAAAAACATGCCCGTTTTTGCCCTTTCTGCCATTGGGTCCGCGATTTGAGAATGCCCCCCCCCCCCCCCCCCCCCCCCCCCCCCCCTAGTCGAAGTCCTCCCGGATGACAAGATATCGCCTCGGAGTATGTTCCGTGCCGGGGTTGAAAAATTTGTGCGAATGCTTGGCCGTGTAATGTGGCCCTATATAATGCATACTTGGTCAATGCATGGAAAAATTAATGCTGTGCAAGAGAAGGGTATAAGCAAGATGCTTATTGGCATCCACTGTCGAGGTTTCCTGTTTTCTTTGCAAGTAAAAGCTGTAGCTCTACTGCTCGTTGTTTGATTGTCTTTCTTGCAAAAGTCACTTGCTTTGCCGCTCCTGTCGATGTGTTCGTAGTCATCTCCTTGTAGAGAATTTTTGTGGTAGAATTGGCCGTAGACCTTGTCTCTTTTGCTTTCCATTGGTAGCTTTGTGTGGCCGGTATTTGTAGGTTTATTGCTACTGCCGTGGTTGCCATTGTTTTGCTGCTGATGGACATCCACATAAATCGTATTGCCGATTTCATATGCAATTGTCTCGCTTTTGATGTTGCTTGTACTGAAGGGAGTTCCTTTGGCTTCGTTTTTGGGATCCAGATGCGAGTTTTATTTGAGTTATTGCTGAAAATTTTCTTTGGGATCCATATCTATTTTATTCGCTTGGTTTTTGGTTGAACTATCTGCTTCGGTTGAATTCTTCCGTTGTATTGTTTTTTATCTGCCATGTTATTTCTATCCTTTTGCACCCATACTTGTTTTTCTCGTGTTGCTAACTCTGATCTGTTCACTCCGGTAGGTGACTTCTTATGCATGTAGTGAGCATGGTTGGTAATTCCCTGTTTTCTTTTTGGTGACACCCTTCCTCTTGGCTTTTTATCCAATGATTGCATTGCTGGCAGCTGATTATTCTGGGGTTATTGAGCAAAGGATATTACTTGTTGTTCTTGTGCATGCTGAATCTTGACTGCATTCACATTCCAATCTATCTACACATTGTACTCTTTTTGCCAAGGTTGTCCCAACAACATGGAGTGTTGTGTGCTTGCATCCTCGACCACATAAAACTTGTGTGGGTAAATATATTGATGTATTTGTACATACAATAGAGTAGGATGAAGTCGACATGTGGGCTTGAGCTGTTTGTATAATTCGTAAGAGATCAAATTTGCTTGAGCTCCAGAATCAAGCAATGCCATCGATTCAACTTGATTGCTACCCACTTTGACTGCAATTATTGGCTCTACTGTCTTCATCAAGATTTGTTAGTCGAATGGCATTGATTCGCAACGGTGATCCACACTATTATTGTTGTCGCAGAAGTCTTATTTTTGCAATGCGTTCTTTTGCTTCTGCTTCAGCTTCTTCTCGTACCCTCTGTTTCTCCTTCGTTCGTTGTTTTTCTTGATGGATTTTTTGAAGCATATCCTGTGTTAGTGGTAAATGATATTTCTTCAATCGACACCCACTAATCCAATTTGGCATTTCTTCATCTGCTAATGTAGCAAGCTTGACAGCGCCGCTTTGTGATAGGTCACTAATCACAAAGGGTCCCATCCCTCGCTTTTTAAGTTTCTTGGTATGTTGCTTCAAGGTATAAACAAGTACATAATCACCTGTTTCGAACTCTTTCGTGCGCACATGTTTGTCAAAAAACTCCTTTTGTCTTCTCTTTTCAGCATAGATCAAAGCTACAGCTCGTAAGCGAAGTTCATCTAGCTTTTCAAGATCATCTATACTTGAAGAGAGCTCATGTCCTGTCCATTCTAGGCGTTTCGCTACTCGTAGAGTTGGAATTAAAAACTCTATGGGTAATATAGCATTTAGGCTAAACACCATGTTGTACGGTGTCGTTCCTATCGATGTTTTGTAAGCTACCCTGTATGCCTATAGTGTTGAGTGTAGCTGCTAATCCCAGTCTATTCTCGACTCTGATACAATTTTAGTGAGAACCGTGCATAGTGTTTTATTTGTGGCCTCAGCTTGTCCATTTGCTTGTGGATGATATGGAGCAGATTTCCTATGTATGACCATGAAATCCTCTAGCAAATATTCAATGACTTCATTAAGAAAATGCGTTCCTCAATCACTGACTATTTCTATTGGTAACCCGTATCGTACAAAGACATTCTCATACAAAAATTGTGCAGTGGATCGTGCATCTACTTTTTGTGTTGCCTTGGCTTCCGCCCATTTTGTGAGATAGTCCGTAGCCACAATGATATATTGGGTATGGGTGCGATATGCAGGGGGTGAAATAGGTCCCACAAAATCAATGCCCCATTTTTCAAATTCCCTTGCTACCATCATTGGCCGTAGTGGCATCTCATCTCTTTTTATCGGCACCTTGGTGCGCTGACATGCGTCACAACGCTTGACAAACTCTTCAGCATCCATATGCAATGTAGGCCACCATATTCCTGCGGTTAAGACAATTTTTGTCGTCTTGTCTCCTGAAAAATGTCCTCCACTTATTCCTCCATGTGCGTGTTCTAGAATCAACAGGTATTCACTTTCACTTGCACAAATTCTAAGTTGATTGTCCTTTCCTCGCTTAAAGAGTTGGTTCCCAGTTAACTGAAAGTCACGAGCCTCCAGCTCTATAGCCCTTTTTCGTGCTTTTGTTATGTTTTCAAGAAACTTCCTTGTGGTTAAGAACTCAATGATATATTGACTCCATACAGGTGCAACGTTTACCTGAAACAATGTCGCGTGATCCACTGGTCGTTTGGCACTACATATAGTACAATTGGTAACATAAGCATGTGCGTCCGCGTACATAGTTGGCCAATAAACCCCTAACTATTTCAGTCTCTGGTGTGTTTTCACTGTTGAACAATGAAATGCGCAATCCTGGACAAGCGCTTCATCAAGATAAGACTCGAAATTCTTCCGGATTTATACATAATCGTTGAATTTGGTCCGATCCTAGATGATATAGCTGTCCTGCAATCAACTGGAAGTTTTTGGTTTGTCGAATTGTTTGTTGTTTGGATCTGTCTTCTGTGTTATCAAACCTGCCCCCAAAGGAAATAATGCTAACAACTTCCTGAGACCATTTGGGTATCATTTCAATATTGAAAAGATAAGCATCTGGTATGTCATTATCTACTCCTTCAAGAGCTTCCCCGTTGTGTAGCCTTGAAAGATGAACCGCCCGTAGATGAGTTTTATCCTTTTTGACCACCCCTGTGAAATCAAACGCTAGCAATATAATAAACCAGCGTACAATCCTTCCAGTATTGCATGGTTTATTCACCCAATACAAAAGATCTTGATGATCTGTGAAGAACACAAATTTGTTTGCGAGAAAATAATGCTGAAATTTCTTTACAACATAAATCATTCCTAACCCCTTTCTTTCAGTGGTATATATGAATCGTTTGTTATAGTGATATATATGAATCTTCGATAATACTCGCAATGTCCCATGAAGGATTGCACTTGTTTTACATTAGTATGCATGGGCAGGTCTACGATGACTTTGATTTTGTCTAGGTATGTGGTTATGCCATTTCTTGAGACAATGTGTCCTAAGATGCGGCCTTGCCTAACCCATAAAAATACACTTTTCCGGGTTAAGACAGATTCGATATGTCCTGCATTTTTCAAATACCTTTTGCAAATGGTCAATATGTTCCTCTCGTAGAAGAGAGTGTACACAAAGATCATCCATGTATATTTCTAAGAATATTCTCAGGTATTCTTTGAACGCGTGCGTCATTAACCTTTCAAAGGTAGCTGGGGCATTAGTTAAGCCAAATACCATAACACGATACGCATAAATTTCCCATTCTGTGGCAAACGTTGTTTTGTGTTGATCCTCTATTGCAATTGCCAGTTGGTTGTATCCTGAAAACCCATCTAGAAAGGAATAAGCCTATTTCCCGGCCACCCTCTCAAGTACATGTTCTGTGATCGGCAAGGGATAACTGTCCTTTATGGTGGCTGCATTTACCTTTTTGTGGTTTACTCACACTCGCAATTTTCCATTCTTTTTGGGGACAACCACAATGGGTGACACCCAATCTGTATGTTCGATTTCATAAATGAATTCAACATCCATCAGCTTGTCAATCTCTTCTTTGATTCGTTTAGCGAATGGGTCATAATATGTATAAGGACGCTGTTTGCTCGGTTTTGGCATCTGATTTCAAAGGAATTGTATGTTGGCATATTGATGGATCAACTCCTTTGAGGTCTTTGTAGGAACATGAAAACACATCTTTATACTTATTGAGAAGTTGTGTTAGCAGTTCTTCTTGAGGCTCTAAATCGGTTGCTATATAGACCGGATGAGGCTTCTCACCTGGTTCCGCGAGGTCTATCCGTTTTGCATTTTCTGGCCCATCATAAGATTCCTGGTTTTTTCTTTCTCTGACTGGTGGTGTCATGATGATTTTTCTGTCCTGGATGGTAAGTGTGATGGTACATTCATGTTCCTTTTTCTGACTCCCCCTTACCATCACTATCTCCCTCAGTAGTCCATTCCTCTCGTAAAGACCGTTTCACTTCTTGGTATTTCTGTTTACGCTGTAGTTTGGTCCACTCTGGGTCTTTTGTTGTTTTTGTCTTTGATGTTTGAGATTTATGTTTTAGCTTTCCGTACCTGTTTTATTTTCTCTTGTGTTCTTTCCCTTCGAATTTTTGAGAATCTTCCTGATATTTGATCTTTTACACAATCCTTTGCTTTGACAAGCATTAGATAGTGAGTTTTATCTTTTATCCAGGGCATCAGGTTCTCTCTCGCTTTGTTTTCTGCTTGTTTTCTCCTATAGCGTTCCTGGTTTCTAGGGTGCTGATTAGCAAAATCATAAAACTTGATATTCTCTGTTTTCTCCCCACGCTCACTTGAGTTGTCTGAACACTCATTATTTGCATTGTCATTTACCTCCAGATGCTCAGAGGAGTTATAAAACTCTTCTTGTTCTGGTGGTTCTACCATCTCACTTCCTCCTGGTATAATGCTTACCATGTAATAGGGTAGCACATCATAGCCATCCTTATCGCAAAATTTAGTTGTGGACAGACATCCAATGTTGCTAGTATGTGTTCCCATTCTAGAGGTTCTAAGGCATCTTCAGGAAAAGGTTCCAGAATATAATCCTTGTCCTCAATCGCTCTTTCTAAGACGCATTCCTCTCTTTTCAAGATCCCACAATGTGAAGCTCCGCACATCCATAGCTCTTTTTGTTGCCCTAACCATGCTGGGAGTTCCGATTCTGCCACTGTAGATGAATCAAACTCTTCCACTGGTGTCTGGTTCACATCCTTGTAACTATGGTCTTTCAGGTGTATTTTGGTTGTTGTCTCACCATGTCTGAGGTATATGTGGTCATAACCCCAATCCTAGACCATCTTCAATTGTCTCATGAATGGTCTTCCCAAGATGATCTCATAATTGTTATTTTTGTCAAAATCGACTATTGCAAATGTATGCTCATACTCGATTCCGCACGAAGTGACAATTACTTTTTCCAAGAGTCCTAGAGGCTTCTCCATGAACCCATCTGCCAATTGCAATTTCATTATGGTAGATCTCAAAGCTGGTTTTTCCCATTTTTTCCAGATTTCCTTGGTGGATATAGCTACTCCTGCTCCACTGTCAAGAATATCTTTCAAAACTAATCCTTGGAATTCTACTGGTAGCGTGGTGTTTCCATCTTATCCCTCGCAATACTCTGCAACCTTGTTTAAAGGTACTGGCCTAGTATTTAGTTGCGGCCTATCCAATTCTCTGATCCCTTCCTGAAGCTTCGAGGTGGGGTCTTTCACTCCAAATTTTTCTAGGCATTTGTCTACTGCGGTCCACATGTTTGGTCGTAACCTTATGAGTTCAGCTAATGTGATTGTGCATGCCACCTGGGTGGACAATAACTCAATCAACCCTTGTGAATCCATCACTTTGTTAGAAGAAAATCTTTGAGATGGGATTGCTCTCACTTTAGACTTGGCTTCATACTCTCCTAGGTAAGAGGGTAGAGTTTTCAGCGAGTCTGGTTGGCTGTGCCCCAAACTAATTGATCCCTGGTCTCCTGATTGTGAATGTATATCAAAGTTCATTTGTGATCTTGCCTCAAATTCTTCAATAGGAGGTAAGATCTCATTTTTCTCTTTTTCCCTGCTGTTCATGTGGGAACTCTCCCTGTTAGCTTCGTTGGCCTCACGGATTTGCTTCCACAGATCATCTAGACCGTTACAATCCTTATCCATTTCCTCCAATGTTTTAAGCTGTAACCCGTAGGCTGTAACCCGTCACTTGCCTCATCTGTTGTATTTGGCACTATGATAGGCTCTCTCCTAGACTCATAGGCATTCGTGAGTCTTTACTTCATTTCTACTTGTTCCTCTAAAGCTGGTTTGATAGAGGTTGGAGCTGGTACTTCATGCCAATTTGCAGGTTTACCAAGCGTATTTTCTATCAAATATTGAGCTGTTTCAATCATCTTTCTACACATTTCTAACCTCTTCTTTTCTATTTCAGCATATGGATAAGTCATCCATCTTTGCTCTTGGGTTTGGTTTTGTTTTAGTCTGGCTTCATAAGCTCTTAGAAGTGCATCTAACTGCTCATTTACCTTGTCTACCAGTACTGATCCTCATGATCCTGCACTTTTGGGTTCTACTATTTCCTTGGGTGCTATGGTTGCCGTAGTGTGTGAGCTTAGGCTAGCAAGATCCTCTAACCGCTCTACTCTATCCTTTGTGTGTTTTAACACCTCGGAGAGAGAAGTTTGCTCTCGTTCTTTCCTGGCTTTCATACGCGCCTTTCTAGCTTTCCAAGTGCTTCTCTGATTTTTCGTTTCTGAACTTGGGGCGTCGATTTTTAGCTCTTCAATTATGGGCTTGTTCGTCATTCTTTGAGATTGGGCTCGTGTCACTGTCTAAATAGGTATGATGGTCTTGTTTTCTGACCCTCCACTGGAAGGCACTGTTTTCAGTATGTTCAAGGTAGTTTTTGCTCCTTTTCTCGGGTTCTTAGGGAAATCAGGAATCAAATGAGTAACTCCACACTCGGTGCAATATGTGTTGATTTCATCATGAAAATAGTCTCTTAGCCAATGGTCTCCACCACACTTGTAGCAGGGTCCTTTAGGCTGTTGAGGTGCTCCTTGAGCTCCTCTTTGTTGGTATGCATGTCTCTGCCCACCCATACCTCCATTGGCTATGAACAACAATGTTCGTTCATCTAAGCTATATCTTCCTTCTCTTGCTGCCTGTGCAGCGGTTGGGGGTCCTGCACCTCCCATCATGCTCCATGGTTCTGGTGTTGAGCCGATGGATAATAGGCAGGATTTTCCTCATATCCATTGGGATCTTCATAATATGCATGCATAGACACCAAATACTTCTCTTCCGACTCGGTTACTATTGGTGTGTATCTTATGCCGACTGGTCGTAATCCTGGTAGGGGTGCTTGTTGCCCCAACACTGGTTGTGGTCTTTCTACACCTACAGGTCCTGGTAGGTTGCTTGCTTGATACCTAGGCATCGGTGGAACTTGAGGAGAAGCTATCTGAGTTTGGGGAGCGTAAGGTCTCTCTCTCACATATCCCTTGTTATAATAACATTCCTCCGTCCCATGGTTTGTCCATTTTTTATCAATAGCACACCACTTGGGCCGTTTAGCCTGGGGTTTGGCGTACAAGTTAATCTTTTTTAGCACTTCCTCTACAAGCTGCTCCTGGTTTACATATACTTCTCGTTTTGGTGATGTCTTAGAAGATTTGCTTCCACTTGTGAGGATGAATCATCGTCAAGATCCTTGGACTCGCCCTCTTTGTAGACCGCACAAATGTCCACAAGGTAAAGAGCCTCCTTGGTTAACTCATTCAACGTTGTGCTCCTCTTCATATGTAAGTGCTTCTGGAGATCTGCATTCCTTAGTCCTTGGATAAATATAAGCATAAGTCTGGACTGAGTTGGCAGTTCTTCCACAGGGCAGAACTTAACATATCTTTTTAGTCATAGGGCTACCTTTCGCACAGATTCCCCATCTTTTTGTTTGAATTTATATTCCCCTTTGTGAGAATTCCTTGATAAACTCGTCAAAAATCTCCTCCATAGACTCAAAGTCTCTACGATCCATAGAGTCAAACCAAGTAGCAGCATCATCCTCTAGGGTTAGTCCAAACCCTGCAAATTGGATAGGGAAATCTAACAACTCTTCCGCTCTAATTACATGCACAAAGGCTGCTACATGATCTCTCGGACCTTTGTTTCTTGTATATTTCTTGTTTACCCATTTTTGCACTTGAGAAGGTCTAATTTCTACGATGGTCTACAAATCTCATCATTGGATCTCCACGTCCTAGTCGATATACCTCCTCTGGCCTTCTGTAGTAGGATAGTTCCTCTCCCAATGGTGCTCCTAAGCCATAATTTCTAACAGTTCTTGCAAGAGATGGTTCATCTCTTTGAAATCATTCTATGGGTGGTCTTCCAGGCTCTACTAACCCTTGAGTTTTTGGCTTACTCTCTCCTTGATACCTTGAATATAGTGGTGGTTCTTGTAAATCCTCTAGCCCTCGTGAGGCTTGATAACCATCTCGGTTTCAGTCTTGCTCTAATGTTGCAGTCTGTCAAAGCCATGCCTGCAATGATGGCTAAGTTGCTGGTTGGTTTTGGTTGTTGAATGTCTGCGGTTGGGTAGAATGTGAGATCGTGTGATACTCTTTTGAAAAGGGATTTGCCGACTTGCTAGGGGTGTAGGTGGCTCTTGGCACTTCATCGGGGGCATATGTTGGTGCTCCTAGAAGTGTTGCCTTTTCTACCTCCTCTGGGAGAATACGTTGGTATTCTCGCCCGTACCTATCAACAAAAACAATATCCTTCCCCATAGCAATTTCATAAGAGAATAAGTAAAGAACCTTGTCTTTGCTTAACTCGTTTGGGTATGGTTCTTTGCAGCGAAAGTAAGAGACTATTCCTTCGCTCTCATGCTTGTAAATTCCCACATTCTCATTATAAGTTGAAACCCTGGTTTTTTTCTTATCATACATAAAAATTTCTCCAGGTCGATCAATGTTTGGAGGCGGTTCTTGAGTTTTTGAAACCATTTTCCCCTTTGCCACATTATCTCCATATCTGTTGTAATCTTCAGGGTTACTAACTATCAGATAGTGGCTCCCCTTTTCGTCTCGAAATCTATATCCATCATCATAGACCCGAATTATCTCCAGTCTCTGAACCGATCTTTTTTCAATACAAATGCACTTGCATCCTCTATAGTCAGAATAAACTAGGGCTCTCCTCGAGTTTGTTCCTTCTAAGAAGATCAAAATGAGCTTGGAATCATTCAAAGGATTTAGGGAGGTGCTTCCTCCTGACATGGGTCCGTCATAGGTGAAACCTCTTGGCTGTTGACTACCCATCATGAAGAAGGATTTGTCTGATGAAGTGTCAGTATCACTACCCTCCTCAATAATCGGTGCTAGTGAATCTAGCCTTGCCTGAGTTACACTCTCCTCGGTGGATACTAAGCTACCTTGGTCACCTTCCACCTTTTGGTCTCTAAAAATGTATCTTCCTGATCTTAAATTCATCAAACTTACCAATGCGACTTATTACAAATCCAACCACTCACCTGGCAAAGGATCAGTCTCCGTACAATTTCTTGCTTTGCCGTTGAATATACCTGTACACAAGCATTTAATTTCGGCAATTGAATCAAAGCATCTAACTGCTAGAGGTGATTTTAGTAATGATTGGTATAACTGGAGAGTTAACCTCAACCACTACTGTATTTTATACACTGTTGATGTTCTGGATTAGTTCTACTAAGCTGGAACTGTACTTCCCTCGGATATTGGTCAATTAACTTGAAAAAGTCTTAATTCTGTCTTTACTCCGTCAAATGGCCAAACAAGGTCCAAATTCACTTTTGAAAGAAGTTCTAGAACCTTTAAGCCAAATGGAACCTCACTGTATAAGCTCTGTCAAATTTTCCATTCACTAAGCCCCAGTAGACATCCTACGCGTAGGATGTCTCCTGATCTATTTTGCCTGGATTTTTGCACTATGGATTCCCCTTCATGTGCTGAGTCGACAACTGTTTTTACTTTTTGATTTGGATACCTATAAGCTGGTCAATGGATCAGAAATCTGTTCCGACAGCCTGCTGTTGGTCTTGATCAGTCTAATCAGCTCCAATTTGGACCAAAATTGACTAGGAGGCTTGCCTCAGGCTATACAACACCCTGCTAGGCCTACAGTCAGTATCTGGCTTCAATTTCTTGCTTTAGACATCCTACGCGTAGCATGTCTTGTTGCTCAAAATGGCTTCAAATGCAAAGCACAGACTCCTCTTGAGGTGCTGATCACTTTGGTATGCTCAAAATTGAGTTTGGAGTGCAAAATCACACAGATGACATCCTACGCGTAGGATGTGTTTTTGGTCTGAATGACCCCAAACTTGACCCACAGCTTCCCCTTGATTTTAGCAACCCAGTGGTATGCTTAGATTTTGGTTTGGATTTCAAAAGTCCCCAATTTTAGCTATTCTAGCCTTTTCAGTCAAAAGTGCTAAAGTCTGCTTAGAACCCAATTTTCTCCCCCAAATGAGATGAAACCTCTCTTAGTCACTCAATATATCATGGAGATCATGCTCATGCAGCCATCCCATGGTTTTGGTCTTAAAATAATTCCTTGGCACAATTTGGGTAGGATGTCTAGCAATTTCAGTCTATCTGGATTTATCCTGTCAAGATATGGTCAAATTTCCACTTTTCGGGTGAAACTAGGGTAAACCCCACCTTTTGAACACACTGGTCTACTCAAAATTCCAAAATTCCCACTAGATTAGCCTGTAGACATCCTACGCGTAGGATGTCTCCTGGCTTAAAATTAAATTTTTTTGACAGAAATGCTCCTGATGCTCTGCAGCTCTACCAGAAACACTCACAGTAACTTTAGACTCCAGTTCAACTTTCAAATACACTTTTGCGTCTTTTACAACCTTGTGATGAATCTAACAAGCAAGTATACATGCATGAAGTGCTCTAGATCCTAAATCATGATGTCCTACTTACTCTACTCCTACTCATCATGTGAAATGGTGATAATGGTGTATTGGTTGCTTCCTGGCCTCTCTGGACTCTCAAGATCTCCTCTCACCGTTTCTACCACTCAAACTCCTAATCTTTACAACACAACTCAAGTAAAAACTACCTAAATCTACCTAAAACTACCTAAGTCGAAGGATCTAGGCCAGACACACGCTCCCTAGACTCCCTCTAAGACCTAGAGAGTCCTCCACCCTCTGATCTTATCTAAATGTAAAACAAGACTCTTGGCAAGCCAAAGAATCCCTATCCTCAAGGATTAGTCTCGGTCACCTACCTAAGGTCTTCGTCCCCGGCAGCGGTGCCAATGTTGGATAGATACGCCGCGATGGACGTCAGCACAGCGAGAACTCACCTAACAAGATTTGTCAGCTAAGGACAAAGCTCGACCCGCAGGCGCGTGGAAGCAAGCATAGGGTGTCAACCTACACTTGACCGACTCCTAACTAATTCCTACAGAGGTCTCTACCCAATGTCTAAGTCACAGCCTTCAAGAGTGCATAAGAGGAAACTTCCTACAACGCTTTCTAGAGCTGAACACCCATCAACAATCTTGAAACGCCACAGAACATGAAGGAGGCCTTACTAACACCAATAGGTCGCTCTCCCTAAGGTCTATGAACTGAAACCCCAACCCAAAAAACCTGGTGCAAAATCACGTAGGATATTTGGCCAAAATTTGCATGTCATTGTTTCCGAAATCTAAAGTGCCTAATGTGTAGCTCTACTCAATGGGAACGCGTGGATATGCTGCAATGCAAAATCAGACAACGTAGGCTCATCGAATCACCAGATGAAGCTTGTAGATGGAGCTCGCAAAACCGGACAGTACGCGCACAATGTAGGTAATTGCGCGTAGCTCTCGTCAGGGGCAACACGCTGCACTTCTTCGCACTCGATTCCGACCACCGGTATGGGTGTAGCATCAAGATGAAGCTCTCACTCTCTCTCGTACACAGTACGCTCACTCACAGATTTTGAACTTTTTTTTAAAATGACAAAGGTTAAGGTCAAAAAGTGGTATAAATACCTTACAATCCTCAAACCCTAATGTTCCAATTTAACCATCTACTCAATCTAAATGTCAAAACTGGGATACAATCTGGAAACTTCTGTAAGCCCCAATATTTACAAGGTAAAATGTCGGGTTTTTCTCAATAAATGAATAATTACAAAAATTAATAATCTGCTGAGCAGTCATTTTCCGTAGGGTGCATCCAGCTTCTAACAAGATGCCACCATCTATGTACACATTCATGATTGTTCCAGACATTATCATGCAAGTGTTTTTCATTGTCTTGAGTGTTCTCTCTCTCTCTCTCTCTCTCTCTCTCTCTCTCTCTCTCTCTCTCTCTCTCTCTCTCTCTCTCTCTCTCTCTCCCCTTCTTGTTCTCCCCCCCCGCCCCCCCACGACTGATTCCCACCATGGTATCACAATAGGAATAATTTAAAGAATCCTTACCTTATTCTATTTTAAAGCTAATCATTATTTAGAAACTATTTAAGATTAAAATCCTATTGATTTGGATAATTATCCTATCTATCCGTTTTGCCCCAATTCTAATTGGGAGCCTTCTAAAATGCTTTACTATAGTAATGATGGCACTTAGCTCTACCTTGTCTCTAATGCTTGAGAGATTGAAGCCCTCGAGAGGTGATCCAATCAAGGGGGGAAGCACCCTCCCCTAGAGCCTTGAGCTCTCCTTTTATCTTTTGCAAGCTTCAAAGCTACCTAACGTTGCTATTTGTATCCATAACCAGCTGTCCTTTGGCGCATATTACACAAGCATTTGGCCTCCAAAATCATGCGCACCCATTCGAGTTGAGCTTTAACACTTTATCATTGGCAATTTGTGCTTTATGCACATATTTATACAACCATTTTATCCTTTTGTAATGTTTTTTTCTCTCTATAGTTATGGTACAGAGACCTTAAAGGTCAGTTTTTTCATTCAATTAAGAGTGGTTGCTCAACATGGCCTACATTGGGCTTTCCAAGTACGTAATTAGCATCGGCACCAAATTCTCCTTATGGAAGACAAAGAACCAACTATTGATGATGCGAGAAGAATTATGGAAAATTGATACTACCAACGAACCTGAACAAGGCAACACCACTCAACATTCTGAATGGATCGAGAAGAACGATCCGCCTTGGCATTCATTGTCTTATGTTTAGTCGACAATTTTCTTCACCACCTTGATCTCAACAAGGAAGTAAATCAAGTAAGGCAAAGTCTTGAGACAAAGTTTGGAGGTAACATGAACAATTAAAATTTGTTTCATAAGATGCAACTATACAACCTACAATATCACTCGGACACGCGTAAAAAGCATTTAAATGTTTTAAGCCTACTATTTTAGTAGCTAGGTGCACTTGAATGATCACTAGATGATGATGATAGGAAAGTTGTACTTTTGAATAGTGTTAGCGGGCAAGTTCATGGAGACCGTCACAACGTTGAAGGTTGGCATAGAGATGCCCAATAAAGAGATGAATGCCATTCTCTTAGGTGAAGTTAGGAAAAAGGTAGGTGATTTTGACTCTTCTGCAAAACCCTTTATCATGAAAGGCAAAGTACAAAAATGCACATTCTACAAACGATTAGGTTATATTGTTCATGTCTTCTTCAATGGTTAGAAAAGGAACAAAGTCAACACTATGCACAATTGGTTTCTGCAAAGATCCTAAAGCACACAAGGCACTGCAAGGGAAAGCGTTGGATGACTCACTTGATAGCGAGGACTCTTGGGCTTTCCAAAAGCTCACCAAATTCATAAAAAGTTTAATTTTCTGCATTGTAGTGCACAACATGAATAACTTTCAAAGGTTCTTTCCCACGAGTTCCTTTGTTTTGTCTATATAATTATTGTCATGGCTTAGACATTGCCCATGCATGTGACATGAGGTAAGACCGCCCATAATTTCTTAGGCATCAAACACCCCAACACTTCTATTTTGAGTTTAGTCTATGGACACATAGTTTTTATTCTATCCTAAAGGACTTGTATTTTGGTTTGAGTGTGCCCAGGACACGTGTGGGCCAACCTCTTAATGATAGGAGATCATGCCTATGAGGCATGCTCGCTTTTGTTCAACCTTTAGGCCATGCATGGAAAGTTATTTTAGCGTTATGTTGAAATATTATCACCTCTGAACCTAAGGAGTCTATGCTAGCGTTCCTACCTTTCCTTCCCAATACGATCACCTTTTTTGAGCCATGTTTCACCTCATAGGTTGAATCACCTTATTAGTGAAGTGCAATGTTTTTAGCTTGATGGAATACCTCTCTAGCTTACTTGATTATGTCACATCACACTGAGCTAGTTAATGATGTCACATGTACTCGCTAAGGCTATTATACATGCCACCACCTATGTAAACTTTCATGGTTGTTCTAGTAATTATCATGCAAGTGTTGCTCATTGTCTTGAGTCATGTTCTCTCTCTCTCTCTCTCTCTCTCTCTCTCTCTCTCTCTCTCTCTCTCTCTCTCTCTCTCTCTCTCTCTCTCTCTCCCCCATTCCCAACAATTTGACTAGAACTGATAAAGGAAAGCGAGGTGAGAGAGTGGCATATGCTTGAGATTTCATATGATGCATTCATTTATGGGATTGTGTGAAGCATACATATTTGAAAATTTTCACATATTGTGGCACTATTTTTTGGGCATTGTTGTTTGTGACATGGTAAAAGGTGTAAAGATTTTCTATTAGCATGTAGTTTTGATCTTTGTCACCAAGATTGCTTGTGATGCAATCAAGATCACAGTCACTAGGGTGCCATGCCTCGTCCTTTCCTATTGGAATGAGACTTTGAAGTTTGGACAAATGTGAGTACCATTGCCATTGGCACTATGTTCAACAACATGATCATCCAGTTGTAGTTCTCTCTTGCAAACTAAATAGTGTTCAGAAAAATTATTTTGTCTATGATAAGGCACTTGTTTGTGTCATTCATTCATCAACACTAGGTTGGTAACCTAACAGGACATAAAAGTGTCCTTTCAAGGTTTTGAAAAAAACCTCCAAAACCATAGTAGATCCACTCATTTTGTAAAATCCTTTCATGTGGTTATAGTTCAAGGCCTACTATGCATGGAAAAAATAAGAAACTTGTAAAATTTATCATCTTTTGGTCACACCAAGCCTCCAAAGTTGATGGACCAGTGCATTTTCATCAAAACAGTCATTTCTTACGTTTTGTTGCATAAAAATAAGATTAGGGATTTTTGTAGGACTTGATATAAATTCCCTAGTTAACTTCAATGGGTTGGTGATAAGAACATATGATTGCTTCTCACTCACTATTTTTTGTTTTGCCAAAATAAATAAGTACAAAAAAGTTGAATTTTTACCATTCTGCAAACCTATCATCAAAGTTTCTATAGCCACGCTCAATACAAATAATATATGCATGTTTTCTTAGTTCTCTATTTTCCTTTATGTTCGTAAGGAGCCATGGAGCATGTCAAAAGAATAATACATCTCTTACCAAGGGGAATCTTGGGGACAAAGATGAAGTGCTAAATACAGCAAACATGAAAAAACTGGGTTCAACATTATGCGTTGTAGAATCCCATAGAAACTATTCAATATCTAGCCAAATTTGATCCTTATGACTAGATATGGTTACTACCTACAAAATGCATGCAGTTGTCACAAGAAACTAACAATATTGAAAAAGATATACTTGATATACTAGAATGTTTCGTTTTCTTCTATAATTGAAAAAATCAACCATCGTTGGGTACTATGAAAAATAGGGTATTAGGTGCCCCAAAACTCAAGAAATATTAGCTTTATGTTACAATATGTGACATAGAAAATAAAAAATGCATTTAGATATCATGAAATCCACCAAAAAAATCATAGAAGAGCTAAAATTGGCTAAAATATAGGATTTGACAATTTTTGTAATTTGGTCATAACTTACAACTTTAATATTTATTTCTCCCTAGAAGCATCAGGACATGTTAAGGACTACTAAAGATAATTGTCTAGCATTATAGACCTCACAAACATGAATTCTAGAGTGGTATACTTGCAAAAAGCTGAAAAAAGGCAAAAATCGGACCCGTTGTTTCACACAGTTTAGGTTGTGAAATGTTGTGCAAGGACAAGGTTAAAGATGGAATTGATATTCCAAAAAAATGTCGAGCTTTTTTCAGCTCATGAGACAACCTTCTAGATAGATAGCACCTCAAAATCCATTTTGAAACTCTTGACATAATTTAAGGAAAATGGTCACTTAACAGGACATAAAAGTGTCCCATTACCAACCTAGTGTTAAAGCATTGGAAGCACTTTATTTGTGGGCATGAATTTGTGATTCTCTGGGATCACCAATCACTTAGATGGCTTCAGTCTATGCCAAGACTTGCACATTGGTGTGATAGGCAATCACATTGGTATGATAGGCAATCATGTTGGTCTCAATTCTTTTTTGAACATTCTGGTGGTATGATTGAGCATGTGCTTGGTAAAGCTAGCCCTATTGCAGATGCATTGAGTAGGAAAGGCAAGATTCTTCCTCTTTAGAGTCATTTATTTTTGTCTATTGGAGGTCTTGATTTCAATGATTGTAAAAATCAAGTAGACGTCATGTGGTTGTCACGTGCACATGGATCTTTGTTCCGCCACATGGATATGCTACCTCAAATTCCAGAGACACTCCCATGCATGACAATGTCTTAGAGTGGGCAGTTTAGTACCAACAGCTTTGTGAGCCTCTTTGCAGTAAGATGCAACTACTTGCACCTTAGATTAGGTTTTCTAGCTTTTGAACCCTCTTGCATAAATGGTTTGTACACATGTTTTGACAAATGTTATTACACTTTGGTGGGCATATCACAGTACGATCATGTAATTTAGGTTAGATAAATCCAACGTGCCAATTCCTGTAGCAATCAGATTATTGGGTTTTAAGAGATGTGCAATAGTTTCATCTAGAAACTACCCCTATGACATAACTTATTAATAATTCACCTTCCATTTAATAATATTATTTATAAAATTCATTGCTTGAAACTCTACCCTTTCTCTATTTCTTGAGAGCTTGAATCCCTCAAGAGGCGCTGCAATCAAGGGGGGAGTAGCCTCCCATAGAGCCTTGAACTCTCCTTTCATCTTTTGCAAGCTTCAAAGTTGTCTGATGTTGCTATATGTGCCCATAAGTAGCTTCCCTTTGGTGCCTATTACACAAGGCTTTGGCCTCCAAAATCATGCACACCTATTTGGGTTGAGCTTCAACACTTTAGCATTGGAAAATTGTGCTTTATGCACATATTTACACAACCATTTTCTCCTTCTGTATTTCATTCAAATAAGAGTGGTTGCTCAACATGGCCAACATTGGGATTTTCAAATACGTAATTAGCATTGACACCAAATTCTCCTTATGTAAGACAAAGAACGAACTATTGATGGTGCGAGAAGGATTATGGAAAATCGATACTACTGACGAACTCGAACCAGTTTGAGATGATGCCTTTTTTATATTGTACATTATGATGCCTTTTTTCTTTTTAAACTTTTTTAATTCATTTTTCTTTAGTATTATTAAAGCTATCTAGTTATCTTTCAAGCAATCACATATACTTATCTACCATATCCCTATCTTCTTCCTAGGACTCAAGTATCATGTTTCCTCTTCCACGTGTGGAGGTGGTTTCTTTAAACAATTTCCATTTTTTTAAAAAATATTGTTTGGGAAAGGCTTACAAAATTAATCTACCTTAAGTTCCTTTTTGATAAATATATTGAGAAGCAAAGCAAAGGTTTGATTGATGAAACAATTGTGGGATAGACCTTTTAGGTTCCTAATCTTTCCAAGGTTCCTTTTTACCAAACAATTAGAAGAGTTCCTAGTCTTTCCAAGGTTTCTTTTTACCAAACAATTAGAAGAGTTTCCTAGTTAAATCATATCTTCCTCCCTTATTTGATCCCTTCTTGGATCCATTTTTCTTTCTCCTTTTCTGATCGGCATCAGGCCTATTCGGACTAGACCAATTTCCAAACCCATTTGCGGGTCCTCCCACCCGATCAGGACTCACTCCCATCCAATCACAATTCTAGGGCCTTGAATGAGCCCGAGCTCAAAATATAGACCAACGGTTATCACTCCTAGCCAAAACGACCATCTCCCATTGCATCCCACAGGTAAACACTTGTGCTGGTCTTTTTCCAAACATGTAAGACAGACATCACACTTAAAATCTTCTACGGTTATGCTAGGGCTATCCATGTCAAATCTTTTCAGTAAAGTTTTAATTCTAGTTGAAATTTAGATTAGGTTCATTGAGTTATACTTAAAAAAGATCTTAAAAAAGCAATGAGTCTCTTGGGAGTTAAGGTTTTGTCTCGACGTAAGTTGAAAGTTAACCTAGTCTTGGAAAACTTCCATTTTTTCTTTGTGTCATATGCCATCCATGGGGAATCTCCATGGAAGCAGTGGGAGTTTTATGTTCAAGCGTCAGAGTTGTCACTTTTGTGAATCTATCCCCTTACTCTCCCCCTTTGTAATCGCAAAGAAAACTTGAAAGTAGACAAACTTGAAATAAACAGTACATATGCTCTCTACAATGACCTTTGCTTTGGAATGAACCATGAATGGTAAACACAAATCTTTAGAATGCACCAACTTGCGATCTTAATGAAAATAATCTTAAAACTTTCTTTGTTTAATTATGCAAGAGTTGATGATAATTTATGAAAGAGTGGGGGGACGGATACGGAGAGAGATTTCGAATGGAGCTTTTGAGAGAGATTTTTTATGTTCCTCTACTTGGGCAATCTTATCTCGCCAAAATCTCTCCACGCAGTGGCTGGAGAATGCTTATTGGAGGTAGCTTTTTTTCAAAAATTGAATCCCCTATTATATTCAAACTATCATTGTCTTTTAAAAAAATTATGCTTGAAACATATTTGAAGGACATAAAGATACAATCCACACTTTTAGGACATCTGAGTCTTGACACAAACCACAATTCAACTCAGCACATAGTACACTCTGAAAAAGAACTATGTCATGCACAATGTAAACAAACTGGAAAACAACCTCAACCCAATACAGAGCATCCACAAACAAAGAAATATGATATGCTCAAAGTAGACAGACTGCAAAACATTTTTTACTTAGCATACAACATCAATTAACAAAGTAATATTTTATGCACAAAGCTGACAATTTTTCAAAACAAAAAGACCTTACAAGATCTCGAACCCGAAGCAAGATTTATCATTAACACTATAATGGTAACAAGACACTTTTATGTCCTTGGACACTTTTGTGTCCTGTTAAGTGACCATTTTTCTTGAATTATTTGAAGAGTATGAAAATGAATTTCTAGGTGCTATATATCCACAAAGTTGCCTTATGAGCTGAAAAAAACTTAGCATTTTTTTTTGAGTATCGATCTCACCATTAACCTTACTCTTGCACAACATTTTGGAACCTAAACTGTGTGAAAAAACGGGTCCTGTTTTTGGCTTTTTTTCAATTTTTGGCAACTATACCACTCTAAACTTCATGTTTGTGAGGTTTAGATGGCTAGAGGTTAGGCCTTCATAGTTCTCAACATGTTTTGATGCTTGTAGGGAGAGCTAAGTGTTAAAATTGAAAGTTATGACCAATTTACAAGAATTGCATAATCCTGTTTTTTGGCCAAAATTAGCACTTTTATGATTTTTTTGGTGGTTTTCTTGATATCCAAATTCAATTTTGATTGTGTAAGTGTAATGTATAACATAAAGCTAATCTTCCTTGAGTTTTGGGGGGCCTAATATGCTATATAGCATAGTATATGATGATGGTTGAGTTTTTTGATTGCTGAAGAATACGATACATTTTAGAGTAACAAGTATAACTTTCTCAATATTGCTAGTTTCTTAGGCCAATTGTGTGTATTTTTTAGGTAGTGACCATATCTAATCATAGACTAAAATCTTGGCTAGATATTGAGTAGTTTCTATGGGTTTCTAGAGGTCATAATGCTAAACCCAGTTTTTTCATGTTTGCTGTATTTAGCACTTTATCATTGCCCCCAAGGTTCCAATTGTAAGAGATCCATTATCCTTTTGACATGCTCCATGGCTCCTTTTGAATCCAGAGTCCCAAAGGGAACTAAGAAAACATGTATATAGTGTTTGTATTGAGCGTGACTATAGAAACTTTGATGATAGATCCACAGAATGGCAAAAATGCAATTTTTCTGTACCTATTTTTTTTTGCCCAAAAAACAATTAGTGAGATAAAAGCAACTATATGTTTTGGTCACCAACCCATTGAAGTTAACGGGGCATTTTATCTCATGTCTTACAAAAATCTCCACTCTTATTTATATGGAATCAACCGTAAGAAATTGTTGTTTTGGGCAAAATGCACTGGTCCATCAACTTTGGAGGCTTGTAGTGACCAAGGGATGAGAAAAATTACAAGTTTCTCATTTTTTCCATATGTAGTAGTTTTTGAACTATAAGCTCATGAAAGGATTTTTCAAAATGAGTGGATCTACTATGGTTTTGGAAAATTTTTCCAAAACCCTGAAAGGACACTTTTATGTCCTGTTAGGTTACCATTCTAGTGTTAATAGAGTTTCAATACCAAATTAGTCGCAGTTACTGTTAGCGGGTCGCCGCGACGGACGTCTACATCATAGCTCTTTTGTACTAACATAATGTCAATATGCAAGGAAGCGACTCAGGGTGGGACACGGAGACTTAATGAGAGTGTCTATCTCACCAAAGTGAACTCAAGGACTAATCGTTCTTACGACAAAAGCAAATCAACCACTTCCTAGTCAGACAATTAGTATGCGTCCATTCTCAACACTCAACGTAATCACGCCTTTTCGGTATCCAAACGAATCCGGAATGTCACGAAACTTGAGGAGAGGTATCACAACACTTATGGGCTTAATCCTACCAAGTTCTGTCACCATCTGGGAAGGTACATAAATCACGATTCATCACAAAAAATGTGCAGAAAAGTGAAACAGAAGTACTTGGAAAGATCCACCTTAAGCATAGAAACACTTATCCATGGTCAAAACATTAAAAAACAACCATTTTAACTCCCAAATCAATGCATTTAGCTCATAAAAGGTACGTCGCGAACCACAACAGAATTGGAAATGATTACACTTAGATTGTAGAGCAAGAGACAAGGAATGCAACGTGCTATTCATAATAGAATTCTGATTACCTGTTCAGGAGAAAACATGATTACAAGTTGTAGTCACAAGAAGCCTCCACAGTGCACGTTTTCTTCCTTTTGCTAATGATCATCTCTTCTTCAAAACTAAGGATTTTGACTTTAAAAGTTAGGGGGCTTTCCCATGGCCATCTGGCCTCTTACAAGGGGTAGACTCAGAGAAATAAAAAAGGGTATGGTCTAATCTCATCATGATTACAACTCATCTTAGGCTGAATTACAGGTTTTTTTAAAAAAAAATAGAGTGTCCACCGGGTTTGGTGTACATATGCCTATATGCACCCGTATCCACCAAACATTCCTTCCTTCCTATTCATTGCACGCCCTCGTGCAAGCTGCATCTGAGGGAGTTCACTTTAGTGCCTTCTTTCGAGCGTTGCAGTGAGATTTCTAAACTTCTGAGCTCTAGATTCAATCTCGACTTTGGTTGCCAGCTCTCTGAATGGATTATTGCTGATTGTACTTTGGTAGGCGATATGGCAGGCTAACAGATCTTTTGTCATTGGATTGAATATGGAAGAGTCCACTTCAAAGAAACCTATCATGAAAGCTTCTTCGAAGGTCTTCATGTAATGAGATGGAAGAAACATGACTCTTGCATATAATCCCATGATAACATTTCTACTGGGGATTTCGGTCTCCATATTCCAGCAAATACCCCGCGTCCCCTTGACAAACACCTGCCATGGATGCTCTGCTGCTTCAATGTCTCTGAAAGTTGTAATGCACGTGATGAGCATTTTGGCAATCTTTACCATCATCTGACAAGCAAGGTCTGGGATCTCTTTCATCATATTGATTACTTCTTTTAGAGTTTGCACCATGTAATGCTCTGATGGGGGGTTGTTATTGAGCGGCTTGGTAATTATCGAGTAGTTCAACACTGCCGGTCTTTTGCTTTGCCAACTGTAAAAACTGTCTCAGTATCGCCATTTATTGATGGGACAATAAGTGGCGTCTATCCTGAGATGCTTGGGGCGTTCCTGTAATAGGTTTTGTCAGTTGGTGATCGAACCATTTTTTCTCTAGAGAGGTTGATTGTCAAGGATGGTTTCAATCTGAACTGTTGTAATTGGAACCTCTCTGTAGTCCCCTCTGCTGTTTGGTTCAATTTCTGGGAGCATCTTTTGATGCCATAATTGAACTTCTTGCCGCATCAACGGTAGTGCGATCATTTCGTGCCCATGATTTTTTGCAACCTCATCTGGGGTGATCATGAGGAGGGCAGCCAATTCCAGCACTTTTAGTTCATATTGCATATATGCCTTGTGTGAATGGTCTTTGACTTCTGAGATCCAGCACTGAATTTCATCTTTTGCCGACTCCAAGGTGGATGTCGTGGCTGGATCTACAGATTCTTGCGTGCCTTTTCCAGTGCTCGTAGTGGGAATTTCTGTTTGATGAGTTTCGAACGTAGATTGTTTGAATCCTTCACCCTGCTCAAATTCTCCTGGGTCCTGCTGATGCTTGGTTTGATTTTCCTTCAGAGCCTCTACTTCCTTTCTTCACTTAGCCATTTGCTTTTTTAAGTCTTCAATTTCCTCATCCTTGGCCTGTTGTAGGGCCCTATGACCTGCTGTCATGATTTGTCTGTCATATTTTTCTTGTTTTAGAGCCTCCTTTAACTCTTTGATTTCGTGGCTCAAGGAAGTAAAGCCTACAGTCATAGTCGAAGAGGAGGGTGTCTCCTGTATGGCAAGGAGCTGAGTGAGAGACTTGCTAACCACTTCATATGAGCCTTGTAGCTTCTCATCGTGTTCCTTTTCTCTGGTTAGCTCCTCCTCGAGGCGTTGCTGTCCGATCTGTAATGCGGAGTTTGCCTCATTGAATTGTTGCACTTCTTTATAATAGTAAGTTGCATTTTCTCATTCTCTCTGCAACTCCGATTGAGCCTGGACTTGTGTGTTCTTTAGTGCCTCTATTTGTTGCTTCAATTTCCAGGATTCTGCTTGCTGCTCTTGATACCTCCTTTTCGTTATCTTCTAATTCCAGCTCCTTGAGGTTGTAAAGAGCTCTTTGACATTGGAATTGCAGTTTGATCTGCTCTAGGTGACCATCAATGTCAAATGAGCTAACTATCTACGCTCCTTCTTTTATGGCCAATTGTGTGCATTGCGTTCTTGGTCCATGCTGGTCTTTTTGGCTTTGATCTGATTACTCAGCCAAATCAGCTTGCTTTTCCTTCTGTTTCAAACCCTCTATTGCATCAGAGGTTTTGTGATTCTGTTTGTTGATCCATCCGCTGTTCCGTCTGCTTTTCGTCGATCCTTTCCTCCGACTGTCCTGCACTTTCTCCTTTCTCTTGTTTTGATATCTTTGAAATTGTCTCAGCATCCTTGGGAAAACCGAGGTCTTGCTCTTGTTGTTCCTGTGTCTCGTGTTGTCCCTCTCCTTGCGAGATACTTTTTTCCTTTTCACTCTTTTCAGATTTTTTAGATGATTCTATATCATCAATGTGTTGCCTATTTGATTCTTCTTGCTGCCGCTGCTCCATCCTTCATTTGAGCTCATTGTGAATTCGTTGCCGCATGGTGCTGACAATTTTCCATTTCTCTTCAGCTTTCTTCCTCTTTTGTTGCTTGATCCTTTCCAAGGCCTCTGTTTGTCTGCGTATCAACGGAGCATTCTCGACTTCATCATCTTCTTACTCGTCATCTGCTTCTGTTTCTTGGGTTTGCTACTGTTCTTTCTCTTGTTGGCGGAGCTTTTCGCTCAACGCTTGAGCCTCTTCCATTGTCCTCCTAGCATGAGTGATGGGGATAGGTTTTGCCAATGTAGCCTTTTTCTTTAACCGGGTATATCCCAGGGTGTAGGGGCTATCCTTCTCTTTCTCCGAAGACTGGTACTCAGAAGGAGTATCTCGTGGGTGAGATCCCTCTTCCTGGCTACTCCGAGCATCTGACTCTGTTTTCTCACTGTCAGAATCCCTTAGAGGTGCACTTTGTGGTAGGTCATTGATCATGCCCAATGCTTGATAGGCTATTCGTGTGAGCATGGGTCCTCCGTTCATGTAAGCTTTACTTCTTTGACCGCCCTTTAGGTTTGCTTCCACAATCATGTCAAGAAGGTAGTTTTGCCAAAGTCGCAACTAACCACCCTGCCTTCAGCCAAACCCATCGCCATCACCACTCCATATGCAACAACGGTTCAGTATATCTAGGCGGCTTCTACACCTTGAAATGCTGTGATATAAGACACAATGGAAGTTCCATTTCTGAGTATATCAGGTCTTGATATGTCAGCTTATGGCATCAGAGGTTTTGTCTGCGATTCTTTTTGTTGATCCATCCACTGTTTCGTCTGCTTTTCATTGATCCTTTGCTCCGACTGTCCTGCACTTTCTCCTTTGTCTTGTTCTGATCTCTCTGAAATTGTTTGAGCATCCTTGGGAGAACCGAGGTCTTGCTCTTGTTGTTTCTGTGTCTCGTGTTGTCCCTCTCCTTGCGAGAGACTTTTTTCCTTTTTACTCTTTTCAAATTCGTCAGATGATTCTATATCATCGACGCGTTGCTTCTTTGATTCTTCTTGTTGCCGCTGCTCCATCTTTCGTTTGAGCTCATTGTGAATTCGTTGCCGCATGGTGCTGACAGTTTTCCGTTTCTCTTCAGCCTCCTTCCTCTTTTGTTGCTTGATCCTTTCCAAGGCCTCTGTTTGTCTACGTATCAAACGGAGCATTCTCGACTTCATCATCTTCTTTCTCGTCATCTGCTTCTGTTTCTTGGGTTTGTTGCTGTTCTTTCTCTTGTTGGCAGAGCTTTTCCCTCAATGCTTGAGCCTCTTCCATTGTCCTCCTAGCATGAGTGATGGGGATAGGTTCTGCCAATGTAGCCTTTTTCTTTAACCGAGTATATCCCAGGGTGTAGGGGCTATCCTTCTCTTCCTCCGAAGACTGGTACTCAGAAGGAGTATCTCGTGGGTGAGATCCCTCTTCCTGGCTACTCCGAGCATCCGACTTTGCTTTCTCACTGTCAGAATCCCTTAGAGGTGCACTTTGCCTAGTTTGTTTGACTCCAGGATTCGGCCTTATAGAAGGTCCTAGCACTGGTCTCACAACTCTTTTGGACATGTGGATTAGGTCTATCTGCGCTGGGCTAGGTGGTAGATCGTCGATCATGCCCAATGCTTGATAGGCTATTTGTGTGAGCATGGGTCCTCCGTTCATGTAAGCTTTACTTCTTTGACCGCCCTTTAGGTTCGCTTCCACAATCGTGTCAAGAAGGTAGTTGCCAAAGTCGCACAACTGACCACCCTGCCTTCAGCCAAACCCATCGCCATCACCACTCCATATGCAGCAAGGGTTCAATATATCTAGGTGGATTCTGCACCTTGAAATGCTATGATATAAGACACAATGGCAGTTCCGTTTCTAAGTATATCAGGTCTTGATATGTCAGCTTATGGGTGCGTTGCTTCAAAAAGGATTTATCATTGTCGATTGCCTTGGTTTTTTGCAAGAGGTTGTGCATCCCTTGCGGTGGATGGAGGGCTTCATTGATGATTTCAGCTGTAATTTTTACCTTAACAACTGCCCCATCTTTGTTTGTCAGAGTTGCTTCCCCATTGTACTGAATTGTACTTATAAGCTCGTTAGCTCATCTGAAATATGTTCCCCAAGGAGGCAATCTTAAGAAATTGTCGAGCTATAGACACCTAACCCCTGCTTGCACTTTTGGTTTCTGGTGCAAATTCCACATTTCTTGGGGAAAGATGGCGGCCTTTACAATTTCTCCGTCTGCGGCTTGGAATCTTCCAATGAAAATGTTTGTCAGAATTGCTTCAAGTACTTGCTCGATGAGGTGAGCTTTCTCATTTGATGAGATATCGGTTATCTCATAGGGTGCCACATGCCACTCCCTCTGTGCTTTCCTTCGAAGCATCATGTTGCCAATTTGCAAGTGAAATCAGGTTTTAGCCATTGATCAAAATTGTCGAAAAGTGTAAACTTGACCATAAAATAAAAAGCTGACTTAACTCTGTCAAAACTACTCCAAATTTGACCAGATTTCACCAGTGCATCTAGGATTACTATAGGCACAAAACTGTAATGAAACAGATAGATTTTGGCATAAAGGACATTAGGCAAAATTTGGACTCACAAAGGGGCCCTTTAAGGAATTTGACTTTACCTCTCTCTACCAAAACGGGCGCATGGATAATTTTTTCCAAACAAACTCCAAAGTTGGTGGAGGTTTGACAGTTAGAATGTCCTCTTCAAGCTCTATCTACTGATATATAGCACGCCATGAGATTCCTCATATTTTAGAAGATTTTTTTTTTATTCACTTAGATTCCGACAGAGTTGTCACATCATAGGCGAATCAAAAAAAAAATCTTCTAAAATATGAGAAATCTCATGGCGTGCTCTATATCAGTAGATAGAGCTTGAAGAGGACATTCTAACTGTCAAACCTCCGCCAACTTTGGAGTTTGCTTGCAAAAATTTATCCATGCGCCCGTTTAGGTAGAGAGAGGTAAAGTCAAACTCCTTAAAGGGCCCCCTTGTGAGTCCAAATTTTGCCTAATGACATGGATCGCGATCCATGTTGGAAAGCATTTGAAAATTCTAACTTTGGGAAGTTGTCCCTGGGCATAAGGGGATACTACTGAGCAATTTTCTCTGGATTTAGAGCTAAAGGTACATGGATCGCGATCCATGTTGGGCAACATTTTGGAAATCTGATGATACCATCTGGTAGGGTTCATCTTGATTATTACTTGGTCCAAAAAGTTTGGGATTTGGATCAATGGTTTGACATTTGAGCTAACTTTTGGAAATCATGTACAGATTCAGAGATTTTGTCTTTTGGAAGTGGATTTTGGGATTCAAATGGCTTGAAACTTCATGGCTTGGCTTTCTTGATCATACTGAATCAGATGGCATGGGTTTTACTTATTTTGGCCGAAAAGGTACATGGATCGCGATCCATGTTGGGAAGCATTTGAATAGAGTGCACATTGGTTCCTATAGCTTTTCCTAGTACACCGTTGAAATTTTTTCAACTTTGGACGTGTTTCTCCATAGTTTGCCGCATTTTTTAGTTTATGGCCATATTTTTTCCGTTTTGACCAAATCTGTCTCTGACAACCACTTTTGGAGTCATGTTTTGCCTGAAATCTCTTCTTGCTTTGATTTTTGATGATAGAGGTCTGTAGTTCATAGCTTTGCTTGGTTCCTTGGCAATTTTCCCCAGACATTGAATTCTTTTGAGAAGGCAAACTGAATCTTGCAAGTTTCACCATTTTGCAAGTAAATTTTTGCTTGGTTTTGATCCCATCACCATTCTTAGATTACATTTGCTTGTTGATAGGCTTCGAGGAGAGTTTGAAGTTTCTCAAATTACTTTAGCAGTAATTTTGACCAAAAGACCATTTACAAATTGAAAGTAGCAATCCACGTGGATTTGATGATCTGTAGAGCACTTTTTGTGATTATTTTGCAACCCTTGTACTATTTGCCAGCTGGTGAGACACTTTAATCATGATTTTGACAAAAAGGTACATGGATCGTGATCCATGTTGGGAAGATTTTTGCAAAAACAGTCATGGGATTTTGTTCCTGAGCCTCTATTGTTGCTTCTGTAGAAATTTACCTGATTTTAGGGTTTTGGAAACATGGATCGCAATCCATGTTCCAACACCTTTTCCTACTATTTTTACCTTGGATGATTCTGCCAGGTAGTTGGGGTCTACTGATGAAATTTTCCTTGTTTTTGATGGATTTTGGACTCCCTCCTTGGCCCTGTTAGTTTGCCGATTTTGTGACCTTGTACTGCTTTGATTTGTTGTTTTGGTACTGTTGATGTAGTATGGGTCACACACACAGACGCTCTTGCAAGGTTAATGATCATACCTATCAAATCTGGTGTAGTGGGATCCACAGCAGGCAAAAGAAATTCCGAAAACTTTATGCTCCTGTGGCTCTCTCTCTCTCTCTCTCTCTCTCTCTCTCTCTGTGAATGCAATTGAGCTTCTGTTGCCCTTTTTTGACTATATGATCCCAATCTATTCGGAATGCCCCATTTATTCTTACCTTCATTGCTCATATCTTGTTGGACACATCACCTGCGGTTCGAACCGTTCATCATTCTAACACTCGGTTTACAAATGGCGTCCGATCTGCAGTTTTGATCCTTCAAAAGTTGGTCCAAAATTCATTTTGTGTTGAATTTTTCCATATTTTCCATGTTTGAAGTCCTTGCTTTGAAGTTTCAGCGTTTGCTTTCAAAAGTCGATTTTGACTTTCTTGGCTCGACTTATCAATTTTTTGTTGATTACCTGTCATTTTTTGCATTTTTGTAAAATAAAATTATTTACAATGATTATTAGTCGGCGAAAAGTTAGCCAAAATTAGTGTCACCTCCCTTATATACATACTCTTATGCCGGTATTAGATGGTGACGGTATGACTCATGATTATGCCAACTAAGAGTCTATCAGGCTCTGAAAACTTGTGTTTTTTAAGGAAACGGGAAAGAAAAGAAAACAAAAAGAAAAGAAAAGAAGTAGGATGATAATAATGGTATATACAAATGATACTCCAACCACATTTCCCCCCTTCCTAGAGTGAGCCGTCTGCGATGAGCATGTGTCAGAGTGCATGGGAATAAAGCACGTGTCTTGCATAGCCGTATAGTGTGGCTCTATGATGCTCATGGAGGATATTCAGTAGGCTGTTGGTGGCGAGGTTCCTTGGAAGCTGCGTGGTTTGAACAATAGTACTTGTAGAAGGCGTGCTCTGTGTTTGACTGTAACCTACAAGAGTTTTGATGTTGCCGATGGGGTCGGCTGTTGGCATTTTTTGGGTTGCCATCAAAATTTCTTAGGTAGGGATCCACCAGAAGAGGCATCGTGAAGGTGATGTTGTTTTGGTTGCCATACCCATTTTGAGTGTGGTTGGATGTTTTGAAGAGAGTGGTCCGTCGGGTTAGGCCGTTTGACAACAACGGTGGGAAATTTATGATGGTTTAACTTTTGTGTAGGCAATGTAGGTTTACGTGTATTTGTTTGGTGTTTAGGTATCCACAATTGCCTAGGCTTGATTTCCATGATTGATTTTATAACCCATATTTTCGTGACCATGGTGGTGGATGATTGCTGAGCTGCCTGTAGGTGGCGAAGGTAGAGGTTCCCATTCATAGTCCGTTTGTACAAATGGCATGGCTAAAGATTGGCCCTCATGTTTGATGCGTAATGTGTTGTCCTACTAGTTTGGCATGGCCTGATAAGTGCGCATCCACGGCACTCTCAGAATAACTGCTTCGTTCAGTTGATGATCTTTGACCACATGAAATTGATGTGGATAAATTGTTCCATCAATGTTGATTGGCAAATTTATGTGGCCCAGACTGTCCATAGTACCTCTGTTTGCGACCTTGAACCCCATAGTGTTGGGCATTAGAGGTTCCTGTGTGATTTTTCTAAAAGTGGAGTAGTTAACCACATTAGCCCTGGCCCCTGTGTCCACTAACGCTCTTTCGATGGTGCCGTTGGCGGCAAGTTGTAACTGAATGCGTAGATCCATCCCTCCTAGCCATGTAGTCGCCGTTTGTATGGATGCTATCGGAGCGTCTTGAATAGCCACATCCTATTGTTCTTTCCTTTGTAAGTTTGCTTGTTCCCTACGTTTCAATATTTGTGAGTTTGGCCTCCTGCTCTGCTTGTTCCCGAATGTCCTGTGCTTGACATCTGCATTGAGCTGCTGCATGGAGTGTTGTGAGTTCGTCTGGTGTCAGCGCAAGAAGATATTTCTTTAACCTGCAACCACTCGTCCAATTAGGCATCTCCTCTCCCGCCAATGTTGCAAGTTTAACGATGCCACTTTGCGATATATCATGGATCACAAAAGGCCCCATTCCTCACTTTTTGAGTTTTTTGGAGTGTTGTTTCAGGGTGTACATGAGAACGTAATCCCCTTTGTGGAACTCCTTACCAATCACATAATCCCCTTTGTGTAACTCCTTACCAATCACGTGCTGATCATAAAAAGATTTCATTTGCTTTTTTTGAGCATATATCCCAGCTATTGCTTTAAGTCTAGTTTCATCTAACTATTCTAGTGTGTCTAGTCTCTCCGATAGCTCATGGCCCGTCCATCCTAATTGTGTTGCCACTCTGAGGGATTTGACTAGGAGTTCCAATGGTAGTATCGCATTAATTCCGAATACCAGGTTAAAGGGAGTCGTTCCAATGGAGGTTTTAAAAGCTATGCGGTAAGCCCATAAGGTGGTGTGTAACTTTTGATACCAATTATTTCTAGAGTCACTGACTATTTTGGTGAGCACTGTGCATAGGATTTTTTTTTGGTACTCTCTGCCCGTCCGTTGTCTTGCGGATGATAGGGTGCTGACTTTGGATGGACCACCATGAATTCGTCAAGGAGGGTCTCAATGATGTTGTTCACAAAGTGTGTTCCTCTATCGCTTAGTATTTTGATTGGTAGTCCATACCGTGTAAAGAAGTTTTTGAAAAGGAACTAAGTTGTAGTCCTTGCATCATTTTTTTGGGTTGCTTTGGCTTCCACCCACTTCGTCATGTAATCTGTTGCTACGATGATTTATTGTGTGTGTGTCCTGTATCCTAGAGGGTTAGTGGGACCAATGAAGTCAATTCCCCATTTGGCAAAAGCACGTACTCCCATCATCGGCCTTAGTGGCATTTCATCTCTCCTCATGGGTGGTTTTGTGCATTGACATTCATCGCATCGTTTGACATATGTGGTTGCATCCATGAACAGGATTGGCCACCATATGCCTGAGTGTAGCATTAGCTTTGTCGTTTTATCAGTAGAAAAGTGTCCTCCGGGTTGTCTCGCGTGTGCTTGATCTAGGATGATGTAATATTTGCTTTCTGTAGCACACAGCCGTAATTGTTTGTCTTTTTCCCACCTATAAAGTTGGTTGGCAATGAGCAGATAGTGTTTAGCCTCTTCCTCGACAGTTTTCCTTCTTGCTTTGTCCCATTCTGCTGGAAAGGTTTTGTTTTTAAGTACTTAATGATGTGAGCACTCCATTTAGGTGCTTGTACTACCCAAAACATTGTGGCATGTTCCATTGGGGGATGTATTATACATCTGACACGGGATATTACATATTTATGGACACTGTATTCCATCTTTGGCCAGTAGAAGCCCAGTCTTTGTAATCGTTGGCATGTCTGTGTTTCACCAGTGTGAAATCTCGTTTTTTGTATATAAGCATGTTTGAGGTAGTAGGTGGTATCTTCAGGTTGTACACATAGTCTCAGTATCCCATCCTTACCGTGTTTGTACAACTGTCCTGCTAAAAGGATGAGATTTTGTGTTTGATGGATCATTGATGGTTGTCTTTCTATCCGCAAAGAGCCGATTGTGAGTAGAGGCATGACCTCTTCGCTCCCTCACGGCACCATTTCTATGTTAAACAGATATGAATCAGGAAGTTCATCATCAACACTGGCAGGAGATTCCCCATGAAATAGTCGTGAAAGATGATTTGCTCTTTGGTGTGTGGTCCCCTTTTTTACAACCACCGTGAAGTCAAACTCAAGCAAAAGTATAAACCAGCGAACAATTCTTCCAGTGTTGCAAGGTTTGTTTACTAGATATATCAGTGCTTGATGATCCACGAAGAAGAAAAACTTGTTGGCTAGAAGGTAGTGTCTAAATTTCTTGACAGCATAGATCATTTCCAAACCTTCTCTTTCCGTAGAGGTGTAATTTCTCTCTGCGTTGTTTAGTTGCCATCTGGAGTAGCAAATGGGAAAATCCATTGTCTTCTCTCCTGGCAGGGCTAATATGCACCTAATGGCATAGGCCGATGCATCCACATGGACATGGAAGATTTTGCTCCAGTCAGGGGCTTGCAAAATTGGAGCTGCAATCAAATATCGCTTCAATTTTTGGAAAGCTTGCTCACATTCCTCCGCCCATTCAAACTTAGTTATGAGAGCGTACAATGGCTTAGCTATTATAGCATACATATATATGAAACGCCGGTAGTATCCACAATGCCCCATAAATGCTTGCACATCTTTTATCTTTGTTGGTCTCTGTAGTGCAACAATTGTCTGCACCTTTTCTTGATCAGTGAAAATGCCATTTTTGGAAACTATGTGGCCGGAATTCTATCCTATCTTACCATGCAGACACATTTTTTCGGGTTTAAGAAGATACGATACGTTCTACATTTTTCAAAGACTTTTCCCAGATGAGTGATGTGGTCACTTCATTGATGTGAATGAACACAAAGATCATCCATGTAGATCTCCAGAAATTGTCTGAGATATTCTTTGAATGCGTGGGTCATTAGTCTTTGAAATGTGGTCGGGGCATTGGTCAAGCCAAAAGGCATTACCCTGTATGCAAATTTACCCCATTCTGTTGCAAAAGCTGTCTTATATTGATCTTCTGCCTTAATCGTCAACTGGTTGTAGCCTGAGAATCCATCCAAGAAACTATAGGCCTCTTTCCCTGCTACTCTCTCAATAACATGATCAATTATTGGGAGTGGGTAGTTATCCCTGATGGTAGTTGCATTTACTTGCTTGAGGTTTACACAAACACGTAGTGTGCCATTCTTTTTGGGTACCACCACAATCAAGGACACCCACTCTGTGTGCTCAATCTTGTAGATAAACTCGACGTCCTTCGGTTTGTCTATTTCCTCCTTGATTTTCTATGCAAAAGTGTCATTGTACGTGTAAGGACGTTGTTTGTGTGGTCTGGCATCACTCTTAAGGAGAATCGTGTGCTGACATATCTTCGGATCTATCGCCTTTAGATCTTTGTATGACCATGCAAAGACATCTTTATATTGCCTGAGCATATCGACTAGAAGTTGCTCTTCCTCTTCAGTAAGGTCCATGGCAATATAGGCCGGTTTAGGATCCTCTCCTAGTTCTGCTAAGTTGATGCTTTTCATGTTTTCAGGCCCATCATATGAAGTTCTTGGTTCTTTGGGATCTTGTTTGGGTTTTTGCACCACTATCTTCCTATCCTGAATGGTATACTTCTTGTAGTGGGATGGTGCATCGAATTTATCATCATTTGATTCCTCGTCAGTTTCCATTTTTGTTGTCCAAACTTATTTCAATGCTTGTTTCAAATCATTATATTTGACTTTGAGCTCCACCTTGGACAACTTAAACGGTTTTTCTGTATCTTTCCCTTTTTTTGGTTTTTGTTTTGATGTTGTTTTGGTTGAGTCAGGTTTCATATATTGCCATGAAATCCTGTCCTTGAGGCAGTCAGTCACTTCGACTAATCTCAAGTACTACATTTTGTCAATCAATTGAGGTACCGAGTCCTTGTTGTGCTTGTTGTGGTTATTTTTGCATTTATCCGGATACATGTGTTGCCTTCAAGGGTTTTGGTTTGGGGAATCATAGTAGATCACTTGGCGATCCTTCCGTTTGATGCTCTGGCTTGAGCTACTAGACAACTCGTAGTCCGCGTTATCCACTAGCGTCTTATCAGTCGAGTCTTGAAAATATTCTTCGTCATTCGTTTGGAAAAGGTCCCTTACAGAGATTTTGCGTCGGCATTCGGTCATTCTCTCCTCATGGGTGGTTTTGTGCATTGACATTCATCCCATCGTTTGACATATGTGGTTGCATCCATGAACAGGATTGGCCACCATATGCCTGAGTGTAGCACTAGCTTTGTCGTTTTATCAGTAGAAAAGTGTCCTCCGGGTTGTCTCGCGTGTGCTTGATCTAGGATGACGTGATATTCGCTTTCTGTAGCACACAACCGTAATTTTTTGTCTTTTTCCCAGCTATAAAGTTGGTTGGCAATGAGCAGATAGTGTTTTGCCTCTTCCTCGACAGTTTTCCTTCTTGCTTTGTCCCATTCTGTTGGAAAGGTTTTGTTTTTAAGTACTTAATGATGTGAGCACTCCATTTAGGTGCTTGTACTACCCGAAACATTGTGGCATGTTCCACTGAGGATGTATTATACATCTAACATAGGATTTTACATATTTACGGACACTGTATTCCACGTTTGCCCAGTAGACACCCAGTCTTTGTAATCTTTGGCATGTCTGTGTTTCACTAGTGTGAAATCCCGTATTTTTGTATATAAGCATGTTTGAGGTAGTAGGTGGTATCTTCAGGCTGTACACATAGTCGCAGTATCCCATCCTTACCGTGTTTGTACAACTGTCCTGCTAAAAGGATGAGATTTTGTGTTTGATGGATCATTGATGGTTGTCTTTCTATCCGCAAAGAGCCGATTGTGAGTAGAGACATGACCTCTTCGCTCCATCACGGCACCATTTTTATGTTAAACAGATATGAATCAGGAAGTTCATCATCAACACTGGCAGGAGCTTCCCCATGAAATAGTCGTGAAAGATGATTTGCTCTTTGGTGTGTGGTCCCCTTTTTTACAACCACCGTGAAGTCAAACTCAAGCAACAGTATAAACCAGCGAACAATTCTTCCAGTGTTGCAAGGTTTGTTTACTAGATATATCAGTGCTTGATGATCCACGAAGAAGACAAACTTGTTGGCTAGAAGGTAGTGTCTAAATTTCTTGACAGCATAGATCATTTCCAGACCTTCTCTTTCCATAGTGGTGTAATTTCTCTCTGCGTTGTTTAGTTGCCATCTGGAGTAGCAAATGGGAAAATCCATTGTCTTCTCTCCTGGCAGGGCTAATATGCACCTAATGGCATAGGCCGATGCATCCACATGGACATGGAAGATTTTGCTCCAGTCAGGGGCTTGCAAAATTGGAGCTGCAATCAAATATCGCTTCAATTTTTGGAAAGCTTGCTCACATTCCTCCGCCCATTCAAACTTAGTTATGAGAGCGTACAATGGCTTAGCTATTATAGCATACATATATATGAAACGCCGGTAGTATCCACAATGCCCCATAAATGCTTGCACTTCTTTTATCTTTGCTGGTCTCTGTAGTGCAACAATTGTCTGCACCTTTTCTTGATCAGTGAAAATGCCGTTTTTGGAAACTATGTGGCCGGAATTCTACCCTATCTTACCATGCAGACGCATTTTTTCGGGTTTAAGAAGATACGATACGTTCTGCATTTTTCAAAGACTTTTCCCAGATGAGTGATGTGGTCACTTCATTGATGTGAATGAACACAAAGATCATCCATGTAGATCTCCAGAAATTGTCTGAGATATTCTTTGAATGTGTGGGTCATTAGTCTTTGAAATGTGGCCGGGGCATTGGTCAAGCCAAAAGGAATTACCCTGTATGCAAATATACCCCATTCTATTGCAAAAGGTGTCTTATATTGATCTTCTGCCTTAATCGTCAACTGGTTGTAGCCTGAGAATCCATCCAAGAAACTATAGGCCTCTTTCCCTGCTACTCTCTCAATAACATGATCAGTTATTGGCAGTGGGTAGTTATCCTTGATGGTAGCTGCATTTACTTGCTTGAGGTTTACACAAACACGTAGTTTGCCATTCTTTTTGGGTACCACCACAATCGAGGACACCCACTCTGTGTGCTCAATCTTGTAGATAAACTCGGCATCCTTCAGTTTGTCTATTTCCTCCTTGATTTTCTATACAAAAGTTTCATTGTACGTGTAAGGACGTTGTTTGTGTGGTCTGGCATCACTCCTAATGAGAATCATGTGCTGACATATCTCCAGATCTATCCCCTTTAGATCTTTCTATGAACATGCAAAGACATCTTTAGATTGCCTGAGCATATCGACTAGAAGTTGTTATTCCTCTTCACTAAGGTCCGTGGCAATATAGGCCGGTTTAGGCTCCTCTCCTGGTTCTGCTAAGTTGACGATTTTTGTGTTTTCAGGCCCATCATATGAAGTTCCTGGTTCTTTGGGATCTTGTTTGGGTTTTTGCACCACTATCTTCCTATCGTGAATGGTATACTTCTTATAGTGGGATGGTGCATCGAATTTATCATCATTTTATTCCTCGTGAGTTTCCATTTCTGTTGTCCAAACTTCTTTCAATGCTTGTTTCAAATCATTATATTTGACTTTGCGCTCCACCTTGGACAACTTAAAAGGTTTTTCGGTATCTTTCTCTTTTTTTTGGTTTTTGTTTTGATGTTGTTTTGGTTGAGTCAGGTTTCATATATTGCCCTGAAAGCCTGTCCTTGAGGCAGTCAGTCACTTCGACTAATCTCAAGTACTGCATTTTGTCAGTCAAGTGAGGTACCAAGTCCTTGCTGTGCTTGTTGTGGTTATTTCTGCATTTATCCCGATACATGTGTTGTCTTCAAGGGTTTTGGTTTGGTAAATCATAGTAGATCACTTGGCAATCCTTCCGTTTGATGCTCTGGCTCGAGCTACTAGACAACTCGTAGTCCGTGTTATCCACTAGCGTCTTATGAGTCGAGTCTTGAAAATCTTCTTCGTCATTCGTTTGGAAAAGGTCCCTTACAGAGATTTTGCGTTGGCATTCGGTCACCCCTTCCTTGTCAGGTACATCTTCCTCGGTCTTCAGAGTTAGGCGGACATTCATCATCTGGAATGGAATGATATCATATCCTTCCTCATCACAAAATTTGGTGAGGTTCAATTCATTGACACAAACATCAAGAGTAGCTAGTATTTTTTGCCATCCAAACGGTTCGAACATCTCTTCTGGAAAAGGCTCTAGTATGTACACTTCATCTTGTGCAACCCTATCAAGAATGCAGTCTTCCTTTTTTAGACTTCCACAATCTGAAGCTTCTCCTGTCCATTGGTGAGCTTTGTTCTAGAGCCAAGCCTATATTCCTCCTTTCTGATCAGTTGTGGAATGCAAGTCTTCTCCTGGGGCTCTTTCTACGTCTTTATAGCTATGATCTGTGACACTAATAATCGTAGTGACACCCTTGTTCCTAAGATAGATATAGTCGTAGCCCCAATCTTGAACCATTTTGAGCTGACACATGAATGGTCTACCCAGAATGATGTCAAAATTGCTGCTCGCATTGAAATTCATAATAGCGAAGGTGTGTTCATATGCAATTCCACAAGAGGTTACTACAATCTGCCTCAAGATGCCAATAGGTCTCTCCAGGTACCCATCCGCTAGTTGAAGTTTCATTCTAGTCTTTCTTAGAGCAGGTTTTCCCCATTTTTTCCACACTGATTTTACATCCTTGTACTCTACCGGTAGGGTAGTATTTCCTTCTTCACCTTCACAATAGTCCCCCATCTTGTTTATTAGCACTTTCTCATGTTTAGTTTGCTTTGAGGGTTGTGTCTTTAGCGTGTTTCGAGAGGCCTCGGGTGAAGGAATTACAAGCCCTATTTTCTCTAAATTTTTCGCGACCTCATCCGAAAGATGCGGTCTAACATTTAGCAATTCTAACAAAGTCAGTGTACAACGGATAGATGATGACATCAGCTCGTGAAGAGTTTTAGTATCCATCATCTTAGGATTGGCTTTCCATTGAGATGGAACTTTCCTTACCTCAGATCGAGTTTCAGGGTTACCAATAAATGAAGGTAAAGTCTTCAACGACTGTGGTTTACTGTCTTCTGATATTGATGTGCCTGCATCTCCATACAATGATTGGATGTCATTTGGGTAGAGCTCATGCTCCAGGTGGATTTCCGGGATAGGAGCTAATACAAGTGTGGCACTTCCATCTTTCCTATTCCTATTCTGTACCCATAGCTCTTGAGGCCATTATTCTTCTACCTCTGGGATTGGCAGTGGTACTTGAGAATGCGTTCCATCTGTTGTATTGGCTACCACCCTCGTATCCAAAGGTGTTTCATTGACCAGATTGGGTAGGTTATTTGCTTCAATTCCCCTCTCATCTAACTCCCAAATCTTTTCTCATATGAGTACCTCGGTTTTTAATGTTGTAGGAACTGATGGTTCCATAAGCGCTTGAGCGGCTTGAATGAGCTCTTTGCACATCTTTAGCCTCTCTTTCTCATAGCCTAGATGAGGGTACATTAACCACCTATCCTCTTGGGTTTGGTTAGGCTTTAGCCTTGCCTAGTAAGCTTTCAGAATTGCATCCAGATTTTCAACCACCTTGTCTACTAAGAATGGCCCTCCTGATGGTAGTTCCGACAGTTTCTTTGTCTCGTTGTTGCTCTTAAGGTCTCTTTCCCTTTGAAGTTGTTCCTCTGTTTTTCACAATTTGGTTTCCAATGCCGTTTTTTCCTTTTCTCTTTTGGCTTTCATCTTGTTTCGTTTCGCCTTCCAGGATTTCCTAGGGGTTTGGAAAGACAAGTTGTCTATCTCTGTTTGACTGGCCAGGACATTCTTTGCTACCTCATTTGCTTGAGCTCTAGTGGCCGCTTTTATTGGAATGTTCCGTTCTGTTTCTCATCCACTTGAGCTTGGTACAAACCATATTTTGTTCATGGTTGCTTTTCCTTTGTTTTTGGGGTTTTTTGGGCAGTGTGGAATAAGATGGTTGGTCGTGCATCCGTCATAGAATCCAAAAAATTTCACCCTCTCTCCTTTGTTTGGACACACTCTAGCTCAGTGATCACCGACATTCATAGCATAGTCCTACAGGTGGTGGAGAAGCTTGTGGAGCTCCCATCGATTGTCATGTTCTAGGAGGGTAGCCTCTAGGTTTGTAGCCCTGATTTGCCATATACATGAGCATATTCTCATCGACCAAGTAATTAATTTTGGTTGGTTGTGCTATGTATGAGGGCTCGGGCATTTCTTCCGGAATTATCCATGGATTATATACCTCTGGAGCATATGCATTCCTATCAATTTCCTTTCGTAAGTATTGTTTGAATCTTCTCGGTATGAGACTAAAGACCATATTAGGTATTTTGGTAAAAATCTCACATTATGGGAATCTCCAAATCGACTAAATTCATGTAATTTGGGAATTTTCCACTTAAAGTGGGAAAAATTGAGGTGTGTGGTTAGTAAATAAAGTGAAAATCTCATAGGATTGTGGTGTTGATAAACACCAAAAGTCAAGAGGATGTACAACACATGGATTTGAATAATAACTATAAATTACATAAAACAAAGGAAGATACAAAAAATATTTTGTTTACAAACTGACTAGTATAGTCAGAATAGAAGCTCCACATAATTCTACTCCACATTTGATACCATATCTAAACTTTGATCCAAGTGTGGTTGATGTGCACGAGTGAGGCCTTCTTTGGCTTTTAGAGCATGCCTTTCTGGAATCTTTATTCTAGAAAATGGTCCTTATTTTTTGGGTCTCCACGACCAAACAATTGCATCTACAGTTTCCCACACTTGTGGGTCCTTATAGTTGACAACCCAATAACCCTTCCAACAATTGCTGTAAGCTTGAGTATCTGTCATCCCACTTTTTCTCGCGCAAGGTGCTTAATATTGAATCAAGAGTTTTCTGTAGTTTGGTGATGTAGGCTCATTATCAATGTCAGATAAAGCCATTGCAAGCCACACTGGATAGATTTCTGTGTCACTCGGAACAAGCATAAGAAAGTCACCTTTGTGCACATCAGACATAGGGTCAAACTCTTCCCTTGTCCTATCTCGTTGAGGCCCACAAAAATGATCGTTCAACTCTTCAAGGCCTAGGAATCTTTCTGCTCCTTGTTGCAAATTCATTGTAGTGCTTTGTAGGTGAGAATATTCTTGAGTTTTTGGCCAAAACATTTCATACAAGACTCCCTCTGATATGATTGCTTTTCCAATCTCTTCAATTACCTTACTCCAATAATCTATCACGGGTCTATAATATCGCGGAATACTTGAACCATTCCCTAAATGTTTCCAAAATTTTATATAGTTCTTTAGCCCCAAAATGACTTCTTCATGGGCCTTGACATACTCCGCCATTTGTACTAGAGGTGGATCTCCATGTGGTAACATTGGCTTGCCTTCTGTGTCTGTTTTCTAAAGGCGAATACTTCCACTCCAACTTGATACACCTACATGTGCCTTATATTGCATCATTGGTGTCTCATCCTACATAAAGAACCTGAACTGAAGCTGTTTGGAATGTCCAACAAGTATGTCTTGTCCATCACAAAGATAGCCATCACAATATTGCTTGAAATCGGGGATCTTTGTGAGAAAAAATGGAGCAGGAGATGAAGATGAGCTGTTTCGTAATGTATCCATCAAATGTGGCAAAGTATAGGTTTGTGTAACTCTCAGCTTCTCTGAAAAACCTACTAAACATGGCGTCTATGTCCTCATGTGTATGCCGAACCATTAAAAATCCCAGCTGGATGGTTTTGAAAACACCCCTTGCAACAAGCATTGACAAATAGGCAAATAAGTATCGATTTTTGTTTTCCCCTGCACAATTATCCAATTGTATCAACAAGTTCTCTGGCAATTTGCAAAATGTTGACCCCAATTCCTCTTCTGCAATTTCTGACGACTGCACAATGGGCTCTTTTCCATCACTCAAGTTATGGTAGTCCAAAGCATCCCTTGAGTTCAAAGCATGTAGTAGTGAAATATTGCTCCTTGGAAGTCCATTTGTTACTAGATCACCAAGAGGATGCTTATCTATCCTCTCTAGGTTATGTAAACAATTAGCAATTGAGCCAATTGTAAGATTTGGATCAGCTGGCCACAAACCATTCAAGACAAAGTGTCCGTAATGACCTTCTCCATGTTCATGAGTGATCATGCCAATCAATGCCACCTACAGATTATATCCTGAATCCACACCCTTGGGAACAATGCGTAATCTAGGAATGGCAGTCTTCTTTTGATCCATCTTATCATGGATTATGCATACATATTTTTGTGGTTGAGTTTCTGAATACGTGCGCCATGCATAATATAGGCTTCTACAACTCTTTTGTTGTGCCATGTGAACTTCTCTCTCCCTCAAGAGAAGAGCTCTCTCTTCAAGAGAAGGTTTAGATTCTAACCTTGCCTTGATTGAGCTACAAATATTGCACTTAGAGAACTCACTCGTCTTTGTTAAAGTGACATGTGGGTACTCTTTGTTCCAAATTCTACCAAAAGAAGATTGGGATAGCTTCTTCTCATAGCCCATTTGGTCAAGTGTCGTGTTGATTTCACATAAAATATCCACTTGTTTGTATGTTGATGGAATCACCAATTGAGTCTCTCTTGAGCCATCTAGCAGTGTTCTACTTCTATGTGGCATCTTCTCAGAGTTGTTTTCCACAAACTCATTTAGTAGTGCTCTTGCTAAACTAGTATGTTGAAGTCCCCTTCTCAATGTACATGTGTTCCTATGTACATATTGGCGCACACCATTTTCAAAGTTCTCCTTGTATCGATAAAATGATGTCTTTGGTATTCCATGTAGCTCATACCATGCTCTACAATAAACAATAGAGCCATTTAGCCTGAATTGGTATCGTGACTTCTCATCTTTCTGATAACATATAGAAAGAACATCATAAACATAATTAGTGCGTGATTTCTGAGACTCTCCCCAAAACTGTTGTTGTAACCTTGTCACCATATCACGATCTGCAAACTGGCAACATTTTTGTGCACAACAATCAATGCATGATATCCTTTGAATTGATTTGTTTGAAAGGTAAAAAGTCGAAGCTGGTGCTGCTTTTGATTTTTGAGTCCTGTTCATGAAAGTGTATCGTCTCTTCCTTGACAACTGGACAACATTACTCCCATCAAGTTTTTTTCCAACATTGTCATCGTTGGATACATCCTCATATGTAGCATGCATGCCCTCAACAGGAACAAATCGTTGTAATGGGCTCCCATTCAACATTGTTGTCTGCTTGATGGGCCACTTTAGCAAAGTGATGCTACCCACTTCAACCACATCATCAATGCTTGCATTTTCTCTTTCAATACCCACACCCACACAATCAGGACCAAGTTCCTGAAAGTTGACATAATCATGTGGAAATACATATAAGATGGTCCCTTCATTCATGGTTTGCATCATTGTGTCATCTTTTAAAAGGACCCTCTGATTTCTCCAAGACTCTCGAATCATTGCTTCAAATTCTGGGATTGTCATAGGTATTGCATCTGTAACTAGAGGATCAAAATGATCATGTTCTTCATCACCATTGTAGCTTTCCTGTGGATCAATTAAGTTCCCATTTAATACAAAAGATTGCAAAAGAAGCTTTGACCATCGAAAAACACTCCATAATGAACCTTGGAGAGATGAAGTATCCATTGTAGAAAAAGGTAGGACCACATCCTTCAAGCATTCCTCCACTAGTATGGAGACATTTCCTTGCCCTATCTTTGTACCACCACAAGTGGAATCTGGATCTGTTCTACACACACAGCCAATACCAACAATTTCATTGTCAAGTATCATATGTACTTTCTCCCCAGATTCAAAGTCCATCCTGTAAGTGAAAAAGATTACATTGTTAAATCCATAGTTATAGAAAAATACTCTTCAAACAAAAAATCATGCTACAACATGGAAAAGGTTTGCATAGGTTGGACAAGTGGTGAACCTTGAGACCAAATCCTCCTTGCTATATTAATGGAAGCAAGGTTGGAAATTATGGTGGATCTTGAAACCAAAGCCTATCCTTGCTATATTAGAGCATAGGTTGGACAAGTGGTGGACCTAGTTGTAATACCCACTGCCACCTATCAACTACTATAGGACTATGATTTCCAATGTCCAAGTATCCCTTGAGGCTTTCAAGGTTGAACATGTGGTGGACCTTGAAACGAAAATCCCCTTTCTATATCAGAGCATAGCTTGGACAAGTGGTGGACCTAGTTATAATGCCCAATATCCAAGGTGAAATACCTTAGGACCTTGCTACCTTGCTTGCCAATGTTTACGTAGCCCCTCATTTATTTAATGGAAGTAAGGTTGGACAAGTGGTGGACCTTGAAACCAAAGCCTCTTTTCTATATGAGAGCATAGGTTGGACCTAGTTGTAATACCCACTGCCACCTATCAACTACAATAGGACTATGCTTTCCAATGTCCAAGTATCCCTTGAGTCTTGCAAGGTTGAACACGTGGTGGACCTTGAAACGAAAATCCCCTTTCTATATCAGAGCATAGCTTGGACAAGTGGTGGACCTAGTTATAATGCCCAATATCCAAGGTGAAATACCTTAGGACCTTTCTACCTTGCTTGCCAATGTTTACGTAGCCCCTCATTTCTTTAATGGAAGCAAGGCTGGACAAGTGGTGGACCTTGAAACCAAAGCCTCTTTGCTATATGAGAGCATAGGTTGGACCTAGTTGTTATACCCACTGCCACCTATCAACTACTATAGAACTATGCTTTCCAATGTCCAAGTATCCCTTGAGTCTTGCAAGGTTGAACACGTGGTGGATTATTGAAACCAAAATCCCCTTTCTATATCAGAGCATATCTTGGACAATTGGTGGACCTAGTTATAATGCCCCTCCTTTCTTTAATGGAAGAAAGGTTGGAAAAGTGGTGAATCTTGAAACCCAAACCCTTTGGCTATATATAGAGGATAGCTTGGACAAGTGGTGGGCTTAGTTCTAGTATCCAATGTCCAAGGTCCAAGGTGAACTATGTAAAGACCTTACTTCCAAAAACAAAATCATACAAGTGGTTCTCCTTCAAACCAAAATGTCCTTAGTGTATTAGAACATAGCTTGGAGAAGTAGTGGACTTAGTTGTAATGGTGAATGCCCAAAGCAAACTATTATAGGACCTCGCTTCCCAAATCAAGTTTGGACAAGTGGTGGATCTTGAAACCAAAACCCCCTTACTGTATTAGAGCATAGCTTAGATAAGTGGTGGAGCTAGCTGCCATGGAAAATGTTCAATGTGAACTGCTATAGGACCTTGCTATTAAATGTCTAAGTAGAGCTAGCTTCTTTAATGGAATCAAGGTTGGGAAAGTGGTGCATCTTGAAACCAAAAGCCCTTTATTGTATTAGAGCATAGCTTGGACAAGTGAGGGACCTAGTTTTAATGTGTGATGTCCAAAGAAAAGTATTACAAGACCTTGCTTTCCAATATTTGAATTGGTCAAGTGGTTAAAACTAAGTATAAAACTTTGACCATTCTCTTCTCGAATTGCCAAAAAGCTAGTTTTAGACACCCCTAAATGAAAATGGTTTAGGGTGGCCTTAAGCAACGTTTTTTCAAAGACTTGAACAAAAGGGTTGCCGAAGAGTAATGAAAATTTATTATGGCTTGAAGTGCCTTAGTATGTGAAAACAAGCCTAGGTTTTCCACGAGGCAAAAGGTGACATAATAAGAACATTGGAAACTTAGGATTGACCATGTGGCCTAAACTTTGGCAAGTGAATTGGTGGCCAAGTTTTGTGGCACAGTGTGCACTTGGTCCTATATGTGTTGACCACTTGGCTAAATCTAGGACCATAAGGCCAAACCTTTGGCACCTTAAATATAGTATGGGACATAATCTAGAACTGCTATAGTAAATTAGTAGTATAGTTAATATGTTAATATTTGTATTATATTTAAGTATATGCTAAATATAATTTATGTTCAAAATTTCACTAATGAAGAATGTTCCCATTTAGCACTCCAGATGCGGGGTCTTAGGGCAATGCCACAATGGGGTGACAAGGCAGCGCTTCCACGTGAGGTTTGGGGGTAGCGCTCTTGATGGGGATGTGGAATATAGCGCTCTCGATGGCGGGGCTTGGGAGGCTGATTTTGGGATATTGTTCCGGGCGGGGTCCTGGGGAAGTGCCCCAGGCGGGGTGTGAATTCATAGTATAGAGTTACGCATGTTTTGCATATTTTCAACCATGATTTCTTTAATTTTGGCTGTGTGAATTGGTTAATGTTTTATATTGCTTTTGTTTTTTTTAATCCTATGATAAAACATGGACTTGTAGCATACGTGGCATTCTAATAAACCCTATCAATATTAGGCACAGAGAGAGCGCATGAGCAACGCACACAGAGAAAGCAGGCGAGCAGCAAACACACATAAAGCGCATACGGATCGTACACAGTTGGAGTATACGCGCACGTAGAGGAGCAAGCCCGGCATCGTACACAACACACAGGTGGAGCGCACAGGATTGAAAGTTTGCGCACAAGATAAAGAAACAGCAGCGCGTATGCAACGCTTTCCAGAAGGGCAGGATCGGGCATAGCTTCTTCTCAGGAGACATTGCACACCTCACGAATAGAGAAAAAACAGGTATTTCTCTCTCTCTCACTCTCTGTCTTTCTTCATATAGAGAAGATGGTTCTCTGTAACTCTTCTTGCACACACACTCTCTCGTCAAAAGACAGAGATACGTAGTTTAAAAATATCCCCGCACACATACACATATTTCTACACATCGTCTTCCTCTCTTCCACATACATAACCACAGTGAAATCTGTTATCTTGTTGTCTCTCTCTTGAAAATACGTGCACGTATTCCCATACATTGTCTTCCTCTCTTCCACATACATAAACACAGTGAAATCTGTTATCTTTCTCTCTCTCCTCTCTCTCTAGAAAACAGGTATTTCTCTCTCTCTCTCTCTCTCTCTCTCTATCTATCTATCTCTGTATCTTGCTATCTCTCTCTTGAAAATACATGCTCATGTATGTGTGCGTCTGTGTTATCTATGTGTATGTATGTATATTTGTGTTATTTCATTGTAATACTCATATATAATGCAGATACACAATAACACTTAATTACGATATGCACACATAGTATATATACATACATAAATATCACAAATAACTAACACATTGTAATACTAGTAAACTTGAATGGAAGACTCACTTGCGTGATCTGTTAAAGTCGATTCTTGTAGCGAGTTCTGGATGTATGCTGAGTTGATTTTCCTCTAATCCATTTGTAGATATGATTGTAACTTCTGTTTCTCAAAAATAGTAGTGTTATTTAGTGATACACCTAATGGACATAAATGGTTGAAACTAGGACATGTAGACCAAAAATACGTGTATTTCTTTGGATGAATATATAAACTTTTTGGTGACCCTTACCACAAGTGGTGGACCTTGAGACCAGTGGACTATAAGGACCTCCAAACAATACCTTGTACACTCAATCCTTCTTGATATCTAGGTTGGACAAGTGGTGGACCTTGTTCAAATTCTCTAACCACTCTCTCTAACATGGTGACATAATTTAGGTGTGATAAATTCATATCTATGCAACCTAATATCAGTTTAGGCTTGTTAATTTGAATTTGTTTGAATTTATGTACAATATAATGATTTGAGGTTTGCATATTTGAATTTAGGTGGTATAATGATATCTTTTTGTGGTAAACTTGAATTTAAAATCAATTTCGCGTGGAATATTTTTAATTTAAGTGGTAAAATTTAAATTTTTATAAAAAAGTTTGAATTTTAAAATTTGGGCGGGATATTTTAAAATTTAGGCGGGATATTTTAAATTTAGACAATTAGATTTTGAATTTTAAATTTAGGCGGGAAGGTTTTGAATTTATAGCGAGATCTCCCTTACATAAGAGAGTATAGGTTGGACAAGTGGTGGACCTTAAAGCTACAGCATCCATGCTACTGGACATGATAGGTAGGGAATCTAGTTGAATATTGTATGTATAATATATATGTAATAGATCTAGCTTGGACAAGTGGTGGACCTTGGAGCAAAACCCCATGTAAAACATATCATGCACATTCCAACTGGTGAGAAAAAATATCATTAAGATATAGCCTTATAGGTTGGACAAGTGGTGGACCTTAACACCAAGATATTCTTAATGTAATGACATAGAGTGGAAAGCTGCATGGTGAATCTTGAGACCAAACCATGCTACTAGCGATAATAGCTTGGACAAGTGGTGGACCTTGAAAGTAATCCCCCCATCTACGAAATATCGTGGGTTTAAGGTATTTTGATGGAGCCTAGCATCTTGGAGACATGGTGCAGCTTGCTTCTCTTCATGTTTCAATGGAGCCTATCTTGGACAAATGGTGGAGCATCCTTCTCTCCATGTTTCAATGGACCCTAGCTTGGACAAGTGGTGGACCTTTGCTTCTCTCTATGATTCAAGTGGTGGACATTGGAACCATACCCCCATGTAAAACCTATCATGGTCACTCCAAGTGGTGAGAAAGAATAACCTTTAAGATATATCCTTATAGTTGGACAAGTGGTGGACCTTAACACCCAAATATTCTTAATATAATGACATAGAGTGAAAAAGTGGTGAATCTTGAGACAAAACCACTCATGCTACTAGCGATAATAGCTTGGACAAGTGGTGGAACTTGAACGTAAACCCCCCATGTTTCAATAGACTTAGCTTCGACAAATGGTGGAGCATCGTTCTCTCCATCTTACAATGGAGCCTAGCTTGGACAAGTAGTGGACCTTTGTTTCTCTCTAGGTTTCAATAGAGTTAGCTTGGACAAGTGGTGGACCTTGGAACCAAACCCCAATGTAAAACCTATCATGGTCACTCCAAGTCGTGAGAAAGAATAACCTTTAAGATATAGCCTGATAGGTTGGACAAGTGGTGGACCTTAACACCCAAATATCCTTAATATAATTAAATAGAGTGATAAAGTGGTGAATCTTGAGACAAAACCACTCATGCTACTAGCGGTAATAGCTTGGATAAGTAGTGGACCTTGAACGTAAACCCCTCATCTACGACATATCGTGGGCTTAATGTTTTTCGATGGAGCCTAGCATCTTGGAGACATGGTGCAGCTTGCTTCTCGTCATGTTTCAATGGAGCCTATCTTGGACAAATGGTGGAGCATCCTTCTCTCCATGTTTCTATGGACCCTAGCTTGGATAAGTGGTGGACCTTCGCTTCTCTCTCTTTTTCAATAGAGTTAGCTTGGACAAGTGGTAGACCTTGGAACCAAAACCCCATGTAAAACCTATCATGGTCACTCCAAGTGGTAAGAGAGAATAACCTTTAAGATATAGACTTATAGGTTGGACAAGTGGTGGACCTTAGCACCTACATATTCTTAATATAATGACATAGAGTGGAAAAGTGGTGAATCTTGAGACAAAACCACTCATGCTACTAGCGATAATAGCTTGGACAAGTGGTGGTACTTGAATGTAAACCCCCCATGTACAAAATATCGTGGCTTTAAGGTATTTCGATAAAGCCTAGCATCTTGGAGACATGGTGCAGCTTGCTTCTCTTCATGTTTCAATGGAGTCTATCTTGGACAAAAAGTGGATCATCCTTCTCTCCATGTTTCAATGGACCCTAGCTTGGACAAGTGGTGGACCTTTGCTGATCTCTTTGATTCAATAGAGTTAGCTTGGACAAGTGGTGGACCTTGGAACCAAACCCCCATGTAAAACCTATCATGGTCACTCCAAGTCGTGAGAAAGAATAACCTTTAAGATATAGCCTTATAGGTTGGACAAGTGGTGGACCTTAATACCCAAATATTCTTAATATAATTACATAGAGTGAAAAAGTGGTGAATCTTGAGATAAAACCACTCATGCTACTAGCGATAATAGCTTGGACAAGTGGTGGACCTTGAGCGTAAACCCCCCCATGTTTCAATAGACTTAGCTTCTACAAATGGTGGAGCATCGTTCTCTCCATATTTCAATGGAGCCTTGCTTGGACAAGTGGTCAACCTTTGTTTCTCTCTATGTTTCAATAGAGTTAGCTTGGACAAGTGGTGGAACTTGGAACCAAACCCCCATGCAAAACCTATCATGGTCACTCCAAGTGGGAAGAAAGAATAACCTTTAAGATGTAGCCTTATAGGTTGGACAAGTGGTGGCCCTTAACACCCACATATTCTTAATAAAAGTGGTGAATATTGAGACCAAACAACTCAAGCTACTAGCAATAATAGCTTACACAAGTGGTGGACGTTGAATGTAAACCCCTCATCTATGAAATATCGTGGGTTTAATGTATTTCAATGGAGCGTAGCAGCTTGGAGACATGGTGCAGCTTGCTTCTCGTCATGTTTCAATGGAGCCTATCTTGGAAAAATGGTGGAGCATCCTTCTCTCCATGTTTCAATGGACCCTAGCTTGGACAAGTGGTGGACCTTTGTTTCTCTCTATGTTTCAATAGAGTTAGCTTGGACAAGTGGTGGACCTTGGAACCAAACCCCCATGTAAAACCTATCATGGTCACTCCAAGTGGTAAGAAAGAATAACGTTTAAGATGTAGCCTTATAGGTTGGACAAGTGGTGGATCTTAGCACCCACATATTCTTAATAAAAGTGGTGAATCTTGAGACCAAACCACTCAGGATACTAGCAATAATAGTTTGGACAAGTGGTGGACCTTGAATGTAAACCCCTCATCTACGAAATATCGTGGGCTTAATGTATGTCGATGGAGCATAGCATCTTGGAGACATGGTGCAGCTTGCTTCTCGTCATGTTTCAATGGAGCCTATCTTGAACAAATGGTTGACCATCCTTCTCTCCATGTTTCAATGGAGCATAGCTTGGACAAGTGGTGGACCTTTGTTTCTCTCTATGTTTCAATAGAGTTAGCTTGGACAAGTGGTGGACCTTGGAATCAAACCCCCATGTAAAACCTATCATGGTCACTCCAAGTGGTAAGAAAGAATAAGGTTTAAGATGTAGCCTTATAGGTTGGACAATTGGTGGACCTTAACACCCACATATTCTTAATATAATGACATAGAGTGGAAAAGTGGTGAATCTTGAGACCAAACCACTCAGGCTACTGCCAATAATAGCTTGTACAAGTGTTGGACCTTGAATGTAAACCCCTCATCTACGACATATCGTGAGTTTAATGTTTTTTGATGGAGCCTAGCATCTTGGAGACATGGTGCAGCTTGCTTCTCGTCATGTTTCAATGGAGCCTATCTTGGACAAAGTGTGGAGCATCCTTCTCTCCATGTTTCAATGGAGCCTAGCTTGGACAAGTGGTGGACCTTTGCTTCTATCTCTGTTTCAATAGAGTTAGATTGGACAAGTGGTGGACCTTGGAACCAAACCGCCATTTAAAACCTATCATGGTTACTCCAAGTGGTAAGAAATAATAACCTTTAAGATATAGACTTATAGGTTCGACAAGTGGTGGACCTTAACACCCACATATTGTTAATATAATGACATAGACTGGAGAAGTGGTGAATCTTGAGACAAAGCCACTCATGCTACTAGCGATAATAGCTTGGACAAGTATCGGCCCTTGAATGTAAACCCCCCATGTACAAAATATCCTGGGTTTAAGGTATTTCGATGACGCCTAGAATCTTGGAGACATGGTGCAGCTTGCTTCTCTTCATTTTTCGATGGAGCCTATCTTGGACAAATGGTGGAGCATCCTTCTCTCCATGTTTCAATGGCCCTAGCTTGGACAAGTTGTGGACCTTTGCTTCTCTCTATGGTTCAATAGAGTTTGCTTGGACAAGTGGTGGACCTTGGAACTCAAACCCCCATGTAAAACCTATCATGGTCACTCCAAGTGGTGAGAAAGAATAACCTTTAAAATATAGGCTTATAGGTTGGACAAGTGGTGGACCTTAACACCCAAATATTCTTAATATAATGATGATGGGGGCTTTTCACAAGCCAAGCTCCCATACCCCTCTTCTCTCGTCCCCACCCCATGGAAACCTCCTCTTAGGGAGGGAGTGATAAAAGGCATTGGATAAGTAAGAAGAAAAATAAAGTATGATTATGTAAATATATGAGAAAGGTAAAATAGGGCACCTCATGCCTGCGGGGCAGCCCATCCCCACCTTGCCTCCTTTTTCTTCACTGTTGCCCCGCCGTGTGTCCCTTTTACTCTCCTCCACTCAAAAGGTCAACGCCCTTTCTCTTCCCCTTGTCCTTTCTCCTTTCTCTCTCCCCTCAAGCTACCCTACCTCTCACCAATAATGCATTCTAACTCACAAATAATGCACCCTAACTCACATGCAACTTATCATATCTTCTAAAATAGTATACCCCACCCCCCCTTTCTCTCTCCTATCATATCCCATGACCCAAATACCCCCCTCTCTCTCTAAAGGGCGCCATGTCTCTTGTCTTGTAGATAAATAACCTCCCCCACACTCACACACACTCAGTTTTACTGAAAAAGGTACCCACAGACCCATCCCCACCCGGTGGTTACGTGATTTTTCTTGTGTTCACACACATTTGCACACAGATTCACCTCTGAACACACTCCCCTATTGTAATTACTTTATTCTCCATGTCACCTCTCACTTTTTTTCATCAACCCATCTCTCTCTCTTAGTCTCTCTCTCATGAGACTGCTGTTTTGGCACATATACACACAGCCAGACAAGTGGGGCCCACAGTCACATGGCCTATGTAGATAATGATTTCTTCATTTCTAAATTCTAGAATTTCTCCCCCCTCCTCCCCTATATAAAGAGGGTTCACCATCACACTAAACACACACACAACATCACCAAAGAACACACTATGCATTGTGTGTGCCTAGTGCACACACACGCACCCACACCATCACCATCACCGCAATCACCATGCTTGTCTTGAGCATGACCTCTACACCCTTGGCTATGGAAGATGAAGGGCAACTAAATGAAGGATGATGGCCATAACCCTCGTGCGAGTCTTCGCCATCAACTCCCACCTATCCACCATGTGCTCTACCACTCTCTCCCTTCTCATTCCCCTACCCTATGTTCCCCATTTCATCGCCTTATTCTCTAAATAAAGCTTGAGGTTTTGTGAGTATGTTTTCTTGCAATGTTTTGACCATGTGAGATGTGCGGAATCGCCACCTAGTTTTGTGTTTGGAGTGAGCTTGTGTATGTGTGAAGGGTGTGCGGATTCGCCATCCTTTTGTGGTGCCTAAGTACTAAGCCGCTATACCCCCTCCCTCACTCTCTCTCTCTCTCACTCTCTCTCACTTGATCTCATTCCCTTTCCTCTTCATCATTACTCCCAAGCATCCATCTCTCTTGGATGAAAACTTTGTTATGGTGGTGTGTTGTTTGTGTCCTAGCCGCTGAAGCTAGGTGGTGCCCCCTGTTTGCTTTACCATGACAGGCTCGAGGCGCGCCATTCGGTCCCCGGTGTTTTAGAGGCCGTCGGGGGTTCGGGGTTCGCTTTGCACCCGTCAATGACATGGAGTGAAAGAGTGGTGAATAATGAGACAAAACCACTCATGCTACTAGCGATAATAGCTTGGACAAGTGGTGGAACTTGAACGTAAACCCCCCATGTTTCAATAGACTTAGCTTCGACAAATGGTGGAGCATCGTTCTCTCCATCTTTCAATGGAGCCTAGCTTGGACAAGTAGTGGACCTTTGTTTCTCTCTAGGTTTCAATAGAGTTAGCTTGGACAAGTGGTGGACCTTGGAACCAAACCCCCATGTAAAACCTATCATGTTCACTCCAAGTGGTGAGAAAGAATAACCTTAATGATATATCCTTATAGGTTGGACAAGTGGTGGACCTTAACACCCAGATATTCTTAATATAATGGTATAGAGTGGAAAAGTGGTGAATCTTGAGAGCAAACTACTCATGCTACTAGCGATAATAGGTTGGACAAGTGGTGGACCTTGAAAGTAAACCCCCCATCTACGAAATATCGTGGGTTTAAGGTATTTAAATGGAGCCTAGCATCTTGGAGACATGGTGCACCTTGCTTCTCTTCATGTTTCAATGAAGCCTATCTTGGACAAATGGTGGAGCATCCTTGTCTCCATGTTTCAATGGACCCTAGCTTGCACAAGTGGTGGACCTTTGCTTCTCTCTATGTTTCAATAGAGTTAGCTTGGACAAGTGGTGGACCTTGGAACCAAACCCCAATGTAAAACCTATCATGGTCACTCCAAGTCGTGAGAAAGAATAACCTTTAAGATATAGCCTTATAGGTTGGACAAATGGTGGACCTTAACACCCAGATATCCTTAATATAATGACATAGAGGGATAAAGTGGTGAATCTTGAGACAAAACCACTCATGCTACTAGTGGTAATACCTTGGACAAGTGGTGGACCTTGAACGTAAACCTCCCATGTTTTAATAGACTTAGCTTCGAGAAATGATGGAGCATCCTTCTCTCCATGTTTCAATGGAGCTTAGCTTAGACAAGTGGTGGACCTTTGCTTCTCTCTATAATTCAATAGAGTTAGGTTGGACAAGTGGTGGAACTTGAAACCAAACCCCCATGTAAAACCTATCATGGTCACTCCAAGTGGTAAGAAAGAATAACCTTTAAGATGTAGCCTTATAGGTTGTACAAGTGGTGGACCTTAACACCCACATATTCTTGATATAATAACATAGAGTGGAAAAGTGGTGAATCTTGAGACCAAACCACTCAGGCTACTACGAATAATAGCTTGGACAAGTGTTGGACCTTGAATGTAAACCCCTCATCTACGACATATCATGGGTTTAATATTTTTAGATGGAGCCTAGCATCTTGGAGACATGGTGCAGCTTGCTTCTCGTCATGTTTCAATGGAGCCTATCTTGGACAAATGGTGGAGCATCCTTCTCTCCATGTTTCAATGCACACTAGCTTGGACAACTGGTGGACCTTTGCTTCTCTCTTTGTTTCAATAGAGTTAGCTTGGACAAGTGCTCGACCTTGGAACCAAACCCCCATGTAAAACCTATCATGGTTACTCCAAGTAGTAAGAAATAATAACCTTTAGATATAGACTTATAGGTTGGACAAGTGGTGGACCTTAACACCCACATATTCTTAATATAAAGACATAGAGTGGCAAAGTGGTGAATCTTGAGACAAAACCACTCATGCTACTAGCGATAATAGCTTGGACAAGTATCGGCCTTTGAATGTAAACCGCCCATGTACAAAATATCCTGCGTTTAAGGTTTTTCGATGAAGCCTAGCATCTTGGAGACATGGTGCAGCTTGCTTCTCTTCATTTTTTGATGGAGCCTATCTTGGACAAATGGTGGAGCATCCTTCTCTCCATGTTTCAATGGACCCTAGCTTGGACAAGTGGTGGACCTTTGCTTCTCTCTATGATTCAATAGAGTTTGCTTGGACAAGTGGTGGACCTTGGAACTCAAACCCCCATGTAAAACCTATCATGCTCACTGTAAGTGGTAAGAAAGAATAACCTTTAAAATATAGGCTTATAGGTTGGACAAGTGGTGGACCTTAACACCCAAATATTCTTAATATAATGACATAGAGTGAAAAAGTGGTGAATCTTGAGACAAAACCACTCATGCTACTAGCGATAATAGCTTGGACAAGTGGTGGAACTTGAACGTAAACCCCTCATGTTTCAATAGACTTAGCTTCGACAAATGGTGGAGCATCGTTCTCTCCATCTTTCAATGGAGCCTAGCTTGGACAAGTAGTGGACCTTTGTTTCTCTCTAGGTTTCAATAGAGTTAGCTTGGACAAGTGGTGGACCTTGGAGCCAAAACCCAATGTAAAACCTATCATGGTCACTCCAAGTCATGAGAAAGAATAACCTTTAAGATATAGCCTGATAGGTTGGACAAGTGGTGGACCTTAACACCCAGATATCCTTAATATAATGACATAGAGTGATAAAGTGGTGAATTTTGAGACAAAACCACTCATGCTACTAGCGGTAATAGCTTGGACAAGTAGTGGACCTTGAACGTAAACCCCCCATGTTTCAATAGAGTTAGCTTTGAGAAATGATGGAGCATCCTTCTCTCCATGTTTCAATGGAGCCTAGCTTAGACAAGTGGTGGAGCTTTGCTTCTCTCTATAATTCAATAGAGTTAGCTTGGACAAGTGGTGGAACTTGAAACCAAACCCCCATGTAAAACCTATCATGGTCACTCCAAGTGGTAAGAAAGAATAACCTTTAAGATGTAGCCTTATAGGTTGTACAAGTGGTGGACCTTAACACCCACATATCCTTAATATAATGAATAAGAGTGGAAAAGTGGTGAATCTTGAGACCAAACCTCTCAGGATACTACCAATAATAGCTTGGACAAGTGTTGGACCTTGAATGTAAACCCCTCATCTACGACATATCATGGGTTTAATGTTTTTCGATGGAGCCTAGCATCATGCAGACATGGTGCAGCTTGCTTTTCGTCATGTTTCAATGGAGCCTATCTTGGACAAATGGTGGAGCATCCTTCTCTCCATGTTTCAATGGACCCTAGCTTGGACAAGTGGTGGACCTTTGCTTCTCTCTCTGTTTCAATAGAGCTAGCTTGGACAAGTGGTGGAGCTTGGAACCAAACCCCCATGTAAAACCTATCATGGTCACTCTTAGTGGTAAGAAAGAATAACCTTTAAGATATAGATTGATAGGTTAGACAAGTGGTGGACCTTGAATGTAAACCCCCCATCTACAAAATATGGTGGGTTTAAGGTATTTAGATGGAGTCTAGCATCTTGGAGACATGGTGTACCTTGCTTCTCTTCATGTTTCAATGGAGCCTATCTTGGACAAATGGTGGAGCATCCTTCTCTCCATGTTTCAATGGAACCTACCTTGGACAAGTGGTGGACCTTTGCTTCTCTCTCTATTTCAATAGAGTTAGCTTGGACAAGTGGTGGAGCTTGGAACCAAACCCCCATGTAAAACCTATCATGGTTACTCCAAGTGGTAAGAAATAAACAGCTTTAAGATATAGACGTATAGGTTGGACAAGGGGTGGATCTTAACACCCACATATTCTTAATATAATGACATACAGTGACAAAGTGGTGAATCTTGAGACAAATCCACTCACGCTGATACCGATAATAGCTTGGACAAGTATCGGCCCGTGAATGTAAACCGCCCATGTACAAAATATCCTGCGTTTAAGGTATTTTGATGAAGCCTAGCATCTTGGAGACATTGTGCAGCTTGCTTCTCTTCATTTTTCGATGGAGCCTATCTTGGACAAATGGTGGAGCATCCTTCTCTCCATGTTTCAATGGACCCTAGCTTGGACAAGTGGTGGACCTTTGCTTCTCTCTATGATTCAATAGAGTTTGCTTGGACAAGTGGTGGACCTCGGAACTCAAACCCCCATGTAAAACCTATCATGTTCACTCCAAGTGGTGAGAAAGAATAACCTTTAAAATATAGGCTTATAGGTTGGACAAGTGGTGGACCTTAACACCCAAATATTCTTAATATAATGACATAGAGTGAAAAAGTGGAGAATCTTGAGACAAAACCACTCATGCTACTAGCGATAATAGCTTGGACAAGTGGTGGAACTTGAACGTAAACCCCCCATGTTTCAATAGACTTAGCTTCGACAAATGGTGGAGCATCGTTCTCTCCATCTTACAATGGAGCCTAGCTTGGACAAGTAGTGGACCTTTGTTTCTCTCTAGGTTTCAATAGAGTTAGCTTGGACAAGTGGTGGAACTTGGAACCAAACCCCAATGTAAAACCTATCATGGTCACTCCAAGTCGTGAGAAAGAATAACCTTTAAGATATAGCCTGATAGGTTGGACAAGTGGTGGACCTTAACACCCAGATATCCTTAATATAATTAAATAGAGTGATAAAGTGGTGAATCTTGAGACAAAACCACTCATGCTACTAGCGGTAATAGCTTGGATAAGTAGTGGACCTTGAACGTAAACCCCCCATGTTTCAATAGATTTAGCTTCGAGAAATGATGGAGCATCCTTCTCTCCATGTTTCAATGGAGCCTAGCTTAGACAAGTGGTGGAACTTTGCTTCTCTCTATAATTCAATAGAGTTAGCTTGGACAAGTGGTGGAACTTGAAAGAAAACCCCCATGGAAAACCTATCATGGTCACTCCAAGTGGTAAGAAAGAATAACCTTTAAGATGTAGCCTTATAGGTTGTACAAGTGGTGGACCTTAACACCCACATATCCTCAATATAATGAATAAGAGTGGAAAAGTGGTGAATCTTGAGACCAAACCTCTCACGATACTACCAATAATAGCTTGGACAAGTGTTGGACCTTGAATGTAAACCCGTCATCTACGACATATCATGGGTTTAATGTTTTTCGATGGAGCCTAGCATCTTGCAGACATGGTGCAGCTTGCTTCTCGTCATGTTTCAATGGAGCCTATCTTGGACAAATGGTGGAGCATCCTTCTCTCCATGTTTCAATGGACCCTAGCTTGGACAAGTGGTGGAGCTTTGCTTCTCTCTCTGTTTCAATAGAGCTAGCTTGGACAAGTGGTGGAGCTTGGAACCAAACCCCCATGTAAAACCTATCATGGTCACTCCAAGTGGTAAGAAAGAATAACGTTTAAGATGTAGCCTTATAGGTTGGACAAGTGGTGGACCTTAGCACCCACATATTCTTAATAAAAGTGGTGAATCTTGAGACCAAACCACTCAGGATACTAGCAATAATAGTTTGGACAAGTGGTGGACCTTGAATGTAAACCCCTCATCTACGAAATATCGTGGGCTTAATGTATGTCGATGGAGCATAGCATCTTGGAGACATGGTGCAGCTTGCTTCTCGTCATGTTTCAATGGAGCCTATCTTGAACAAATGGTTGACCATCCTTCTCTCTATGTTTCAATGGAGCATAGCTTGGACAAGTGGTGGACCTTTGTTTCTCTCTATGTTTCAATAGAGTTAGCTTGGACAAGTGGTGGACCTTGGAATCAAACCCCCATGTAAAACCTATCATGGTCACTCCAAGTGGTAAGAAAGAATAAGGTTTAAGATGTAGCCTTATAGGTTGGACAATTGGTGGACCTTAACACCCACATATTCTTAATATAATGACATAGAGTGGAAAAGTGGTGAATCTTGAGACCAAACCACTCAGGCTACTGCCAATAATAGCTTGTACAAGTGTTGGACCTTGAATGTAAACCCCTCATCTATGACATATCGTGAGTTTAATGTTTTTTGATGGAGCCTAGCATCTTGGAGACATGGTGCAGCTTGCTTCTCGTCATGTTTCAATGGAGCCTATCTTGGACAAAGTGTGGAGCATCCTTCTCTCCATGTTTCAATGGAGCCTAGCTTGGACAAGTGGTGGACCTTTGCTTCTCTCTCTGTTTCAATAGAGTTAGATTGGACAAGTGGTGGACCTTGGAACCAAACCGCCATTTAAAACCTATCATGGTTACTCCAAGTGGTAAGAAATAATAACCTTTAAGATATAGACTTATAGGTTCGACAAGTGGTGGACCTTAACACCCACATATTGTTAATATAATGACATAGACTGGAGAAGTGGTGAATCTTGAGACAAAGCCACTCATGCTACTAGCGATAATAGCTTGGACAAGTATCGGCCCTTGAATGTAAACCCCCCATGTACAAAATATCCTGGGTTTAAGGTATTTCGATGACGCCTAGAATCTTGGAGACATGGTGCAGCTTGCTTCTCTTCATTTTTCGATGGAGCCTATCTTGGACAAATGGTGGAGCATCCTTCTCTCCATGTTTCAATGGCCCTAGCTTGGACAAGTTGTGGACCTTTGCTTCTCTCTATGGTTCAATAGAGTTTGCTTGGACAAGTGGTGGACCTTGGAACTCAAACCCCCATGTAAAACCTATCATGGTCACTCCAAGTGGTGAGAAAGAATAACCTTTAAAATATAGGCTTATAGGTTGGACAAGTGGTGGACCTTAACACCCAAATATTCTTAATATAATGATGATGGGGGCTTTTCACAAGCCAAGCTCCCATACCCCTCTTCTCTCGTCCCCACCCCATGGAAACCTCCTCTTAGGGAGGGAGTGATAAAAGGCATTGGATAAGTAAGAAGAAAAATAAAGTATGATTATGTAAATATATGAGAAAGGTAAAATAGGGCACCTCATGCCTGCGGGGCAGCCCATCCCCACCTTGCCTCCTTTTTCTTCACTGTTGCCCCGCCGTGTGTCCCTTTTACTCTCCTCCACTCAAAAGGTCAACGCCCTTTCTCTTCCCCTTGTCCTTTCTCCTTTCTCTCTCCCCTCAAGCTACCCTACCTCTCACCAATAATGCATTCTAACTCACAAATAATGCACCCTAACTCACATGCAACTTATCATATCTTCTAAAATAGTATACCCCACCCCCCCTTTCTCTCTCCTATCATATCCCATGACCCAAATACCCCCCTCTCTCTCTAAAGGGCGCCATGTCTCTTGTCTTGTAGATAAATAACATCCCCCACACTCACACACACTCAGTTTCACTGAAAAAGGTACCCACAGACCTATCCCCACCCGGTGGTTACGTGATTTTTCTTGTGTTCACACACATTTGCACACAGATTCACCTCTGAACACACTCCCCTATTGTAATTACTTTATTCTCCATGTCACCTCTCACTTTTTTTCATCAACCCATCTCTCTCTCTTAGTCTCTCTCTCATGAGACTGCTGTTTTGGCACATATACACACAGCCAGACAAGTGGGGCCCACAGTCACATGGCCTATGTAGATAATGATTTCTTCATTTCTAAATTCTAGAATTTCTCCCCCCTCCTCCCCTATATAAAGAGGGTTCACCATCACACTAAACACACACACAACATCACCAAAGAACACACTATGCATTGTGTGTGCCTAGTGCACACACACGCACCCACACCATCACCATCACCGCAATCACCATGCTTGTCTTGAGCATGACCTCTACACCCTTGGCTATGGAAGATGAAGGGCAACTAAATGAAGGATGATGGCCATAACCCTCGTGCGAGTCTTCGCCATCAACTCCCACCTATCCACCATGTGCTCTACCACTCTCTCCCTTCTCATTCCCCTACCCTATGTTCCCCATTTCATCGCCTTATTCTCTAAATAAAGCTTGAGGTTTTGTGAGTATGTTTTCTTGCAATGTTTTGACCATGTGAGATGTGCGGAATCGCCACCTAGTTTTGTGTTTGGAGTGAGCTTGTGTATGTGTGAAGGGTGTGCGGATTCGCCATCCTTTTGTGGTGCCTAAGTACTAAGCCGCTATAACCCCCTCCCTCACTCTCTCTCTCTCTCACTCTCTCTCACTTGATCTCATTCCCTTTCCTCTTCATCATTACTCCCAAGCATCCATCTCTCTTGGATGAAAACTTTGTTATGGTGGTGTGTTGTTTGTGTCCTAGCCGCTGAAGCTAGGTGGTGCCCCCTGTTTGCTTTACCATGACAGGCTCGAGGCGCGCCATTCGGTCCCCGGTGTTTTAGAGGCCGTCGGGGTTCGGGGTTCGCTTTGCACCCGTCAATGACATAGAGTGAAAGAGTGGTGAATAATGAGACAAAACCACTCATGCTACTAGCGATAATAGCTTGGACAAGTGGTGGAACTTGAACGTAAACCCCCCATGTTTCAATAGACTTAGCTTCGACAAATGGTGGAGCATCGTTCTCTCCATCTTTCAATGGAGCCTAGCTTGGACAAGTAGTGGACCTTTGTTTCTCTCTAGGTTTCAATAGAGTTAGCTTGGACAAGTGGTGGACCTTGGAACCAAACCCCCATGTAAAACCTATCATGTTCACTCCAAGTGGTGAGAAAGAATAACCTTAATGATATATCCTTATAGGTTGGACAAGTGGTGGACCTTAACACCCAGATATTCTTAATATAATGGTATAGAGTGGAAAAGTGGTGAATCTTGAGAGCAAACTACTCATGCTACTAGCGATAATAGGTTGGACAAGTGGTGGACCTTGAAAGTAAACCCCCCATCTACGAAATATCGTGGGTTTAAGGTATTTAAATGGAGCCTAGCATCTTGGAGACATGGTGCACCTTGCTTCTCTTCATGTTTCAATGAAGCCTATCTTGGACAAATGGTGGAGCATCCTTGTCTCCATGTTTCAATGGACCCTAGCTTGCACAAGTGGTGGACCTTTGCTTCTCTCTATGTTTCAATAGAGTTAGCTTGGACAAGTGGTGGACCTTGGAACCAAACCCCAATGTAAAACCTATCATGGTCACTCCAAGTCGTGAGAAAGAATAACCGTTAAGATATAGCGTTATAGGTTGGACAAATGGTGGACCTTAACACCCAGATATCCTTAATATAATGACATAGAGTGATAAAGTGGTGAATCTTGAGACAAAACCACTCATGCTACTAGTGGTAATACCTTGGACAAGTGGTGGACCTTGAACGTAAACTTCCCATGTTTTAATAGACTTAGCTTCGAGAAATGATGGAGCATCCTTCTCTCCATGTTTCAATGGAGCTTAGCTTAGACAAGTGGTGGACCTTTGCTTCTCTCTATAATTCAATAGAGTTAGGTTGGACAAGTGGTGGAACTTGAAACCAAACCCCCATGTAAAACCTATCATGGTCACTCCAAGTGGTAAGAAAGAATAACCTTTAAGATGTAGCCTTATAGGTTGTACAAGTGGTGGACCTTAACACCCACATATTCTTGATATAATAACATAGAGTGGAAAAGTGGTGAATCTTGAGACCAAACCACTCAGGCTACTACGAATAATAGCTTGGACAAGTGTTGGACCTTGAATGTAAACCCCTCATCTACGACATATCATGGGTTTAATATTTTTAGATGGAGCCTAGCATCTTGGAGACATGGTGCAGCTTGCTTCTCGTCATGTTTCAATGGAGCCTATCTTGGACAAATGGTGGAGCATCCTTCTCTCCATGTTTCAATGCACCCTAGCTTGGACAACTGGTGGACCTTTGCTTCTCTCTTTGTTTCAATAGAGTTAGCTTGGACAAGTGCTCGACCTTGGAACCAAACCCCCATGTAAAACCTATCATGGTTACTCCAAGTAGTAAGAAATAATAACCTTTAGATATAGACTTATAGGTTGGACAAGTGGTGGACCTTAACACCCACATATTCTTAATATAAAGACATAGAGTGGCAAAGTGGTGAATCTTGAGACAAAACCACTCATGCTACTAGCGATAATAGCTTGGACAAGTATCGGCCTTTGAATGTAAACCGCCCATGTACAAAATATCCTGCGTTTAAGGTTTTTCGATGAAGCCTAGCATCTTGGAGACATGGTGCAGCTTGCTTCTCTTCATTTTTTGATGGAGCCTATCTTGGACAAATGGTGGAGCATCCTTCTCTCCATGTTTCAATGGACCCTAGCTTGGACAAGTGGTGGACCTTTGCTTCTCTCTATGATTCAATAGAGTTTGCTTGGACAAGTGGTGGACCTTGGAACTCAAACCCCCATGTAAAACCTATCATGCTCACTGTAAGTGGTAAGAAAGAATAACCTTTAAAATATAGGCTTATAGGTTGGACAAGTGGTGGACCTTAACACCCAAATATTCTTAATATAATGACATAGAGTGAAAAAGTGGTGAATCTTGAGACAAAACCACTCATGCTACTAGCGATAATAGCTTGGACAAGTGGTGGAACTTGAACGTAAACCCCTCATGTTTCAATAGACTTAGCTTTGACAAATGGTGGAGCATCGTTCTCTCCATCTTTCAATGGAGCCTAGCTTGGACAAGTAGTGGACCTTTGTTTCTCTCTAGGTTTCAATAGAGTTAGCTTGGACAAGTGGTGGACCTTGGAGCCAAAACCCAATGTAAAACCTATCATGGTCACTCCAAGTCATGAGAAAGAATAACCTTTAAGATATAGCCTGATAGGTTGGACAAGTGGTGGACCTTAACACCCAGATATCCTTAATATAATGACATAGAGTGATAAAGTGGTGAATTTTGAGACAAAACCACTCATGCTACTAGCGGTAATAGCTTGGACAAGTAGTGGACCTTGAACGTAAACCCCCCATGTTTCAATAGAGTTAGCTTTGAAAAATGATGGAGCATCCTTCTCTCCATGTTTCAATGGAGCCTAGCTTAGACAAGTGGTGGAACTTTGCTTCTCTCTATAATTCAATAGAGTTAGCTTGGACAAGTGGTGGAACTTGAAACCAAACCCCCATGTAAAACCTATCATGGTTACTCCAAGTGGTAAGAAAGAATAACCTTTAAGATGTAGCCTTATAGGTTGTACAAGTGGTGGACCTTAACACCCACATATCCTTAATATAATGAATAAGAGTGGAAAAGTGGTGAATCTTGAGACCAAACCTCTCAGGATACTACCAATAATAGCTTGGACAAGTGTTGGACCTTGAATGTAAACCCCTCATCTATGACATATCATGGGTTTAATGTTTTTCGATGGAGCCTAGCATCATGCAGACATGGTGCAGCTTGCTTTTCGTCATGTTTCAATGGAGCCTATCTTGGACAAATGGTGGAGCATCCTTCTCTCCATGTTTCAATGGACCCTAGCTTGGACAAGTGGTGGACCTTTGCTTCTCTCTCTGTTTCAATAGAGCTAGCTTGGACAAGTGGTGGAGCTTGGAACCAAACCCCCATGTAAAACCTATCATGGTCACTCCTAGTGGTAAGAAAGAATAACCTTTAAGATATAGATTGATAGGTTAGACAAGTGGTGGACCTTGAATGTAAACCCCCCATCTACAAAATATGGTGGGTTTAAGGTATTTAGATGGAGTCTAGCATCTTGGAGACATGGTGTACCTTGCTTCTCTTCATGTTTCAATGGAGCCTATCTTGGACAAATGGTGGAGCATCCTTCTCTCCATGTTTCAATGGAACCTACCTTGGACAAGTGGTGGACCTTTGCTTCTCTCTCTATTTCAATAGAGTTAGCTTGGACAAGTGGTGGAGCTTGGAACCAAACCCCCATGTAAAACCTATCATGGTTACTCCAAGTGGTAAGAAATAAACAGCTTTAAGATATAGACTTATAGGTTGGACAAGGGGTGGATCTTAACACCCACATATTCTTAATATAATGACATACAGTGACAAAGTGGTGAATCTTGAGACAAATCCACTCACGCTGATACCGATAATAGCTTGGACAAGTATCGGCCCGTGAATGTAAACCGCCCATGTACAAAATATCCTGCGTTTAAGGTATTTTGATGAAGCCTAGCATCTTGGAGACATTGTGCAGCTTGCTTCTCTTCATTTTTCGATGGAGCCTATCTTGGACAAATGGTGGAGCATCCTTCTCTCCATGTTTCAATGGACCCTAGCTTGGACAAGTGGTGGACCTTTGCTTCTCTCTATGATTCAATAGAGTTTGCTTGGACAAGTGGTGGACCTCGGAACTCAAACCCCCATGTAAAACCTATCATGTTCACTCCAAGTGGTGAGAAAGAATAACCTTTAAAATATAGGCTTATAGGTTGGACAAGTGGTGGACCTTAACACCCAAATATTCTTAATATAATGACATAGAGTGAAAAAGTGGAGAATCTTGAGACAAAACCACTCATGCTACTAGCGATAATAGCTTGGACAAGTGGTGGAACTTGAACGTAAACCCCCCATGTTTCAATAGACTTAGCTTCGACAAATGGTGGAGCATCGTTCTCTCCATCTTACAATGGAGCCTAGCTTGGACAAGTAGTGGACCTTTGTTTCTCTCTAGGTTTCAATAGAGTTAGCTTGGACAAGTGGTGGACCTTGGAACCAAACCCCAATGTAAAACCTATCATGGTCACTCCAAGTCGTGAGAAAGAATAACCTTTAAGATATAGCCTGATAGGTTGGACAAGTGGTGGACCTTAACACCCAGATATCCTTAATATAATTAAATAGAGTGATAAAGTGGTGAATCTTGAGACAAAACCACTCATGCTACTAGCGGTAATAGCTTGGATAAGTAGTGGACCTTGAACGTAAACCCCCCATGTTTCAATAGATTTAGCTTCGAGAAATGATGGAGCATCCTTCTCTCCATGTTTCAATGGAGCCTAGCTTAGACAAGTGGTGGAACTTTGCTTCTCTCTATAATTCAATAGAGTTAGCTTGGACAAGTGGTGGAACTTGAAAGAAAACCCCCATGGAAAACCTATCATGGTCACTCCAAGTGGTAAGAAAGAATAACCTTTAAGATGTAGCCTTATAGGTTGTACAAGTGGTGGACCTTAACACCCACATATCCTCAATATAATGAATAAGAGTGGAAAAGTGGTGAATCTTGAGACCAAACCTCTCAGGATACTACCAATAATAGCTTGGACAAGTGTTGGACCTTGAATGTAAACCCGTCATCTACGACATATCATGGGTTTAATGTTTTTCGATGGAGCCTAGCATCTTGCAGACATGGTGCAGCTTGCTTCTCGTCATGTTTCAATGGAGCCTATCTTGGACAAATGGTGGAGCATCCTTCTCTCCATGTTTCAATGGACCCTAGCTTGGACAAGTGGTGGAGCTTGGAACCAAACCCCCAAATAAAACCTATCATGGTCACCTAGTGGTAAGAAAGAATAACCTTTAAGATATAGTCTTATAGGTTGGACAAGTGGTGGACCTTGAATGTAACCCCCCCATCTACGAAATATGGTGGGTTTAAGGTATTTAGATGGCGTCTAGCATCTTGGAGACATGGTGCACCTTGCTTCTCTTCATGTTTCAATGGAGCCTATCTTGGACAAATGGTGGAGCATCCTTCTCTCCATGTTTCAATGGACCCTATCTTGTACAAGTGGTGGACCTTTGCTTCTCTCTCTGTTTCAATAGAGTTAGCTTGGACAAGTGGTGGAGCTTGGAACCAAACCCCCATGTAAAACCTATTATGGTTACTCCAAGTGGTAAGAAATAATAACCTTTAAGATATAGACTTATAGGTTGGACAAGTGGTGGACCTTAACACCCACATATTCTTAATATAATGACATAGAGTGACAAAGTGGTGAATCTTGAGACAAATCCACTCATGCTATTGATAGCCGTTTTTTCGGCTCTTTGTAATTGCCACAGTGAGTTACCTCACCCTACCAAAATCACCCAAACACTGTGGCTATCCCTACCATTTCACTGTACATAGGCGTGCGTGAGTCACGGGACTTTTCCCATATCTTCTTAAAAAACCCTCAGCTAGCTAGTCACTGGGCTAGGTGAGCCAAAAAAAATAAAAAAAATAAAAGTATATTATGGCCTCTTTGTGTGTAAATATTTCATTGTATATATGGCCTAAATATAGGGATTTTTAATAATTATTTTGGTATTTTATTTAAATATTTCTACTTAGGTGTGTGTTTTATTAAACCTATGTACACCTTCTTTCATCCTCTTACACCATAATTATATATATATATATATTTTTTGCCAATATGTACATACTCTAACCTCATATTTTTCCTTTATACAAATCACTCCCACATTTTCACCCTCACCCTCGTGAAAACAAAAAATTGATTTCTACTCATTGGTTACTTTTATTATTTTATTTACTTGCATACCTTTTCCTCTTTCACCCAAAATAATTCAAGGAGGGACCATATCATATGATTCCAATATCTTTCCATATCCATAACTCCTCCATATTTTTATTATTATTTTTACTCATTATTCTAACACCATGTGCTCATTGAGCTAAAGTCCATGAATAGTCCATACACTTGTCCCACCATGTATATATTTCTTATTTCACCAATAATCCTCCTCCATGCATGGGTCAAGGGCAACTTGAATGCTTTGTATTATAATATGACAAAGGAGGGGCTCACTCTTGGATGCATTGTATAAATTCAACAAAGGAGGGGACCACTAAAAGACTTTTGCAGGCATAAAAAACAGGCGTTTTGGTGAGAATTTTGGTACCTATCTCCACTCCGAATTTGGAGCGGTGGTTAAAAGAGAAAATGTAGCCCACGCTCTGAATAATCACCCCAAAGTTTTTCATGATTTTTAGAGCTACCAGCTGTGAGCTATGATGTTTTTAGTGGACCCCAGTTTTCGCATGCTATGCAGCCACACTCTCTCTTCCACTTTATCATTTTCCTCTTTCACACACACTTCTCCACTCATCATCCCCATCTCTCTCACCACTCCTCTCTGCACACTACTCACCTTCTCCTCAACCTTGAAGAATAAGAGAAACCATGGTGAACTCATACCTCCCACACACAATTCCATTCCAAAATTGACCACCTAGTCTCATTTTTCCTCCTCCAAATTACCCATATCTATCAAAAAACCACAAAATTCAGCCTCTTCTCTTAAAAGATAGCATCATGGTGGTTGATTACTCAGCTTCAATTACCTTGTCTCTCAAGGAAGGTCAAGAGTGGAGAAGAAATGTACCGTCAAAGCTAGTGGACCGTCAACAAGCGTCAAAATTGGCCCTACTCAAGACACTTGGAGCATCAACCTTGTAAGAAATCCACCTTTTCTTACCTCTTAAGAGTTTTTCTTCCTTATTTGTATCCTACATGGATACTCCCATTGTAAATATTCAATTCCATTTGTAAATTAATACTAACTCTACTAACACTAACCCACTATGAAAAGTCCTATCACCTCCATTTCTCTCCTCTCTCTTTCCCCACCAACTTCTTGATAATTCCAAGCAAAAGAAATTAGATAAATTGCTGAAAATCTAACTCAACCATGGTTAGAGGAGTAGCCCTAGCCTTCAAAATTGCTATAAAAGGAGGGTGTAGCTAGCATAAAAGGGGGGAGCCATAAGCAAGAGCACTAGGCTATAGCTTGAGAAGCCAAGCTCAACCTCTCTAGAAGGAGCTCTTGAGTGGAAGCTCATTGTCTTATGCATGTGCATGTGTTGTAATAGGGGATTAGCAAGGGAACTCTATGCCATTGTAAGAGAGAGAGTGATCATTCAATTGAGAGTAGGAAATCTATCTCTCTCTCTCTCTCTCTCTCTCTCTCTCTCTCTCTCGTGTTTTAGGGTGTGAGAGTATTCCATTGGTGTTAGGGTTAGTGTAAATTCCTTGCTTGTTTGTGGGTTGCTCTAACGATTCTCCTCTTTTGCGTCCTAGCTCGCTCTTAAACTAGGTGGTGCCCCTTGTGTAGTTGGGATTTGGCTGTGGGTTTGTTGTTTTGGTTTGTGTTGTGTTGTGCCCCAGCCCCATTGAGCAGCACGGGAGCCTTGAAGGGTGTTTAGAGGCCACTCTTCTTGTTGCCCGCCCCGGACCGCCTCAATTTTGGTGCCCCCACGGAGGACAGGCTTGTGTATGTTTTGTGTAGGCTCAACCTTTAGCATAATCAAGTAGCTTGCATGAATCACGAGAATTTGTATGATCCCTTCATTCCCATTGCAAGGCAAAAGGTACACATAATTGTTAGTACTAAGTTGCAATTTCAACGTGTAATTCGTAGAATTTTAGGTCCTCTTAGGTTGGCAGAGATAAACGCATCAGTAAATCCTTTTATTTTGCCTCTCATTAGGTACAACCTTAGTTTGGACGTCTATATTTTTGTTTTGTTTTAAGCATAAGGTCATGCATAGACAATGGATAATGGCCCAAGAATAGAGGTTTTCCCCTTTCATTTCACTCCACACATTAGAATAAACATTGCAATTAGTAGAAAAATCCATTTTCAACAACGTATGGTGTTCATGTTTGGTGCCCAAAGAGTAGGAGAAATTCTCGCGTCACCAAACCCTGTCATCCTACCTCTCATTGATTATCATAGGTCATTTGATGTGAATATTTTTATTTTGTTATAGAATAGATTGCAATTTAGAGAATATTATTGTGTAGATCTTTTAAAGAAAGAAAAAACAAAACGCGTCACTTTGAAATCAATTCAATGGAGAATCAACGCCAAATGTCTGGATATCCTCTTTTCTTTGGAGAGCCTGGAGAGGATGCAGAATTATTTTTGGCAAATTTCAAGATGTCTTGTCGTATCAAGAGGATAGTAACTGATCAAGAACGTGTAGAAATGTTTGAGGTAGTCCTTAGGAAAGATGCTAGCACTTGGTTTGACTCTTTGCCTGAGGAAGTTAAAGAGAATTACATGGAAGTTGTCAATCATTTCAAGAGATACTTCTTTGATCCCCAAAACACTCAAAAGCTATGGCAAGACATTGTTTCTCATAAGCAAAAAGACTTAGATGACTACTACTTGTACAAGCAAGAGTTCCTACGTCTTTGGGCTCTATGGATACGAAATGTTGCTAACCCTGGTGATGGTGCAGAATTTCTAAAGAAGGAGAGGTTCATAGCCGGACTCTTTCCTGACCTTAAGGTAAAAGTTGAGGCGGGTGCACCTGCTACCTTTGATGCAGCTGAAACTAGGGCTGCTGAGAAGTATAGGAAACTCAAGTGCTTAAGGGGAGAGGTTCCAATAGAAGGTCTTAGACCCAAAGGTAAGTCACAAGCATCAACATCGAGGGAGATTCCTGAGGTAACGACGGAAGTAATTGAGAAGTTAAACGAATCTTTAAGCAGCCTGTCAATTCACCTTGCACAAGCTGTAGGTCCAAAGGGACAAGCAAAGAAGTCTGAAGAGCGAGATCCACGACCTAGGAGAGTCTTGCAATGTTGGAATTGCGGAGAGTCTGGACATGGGATGTATAATTGTCCTTGGCCCCGTGGGGAGCCAGGGAGGCCTAACTTGAATTACCCAGTGATGAATGCAGGAGAAGGAGCTGGTCAACAACCAAGGCTTCTACAAAGGCCAAATGGACCAAGACCACCTCCACAAGGGGTAGAAGGAGTTCCACCTTTGCCAGATCCAAATGTGCATGTGGTAGAGGTGACAAATTCAAATGAGGTTGACATGGAAGCCAATGGCATTAAGCGTGGCCGACGAAAAGGTAAAGAGAAAGAAGGAGTCACATCACAGAGTGACCATGGACAAGGCAAGAAGGCAAAGGAAACCAAGGAAACCAAGAGGACTCGACGTCGTATCAACCTCCAAGACTTCCCTCTTGGACATGGTATGGCTCCGTACAACTTGTTGGAAGACATGAGAGGTAAGGGTCCTGATATTTCATGGCCTCAATTTCTTGCATTATGTCCACAAGTTAGGAGGGATTTAACAAGGGCAGTTAGCACTAGGAGAAAGGTAAAAGAGAGTGTGCCTGTTGTAAAAATTGCACAAGCTGAAATGAATGAGGACATTACACCGGTGCTAGACTGTTACATCAAAGGAAGATTGGTTAGGAAAGGTCTAGTGGATGGGGGTGCACAAATTTGCATCATGACAGAGGGACTCATGCAAAAACTAGGCATGCACATCCATGAGACACCTGAAATTAAGGTCAAGATGGCAAACAATAGCAAGGCTAGGTGCGTAGGCATTTGTAAAAATGTTTTTGTGGAGGCCTTTGGCATTAAGAAGGCAGTGGATTTCTATGTCATGTCTACCAAAGGAAATGGTTACCCATTTATCCTAGGGAGACCATGGCTAATGAAAATGCGAGCTTTGCAGGATTGGGAAGTGGGAAATTAATTTGCAGGAATGACAATCATAAGAAGGTTGTCTTTGACATGAAGGAGCAACGCCAAGAGGAGCTCCATGAAGAATCATCTCAAAGTGAGACGGAAGAAGGTTGGACCGATAGCACTTCAGAAGAAGAAAGTAGCGGCAGCATTACTGAAGAGGAGTCTTCCATCGAAGTCATGGGGGTAAGGTTTAAGCCAAGCAACCAAGAGACCTCTTGTCAAGGCTTGGAGGAGGTAGGTCCTCAAGAGAACGAAGGTGAATATCAAGATGAAGGGATGCTGGAAGGTATGCTATCAACAACACTTACAAAGAATGAAAGAGAGGAGTTCAAATGTGTGCTAAGGAAGTTTCCTAGGCTTTTTGCTAAAGACTACACCGATGTGCGTGGAGTAGATGCTGTTCAACACAAAATTGAGTTGAAGCCAGAGGCCACACCTAAGGCTCAGAAGCTACGAAGGCTAGGAGTCATCAAGGAGCAGGCTTTACTCAAGGAGGTAAGAAAGCTTCTAGCAGCAGGGTTCATTTATCCAGTGGAGAATTCAGAGTGGGTCTCTCCTGTTGTTGTCACTCCTAAGAAGAACGGCAAGTGGAGGGTGTGTGTGGATTACCGTCCCCTCAATGAGGCAACAAAGAGAGATCACTTTCCCCTCCCATTCCAGGATGAGATACTAAATGAGGTAGCTGGTCATGAGAAGTACACTGTGTGCGATGGTTACTCAGGTTACTTTCAAATAGGGATTGCACTGGAGGATCAATTGAAAACAACCTTTATCACTCCTTGGGGTTGTTATGCTTTTAGAGTCATGCCATTTGGTCTGACAAATGCTCCTGCAACATTCCAACGTTTCATGAATATGGTGTTTCAAGCATTCTCTGGAAAGTCAATTAGGGTGTTCATTGATGATTTCTGTATTTATAGCTCAAAATCATTGCATCTACAAAGGGTAGAAGAAGGTTTAAAGAAGCTCTACGACATGGGAGGTCAACTCAACCCCGACAAGTGTCACATAGCTGAGGATGAAGTGATCTTGCTTGGTCACAAGGTTTCCTATAAAGGCATTGAGGTGGATCCTTCAAAGGCAAAGGCTCTTATTGAGCTCCCATCACCGAAGAGTCTTAAGGAGGTCATCTCTTTCATTCAGAAGGTGAAGTATATGTCACGCTTCATTCACTTAGCCTCGGAGTTGCTTCATCCTTTGCAAAAGTTGACACAACAAGTAGAATTTGCATGGTCTGATGAGCTTGAAGAGTATTTTTGTAACATTAAAGTCATTTTGTCAGAGCTACCAACACTCATGCCTCCTTGTTGGGAGTACACATTCTTTGTTAGCTCTAGTGTTGGAAGGGAAACAATTGGTGCTGTGTTGCTACAACAAGATCCCCACAGTACAAGGATGCGACCCATCTACTTTGCTAGTAGGGTCATGAATGCTTTGGAGAGAGACTACACAGAAGCAGAACTCATGATGCTTTCTCTCATGTTTGCGGTGAGAAAGTTTAGATCCTACCTACTACCAAAACCTTTTGTAATTCTCACTGCAGAAAATTTGTTCCCTTGGGTGTCATCTCAAATGAATCTTAGTACTAGGATCTCAAAGTGGATTATGGAGTTGCAAGAGTTCCAATACTCTTTCAAGGTAGAAGATAGTGTGCGTGCACAATTGGCAGGGATTCTCACTTATAGGGTACATGAGAAGGAAATTAAGGTGCCTCAAGTAAAGACCCTACCATTGCCACCACCAAAAAGTATTCCCAATGCTTTTACCTTGTTCTTTGATGGAGCTTTTCGACGAGCCACAGGAAAAGCAGGGGGAGGGCTAGTGTTGCTCAACCCAAGTGGAGAGGTGGTCATGAAAGAGAAGGTCAATCTACCAGGTTCAACTAGCAACAATGAAGCAGAATACGACACACTACTTCATGGTTTGAAAATGTGCATTGGCCAAGGGATACAACGCCTCATGGTAAAGGGAGATGCACTTCTCATTGTTAAACAGATTTTAGGCATTTGGGCATGCAAGAATGAGAGCTTACGGACAAAAGTTCATGCCATTCGTAGATTGTTTAATCAATTTGAAGAAGTGCAACTATATCATATTCCTAGGAAACAGAATGAAGATGCTGATTTACTTGCACAACAAGCCGTTGCATGTGTAAAGAAAGAAGTGCAGGTCATCATGGTGGCGGCTGCTGTGAAGCAACCGAGGTACCAGGGATTGGAGTCATTGGCTCCCATCATTGGCTACATTTTGGAGGGTGAGTTTCTACCAGACTTCACAAAAGCTCAGAAGAGGAGACTCATGAAGAAGGCAAGCGTATATCTCTTCCTAGAAGGCTCCCTCTATCAAAGAGGGAAGGATCAAGTGTGCAGACGAGTACCAACTATTAAGGAAATTCCAGCCATTCTAAAAGGTTTGCATGAAGAGGCATGTGGTGGTCATTTTGCCCAAGAATTAACTGTGAAGAAGATTTTGCTTTCGGGGTATGTTTGGCCAAGTTTGCATGTGGATGTTCAACATTGGTGTAAAAGCTGTCACACTTGTCAGATAAATGGAAATAGAAGGTTGGTGCATGGCCCGAGGCAAATAGTGCTTGCAAATGGACCCTTTGAAAAGTGGGGCATTGATGCTATGGGTCCTCTGCCTAGGACAAAAAATGGTAAACTCTACATTCTAGTGGCTGTAGACTATATGACTAGGTGGGTGGAAGCACAAAGTGTGGCAAAGGTAAATGAGAAGACAGTAAGCAAATTCGTCTACACTCACATTTGTTGTAGATTTGGCACACCTTTGGAGATTGTTTCTGATAATGGTCTAGGGTTTAGAAAAGGATTGCTCACAGAAGTTTGTGAAGAGCTTCACATTCTACATCGTCATAGCACACCATACTACCCATAGTCAAATGGTTTGGTGGAGAAGGCTAATGGTGTCATTGCAGGAATCATTAGAAAGATGGTGCAAAACAAGACAAAATTATGGGATGACTTCTTGGATGGTGCCTTGTGGGCGTATCGAACCACATATAGAGAAGCCACGGAGTTCACACCATTTCACTTGGTCTATGGTCAAGAGGCTTTACAGCCAATTGAGCTAAACATTCCAACAATGCGACTTCATGGCAAATCAGCACAAGATGATCAAGAGGTATGGATGGATCGACTTCTTACGTTAGTGGAGCTTGAGTGGAAAAGAGAAGCAGCATACGAGTGCTACAAGAGGAAAGCCACACAAGCGAAAGAAACGCACGACAAGAAACTGAAGGACAAAGGCATCAAGGAAGGAGAGCTTGTGCTAAGGTATGACAATCGACTTGACAATCGTTTGGATGCCAAGTTTGAAACTAGATGGCAAGGGCCATACATAGTCAAGAAGGCTTTCAATTCTAGCTACTATCAGCTTATGGACTTGAATGGTAAAGAGCTCTCCAGGAAGGTAAACGGGTATCGCTTGAAGCCCTATTTGAGTCGCCTTCTACCAAAGGATCTACCAAAGATCTGTCCAAAGGCCGCTGTCTCATGTAAGTATTGTTACATGAAGCATGAGTGTAACTCCAGCCAAAATTCTGAGGGGCCAAACAATGAAGATCTCGTCAAGGACTCTGAAGCACTCTCTTTGGAAAAGATGCTCTATGATGGTACATGAATATACCATCATCCAGGGGGAGGGCTAATGATAGCCGTTTTTTCGGCTCTTTGTAATTGCCACAGTGAGTTACCTCACCCTACCAAAATCACCCAAACACTGTGGCTATCCCTACCATTTCACTGTACATAGGCGTGCGTGAGTCACGGGACTTTTCCCATATCTTCTTAAAAAACCCTCAGCTAGCTAGTCACTGGGCTAGGTGAGCCAAAAAAAATAAAAAAAATAAAAAAAATAAAAGTATATTATGGCCTCTTTGTGTGTAAATATTTCATTGTATATATGGCCTAAATATAGGGATTTTTAATAATTATTTTGGTATTTTATTTAAATATTTCTACTTAGGTGTGTGTTTTATTAAACCTATGTACACCTTCTTTCATTCTCTTACACCATAATTATATATATATATATATATTTTTTGCCAATATGTACATACTCTAACCTCATATTTTTCCTTTATACAAATCACTCCCACATTTTCACCCTCACCCTCGTGAAAACAAAAAAATAATTTCTACTCATTGGTTACTTTTATTATATTATTTACTTGCATACCTTTTCCTCTTTCACCCAAAATAATTCAAGGAGGGACCATATCATATGATTCCAATATCTTTCCATATCCATAACTCCTCCATATTTTTATTATTATTTTTACTCATTATTCTAACACCATGTGCTCATTGAGCTAAAGTCCATGAATAATCCATACACTAGTCCCACCATGTATATATTTCTTATTTCACCAATAATCCTCCTCCATGCATGGGTCAAGGGCAACTTGAATGCTTTGTATTATAATATGACAAAGGAGGGGCTCACTCTTGGATGCATTGTACAAATTCAACAAAGGAGGGGACCACTAAAAGACTTTTGCAGGCATAAAAAACAGGCTTTTTGGTGAGAATTTTCGCACCTATCTCCACTCCGAATTTGGAGCGGTGGTCAAAAGAGAAAATGTAGCCCACGCTCTGAATAATCACCCCAAATTTTTTCATGATTTTTAGAGCTACCAGCTGTGAGCTATGATGTTTTTAGTGGACCCCAGTTTTCGCATGCTATGCAGCCACACTCTCTCTTCCACTTTATCATTTTCCTCTTTCACACACACTTCTCCACTCATCATCCCCATCTCTCTCACCACTCCTCTCTGCACACTACTCACCTTCTCCTCAACCTTGAAGAATAAGAGAAACCATGGTGAACTCATACCTCCCACACACAATTCCATTCCAAAATTGACCACCTAGTCTCATTTTTCCTCCTCCAAATTACCCATATCTATCAAAAAACCACAAAATTCAGCCTCTTCTCTTAAAAGATAGCATCATGGTGGTTGATTACTCAGCTTCAATTACCTTGTCTCTCAAGGAAGGTCAAGAGTGGAGAAGAAATGTACCGTCAAAGCTAGTGGACCGTCAACAAGCGTCAAAATTGGCCCTACTCAAGACACTTGGAGCATCAACCTTGTAAGAAATCCACCTTTTCTTACCTCTTAAGAGTTTTTCTTCCTTATTTGTATCCTACATGGATACTCCCATTGTAAATATTCAATTCCATTTGTAAATTAATACTAACTCTACTAACACTAACCCACTATGAAAAGTCCTATCACCTCCATTTCTCTCCTCTCTCTTTCCCCACCAACTTCTTGATAATTCCAAGCAAAAGAAATTAGATAAATTGCTGAAAATCTAACTCAACCATGGTTAGAGGAGTAACCCTAGCCTTCAAAATTGCTATAAAAGGAGGGTGTAGCTAGCATAAAAGGGGGGAGCCATAAGCAAGAGCACTAGGCTATAGCTTGAGAAGCCAAGCTCAACCTCTCTAGAAGGAGCTCTTGAGTGGAAGCTCATTGTCTTATGCATGTGCATGTGTTGTAATAGGGGATTAGCAAGGGAACTCTATGCCATTGTAAGAGAGAGAGTGATCATTCAATTGAGAGTAGGAAATCTATCTCTCTCTCTCTCTCTCTCTCTCTCTCTCTCTCTCTCTCTCGTGTTTTAGGGTGTGAGAGTATTCCATTGGTGTTAGGGTTAGTGTAAATTCCTTGCTTGTTTGTGGGTTGCTCTAACGATTCTCCTCTTTTGCGTCCTAGCTCGCTCTTAAACTAGGTGGTGCCCCTTGTGTAGTTGGGATTTGGCTGTGGGTTTGTTGTTTTGGTTTGTGTTGTGTTGTGCCCCAGCCCCATTGAGCAGCACGGGAGCCTTGAAGGGTGTTTAGAGGCCACTCTTCTTGTTGCCCGCCCCGGACCGCCTCACTACTAGCGATAATAGCTTGGACAAGTATCGGCCCTTGAATATAAACCGCCCATGTAAAAAATATCCTGCGTTTAAGGTATTTCAATGAAGCCTAGCATCCTGGAGACATGGTGCAGCTTGCTTCTCTTCATTTTTCGATGGAGCCTATCTTGGACAAATTATGGAGCATCCTTCTCTCCATGTTTCAATGGACCCTAGCTTAGACAAGTGGTGGACCTTTGCTTCTCTCTATGATTCAATAGAGTTTGCTTGGACAAGTGGTGGACCTTGGAACTCAAACCCCCATGTAAAACCTATCATGGTCACTACAAGTGATGAGAAAGAATAACCTTTAAATTATAGGCTTATAGGTTGGACAAGTGGTGGACCTTAAAACCCAAATATTCTTAATATAATGACATAGAGTGAAAAAGTGGTGAATCTTGAGACAAAACCACGCATGCTACTAGCGATAATAGCTTTGACAAGTGGTGGAACTTGAACCTAAACCCCCCATGTTTCAATAGACTTAGCTTCGACAAATGGTGGAGCATCGTTCTCTCCATCTTTCAATGGAGCCTAGCTTGGACAAGTAGTGGACCTTTCTTTCTCTCTAGGTTTCAATAGAGTTAGCTTGGACAAGTGGTGGACCTTGGAACCAAACCCCAATGTAAAACCTATCATGGTCACTCCAAGTCGTGAGAAAGAATAACCTTTAAGATATAGCCTGATAGGTTGGACAAGTGGTGGACCGTAACACCCAGATATCCTTAATATAATGACATAGAGTGATAAAGTGGTGAATTTTGAGACAAAACCACTCATGCTACTAGCGGTAATAGCTTGGACAAGTAGCGGACCTTGAACGTAAACCCCCCATGTTTCAATAGAGTTAGCTTTGAGAAATGATGGAGCATCCTTCTCTCCATGTTTCAATGGAGCCTAGCTTAGACAAGTGGTGGAACTTTGCTTCTCTCTATAATTCAATAGAGTTAGCTTGGACAAGTGGTGGAACTTGAAACCAAACCCCCATGTAAAACCTATCATGGTCACTCCAAGTGGTAAGAAAGAATAACCTTTAAGATGTAGCCTTATAGGTTGTACAAGTGGTGGACCTTAACACCCACATATCCTTAATATAATGAATAAGAGTGGAAAAGTGGTGAATCTTGGGACCAAACCTCTCAGGATACTACCAATAATAGGTTGAACAAGTGTTGGACCTTGAATGTAAACCCCTCATCTACGACATATCATGGGTTTAATGTTTTTCGATGGAGCCTAACATCTTGCAGACATGGTGCAGCTTGCTTCTCATCATGTTTCAATAGAGTCTATCTTGGACAAATGATGGAGCATCCTTCTCTCCATGTTTCAATGGACCCTAGCTTGGACAAGTGGTGGAGCTTTGCTTCTCTCTCTGTTTCAATAGAGTTAGCTTGGACAAGTGGTGGAGCTTGGAACCAAACCCCCATATAAAACCTATCTTGGTCACTCTAAGTGGTAAGAAAGAATAACCTTTAAGATATAGACTTATAGATTAGGCAAGTAGTGGACCTTGAATGTAAATCCCCCATCTACGAAATATGGTGGGTTTAAGGTATTTAGATGGAGCCTAGCATCTTGAAGACATGGTGCACATTGCTTCTCTTCATGTTTCAATGGAGCCTATCTTGGACATATGGTGTAGCATCCTTCTCTCCATGTTTCAATGGACCCTAGCATGGACAAGTGGTGGAACTTTGCTTCTCTCTCTGTTTCAATAGAGTTAGCTTGGACAAGTGGTGAAGCTTGGAAACAAACCCCCATGTAAAACCTATCATGGTTACTCCAAGTGGTAAGAAAGAATAACCTTTAAGATATAGAATTATAGGTTGGACAAGTGGTGGACCTTAACACCCACATATTCTTAATATAATGACATAGAGTGGAAAAGTGGTGAATCTTGAGACAAAGCCACTCATGCTACTAGCGATAATAGCTTGGACAAGTATCGGCCCTTGAATGTAAACACCCCATGTACAAAATATCCTGGGTTTAAGGTATTTCGATGAAGCCTAGCATCTTGGAGACATGGTGGAGCATCCTTCTGTCCATGTTTCAATGGAGCTTAGCTTGGACAAGTGGTGGACCTTTGCTTCTCTCTATGATTCAATAGAGTTTGGTTGGACAAGTGGTTAACCTTGGAACTCAAACCCCAATGTAAAACCTATCATGGTCACTCCAAGTGGTGAGAAAGATGGAGCCTATCTTGGACAAATGGAGTATCCTTCTCTTCATGTTTCGATGGAGCCTATCTTGGACAAATGGTGGAGCATCCTTCTGTCCATGTCTCAATGGACCCTAGCTTGGACAAGTGGTGGACCTTTGCTTCTCTCTATGATTCAATAGAGTTTGCTTGGACAAGTGGTTAACCTTGGAACTCAAACCCCAATGTAAAACCTATCATGGTCACTCCAAGTGGTGAGAAAGAATATCCTTTAAAATATAGGCTTATAGGTTGGACAAGTGGTGGACCTTAACACCCAAATATTCTTAATATAATGACATAGAGTGAAAAAGTGGTGAATCTTGAGACAAAACCACTCATGCTACTAGCGATAATAGCTTGGACAAGTGGTGGAACTTGAACGTAAAGCCCCCATGTTTCAATAGACTTAGCTTCGACAAATGGTGGAGCATCGTTCTCTCCATCTTTCAATGGAGCCTAGCTTCGACAAGTAGTGGACCTTTGTTTCTCTCTAGGTTTCAATAGAGTTAGCTTGGACACGTGATGGACGTTGAAACCAAACCCCCATGTAAAACCCATCATGTTCACTCCCAATGGTGAGAAAGAATAACCTTAATGATATATCCTTATAGGTTGGACAAGTGGTGGACCTTATCACCCAGATATTCTTAATATAATGGCATAGAGTGGATAAGTGGTGAATCTTGAGAGCAAACTACTCATGCTACTAGCGATAATAGGTTGGACAAGTGGTGGACCTTCAATGTAAACCCCCCATCTATGAAATATCGTTGGTTTAAGGTATTTAGATGTAGCCTAGCATCTTGGAGACATGGTGCACCTTGCTTCTCTTCATGTTTCAATGGAGCCTATCTTGGACAAATGGTGGAGCATCCTTCTCTCCATGTTTCAATGGACCCTAGCTTGCACAAGTGGTAGACCTTTGCTTCTCTCTATGTTTCAATAGAGTTAGCTTGGACAAGTGGTGGACCTTGGAACCAAACCCCAATGTAAAACCTATCATGGTCACTCCAAGTTGTGAGAAAGAATAACCTTTAAGATATAGCCTTATAGGTTGGACAAGTGGTGGACCTTAACACCCAGATATCGTTAATATAATGACATAGAGTGATAAAGTGGTGAATCTTGAGACAAAGCCACTCATGCTACTAGCGGTAATAGCTTGGAAAAGTGGTGGACCTTGAACGTAAAACCCCCATGTTTCAATAGAGTTAGCTTCGAGAAATGATGGAGCATCCTTCTCTCCATGTTTCAATGGAGCCGAGCTTAGACAAGTGGTGGACCTTTGCTTCTCTCTATAATTCAATAGAGTTAGCTTGGACAAGTGGTGGAACCTGAAACCAAACCCCCATGTAATACCTATCATGGTTAGTCCAAGCGGTAAGAAAGAATAACCTTTAAGATGTAGCCTTATAGGTTGGACAAGTGGTGGACCTTAACACCCACATATTCTTAATATAATGACATAGAGTGGAAAAGTGATGAATCTTGTGACCAAACCACTAAGGTACTACCAATAATAGCTTGGACAAGTGTTGGACCTTGAATGTAAACCCCTCATCTACGAAATATCGTGGGTTTAATGTTTTTCGCTAGACCCTAGCATCTTGGAGACATGGTGCAGCTTGCTTCTCGTCATGTTTCAATGGAGCCTATCTTGGACAAATGGTGGAGCATCCTTCTCTCCATGTTTCAATGGAGCCTAGCTTGGACAAGTGGTGGACCTTTGCTCCTCTCTCTGTTTCAATAGAGTTAGCTTGGACAAGTGGTGGAGCTTGGAACCAAACCCCCATATAAAACCTATCATGGTCACTCCAAGTGGTAAGAAATAATAACCTTTAAGATATAGACTTATAGGTTGGACAAGTGGTGGACCTTAACACCCACATATTCTTAATATAATGACATAGAGTGGAAAAGTGGTGAATCTTGAGACAAAACCACTCATGCTACTAGCGATAATAGCTTGGACAAGTGGTGGCCCTTGAATGTAAACCCCCCATGTACAAAATATCCTGGGTTTAAGGTATTTCGATGAAGCCTAGCATATTGGAGACATGGTGCAGCTTGCTTCTCTTCATGTTTTGATGGAGCCTATCTTCCACTAATGGGGGATCATCCTTCTCTAAATGTCTCAATGGAGCGTAGCTTGGACAAGTGGTGGACCTTTGCTTCTCTCTATGTTTCCATAGAGTTAGCTTGCACAAGTGGTGGACCTTGGAACCAAACCCCCATGTGAAACATATCATGGTCATCCCAAGTGGTGAGAAATAATACCCTTTAAGATCTA